>NC_064616.1:268079204-268704204 GCF_023898315.1 Schistocerca nitens
TTTTCAATTTTCCAGGTGCTGTAATTGTTCAGTAGTTGTGTGGTATCAGTATTGAACTCGTGTACCAGTTAAACGTGGAAGATGTTAACGAATGTGGTAGCTGTTAATACGATGGCTTCGTAACTGTGGTTCCGGACTCCAGGACGGGCTTCGAAAACGAATAATGAATAAAGTGCTCGTTGCAGCTGCAGTGTTGGTGCACGGATAAAACATTGGTTATAGCCTTACGTAAAACTACATACACACTTCTAAAACAAAGGTTCTCTCTCGCCATTCCCTGAGTCTTGGCGGAGTCCCTGTAACTCGAACAACTATTTGCAGATATCGAAGCGGTCTTCTGGATGAGAGGAAAAACGTTATGAAACTTTTGTAGTCTGTAATTGAAATAAATAGAAATAGTTTGCCGACTACATACAGGGTGTTCGGAAAATCCCATTACAAACTTCTAGGACTTAAAGAGGGTAGTGAGTACATAATATTTTGAATAGGAACCCACATCCGGAAAAATACCGTTTCCGTTCCACGAAGGTTTCAGTTCAGTTGTGTAACGCGTCCACATTTGCTGAGGAGAAGAGAAAAGTCTCAGAGTTGCTTTTCCTGGTATGCAGTTGGGCAGACAGGGTGACGTAAAGCTACGCCACTTAATGTCCGCCAGAAAATACGGTTTCAGCCTGGTGGTGCACCACCTCACTCCTCCATTCGGAGACATCTTAACAGACAGTACGGTGAAAGATGGATAGGCCGAGGTGGTCCAACCTCGTGGCCTCCGCGAACGCCGAGCTTAACTCCTATGGACTAGATCTTGTTGGGTCGTATGCAAAGTTCAGTTTATGGAACTCCTGTAGAGACAAAGATGTGCTGGCACGAGTTCTGGCCGCTGCGCTAGAAACTGAAGAGACACCAGGTGAGATGGAGAGTGTGTGCCAGAACATGCTTCGTAGATGCAGTGTCTTGGTTGTCACCACATCGAGCCGCTTTTGTAATGCATCAGTACTGTTCTGTGCCGGCCGGAGTGGCCGTGCGGTTAAAGGCGCTGCAGTCTGGAACCGCAAGACCGCTACGGTCGCAGGTTCGAATCCTGCCTCGGGCATGGATGTTTGTGATGTCCTTAGGTTAGTTAGGTTTAACTAGTTCTAAGTTCTAGGGGACTAATGACCTCAGCAGTTGAGTCCCATAGTGCTCAGAGCCATTTCAGTACTGTTCTGTACGTACACTATGCTGGGTTCTTTTTTGTTTTGGAATAATGTAAATACGTAATGTAAAGGTGTTAATACAAACAAATGTGCTTAAGAGGTAAATGGATGTTTCGTTATCTATCCTTTCAAATTGTTACTTAATAATTGCTCTACGTTACGCCTAATTCAATTCCTCAAGCAGAAGTTGATGAGCTGTACATCTGAACTGAAACCGTCGTAGAGCGGAAGCGGTACGTTTCCGGACGTGCGTTCCTATTCCCCTCTACAAGTACTAGAAGTTTGCAATGAGAGTTTCCGAACACCCTGTATAAATTAGCAACGCACGTTAAATGCTCGTATTACGAATAGATGTTTGCTTTCGTCCGGTGCACTTTAACACTGACGAGACTGATGAATGAAATCGTATTGCTGAGGTTTGCTGGTGATTTTCGCATTACATCTTTGAGGTTTTACTGTTGAACCTCGGGATACGTTCGTTAAATATCGTGATACGTTACAGTGAAATACTGCATTGGTCAAGGCGTTAACGATACGATCGGCAATGAGATCACAGAAACGGTCAAACGTAATAAGATGCCACCAAATCTGGAGATGGGACGAATGTCAGTCTGACTGGAACCGCAAATTCTCAAGTATTGAGGACAGAGTCATTATGCGCACCACTGACCTTAATCGAATAAATTTTTATCTAATAGCAGGTCACTGCCCACATCTTAAACTTCGGAATCTAGTAGGATGCACTATTACACCAGTTTGTGAAAGTGGAGAACGAGGTCCCGGTCGTCATGTTGTTCTGAAATTGCACAGTTCTAGAAAGAGAGAGAAACTAAACAGTTTGATTGCAAATTGCAAACCATTGTAGAAGACCCAAACTTGTGGATTGAAGTTAGTTTTAATATAAAATGTATATTAAAGAAGCAGCTGCTCTACTATCTTTCTTTAAGGTCAGGTGAATAGTCTGAAAGTCATTCAAAGAACAGCAGGATTGATGGAGTAACTCAGATAAGCATGTTTACAACAATAGTTTTTTTGTGACGGCCTTCGTAGTGACAACACTTCGCTGTAGAAACGGCCTACGAAGTCACCGCCACACTTTTAATAGCGGGCCGACCGGTCCGCTGGAACAGTGAACAGAAAGATGAAAACCCAAACACTCGGATTAAATGAAAGTCGGTACTTATCTTTATTAACGACGATACAGAACACAGTGGTGAACATGGTCTACAGAAATCTGTCTAGTTCGAGTCGGTGCGGCTAGGTCAGCGTCGGCTGACGACAAACAACAACTCTGCTGCGATGAACACACAACTGACTAGCAGGTACACAATTCGGTGGCGAGTATACAACTGAGCGGCGAATACAGAACTGTCCTAGCGCTCGCGACTCCAGCGCTTAAGAAACCAGAAGCCAGCGGTGGCGCGCGCAAACTTGCGGCGATTTCCTCTCTCGCTGGCGCTGCTTATGCGGACGGCGTCCGGACTTTGATGCTGCCAACCTTTTGGCAGCGGGCTCGGGTGGCATTACTGGCTAGGATATAACAAGTTTTATAGTCATAACACAGTGGCTAGAACTGTAGGTTAGGTGCTGTAAACAAAAGTTATTAAAGTCACTATAAGGAATATTATGGCCACCCATACAGATGTAAGTGCTCTCCAGTATTGTCGATACCGGCATGGACCATGTGAAATAGATACATTTGCGGCGAGTATTAGGTTGGTAGAACTCGATTCCTTCCACAGTAATCAGTAACCATCATCCATTAAGATCCAGGAAATTCAAGGTAAAAATTAATCAGTTGTTTTTAGTTTCTTTATTTTTGTTTTATGTTGATATTCACTGCTATCAACAATTTAGGAAACGAAAATTATCAGATGAACAAACTGGGATATATATATATATATATATATATATATATATATATATATATATATATATATATATAGCAACAAATCTAGAATTTGTGTCAGTAATTTGAATTTTTATTACACAATGGAAAGTGTTGCATCGCGGTCCGATTTCATATATAATCTTCCAGTGACGGTAAGTTCGTGCCAAGTACAAAGCGGCCACAGTAGCAGGACAGCAGCATGCTGCGGTGGTATTCTGGAAGGAGGGGATAACGTTGGCATAACGCGTGAAAAATATTGGAACAACACACCAGGAGCACACGGAGACCAAGAGGCACTTGCTCTCCAACGTGATCTTCAGTACTACGAGCGAAGAAAGTACACTGACCAGTTCAGAGTTCGGTATCAACGATCCCACTTCCCAAGCTGGGCCCCCGTGTATGTATTCGATCACTAAAGCCTTTTTTCTCGATGGAATGGTAAGCCCTAATCTTCCCTCCTTTTTAGTTTAACACAGTGCCTGAGACAAATATAGCGTCTTGTTTAAATCAAATGGCTCTAAGCACTATGGGACTTAACATCAGAGGTCATCAGTCCCCTAGACTTAGAACTACACAAACCTAACTAACCTAAAGACAGCACACACATCCGTGCCCGAGGCAGGATTCGAACCTGCGACCGCAGCAACAGCGTGGTTCCGGACTGAAGCGCCTAGAACCGCTCGGCCACCGCGGCCTGCTATAGCGTCGTGTGCAATGTAAAACAGTGTTTGATGTGTAGGCACATAAAGTGACAATGACAGTGCATGATTCTCAACAAGGCTAAGACTACTTTGTGGCACATTGTTCTTCAGGTGACCATTCAAAACAGTTAAAACCGGTAATGTAAAATTAGTAATGTGATTATGTGAGAAAATAAAAACTGCTTTAATATATACAGTAGTCTCGATTCCCAGCATTTGATAAAAATGTCGTACTTCAGAGGTAGAGACTACCTGGGCAGAGGCCGAACTTCTACCACATGCACAGGTAACTACAGTCATGGGATAGCTCGTAATATCATGTCGGACCTCGTTTTGCCAACGTTGTGAAGCAACTCGACGTGTCATGGACTCAGCTAGTCGTTGGAAGTCCCCTGCAGATATATTAAACCACACTGCCTCTATAGTCATCCATAGTTGACAAACTATTGCCACTGCAGGATTTTGTTCACGAACGGACCTCTCGATTATGTCCCATAAATGTTCGATGGGATTTACGTCCGTCTATCTACGTGGCCAAATCATTCGCTCGAACTATTACGAATATTCACCGTAAACTCGCCTGTCGTACGAATTTTTCTTTGCTTGTTTGACAGGATTATCTTTATTCAATGCACTACCACAATTAAATTTAGCTTCTCTTTTACACTTCATTTATTAAACCTTTTAAAACGAAACATTTTACAAGAATCCGTTTTTTCTAACTTTAGTCACTGTTACATAAATTTTAATAACAGAATATGTTCGTGAATGCCACATACAAGTAACTGAATGTACATTTCCGAAACTTACAGTGCGCTACATAAAGAGTCTCAATTTTCAGAGATCATAGAATTCTAGTCACTTTCGTTTCATACCTGATGTAGCCCGAGAATTCAGAGGACATCCGTCAAAAGCTCACGCGGAAAACAGAATCAAATATTCGCATCTTGCTGCGGAATTCTTGCTACCGAAAATAAAAAACGCTAACATTAAACAGTGAAAACGGTTCGCAGAATACACGCTTTTGTTCCGTTATGTTTCATTGCCAACTGCAAATCGCAAACGATACCAGAGGGACAAATGATATCCCAGAGATATGGTCCGTCAGTTTTTTAATTTTGTTTGGATTACCTGGTTTGGTCCGGAACGCATTTTTGCTGTTTTTCTTTAGCTGTGTTGTTGTACCCAATGAAACTTCCTGACGTTTCGACACTGTATTTCCAATCGGAAAACTGAACATTCGAAGTTGCAGAAGTTGCCAGAATGAAACTTTCACTCTGCAACGGAGTGTGCGCTGATATGAAACTTTCTGTCAGATTATAACTGTCTGCCGAACTGAGACTCAAACTCGGGACCTTTTCCTTTCGCGGGCAAGAGCTCTACCGACTAAGCTACCCAAGCACGATTCACGCCCTTCCTCACAGCTTCAATTCTGCCAGTATCTCGACTCCTATCTTCCAAACTTCGCATAAGCTCTACTGCGAATCTGCCAGAAAGTTTCGTAACATCACACACTCCGCTGTAGAGTGGAAACTTCATTCTGGAAACATCCCCAGGCTGTGGCTAAGCCATGTCTCCGCCTATTCTTTCTTCCAGGTATCCTAGTTCTGCAAGGTTTGCAGGGGAGTTCCTGTGAAGTTTGGAAGGTAGGAGACGAGATTCTGGCAGAATTAAAGCTGTGAGGACAGACCGTTAGTCGTGCTTGGGTGGCTCAGTCGGTAGAGCACTTGTCCGAGAAAGGCAAAGTTTCCGAGTTCGAATCTCGGTCCAGCACACGGTTTTAATCTGCCATGAAGTTTCTATGGCAGCTGATTTGAATCTGGTTTTCACTATGCGATGGTACAGCTGTGCGTACGGCATTTTCCTGTAGATGTCAGTATGATCTGCGTCGGTTCGACTGACCAACAGTCAAATCGCTCCCCATGGGCTAACATATATTTAATAAAAGGTGTCGCACAGTGGGTAACAAATATAACAGAAGTGGTCCTAAAATACATGAGGCATTGGTGTTGCACATCACAAAGGATAACAAATAAAGTCATCACATAAGTAAAAATGAAACCGTATTCCAAATTAATCCCTTTTAATTACAAAGTTCCCTGATAACATGTATGAATAACAAATTATTACTGATCTGATGGTCCACAAGAAATGCAAAGAACAAGAAAATTAACCATTATTGACATGCGGCAGTACTAGAGTTGTAAAAGCATCTAAGCCTACCACAGCTTATCATAGTAAGGCTAGACCACGCTAGTTTTCCCAGTACACTTGGTCGGTTAATATCATACCCGCGTTTAGTGTATGTTAGGTGTGTTGCATACCTATTGGGTGTCACCTCAAATGGTTCAAATGGCTCTGAGCACTATGGGACTTAACATCTGAGGTCATCAGTCCCCTAGAACTTAGAATTACTTAAACCAAACTAACCTAAGGACATCACACACATCCATGCCAGAGGCAGGATTCGAACCTGCGACCGTAGCGGTCGCGCGGTTCCAGACTAAGCGCCTAGAACCGCTCGGCCACAACGGCCGGCGTGTCACCTCATTTCGATCGATTTGTTTACAAATGCGATCAGTGTCTTACTGCACTGTGTAACACAATTAAATGTTCACTTTCCTGAAACCCCGCAATTTTCCCGCATTTTTATTTTTAAGTTTGAAATTTGGCTCAAACGTGCCTACAACCTTCCTCTCTAAGGGTGCAAAAGCATGGGGCGGTGCAACGCCATCCTCGGGCTCTGCGACGCTTAAAACAGCAGGATGTCGACACGTGAAGAAATACACCAGAGCTCAGAAGGTCACGTGACTTTTAAACTTGGTTAATGATGTCGCATTGGCACCAAATTTCAATACAATTCTGCCCAACGAGTCACACGCTGGGGAGGTCGCCACACACTCTGTTACCTACATTTCACCCCTACTGTTGACGCCTCTGCGATGGAGGTCATAACAGCGACATCCAGCGTTTAAATCACGCAATTTTCTTATTTGTTGGCGAGGCAGACTTCAGACACACTGACGCTCAGAATCGATACGGAAATGCCTCAGAATGTCGCGTTAATGGGGGCAGTGAAGTCACCCGTTGCCTTGGGGAGTTGATTCTCGCACATTTCGGGGTCGAAAACGACAGTTCTCGGTACGATGAGACACAGGACGGTATTTTGACAACTTTTGACGCTGCTGATACGCCTAGAAGTTTCAAACCCTCTCTAAGGACTCTGTGGGGCTGTATCCTCACTGTACGTAATAGCCCCTCTTCGGAGTGCAGTGTGACCACAATTTTTGCTGTCGTATGCAGCTTGGAATCACTAGAGACCGTCCAAAATTATTTGACCATATTTTAAAGTGATCCGAAGCAGGAAAGAATACTCAGGCTTTTCCAGGCCTCCTGTTTAATGCCCTCCTGTGGAGCGATTATGGAGCGGTGTAACATTAACACATTTGCGAATTAAACTGCATGGGTCCCTCTAAGACATGTCAATTTTACAACCACCTCAGTGGCCACTGCCTTACTTTCATTGATAATTGTAAAAATTTGGCTTTATGGAGAAAACCTGCGAAGTATTATGAAACAGCTGCTAGACACCTGCAAACAGGCAATTAGCGTCAAACAAGTGTCAAGTAGTTGCTTGCCTGCAGCACCTAGGACTATGTAGCAAGTGTTCTCTGCAAATGCACATTTTTAAAACTCTCTATAAGTGTGGGTGAGTGCCACCAAGGGTATCGCCGAATTGGGGGTCTTATAGGGACCCTTTACCGTTTCATTCAGTCATGTGTCAATTTCGAACCCTCTGTTATCACGCCACAGGAGGGTGTAAAACAGGATGGTTGAAAAAACATAAGCACCCTTTGCCGCTTCGAATTACGTTCACATTTCTTCTAGTGGTTTTGAACAATCCCTAGTGGTTGCAACCTGAACACGAGAGAAAAATTTCCAGTCACGCCGGATTCAAAAGGGCTTCGATCATAATGTGCGGGAATCAACGCTCCAAGGAAAGGGGTGGATTCATTGGCGCCCTTTATGTCACGCCCCGAGACCTTTACGCGTCGATTCTGACTGGCAGTGTGTCTAAAATATTTTCCCCGGCCATTCATAAGAAAACAGCATGATTTCAACGCCGGGTTATGACTTCCAACGCAGAGGCATCAAAACAAGGGGTGAAATGTGGCTAAGATAGCGTATGAAGATCTTCCGATCGAGCGACACGTCCACGGTGGCGTTGGACAGGTTCGTGGTGAAATTTTATGCCAGTGTGTCGTCATTAACCTACTGTACCTTACACGTCACATCAACGTCTGAGCTGTGGCCTTTCCTTCGTTTACTGTTCGAAGCGCCGTGGAGCGCGAGGATGACCTCGCAAGACGTCACGCTTTCGCACCATTACATAAGAAGAAGCTTGTAGGTACCTTTGAGACAAATTCCAAACTTACACATAGCAGTGGGAAACAGTTGCGGGGTTTCAGATAAGTGATGCATTAATTGGGTTGCGCGTTGTAAATTCCCTCGATACCGGAAGCGCTGAACCATCTAGAAACCGAGTAAGGATAATAAAGGGCTGCGTAACGTGTACAACATTAACAAGCGATCAAAGTTCTTCAGCATGCGTCATCGTTTGGAAGTGAGAATTCTACAATACAAAGACCAACGAAAGAAATTACTGAGTCGCGCGTCAGTAGTGTGGCTGAACTCGGTTCGGGAGGACGATGGCTCAAACCCTTGTTCGGCCATCCAAATTTAGGTTTTCCGTGATTTCCTTAAATCACTCCTGCCAAATGCCGCGATGGTTCCTTTGAAAGGGCACGGCCGATTTCCTTCCACATCCTTCACACAATTCGAGCTTATGCTCCGTCTCTAATGACCTCGATGTCGCCGGGAGGTTAACCCAATCTTTCTCCCTCATTTCTGAGTACTATGCAACTATACAAATATCACAGTGCAGTGGCTACACATCCACGAGATAACCTTCAGAAGTGTAGACTCTGCCCACAATATATCAAACGTTTGGCTCAGGAACCCTTACAGAGATTTAGAAAAATTTCGAGTATCACTACTGAAACAACTAATGTAATGTCTGTGTCTGCTTTATCTGCGACCTCACCTTATGGGCAATCTAGTGTCTCGAACTCAATAACATCAATTTCGCTATGCACTCCTACAGTAATTTCTGACAGAAGTAGACGAATTCATTGCTAGAGTTGGTCCTACTTCACGAGCCTCGTTATCAATGTCAGAGACCAAGTACAGGAGGAAAGCTTTTCATTTAATGCGTTCTGGTTACGAGACGCCTCACCAGCGTGCTATGAGTGCCACGTTGTTCAACTTAAATATCAACATGTTCACGATGTTTTCAAAAAGAAGATTACGTATTCAAATGCTTTCGCTGATGAATGGACAGATCTGTCCATACACAAACTGATAACGTTCATTGTCACAACACCAGAACCCGTTTTCTTCAGGAGTATTCTTCTGGTGAGTGCGGAGAAACAGTACAATTAATTATACAAAGTGCGCAGTGGACTAACACTGAACGATGTGCAGTTCTAATTACATGCAAAACGAACAAAGAAACAAGAATACAAAGAGAAGTAGTTGGTTCCCAGTTTCTCTTATATATCCAATTTTGTCTGTTGCCCTACCAACGCTACAAAAACTATCGTTAATCCTACCATTTACTACGTAATTTGCGTACTGTTTCCAAAACTATCGCAATGTAGTTTTGGGGATGCGCAACTGTAGGCAGTACAAATCTAGCAATTTAATGCCCTGGCAAGGAATGAATAATTTAGGTGAACGGGATCATCCCATAATCTGCGAATGGTTAGGGCAAAGTAAATTCGTAGTGGACACATCGTGATTGCCTGAATACGCCAAAATTATGGCAAACTACACATGTAAACAACTTCACTGATCGCATCATGGATGATCTTAACAAAGCGCGTGCAAAAGCATGGTAATTCTCTTACCTCGCTGGCCCAAGCTGTGGTTTCTCACCATATTCTGCACGCAGATGTGTGGAGAGTGGCGGGCACCGTGATTTGCTGCTGTATTTACAGATCAGGTATCTTCTGGATCTCCAGATCAAGTTATCGTGCCACGCCGCCTGATGAAGCGTTCTCTTATGTGTACTCAGAAGAACACTCTAGGCGAAGTGTTCTCCTCGCGAACCACAGAGAAAGTATTTTCCACCGACACAGTTTTTTCTAATTCCTACAAGTCCGCACAATTTCTGTGCGCCAATGAAAAAAGCTCTGAAAAATGCTGGCCAATGATATTTTTGTTAATAAGACAACAATCGCTCCTCTTAGGAATAGTTTTACTACGTTAAGCAGTCGTTTCATTCCCGCATTCACAGTTCAACAATTCTGAGTTACTCTCCCACTTCTCAATTAAGTTTTCTAATCCATCCATACTTCTTATCTCCATGTCCACATTTCTCAGAAACTAGCGTCGTGACATCTCCATCACTGCTATTTTTTAAGATTAACCAATAATGAGCCCTCTTACAAATTTTTAGTCAAGAGGTTGTTAACTTCGTCTAAAGTGGTGCCAGAAAGCCATCTCTTCCATTAAAAAAAAAATTCTTGTTAACAAACGAGGTCTATCATTTCTCATGGAATACCGAGATATTTATCTGTTACTGGCTTCCCCTCTACCAGAATACGCAGGGGGTTGCTCTTTGGCATCATAAAAGCCTTTGAAATGTGGCTTGTAAAACCCGAGAATCTGCCTGAGCGTAGTTGTTCGTCACGCTATGTTACACGACTTCTGTGAATGTTGGCTTGGACCGCATATTGTGCAGAGCGCATTGTGCGAAATATTGCAGGAACGCAACTATCAGACGCCCATACTAAACAATGGACAGGGTGTGGTCCGGTAGCTGCCCTGAGCGGTCAGCTCGCCTCATCCCCTCGCTCTCTCCTCTGATAGGCGAGCCGCAACTCCCCGGTGGGGTGGGTTTGGGGGTGGGGGAGAGCTGTCGAAGGCCAAGTCACTGCCCTGGGCCTCTGTGACCAGCCTGGCTCATCACGGACCCACAGCTAAACTACGGACAATATTACATGCAAAACAGCCACTAAGAGAGAGAGAAGAAATTAATGTAAAAGTAGACAGCTAAATCCCAGATATCACTGGCGTTACTATTTAGAAGTGTTAGCTGTTTTATTAATTGTTGGAAATAAATACAGATATTAATGACTTTTAAACAGTTGTGAATGATATACGAGACATGAGAGTCGTGCAATGGATTGATGCGCATAAACTGCGATAGAGCTAAGAAATCAACCCCAGTCCCTTGTCACAGTTAGAGATACCCCGCAGGAAACTGGATTTTTGCAACATCCTCAGTATTCTCAGAAAAGACTTTGCCTTGTCACCCCGTAGCATTACAGAACCCACATAAACGGAACAGGCGTTACTGGTGATTGTTTCACTATTGGGTTAGTTCCTTTACTGTGGTGCGAGTATAAAGTCCACAGTACGGTGATGTGGGGACTGGGTCATAGTTCATTTTCGATATCAAATCATTTTCACCTAACTGTGGAGTGCAAACCATGTGATCGGACCTCACGTGGATTTTTCTGTACCTTGCTGGGCAGCAGGAGCTGTATCGTGTAGCGTCTCTGTTTCAAATGACCCTTACGTTTGGTAACTATCAGTTACCTGTGTGGATAGTAAACAGGAAAGTCCAAACAAGTTAAAGTGGTTAGAGGAGTGGAAATGTGCCACACTGGTGACAAACCATGCAACTGCATGAGCCACTTTCCCTATTTTCGCAAGTTACATACATGTTTGTTTTGTATCTTCATGCCCTAAATTAATGTACTTTTAAATTTATTAATGAATGAATTAGATCGTAGTTTTGGATTTTAGTAATACTGTGGGTGGTTTCACATTTAATAATGCTATTTTTGATATTGAGTGAAGATTTTTAAATAAGGGTGTCGGGTGCCCTGTGCAGGAAATTATAATGTAGAGATGTGTGGACATAGAAAGACTGAGAGCACATCAAAGGTTCACACTAAAATCTGTGTTGGTATAGGTCTGAGCTGGTCTCGTTTTGGAGCAATATGTGTCGTTTTAGTATTACGGGGCTGTTATTATCGCTGTGAAATGTGGGATAGCTTACACGTCTGGAAACAAGTGTTAGGGAACCCGTGTGGTGTTGCTTTCGAATTTTAGTGGAGTTGAAGCATCGTGATCTTGAGTGGCTGTAACTATGAGGGTTTGTAATATATTAGATAAACGTAATATTAACGTTTTAATAAAGGTCACTCAGTAATCGTTTTTCCGAGTTAAATTTGAATAATTGAAGTTCCACGGCGCAGACACAACTATGTGATAACACAGCTCCAAGAACTGAAGGTCCAAAACTCAAACCAAAACCAAACTCTCCCATTTCCCAGGAAATAATTAAGCTTATTACCACTTTTGTGACTACGTAGAAGTCCGTTAGTTCAATCGCATCGCCTCCAGCTGACTATAAGTGTTGTAACACAAATCTGCCCCCGGCTAATAACACCAGCTTGGGATAAGTCACCGTATATTCGACTCTGTAGTAGTAGTAGTAGCGGATCTGTGAACCTGCTGATAAAATTATGCGTCCAGGTCCCACTTTCCTGCGTTCTTCCCTCCATGAAGATCCGCGACAAACTGTCGAGTTCAGAGCAAAGCACGAAATTTGTTAAAGCCCTCTTAGCCCGTCGCCGCTGTAGTTAGAGAACGCATGGTTGGCTGTTTGCTCACCCACGGACGTTGTCGGTCACTCAGAGGCAGCTAATACGAACGCCACACACGTGGCCAAATTTAGAAAATTATCAACTAGAAAAGATCTAGTGCACGTCACGGGAAATTCTCTGAATACTCCGTGCAGTGAAAGCGTGCCCTCGTGATTCACTAATCTCGTATTTTGCGAAATGTTCCCACCCCTTTCAGTCTACTTGCGAAGGGAGTATCTGAACGCCTGTCTAGTTACGACCGCCTTCCAAAAATTTTACTGTGACTCCCCCCTGTCTTTGTGACTACAGCAGCGCGCCACACCGTAATTTAAATACGTGAAATTATGCTGCGGTTTGACATCCGGATCGATAATCACTTCTCCGACAACCAGCTTTTTAAGAGCACCGTTCTTACTCCGTGTTAGGTTGCTGCGAGTGGTACACTATTACATCACTCCTTGTAGACTCGTTGGACACCCCGCGTTGATACACCAACAAATCGGGCAACTTCATTCAGAGACTGGGCTTGGGCGCGTCCAAACAACAGTGAATCATTTATGACAATTTGATACGTCTCCACGTCGACCCACCTTACTGTACTGATACCGTAGAACCGGCTTGTCCACACACGTCACTTCACTTCCACGGTTTGCGTCCGCAGTAGTCGGTGACATTACCGTTTGGTACTAGTTCTAAACCATTTACAACACTCCAAAACTTTCAGTTCGCTCTTTTAACTGGGCGACTAGTGCTTTGTCCGTTGAGTTTATGTTGACGTTACTGTTTCGATGGCAATTTCTAATAGGGAGCGTTTACAAATAGCGCACCCTCCACTGAACAGTGGAGGATTCAGTCTGGAAACAATCCCTAGGTCGTGATAAACCCATCCCTCGCAAATATCCTTTCTTACACGGATACAACTCCAGCAAGCTCGTACAGGCGACCTTTTATGAGGTTGAGAACTCTGTACTAAGCTACTCACTCAATTGAAGCAATGAAAACCGGTCGTAAGTCCTGTCTCGGTGAGGTGACTAGATAAAAGTATTGATCCTAAAAGGCAGCGTACACTGTACGACACTCAGTTTCGAAGTGTGAGGAAGTCTCGAAACAGCATACATTCAAATGCAGCGTGAAAGATTCAGTCTGCTTGCGGTTTGTTTCGCTAATTTTTATTTCTGTTATGTCTATATATTAATAGCTGAATGTTAAAAGCATTTAAGAGATAAATTCAGTATACATTCAGACACGAGTTAGCGTTCGTTACCAAACAGTGTACATGTCATCGGAAGTTCAAATACAACAAAAATATCTAAAAAGAATTTAGAAATTACAAAGGAAAGACAAAGTCTGTGCAAATATTGTAGCGCCGAGTAACAGCCTCAATAAAACGAAATACTTTTTCCCTCTCCTCTACACAGAGGTGACAGAAGTCATGCCGGCCTGTGTGGCCGTGCGGTTCTAGGTGCTTCAGTCTGGAACCGCGTGACCGCTACGGTCGCAGGTTCGAGTCCTGCCTCTGGCATGGATGTGTGTGATGTCCTTAGGTTAGTTAGTCTTAAGTAGTTCTACACTCTAGGGGACTGATGACCACAGATGTTAAGTCCCATAGTGCTCAGAGCCATTTGAATCATTTGAACAGAAGTCATGGGGTATCTCCTAATGTCGTTTCGGACATCCTCTACATGGCGTAATGCAGCAGCTCGACGTCACGTGGACTCAGCAAGTCTTTGGAAATCCTCTGCAGAAATGTTGAGCCATGCTGCCTCTATAGCCGTCCACAATCGCGAAAGTGTTGCCGGCACAGGATGTTGTGCACGAACTGACCTCTCGATTATATCCCATAAATGTTTGATGGGTTTTATGTCGGGCGATCTGGTCGGTCAAATCATTCGCTCGAATTGTGCAGAATGTTCTTTAAACCGGTCGAGAACAATTGTGGCACAATGTCATGAGGCATTGTCATCGATAGAAATTCCATCGTTTGGGAACATGATGTCCATGAATGGCTGCAAATGGTCTCCAGGTGGCTGAACATAACCATTTCCAGTCAATTATCAGTTCAGTTTGACCAGGGGACCCAATCCATTACTTTTAAGCACAGCCCACACCAACATGGAGCCACCTCCAGCTTGCACAGTGCCTTGCTTACAACTTGAGTCCGTGGCTTCGTAGGGTCTGCGTCACACTCGAACCCTCCGATCAGCTCTAACTAATAGAAATCGGGACTCATATGACCAGGCCACTGTTAGCCAGTCGTTTAAAATCCAATCGATTTGGTCACGAGCCGAGGAGAGGCGCTGCAGGAGATAGGGTTTTAGTGTAGGCACTCGAGTCGGTCGTCTGCTGCCAAAGTCCATTAATGCCAAATTTCGCCGCACTGTCCTAAATGATACGTCCGTGGTACGTCCCGCACTGATTCTACTGTTATTTGACGCAGTGTCGCTTGTTTGTTAGCTCTGATAACTCTATGCAAACGCTGATACTGTCGGTCCTTAAGTGAAGCTATGACTACTGTGTTGTCCATGGTTAGAGGTACTTCCTGAAATCTTGTATTTGAGGCACACTCTTGATACTGTGGATCTCGGAATATTGAATTCCCTAACAATTTCCGAAATGGAATGTCCCATGCGTCCAGCTCTAACTACCATTCCAAGTTCAAAGTCTGTTGATTCCTTTCGTGCGGCCATAATCGCGTCGGAGATCTTTTCACATGAATCACCTGAGTATAAATGATAGCTCCGCTAATGCAATGCCTTCTTGAATCTTGTGTACGTGATTCTACCGCCACCTCTATATGGGAATATAGCTATTCCATGATTTTTGTCACCTCAATGTGTGTAAAATAAATTAAGAACTAAAAATGGAAAGATAAAGGCTGTGTAAATACTGTAGCGCTGAGGCACTGCACCAATAAATTCTATCCGTCGCGTCTATCTTGTTAAAGGAATACGGATATTCAGATCTGGTGATTACATGGCCCTTGTTTGCACGCGCATGTTTGTGTGTGTGTGTGTGTGTGTGTGTGTGTGTGTGTGTGTGTGTGTGTGTGTAGGCTGCATCCATATTATTAATGCGTATCCTAATAGTGTGATTTACATGCAAGAACTGAGAAACTGTGTTCGCATCAGGCAACGGAATGCGATAGTGTGTTACAGAGACGCATATGATATGACCACTGTTGTACGTGCATGTACAGCCAACCCGCTAATCCATGAAATGACTGCCAGATTACTGATGCGCATCGATAGGTGCAACTGGGCAGTTAACACGCCCTTATCTTCAGCAGCGTTTGTGAAGAGACTGTATTCTGTGCGTCCGTATCATCATGATTAAGCGTCCTAGTTTGTTCTGAGTATAAACGGTGTTCCTTTGATTGTAATAGGAAATATTGCTGTTCCGATTACGATGTGGTGCTTTATCACCCAAGTTTCAGGCTTATGGCATATTCATTCTTCCAGGAGGGATAGAACGCCTATGCAAATGACATATTTACGCTACTTAATGATGCTTCATATGTAAAACGTTTGTTTTTGTCGTGGAAAGTAACTAAACAGTGTATTTTTGACAAGATTTGTCTTTTTATAACGAGTGGTTCGGCCACTGGAATCAAAGTGTAGCCACCGAATGCTTGATAATAATTCGTTCATTCAAAACCACCTACCATCGCTTCTTGCCTCTACCCTCTTTCCAGATTGTTGCGTTTTCCATCATCATTGGTGGATTGGTGGCTTTTCATATAAAATCATTAGCGTTCTTATTTGAAATCATCTCGATAAAGCTGAAGTATCATTTTATGGTTCAAATGGCTCTGAGCACTATGGGACTTAACATCTGAGGTCATCAGTACCCTAGAACTTAGAACTACTTAAACCTAACTAACCTAAGGACATCACACACATCCATGCCCGAGGCAGGATTCGAACCTGCGACCGTAGCGGTCGCGCGGTTCCAAACTGAAGCGCCTAGAACCGCTCGGCCATTCCGGCCGGCTATCATTTTATTTCAAGGCCGCTGTTCTTGGACGAGGAGAGAAGTTCTGCGAATCGTAGTCTTGAGGTTGGGTAGTTTGAAACAGAATATGACAAATCCTCGGTAAAAAATCCCACTTTTATATTTACCTGTATGCTGCTGCACAATCGACTCACGCAGATGAGACGTACACACAATCTGAATAAGAAATGTAATGATTTTATTTGTATGTTGTTGATCACTTAACACCAAGTCATTGATTGTCATGTGAAGGTATTAATAGGCTTAGACAAACACTTTCTACAGTTGTGTTTCCACGTAAGCTTAACACGCTGAAAAACTGGCCTATATTAATCGCAAACGGATAGCGAATATGTATCTGTAACTTCTTTTACTTTAACGGGAACTCTCTCTCCTTATTCTAACAAATTTCTACACAGATTTAAGAGACATTTACTAAGCTCTTATATCTAAACTCGTCAAGCGTATGAATTTTATTTATGTTCGTCGGGGTTTTATATATACAGTGTGTGATAGGAGGGATGATCAGTATTTAGAGATATGACAGGAACGATCAATCGAAGTAAAAACGTCAAGTAGATATGAACTCTTAACATGTATACGTTAGAAGCGTGAGCACTACTCCGTCTTCGATACTGTGGAACAAAAACATCTGTTCTGCTGAAAGCTCTTTGCTTTCCATTACTTGCCGGCCGCCGTGGTCTAGCCGTTCTAAGCGCGTAGTCTGGAACCGCGTGACTGCTACGGTCGCAGGTTCGAATCCTGCTTCGGGCATGGATGTGTGTGATGTCCTTAGGTTAGTTAGGTTTAAGTAGATCTAATTTCTAGGGGACTGATGACCACAGATGTTAAGTCCCATAGTGCTTAGAGCCATTTGAAACTTTTTTTTTCATTACTTGGGACGAGATAATATGGACCAAAACAAGAAATTTTTTTCTAGAAAACACCGGCTCTAAAACGCGTACCTTACGAGGCATGAGCACTAGTGCAGTAGAAGAGATGTGTTTCACAGTAGTAAAGATGAACAAATGCACACATAACTCTTAATGTATGTACTTTACATCCCATCTGTAATGGACATTTTTTCTTGGTTTGGTCTATACTACAACTTCCCAAATTATGGAAAGCAAAGAGTTGGAGTGGGAGAGATTTGCTTCACGGCATTAGAGATGTAGTGCTCGTAGCTCGTTGGTATGCATTGTAGAGCCATTTCTTTAGTAAACTTTTTTGCTTCGAATGATCGTGCATTTTAAAAATGCGGTACATAGGTACTAAGTCACCACCAAGACTTAATCTCCGGCGAGCGCCTCGTCTAGGGCTCGCCGGAGCTTAAGTCTTATTGGTGACTTAGTACCTATGTACCGCATTTTTAAAAAGTAACTACGCCTATTCATGCTGGTTTAGTTTTAATTCTAGACCGTGCCCTCGTAGACATATTTATAGAATCAGCTTTATCTTCTGAAGGAGGCTCAATTACTTGAGCTGAAACCTAGGTAAAGGTTGGTTTCATTACCGCAATCGAGGCTGATAGTTTCTTATATATTAGATTATCACGATTGCTGACTGGGTTGCGCCGGCCGCGGTGGCCGTGCGGTTCTAGGCGCTCCAGTCCGGAGCCGCGCTGCTGCTACGGTCGCAGGTTCGAATCCTGCCTAGGGCATGGGTGTGTGTGATGTCCTTAGGTTAGTTAGGTTTAAGTAGTTCTAAGTTCTAGGGGACTAATGACCACAGCAGTTGAGTCCCATAGTGCTCAGAGCCATTTGAACCATTTTGACTGGGTTGCAATGTTGAAAATACTAAAAGCATTACTCTTCAGCACGCCCTCGTATTATTTTAGTCTCGTAGGAGGTATTTGTACTAATCACAACGTAGAGAGTATGAATCGTTCCAAGCTCAAGTCCAGAATTTTTTATATATGGGAAACATTATATCCAGTGGAGATGTACTTTAATAGTAGTAATCCTAAAATAACCATCAATCAGTTTCCGTTTGCCGATGTTTTGCCAGCCGTCGTGGCCGAGCGGTTCTAGGCGCTTCAGTCTGGAACCGCGCGACCGCTACGATCGCAGGTTCGAATCCTGCCTCGGGCATGGAAGTGTTTGATGTCCTTAGAATAGTTAGGTTTAAGTAGTTCTAAGTTCTAGGGGACTGATGACCTCAGATGTTAAGTCCCATAGTGCTCAGAGCCATTTCAACCATTTACCGATGATTTGTTCGAAACTAGTTATTGGCGTTTCAAGTATATACAACTCAACTAACTCGTTATTACATAGGTTGTACATACAAAGATTAAAAAACTCCGCTAAGGATATACAGTGCTCATATCATCTGATAACAATGGCTATAACACTTCGTGATATCTGGAAAGAAACACAGTTTTTCAATTATTGAGGAAAGAAAAGTAAAATATTGGGGAGACATATATATTTTTTAAATCATATTGTTACTTAATCTTCTAGTTTTACGGTGGTATTGATAGGTAAAGATTTTAATAACTCCTAGGTATGAAACTATCTGTAGTCCAACAATTAATGTTATGGCAGATGTCTTTTGATGACATTAGACGCTCCGTTTTATGTCAATTTTTGACGAACTTAGAAAAAATGGGGAACCATGCATCTGCTGAGCGCATCTATGAGCCACACAAACGAAATGTGAAGTTTTCCAGAAGAAATTCGAGAGTGGTCTGTCATTATTAATAGAAAATGTACGATTTATGACTCTTTACAGATGATCTAGATAGAAACATTGTTTTTTTAATCTGTTCTTCTTATCAAAGTCCACAATCCCATGGTAATTAAAGTTTAGGTTATGGCAAAGCTAGTTCTCTAACTGTTAGACCAATTGTTTACGTTCACTAGAAGTAGCTCCAGACTGTTCAACGTTTTAAAAAACAAATGTTTCCCTGCATACTATTTGTAAACATAAAAATGCGAGATGATCACACGGTACGTCGCAAGCAAATGTGACCTCTAGATTTTTTGTCGGGAACTGAGTAGAAATGTACTAACGACTCCTTGACTTATTATCTTTCTGTCTATTAGAACAGCTGTTTCTGAGATCAAACTAATGACAGTTCACATATGTGTCTTCAGATTGTTATTTAGTCACGCTACTCCTAAGAGCTTCCCTTCAGTATGTTATTGATAGCAAATCGCTGACGTAGAACTGAGGGACTGTCATTGGACTTTCTCATAAAATAGCTTATGAGAACTCGTATGTAAACAGTGTGCATTATGTTTCCTCGTGTACACCATTGCATTTACTCAGCAACAGTGTCATCAGGAGCGGTACTTTTGCTAACAAGGTAAATGAAACAGTGGTCGCCAACCTCGAGCAAAGAATAATTGAAACTTTTATCTGAAGTAATATGCGGACAAAAAGAGAAACCTATTCGAGTGTGCCAGTAACATTATCAAAAGAAACATCCTTCTCTTTACGTAAGCCGTTAATGTTTCAAAATGTGTGTGTGTGTGTGTGTGTGTGTGTGTGTGTGTGTGTGTGTGTGTGAAATCTTATGGGACTTAACTGCTAAGGTCATCAGTCCCTAACCTTACACACTACTTAACCTAAATTGTCCTAAGGACACACACACACACACACACACACACACACACACACACACACACACACACATGCCCGAGGGAGGACTCGAACCTACGCCGGGACCAGCCGCACAGTCCATGACTGCAGCTCCCTTGACCGCTCGGCTAATCCCGCGCGGTCGTTAGTGTTTCAGCACCTCGAACAGTCTTGTAGTGGAAAACGTGCGATAGAATTGTACAGTCTGAAACCGTCTGTATGTTGAAGGTAACCCACGTCCAAACGACACGAATATTGTTTCGCGTTAGATACTTCAGATTAGTTACTCTCGGTTGGATGAAATATCA
Organism: Schistocerca nitens; assembly: GCF_023898315.1. NCBI lineage: Eukaryota > Metazoa > Arthropoda > Insecta > Orthoptera > Acrididae > Schistocerca > Schistocerca nitens. Next base: position 268,099,590 of record NC_064616.1, read on the forward strand.
CAATTACGATGGCTCTCCAGCTCTCTAAGGGATACCTAACGAATTATGCACGGGTAGATTGTAGCTTTGTCAGTCCTGACTGTACGTTAATGGATGTTGATAAGCAGTGGACACTCGGTGCACCTTTACCATATGACAGCTAGGCCTCACTGCAATGAAGTGTGTGTCACTAAATTGTATGTAGGATAAATTGATTTAGACCGTGTTATGACAAGAAATTTTGCGCTGTATGTTCCCTATTTAGCGTGACAGGTCTCCCAAGTAGCTGCGGCGTGCAGCGAACCCTTTTATCTTATCGCTGTTGTCAGTGTGCCACTGCCGTGCGGGTGGTGCTGAGATACCATATAGCTCAAGCCGCGGTGTCTAAACAGGAACAGCCTCGCTAGTCCAGAAACAGATTTTTTGTGTGCGCACCAGATACTCAGTAGCTATCTGGGTCCTCCGCTGATTCCTTTATGATTAATCTCACCCCGTGGAAGTCATAGTAACTCAGTCTCCAAAATATCGTAATTATTTAGATTTCACTTACTACATAAACCAAGATACACGTGATTGAAACGACGTTTATACCAAATATTAGATACATAACGAACCAAGAAAGTTAATGAAAGACCTCTCCATTTACTGACGTGTACTTCATTTGAGTCCACTTCCAGTTTACACCGTCACATCAACGCCATTTTCAACTGGATCTGCCATTGTTAATGCGCTCATTGTTAATGCAATTCGTACGCAGGGGGGTTTCAAAAATTCTTATACAGACTTTCGGGACAGGTTCCTCACATCAGAACAAAAAAATACACCTGCAATATATAGGCTCTAAAATGCATAACTTACAACTATGAGCAGTTCTTCATCTTCTATACTGTGAAATACATCTCTTCTACTGCAAGTTCTTTGCTTTTCACGTTTTGGGAGGATTTGCATGGACCAAAAGAAGAAAAAATGTCCAGGAAACAAGAGTTCTAAAATACATCTTTGTGAGCTATGAGCACTTGTTCATCTTTGCTATTGTGAAACACTTCTCTTCTGTTGAACAAGTACTCACAGCTCTTCAGTTATGCAGTTTAGAGCCCATGTTTACTGGACTTTTTTTTCTTTTTTCTGTCTATACTACCTTTTCCCAAAATATGGAAAGCGAAGAGCTTGTAGCAGATGTGTTTCACAGTCTCGAAGGTGGAGGAGCAGGAGATTAGTGATTAATGTCTCGGATTAGAGAAGGACGGAGAAGGAAAGCAGCCGTGCCCTTTCGAAGGAACTTACCCGGTATTTGCCTTAAGCGGTGTAGGGAAATCATGGAAAATGTGAATCACGATCACTGGATGCGGGTTTGAACCGTCCTATTTCTGAATGCGAGTCCAGTATCGAAGATGAATAGGTGCTCATAGCTCGTAAATTCTGCATATTAGAGTCGATGTTTAATTAACACTTTTTCGTACGTTGGTGTAAGAAAGTGGTCCCCAAGGTTTGTGGAAGTAATTTTAAAACACCGTGTATAATTATTTTACATAATAGGATATGGGAACAAATCTTGCACGTGTACAGTACACGTACAAAAGGAATATACACTGAAGAGCCAAAGAAATATTTACACCTGCCTAATATCGTGTAGGGCCCCCGCGAGCACGTATAAGTGCCGCAACACGACGTGGCTTGGATTTCATTAATGTCTGTAGTAGCGCTGGAGGGAATCGCCTCCATGAATTCCGCAGGGCTGTCCATAAATTCACAAGAGTACGAGAGGGTGGAGATCTCTTCTGAACAGCAAGTTGCAAGCCATCCCAGATAAGCTGAATGATGTTCATGTCGTGGAAGGTTCGTGGCGAGCGGAAGTGTTCAAACTCAGAAGAGTGGTCCTGGAGCTACTCTGTAGCAATTCTGGACGTGTGGGGTGTCGCATTTTCTTGCTGGAAATGTCAAAGTCCGTCGGAATGCCCAATGGATATGAATGGATGCAGGTGATCAGACAGAATGCTTACGTACATGTCACCTGTCAGAGACGTATGTAGACGTATCAGAGGCTCCATATCACCTCAACTGTACACGCTCCACACCATTACAGAGCCTCCACCAGCTTGAACAGTCCCCTGCTCACATTCAGGGTCCATGGATTCATGAGGTTGTCTCCACACCGTACAGTCCATCCGCTCGATACAATTTAAAACGAGATTCGTCCGAGCAGGCAACAAGTTTCCAGTCATCAACAGTCTAATGTCGGTGGTAACGGGCCCAGGCGAAGCGTAAAACTTTGTGTCGTGCAGTCATCAAGGGGACACGGGTGGCCTTCGGCTCCGAAAGCCCATATCGATGATGTTTCGTTGAATGGTTCGCACGCTGACACTTGTTGATTGCCCAGCATTGAAATCTGCAGCAATTTGCACAAGGGTTGCACTTATGTTACGTTGAACGATTCTCTTCAGTCGTCGTTGGCCCCTTTTTTGCAGCATCTTTCCCCGGCCGCAGCGATGCCGGAGATTTGATGTTTTACCGGATTCCTGATATTCACGGTACAGTCGTGAAATGGTCCTACGTAAAAAACTGAGCCAGATACTTCCTGTTTTACATAGGTTTTGCCGACCGCAGCGCCGTATTCTGCCTGTCCACATATCTGTGTATTTGAATACGCATGCCTATACCAGTTTCCTTGGTGCCCCACGGGGTAGCCGCGCGGTCTACTCGCCTTGCCACGGTTCGCGCGGCTCCCACCATCGGAGGATTGAGTCCTCCCTCGGACATTGGGGTGTGTATTGTCCTTAGCGTAAGTTAGTTTCAGTTAGATTAAGTAGTGTGTAAGCCTAAGGACCAATGACGTCAGCAGTTTGGTCCCATAGGAACCTACAACAAATTTCCAATTTCTTTGGCGCTTCAGTGTATATCTTACATTGTGCAGTTCTGAAGCAATGTCACGATAGAAAAATGAAAGTCTTCTGGATTTAAAAGTTATATGCCCAATGATATGATGAGAAAAATGAGCGTGTCATAATTTAAAAAGATTGCAGAATTCTATACATCGAATATACTGGCTTGCTTTAGCTTAGAAAGTAGTTATATTCTGATATACTCGAAATTAAAAATTTCAAGCTTTACCAATAAAAGACTGAAAGTCGGATTAGATTTCATAACAATCTGAGTTGCAATGGACGGTGTGTTCAGGTCGAGCGTAAAGTTAAATCGTCTAGCGTGAGTGGGCAAAACTTAACATACAGGGTGCTGTAGAGAATGCTAGCGTGTTTTGGGCGCAACGAGGACTGCATACAAGAACACGTTCACTAACGTCTAGATGCAGCTGTGAACTAATGGAATCTCACTAATAGAATATACCAGTAATGGGGCGTCATATGTCCAAGAATCCGGCGCATATACACTCCTGGAAATGGACAAAAGAACACATTGACACCGGTGTGTCAGACCCACCATACTTGCTCCGGACACTGCGAGAGGGCTGTACAAGCAATGATCACACGCACGGCACAGCGGACACACCAGGAACCGCGGTGTTGGCCGTCGAATGGCGCTAGCTGCGCAACATTTGTGCACCGCCGCCGTCAGTGTCAGCCAGTTTGCCGTGGCATACGGAGCTCCATCGCAGTCTTTAACACTGGTAGCATGCCGCGACAGCGTGGACGTGAACCGTATGTGCAGTTGACGGACTTTGAGCGAGGGCGTATAGTGGGCATGCGGGAGGCCGGGTGGACGTACCGCCGAATTGCTCAACACGTGGGGCGTGAGGTCTCCACAGTACATCGATGTTGTCGCCAGTGGTCGGCGGAAGGTGCACGTGCCCGTCGACCTGGGACCGGACCGCAGCGACGCACGGATGCACGCCAAGACCGTAGGATCCTACGCAGTGCCGTAGGGGACCGCACCGCCACTTCCCAGCAAATTAGGGACACTGTTGCTCCTGGGGTATCGGCGAGGACCATTCGCAACCGTCTCCATGAAGCTGGGCTACGGTCCCGCACACCGTTAGGCCGTCTTCCGCTCACGCCCCAACATCGTGCAGCCCGCCTCCAGTGGTGTCGCGACAGGCGTGAATGGAGGGACGAATGGAGACGTGTCGTCTTCAGCGATGAGAGTCGCTTCTGCCTTGGTGCCAATGATGGTCGTATGCGTGTTTGGCGCCGTGCAGGTGAGCGCCACAATCAGGACTGCATACGACCGAGGCACACAGGGTCAACACCCGGCATCATGGTGTGGGGAGCGATCTCCTACACTGGCCGTACACCACTGGTGATCGTCGAGGGGACACTGAATAGTGCACGGTACATCCAAACCGTCATCGAACCCATCGTTCTACCATTCCTAGACCGGCAAGGGAACTTGCTGTTCCAACAGGACAATGCACGTCCGCATGTATCCCGTGCCACCCAACGTGCTCTAGAAGGTGTAAGTCAACTACTCTGGCCTGCAAGATCTCCGGATCTGTCCCCCATTGAGCATGTTTGGGACTGGATGAAGCGTCGTCTCACGCGGTCTGCACGTCCAGCACGAACGCTGGTCCAACTGAGGCGCCAGGTGGAAATGGCATGGCAAGCCGTTCCACAGGACTACATCGAGCATCTCTACGATCGTCTCCATGGGAGAATAGCAGCCTGCATTGCTGCGAAAGGTGGATATACACTGTACTAGTGCCGACATTGTGCATGCTCTGTTGCCTGTGTCTATGTGCCTGTGGTTCTGTCAGTGTGATCATGTGATGTATCTGACCCTAGGAATGTATCAATAAAGTTTCCCCTTCCTGGGACAATGAATTCACGGTGTTCTTATTTCAATTTCCAGGAGTGTATAATACTCCGCAAGTACATAGCTACATATAGATGCTAGTAGGTATTTTCTTGTAACCTGCTCACGTTGAAACGAAAACACACTAGAGCACTTTCCAGTTTCCCGTCTTTTAGATTTTGCCCGTTCACGCTAGAGGAGGTAACTTTATACTCGACCTAGATGCGTGGTGTGTTGAAACTATTTTGGTGTGTTATGAAATATAAAATTTATTTTCAGTTTTTTTATAGGTAAATCATGGAATTTGAAATGTCAAAAGTATCAGAAGGTAACACTTTTGAAAGTGTGCCAGTATCTTCAGTGTAATAAAATGTACAGTTTTTATTATGATGGTACGCCCATTTTTCTTACGGTGTCTTTAAGCAAGTAATTCGTAAATCCACAAGAGTTCCATTATTTTTAACGTCTGAAATTGCTTCTTGACAATTCGCTGTAAGGTAATATTCTTCTTGTACTTATTCTGTACAATTTTAAGTTTCGTTTTCATCTCCTTTTATGTAAAATGCTTAAGGCGAAGAAAGATAACAGGTGTAAACACATACTATGGTACTGAAAATTAAGTCCCGCGTGTAAAACTCACGTCTGACTGAGAGGATCTGAACATCACAGCAGGGAATAAGTGCATGAGACCACAAAACAGCAATCATGGATGGTCGAGGATCGCGGCAGTTCACAATATCAGACGCAAACCTATCCATGGTACCGACGCCTGGTACCATTTGCTGCCTCACGGGGGCCACAGTCCACGGCACGTATAGAATAACTGGTACAAAAAATTATATTACACAGCGAACCAACCATTTTGCTGATGTGTTACGTGGGCAATATGCTAGGCGAACATCGAAGCCAATTAAGACGCAATTTCCGTCGGTTTTTTTTTTCCAAGAATATTCGTACATTCCTCTATTGGAATGTTAAAATAAGATATGTCGAGTTGCCTGAACTAGTGGCAATATCTAACGTTATAAAGACTCTTGAACACAGCGGTTGATGTTCAGATTGCGCGCAATTCTTGGGAACAGAGTTCGCATGTTCAACCCCGTGTACACTGCATCCCATTACACTTAGATGACGAAAGTCATGAGATGTCTTCTAATGTCGTGTCGGACCTCCTTTCGCCCCGGTAGTGCAGCAACTCGACGTGTCATGGACTCAACTAATCGTTGGGAGTTACCAGCAGAAATATTGAACCGTGCTGCCTCTATGGACAGTGTTGCCAGTGCACGAACTGACCTCCCGACTATATCCCATAAATTTTCGATGGGTTTTATATCGGGCGATCTGGGTGGCTAAATCATTCTCTCGAATTGTCCAGAATGCTCTTCATCTACATCTACATGGTTACTCTGCAATTCACACTTAAGTGCCTGGCAGAGGATTCATCGAACCATTTTCATACTACTTCTCTACCATTCCACTCTCGAATGGTGCGTGGGCAAAAGGAACACCTAAATCTTTCCGTTCGAGCTCTGATTTCTCTTATTTTATTATGATGATCATTTCTCCCTACGCAGGTGGGTGTCAACAAAATATTTACGCATTCGGAAGAGCAAGTTGGTGATTGAAATTTCGTAAATAGATCTCGCCGCAAAGAATACCGCCTTTGTTTCAGTGACTGCCACCCCAACTCGCGTATCATATCAGTGATACTCTCACCCCTATTGCGCCATAACACGAAGCTAGCTGCCCTTCTTTGCACTTTTTCGATGTCCTCCGTCAATCGTACCTGGTAAGGATCCCATACCGCGCAGCAATATTCCAGCAGAAGACGGACAAATGTAATGTAGGCAGTCATTGTTTCGCCTTCCCCACAATATTATCTATTTGGCATTTCCAATTTAAGTTGCTCGTAATTTTAATTCCTAGGTATTTAGTGGTACAACAACCGAGTTAGAAAACTGATGCGGAAGCAAAGGGAACTTCACAGTAAACATAAACATAGCCAAAGCCTTGCAGACAAACAAAAATTACGCGAAGCGAAATGTAGTGTGAGGAGGGCTATGCGAGAGGCGTTCAATGAATTCGAAAGTAAAGTTCTATGTACTGACTTGGCAGAAAATCCTAAGAAATTTTGGTCTTATGTCAAAGCGGTAGGTGGATCAAAACAAAATGTCCAGACACTCTGTGACCAAAATGGTACTGAAACAGAGGATGACAGACTAAAGGCCGAAATACTAAATGTCTTTTTCCAAAGCTGTTTCACAGAGGAAGACTGCACTGTAGTTCCTTCTCTAGATTGTCGCACAGATGACAAAATGGTATATATCGAAATAGACGACAGAGGGATAGAGAAACAATTAAAATCGCTCAAAATAGGAAAGGCCGCTGGACCTGATGGGATACCAGTTCGATTTTACACAGAGTACGCGAAGGAACTTGCCCCCCTTCTTGCAGCGGTGTACCGTAGGTCTCCAGAAGAGCGTAGCGTTCCAAAGGATTGGAAAAGGGCACAGGTTATTTCCCTTTTCAAGAAGGTTCAAATGGTTCAAATGGCTCTGAGCACTATGGGACTTAACATCTGTGGTCATCAGTCCCCTAGAACGTAGAACTACTTAAACCTAACTAACCAAAGGACATCACACACATCCATTCCCGAGGCAGGATTCGAACCTGCGACCGTATCAGTCGCGCTTTTCAAGAAGGGACGTCGAACAGATGTGCAGAACTATAGACCTCTATCTCTAACGTCTATCAGTTGTAGAATTTTGGAACACGTATTATGTTCGAGTATAATACAAGGTGAAAAGATATCAATGATACGATTCGCTGATGACATTGCTATCCTGAGTGAAAGTGAAGAAGAATTAAATGATCTGCTGAACGGAATGAACAGTCTAATGAGTACACAGTATGGTTTGAGAGTAAATCGGAGAAAGACGAAGGTAATGAGAAGTAGTAGAAATGAGAATAGCGAGAAACGTAACATCAGGATTGATGGTCACGAAGTCAATGAAGTTAAGGAATTCTGCTACCTAGCCAGTAAAATAACCAATGACGGACGGAGCAAGAAGGATATCAAAAGCGGGCTCGCTATGGCAAAAAAGGCATTTCTGGCCAAGAGAAGTCTACTAATATCAAATACCGGCCTTAATTTGAGGAAGAAATTTCTGAGGATGTACGACTGGAGTACAGCATTGTATGGTAGTGAAACATGGACTGTGGGAAAACCTGAACAGAAGAGAATCGAAGCATTTGAGATGTGGTGCTATAGACGAATGTTGAAAATTATGTGGACTGATAAGGTAAGGAATGAGGAGGTTCTATGCAGAATCGGAGAGGGAAGGAATATGTGGAAAACACTGATAAGGAGAAGGGACAGGATGATAGGACATCTGCTGAGACATGAGGGAATGACTTCCATGGTACTAGAGGGAGCTGTAGAGTGCAAAAACTGTAGAGGAAGACAGAGATTGGAATACGTCAAGCAAATAATTGAGGACGTAGGTTGCAAGTGCTACTCTGAGATGAAGAGGTTAGCACAGGAAAGGAATTCGTAGCGGGCCGCATCAAACCAGTCAGTAGACTGATGACCAAAAAAAAAAAAAAAAATGACTTTTCTGGAGACTAGAAATCTTCTCTGTAGGAATCAGCATGGGTTTAGAAAAAGACGGTCGTGTGAAACCTAGCTCGCGCTATTCGTCCAAGAGACTCAGAGGACCATAGACACGGGTTCCTACGTAGGTGCTGTGTTTCTTGACTTCCGCAAGGCGTTCGATACAGTTCCCCACAGTCGTTTAATAAACAAAGTAAGAGCATATGGACTATCAGACCAATTGTGTGATTGGATTGAAGAGTTCCTAGATAACAGAAAGCAGCATGTCATTCTCAATGGAGAGAAGTCTTCCGAAGTAAGAGTGATTTCAGGTGTGCCGCAGGGGAGTGTCGTAGAACCGTTGCTATTCACAATATACATAAATTACCTTGTCGATGACATCGGAAGTTCACTGAGGCTTTTTGCGGATGATGCTGTGGTATATCGAGAAGTTGTAACAATGGAAAATTGTACTGAAACGCAGGAGGATCTGCAGCGAATTGACGCATGGTGCAGGGAATGGCAATTGAATCTCAATGTAGACAAGTGTAATGTGCTGCGAATACATAGAAAGAAAGATCACTTATCATTTAGCTACAATATAGCAGGTCAGCAACTGGAAGCACTTAATTCCATAAATTATCTAGGAGTACGCATTAGGAGTGATTTAAAATGGAATGATCATATAAAGTTGATCGTCGGTAAAGCAGATGCCAGACTGAGATTCACTGGAAGAATCCTAAGGAAATGCCATCCGAAAACAAAGGAAGTAGGTTACAGTACGCTTGTCCGCCCACTGCTTGAATACTGCTCAGCAGTGTGGGATCCGTACCAGATAGGGTTGATAGAAGAGATAGAGAAGATCCAACGGAGAGCAAGGCGCTTCGTTACAGGATAGATAAACTCCAGTAGAAGAATCTGCAGGAGAGACGCTCAGGAGATCAGTACGGGCTTTTGTTGAAGTTTCGAGAACATACCTTCACCGAGGAGTCAAGCAGTGTATTACTCCCTCCCAGTGTGCGGTTTGCGGGGGGGGGGGGGGGGGGGGATTTACCTCCTCTGCATCAGACCATCCCCTCCTCTGGTTTTAGTTTATGCATCCCAACCTGGGATGTTTATTTCCCACGCACTGGAGTAAAATTTTAAATATAATTTAAATTTGTGGAACCGAACACTGAAAGTTTTTAATAAGTCTTACTATTAATACTATTAATATGTTTCAGTTTTCTATCATCAGAATAAGTACAGCTTTTCACAAATGTGCCTCTGCTTTTTGAATTCCCCTCGCATACCTGTATGTAGATGATTTTGTAAATAAGCTTTACCTATAATGTACTTTTAAAGATATAACAAGGAATGGCTTTTCTGATAGTGCATACGCGTGAATAGTGAGTTTCGGCATTAACATCTATTTATAAATAGCTGTTTAACCATGCGTAACGCCACGGTCTAAGCAAGTAACATACATAATTCTGCTAACCCATTAAGGCATCCCCCCCCCCCCCCCACTGATAAAAGCACAAATCGTACCCTGCTCCCTCCTACGTATGTCTCGCTAAGAGATCATGAGGATAAAATCAGAGAGATTAGAGCCCACTCAGAGTCATACCGACAATCCTTCTTTCCACGAACAATACGAGACTGGAATAGAAGGGAGAACCGATAGAGGTACTCAAGGTACCCTCCGCCATACACCGTTAGGTGGCTTGCGGAGTATGGATGTAGATGTAAATGTAGATGTAGATGTAGAATTGATAGCCCTTAGATTTGTGCGATTTATCGTATACCCAAAATTTATCCGATATCTTTTGGTACCCATGTGAATGACCTCGCACTTTTCTTTGTTTAGTACTAATTGCCACTTTGCGCGCCATACAGAAATTCTCTCTAGATCATTTTGTAATTGGAATTGATCGTCTGATGATTTCTTCAAACAAGTCGCTCGCAATCGTGGCCCAATGACATGGGACATTGTCATCCACAGAAATTCCGTTATTGTTTGGGGCATGATGTCCATGAATGGCTGCGGATGGTTCCATGTAGCCGAATATAACCATTTACAGTCAATTATCAATTCAATTTGACCAGAGGATCGAGTCGATTGCATGTAAACACAGCCCACACCAATACGAAGCTACCGCCAGCTTGCACAGTGCCGTGTTGACAACTTGGGTCTATGGCTTCGTGCGGTCTGCGCCACACTCGAACCCTCCCATCAGCTCTTACCAACTGAAATCGGGACTCATATGACGAGGCCACTGTTATCCAGTTGTCTAGGGTCAAACTGGTATGGTCACTAGCCCAGGGGGAGGGGGGGGGGAGGAGGGGGGGCGCTTCAGGCAATGTCGCGGTGTAACGCTAAGCGCAAATTGAGACGCGTATAGCAAGTTTGAAGTGACACGACAATGCAGCGAAACGCGTACGTTTCTCACGAGCCCTGCAGGTCCTGCGCATATTGAGACACGTACACATGATTTACCCGGCCGGTTGGCGATGCGCTACGTTGACAGAATCGAAGCGCGTACCCTGTACCATTGCTTAACCGATTTTACAGAAATTGTTCGGTAAAAATATTTGCTTTTGCGTTACTTGTAGCGTTGTATGTCAGCTTTTTGGTGAAACATGTCACTAATGATCGTAGTTATTGTGATATACACATTTAAGTAATAAACTGCGCGAAATTCTGAAAGTTTGCAATGAAAAACAGGGGTCGGTATGATTTTGCGTTTGGTGCATATTACATCATACGTTGCTGCATACGAAATTTAACCAAGATACTGAATTTTTCTTTAGACTTTGCGGGAGGTCTCGAGAAAATGGAACGTATGTAACACTCCCGATTGCATGCCTGCGAGAATGAAATGTTCACAACATACCTCCTATTTCCTAAACCGCTCGAGAAATCGAAAGCGGATTTTGGCGAATGATACACAAGGAGGAGAGTGTTTTTCTAGTTCGTAAACACACGGAACTTTCTTGTCTATGGCAATATATCAGAAGTTCTACTGTCTATTTTGTTTTTTTTTTTCACTACAATAACTCTAATTTTTTAAGAGTCATTGACAGCAAGTGAAACTAGAATTTCGTAGTAAAAAAGTAAACATGAAATTTCTTCTGCGACTTGCCAAACTGACAATGTGTGATTCGCGAATAAAATAGTAGTTATTGAGAAAAGTAAACAACTGACCGTCGCACATCAGAATGGTCAGCGTATTGTCAGCAGCCGAGAATAATGCGCGCGACAGGAATGTGGAAGGTAGCCAGGAGTGCCTTGTGAGGGGAAGAGTTCATTCAGTTAGAAAAACATTGTCATGAATGTAGGTTTGGCTGTGTCAGCAATACATTTCAACGAATTAAATATATCAAATCAGTACATTCTTTCAGGATAATCGTCCTTTCGGAATAATATCGAGCACTTCTTCATTTGTGTTGCCTGTTGTATAGTCAGTTTATTAATGCTGATACTGTGCATGCATCCACTGAAATGCTTTTCCTCGTCACGACCAGCCAATTAAAATATTTCCATTCGTGAGAGTTTCTCGACTGTTTCTAGCTTGCAGTGGAAATGTGATGTCCACATGTACGTAGTATAACGGCTATTAGTTCACCTGTTTCCAAGTAATCATAGCGAAACTTATGTACTCTAGATCTTGTGCGCTTTTTACAAGAAGCCCATAGGGCTCATACCTACGGATATCACCCCTTTTTGTAACAGATCTTAGAGATACGCTAGCATAGTAGGCAGCAAGTAGATAATCTTGTTTTACTTTCCTGCCTTGTTCCTTGATGACATGATTTTATAATATGAATCGTCTGCCCTTTCTTACAATCTGAAAACATGGTGGAAGCAGAAGATATAATCCCAGTGGCTAATGCCTCACCAGTTATTGAACTGTGCATTTTTCTTGACAAAAGAATCAACAAAACAAAAAAAAATCTCTACAGATACAAGTGATTGCAAAGTATAATGTACTAACGAAAAGAGATGGAGTGCTTAAACGGCGAAAATTGAAACACTACTCAGTGACAATAAAATTCAGTATTCTGTAAGGCTGTATTTTTCGGATGGCCAATACTTCCATTGTCCATATGCGTCATGCCGATGTGAGCATATGGCGGGACTGACCCGCCTCAACCATCCGGTATTGCTAGCGGGCTGCGCGGCGCGAAAAACTGTGCCACAACCACAGCCCCGCGTGTTGTGTCCCCATCGCGTCGCTTCCAATTTGCGCGGTCCCATTTGAACCTGTGAAGTTACAAAAATGCTTGCTGTCATGCACCGCGCCACACACGCTACACGTTTCTGAATTTGCGCCTATCGTTAGAATAGCCATCCGCTGCCAAAGTCCATTAACGCCAAAGTTCGCCGCACTGTCCTAAGGGATATGTTCGTCATATGTCCCACACTGATTTCTGTAGTTATTTGACTCAGTGTCGCTTGTTTGTTAGCACCGACATCTCTACGCAAACTCCGCTGCTCTCGGTCGTTAAGTGAAGACCGTGACGACTGCTTTGTCCGTGATGAGACATAATGCCTGAGATTTGGTATTCTCGGCACACTCTTGACACTGTGGATCTCGGAATACTGAATTCCCAAACGATTTCCGAAATAGAATTTTCCACTTGTCTAGCTCTAACCACCACTCCACATTCAAAAATCTGTTAATCCCCTTCGTGCGGCAATAATCACGTACACCATTATGGCTCCATCTCCAGCTTGCATAGTGTCGTGTTGACGACTTGGGTCCATGGCTTCTAGGGTCCTGCGCGACACCAGAACCCTACCACCAGCTCTTGCCAGCTGAAACCGGGATTCATCTGACCAGGCCACGGTTTCCCAGTCGTTTAGCGTCAAACCGATACGGTCTCGAGCCCAGCAGAGGCGCTTCCTGCTGTTAGTAAAGGCACCCCTTTCGGTCGTCAGCTGCCACAGGCCATTAATACCAAATTTAGCTGCAGTGCCATAACGGATACGTTCATCATACGTCCCACATTAATTTATACGGTTTTCTGAAGCAGTATTGCTTGTCCGTTGGCACAACAATTACGGGCATTGCGTAGTCCGTGGTGAGACCCAATGTCTGAAAAGTGGTATTCTCGGCCCACTCTAGACTCTTTGGATCTCGATATATAGAATTCCTTAACGGTTTCCGAAATGGAATGCCGCATGCGTCTAGCTCTAGCTACCATTCCACGTTTAAAGTCAGTTAATTCCCTTCCTCATGACTTTTGTCGTCTCAGGGTAAAACTGTAACACTTGGAATAATACAACGAAATTTATCTTATTTAACGTTTAGTGCGTTTATAGTATAGTAGGAAGGTTTTGAGGCTATACAAGTAGACGTATGGCCGGCCGTGGTGGCCGAGCGGTTCTAGGCGCTACAGTCTGGAACCGCGGGACTGAAATTGTGCGCAATAGGTTGCATAATGCGCGATTTCACTCCCCACGTCCATGGAGAGGTCCAACTTTGCAACCAAGACACCATGAAGTGCGGTACAGATGGATCCAACAACATGCTGAATGGACCGCTCAGGATTGGCATCATGTTCTCTTCACCGGTGAGTGTCGCATATGCCTTCAAACAGACAAACGTCGGAGACGTGTCTGGAGGCAACCCGGTCAGCCTGAACGCCTTAGATACACTGTCCAGCGAGTGCAGCAAGGTGGATGTTCCCTGCTGTTTTGGGGTAGCATTACGTTGGGCCGACGTACACCGCTGGTGGTCATGGAAGGCGCCATAACGGCTCTACGATACATGAATGCCATCCTCCAACCGATAGCGCAACCATATCGACAGCATATTGTAGAGGCATTCGTCTTCATGGACGACAATTCGCACCCCCGTCGTGCATATCTTATGAATGACTTCCTTAAGGATAACAACATCGCTCGACTAGAGTGGCCAGCATGTTCTCCAGACATGAACCCAATCGAACATGCCTGGAATAGATTGAAAAGGGCTGTTTACGGATGACGTGACCGACCAACCACTTTAAGGGAACTACGCCGAATCGCCGTTGAGGGGTGGGACAGTCTGAAACAATAGTGCCCTGATGAACTTGTGGATAGTATGCCACGACGAATACAGGCATGCATCACTGCAAGAGGACGTGCTACTGGGTATTAGAGGTACCTGTGTGTACAGCAATCTGGACCACCACCTCTGAATGTCTCGCTGTATGGTGGTACAACAGTACAACATGCAGTGTGTGGTTTTCATGAGCAATAAAAAGGGAGGAAATGATGTTTATGTTGATGTCTACTGCAGTTTTCTGTACAGGTTCCGTAACTCTCTGAACCGAGGTGATGCAAAACTTTTTTCGATGTTTGTATATTAAGTCAAAGCACACAACAGAAACTGTATCATAACCACCACACATGTGGTCATGGCCATATGTGAAAAAAGCTGGAACAATCAAAACAAAACATTTGGTTCACTTTAAAATTATACTTGTAACAGGAAACATAATCTACAGCAGTTTTAGATTTGACAAAGTGGCAAAATATCAGACAAGATTCGACTGAAAACATACAGATTGACTTACAAAAAACATATATGGAACTTCATAAAAGTGTTGTAAGGAATGAAAGAGAGCAGCAAGGAACCTAAATGGTGCAGGCTATTCGCTAGCCAAGTATAAATGCAGAACAGCATACGTAAATACGATGTCTGGGACAGACGATCTCTGAGGATGAAAAGTAACGACCTGATCAAAAATCAGTGGTAAATATAAAAAGCTTTATATAATTGTTAATTCTGGAATCACGAGTGTCGTTTACACTTTTTGTCAATACGTAATAAACACAACTCGTAATGGCAAGAAAACTAAACGTAAATGTCCAAAGACAATCTTTATGTACCTCAACCTCATTCAATAAAAATATCCTGGGTAAAATCAGTTAATCAATGTCACGGCCAACATACCTGCAAAGGTACATAGATAGTCTGGTACCAGTATACCTAGATATCTACGTTTTATCAGTTTTGGGGAGCAAAGTATGGAACACTTTCTAGTATCCTTTGAATTCTTGACGTACGCGACACATATAACTGATCAGTCAAATGTACAACAGCACACTCTCCAAGAAAAGTGTAGATAACAATTAAGTGTAACAGAATTTGGGAAGTTCCAGTCAAAATCATACGTTGTGCAATTTTGAAAACGGTACAACAAGGATACAACCGCAAAAACCACCACTTACATCATATATGATGATGTAATGCATATAGAACAATAAGGAAAAAGAAACGCAGTTTTGGACGTGGAATCCTATGAAACCACACGGAAAGTATTAAGGCACAACCAGAAAGTGTACGATGAGAGTAAACCAGTCATAGAAACATGTAGCATCAGATTGGTCACAATCCGCCATCGTAAGAAATGGTCAAACCTATTCCGAAAGGGGTAAAAAAAAACTAATGTTGAGGAATAATATACTCACGCCATAGAACAAGTAGTGTGATAAAATTTGACAATCTATTACAACCATTGTCTGCAGAAAGGTAGACAAAAATCGAAACCTGGACACACTACTAGTTGTCTCCGAGTTCGTAACAAGCTGGCGAGCTAAAAACACTGTTGAACGTGACTTAACATTCACCAGGTAACAACGAATAGAATTGCAAAGAAAAGACCGATTAAAGCTGTCGTTAAATAAAACCAAAACTCTTCGACAGAACGCTCTATAATCCCAAAGTATGAATATCAGCTGATACTCGAAGCTGCTACTAACGTGTCAGGTGATAATACATGAAGGTATCCAGAGCTGCAAAGTGAAATCACAGTGAGGTAAAACAGGTAGCAGGATAGTATAGGTTAGGAAAGGAATGGCGGTAGGTAACAAGGCAAAGAATAATGGTTACAGAAATGTAACTGCAGCTGTATGTCAATTTAACCAGTCTTACTAATACAAGAAAAATGCACCATTGAAACACGTACAGCGCTAAGAATGAATTGTATAGGCTAATGCATAAGTCAAAGCAAAAGTAGGGACGTGGAACAAAGCAATCATGAGTGCTTCAACAAGCCCATCTCCATACTATAAAAATGTAACAGCCAAAACCAATGAAGAAGATCAGTGATAAAAAAGATATTTAAAAGTATTAAAAGCGTAAAACATATGGACATACATTTACATAGTTTAAAGCATAGGCGTCTGAAAATGATGAAGTAACCCAACACCAATAAAAAGGACGTAAAATAGCTTAATCTAACAGAGACTTTAAAATTTATCATATTTCCATTTTTTAATTTAATATTGCTACCGGTACAGAATTTTATGTGTTATTTATGAGCAGAGTTTACTTTATAGTTTCTCCTCCGTGCTTTTATGACACTTTCTTTCCCCCCTTCCACAGTCCAACCGCCCTCTCAATCTCCTTTTTTGTTCCATGACATTACTATGGCCATTGTAGTTTGTTCGATTATTTTCTCTGTATTGTTGGATGCAAAGAGCTGCTCAGACTTGATGTGCCTATCTTCTTCAATTATGGTGAGAACCAGGACTAATGCTGGAGTGTTGCGATGTCGGTAGCCTGTTGCTGGTCAGATGATTTCGTGTTTTTCTCTTATTCATGCAGACAGCGTTTGACTAGTTTTTATTGAAGTTCCGTGCGTCATCGTTTTCTAATCACATGGGTTCCATGTTTTTAGCATTCATATGGCATTTACTTCTATGTAATTTCATATAGGCTTCTTGTATGAGCTGTGTATTTGGTTTATTTTTATGTGCGTAGTTATAACGTATCACAAAAGCTGTATTATTACTCCCTAGCGACCCAGCTCTTTTTAGTTACATTTTCTGGCTTTATTTTTGGGATGAAGTGACCACTTTCATTGTGGTTCCCTTTAAGTATGAATTTAATAGTATATACTTACTTGTTACAGTGAATTGGTTGTGCGTGATTTATCTCTTGATTTTTTTGTAAGATAGTGGGTCTTTCTGTTCTTAACTCGATCCAGTAATATTATATAGTATAATTCAGTGTGGATTTCTTTATCGTCTTCAAATGCTATGGATTAATGGTGTCATTGGCACAAAATTTCAAGTGCTTTTATTGATATTGAGTTTATCATTTTTAGACGGCTATGCTTTAAACTATGTAAATGTATTTTCACGTGTTATACTTTTCAATAATTTTAAAAATAATTTGGATCATTGTTTTTTTTTCCTCAGTTTCGGTTGTTTCGTTTTTACATTGTGGATATGGGCTCATTGTAGCTCCCATAGTTTCTTTGTTCCACATACCTACTTTTCTTTTGATACACACACACATCAGAAAAAGGTTTTACATCACCTCGGTTCCGAGAGTTAAGAAACCTGTACAGAAAATTGGAATAGACATCAACATAAACATCATTTCCGCCCTTTTTATTGCGTATAAAAACCACAAATTGCATGTTGCACCAACATACAGCGAGACCTTCAGAGGTGGTGGTCCAGATTGCTGTACACACACGAACATCTAATACCCAGTAGCACGTCCTCTTGCATTGATGCATGCCTGTATGCGTCATAGCATAAAATCCATAAGTTCATCAAGGCACTGTTGGTACAAATTGCCCCACTCCTCAACGGCGATTCGGCGTAGATCCCTCAGAGTGGTTGGTGGGTCACATCGTCCATAAACAGCACTTTTCAATCAATCCCAGGCGTGTTTGATAGGGTTCATGTCTGGAGAACATTCTGGCCACTCTAGTCGAGCGATGTCGTTATCCTGAAGGACGTCATTCACAAGATGTGCACGACGGGGGCGTGAATTGTCGTCCATGAAGACGAATACCTCTCCAATATGCTGCCGATATGGTTGCACTATCGGTCTAAGGATGGCATTCACGTATCGTAGAGCCGTTATGGCGACTTCGATGACCACCAGCGACGTACGTCGGCCCTACATAATGCCACCCCAAATCAGCAGGGAACCTCCACCTTGCTGCACTCGCTGGACAGTGTATCTAAGGCATTCACCCTGACCGGCTCTGGTTGAAGCCATGTGTCTCACTCATCGGTGAAGAGAACATGATGCCAATCCTGAGCGGTTCCTTCGGCATGTTGTTGGGCCCATCTCTACCGCCCAGCATGGTGTCGTGGTTGCAAATATGGACCTCGTCATGGACGTCGGGAGTGAAGTTGTGCATTATGCAACCTATTGTGCACAGTTTGAGTCGTAACACGACGTCCTTGTGGCTGCACGAAAAGCGTTATTCAACATGGTGTTGTTGCTGTCAGTGTTCCTCCGAGCCATTATCCGTAGGTAGGGGTCATCCAATGCAGTAGTAGCCCTTGGGCGGACTGAGCGAGGCATTTCATCGACGCTTCCCGTCTCTCTGTATCTCCTCCATCTCCGAACAACATCGTTTTGGTTCACTCCGAGACGCCTGGACACTTCCGTTGATGAGAACCCTTCCTGGCACAAAGTAACAATGCGGACGCAATCGAACCGCGGTATTGACCGTCTAGGCATGGTTGAACTACGGACAACACGAGCCGTGTGCCTCCTTCCTGTTGGAATGACTGGAACTGATCGGCTGTCGGACCCCCTCCGTGTAATACGCACTGTTCATGCATGGTTGTTTACATCTTTGGGCGATTTTAGTGACATCTCTGAACAGTCAAAGGCACTGTGTCTGTGATACGATATCCACACTTTAAGTCTATCTTAAGAAGTTCTGGGAACCGGAGTGATTCAAAACTTTTTAGTTGAGTGTACATTAACCTGCGTAACTTATTCATAGCGCCTTATCTGTTTCAGTGGTACATTTCCCTTGTATTAGTATAACTGGTTAAGTTGACATACAGCTCTAATTACGTTTCTGTAACCGTGGTTGTTTGACGTGTTACCTATCATTATTACCTTCCTTGCCTATACTATCCTGCTGCCTGCTTTATCTCATTGTAGTTTCACTCTATTTGTCTGGATATCTTTATATATGACCTGATAAGGTAGCAACAGCTGAGACTATCAGCTGGTATTTATTCTTTGGGATAATAGGGCGCTCTGTCAAAGCGATTTTGATTTTATTTAACGACAGCTTTATTCGGTCTTTTATTTGACATTCTATTCGTAGTTACCTGGCTAATGTTAATTCACGTTCACCAGTGTTTTTAGTTCAGTACAGGGCTAACTTGTTACCAACTCGTACTCACAATTGGTAGAGTGCCCAGGTTTCGATTTTTGTCTAGCATTCTGTGTATATTGTCTATAACAGATTGTCATATTTTACCCCACTACATGTTCTATGGTTTGCATAAGTAATTCCTCAACATTAGCCTCTCTTTCCTTTCGAGACAGGTTTGTCCATTTCCTAGGATATTGGATTGGAACATTCTCAATTTAGTTGTGGCCACTGTTATGCAACGCTTTTTGTTACTGGTTCACTATCTTGGAACACATTTTTGATACGCCTTGAGGCTTTACGTGTTGGTTTCATACGATTCCAGATCCAAACTGCGTTCTTTTTTCCTTATGGTTCTCTATACGTTACACCATCATATATGGTGTAAATGCCGTTTTTTCCGGTTCCATTCTTCTTGTACAGTTTTCACAATTGTACATAATGTGTGATTTTGACTGTAACTTCCCATATACTGTTATATTTTATTGTTATCTAAACCTTTCCTGGAAACTGTGCTGTTGTACATATGACTGATCATTTATATGTGCCGTTTATGGTAAGAGTTCAAGGGGGCACAAATAATGTTCTATACTTTGATCCCCAGTACTGATACAACGTAGCTATAGAAAGCTAGGTATATTGGTACCAAACTGTCTATGTACTGTTGCAGGTATGTTGGCCGTGACATTGATTAACTGATTTTACCGAGGATATTTTTATTGAATGAGGTTGAGGTACATGAAGATTGTCTTTGGACATTTACGTTTAGTTTTCTTACCATTACGAGTTGTGTTTATTACGTATTGACAAAAAGTGTATAAGACATCCGGCATTTTATTCTGGGGTATCTGTCCCCATTCACAAAGCGCTTTTCGATTCAGGAACGGGCAGTTCGAGCAATATGTGGTGTAAGTCCACGAACATCTGATGTATCCCGTTTCAGGAATCTGGGGATTCTGACATTGGCCCGTAGATATATATTTTCTTTAATGTCTTTTGTTGTTAACAATATGAGCCCATTCCCAACAATTAGCAGCTTTCACTCAGTTAATACTATCCAATCTGCGTTACGATCGCTCCTCCGTTATTTTTATACAGAATTTGAAGAATTTTCTCCCCACTACCTCCATTCTGTCCAGGAGCTCCTGGATAAAACTTAAGATAATTCCTTTGTTATGCTGTTGATTTTTCTAACGTAATCTCAGCAGCTTGTTGTCTGCATAAGTTTCGTGTAATTTTCTTGTCTGTTATTAATTTTTCTGATGTTAATTTCATGTACTGACTCGTTCCATGACCATAGGTTTTTGCTCCTCAATTTTGTCCCACTTAACTAGACGTGTAAAACAAAATAAAATAAAATAAATGAAAACTCGGATCACTCCTTGCACGCGGAAACGATACTTCATGGAGAATGCAGCTATCGACCACAGCCGATCCATCTTCGTGTCTCCCCAGTGACGTGAAAGCAAGGGCGGTGGAATTTCGCGCGGAATTCCGGAATACACCACACTGCCCCAAAGTATTCCGGCTCTTGTGAGCTGGATAATACTGTATATGGTGCAAGTGGCTCTGAGCACTATAGGACTTAACATCTGAGGTCATCATTCCCCTAGAACTTAGAACTACTTAAACCTAACTAACCTAAGGACATCACACACATCCATGCCCGAGGCAGGATTCGAACCTGCGACCGTAGCACTCGCGCGGTTCCGGACTGAAGCGCCTAGAACCGTTTGGCCACTACGGCCGGCAATATTGTATACGCCCTACCTTTTTGACACGTTGATAGCCCTGTACAGAGCAGTAAATACTCAGTCACTCTCGTAGCGAGTCATCTGATTGTTCTTCTCTGAACAGTACCATTAAGTGAAATCGTGGGTTTTGCTGGTGCCCTAACAGTTACGATATTTTCTGAGAAGCGTAAATGTCAACAAAGAGTGTTTAATAAGCAGTGGATAGGGGAATTCGATTCTGTAGAACGTGCAGTGAACCAGTTGCCACAATTCAAGGCCATTAAACTGAAACGCCGTCATAACAATAACCACACTGGTTCAGTTATGACTTTCTGCTGATTCCCAAGTATAGAGAACTAAATGGACAGCATTGAAGGAAAAATTTTAAGGTCACATCTATGTTCTTATTTATAAAGGAAGCAGATGTAACAACTGAATCATTTTTGCCATCGCAAAAAAGAAGAAACGTTACAAATGATGAGAATTAATAGAGAAATATGTTGCCCAAGTTCTTTCAGTTTTAGACGCTGAAAATAATAACCTGAAAAAAAAATGCTTGATGTAATGCCCCCTGTCAGACAACAACAGAGGGACGAGTTTCTATTCTCAGTATTGATATTGTAAGCAGATATAACAAAAAAAATTTTTGAAATAAACTATGTGTAATAAATACGTTATATAGTAGTTAAAAGTTTCGCGACGTCAAATTATTGTTTGGCCTCACGATTTACAACGTTGTTAGTCCATGTGTGTGGTCCTGGAGATTGGTTTACTCGGTCCCCATACTACGGCCGATTTCCGACTGTTTTTTCCACGTTTTTCACAAAACATCATTTGCACATTTCGTTGTGTGTTGGAGGAGTGTGTATTTACAGTGTGTTGGGTTGCCAACTGTCGTTGTGTGTTTAACTTTCGTCTTTTGTTTGTGTTGTGTGTGTGTGGTTTAAGATTTGTTCATTTCATTTGTGTTTTTTTTTTTTTTCAGTTGGCTCTGTTATATTATTCTGAAGTATCAGGTACGCTAAGAGCTGAGTCGCCATTGGCAAGTGAACGAATGCGCTAGGACATCAACACAACGTAATGTATGTTTTGTATTTGTGGTATTTTACGTTTGACATGCTGATGTTCCTTGCTACCTTCTATTGTTCAAAATGGTTCAAATGGCTCTGAGCACTATGGGACTCAACTGCTGAGGTCATTAGTCCCCTAGAACTTAGAACTAGTTAAACCTAACTAACCTAAGGACATCACAAACATCCATGCCCGAGGCAGGATTCGAACCTGCGACCGTAGCGGTCTTGCGGCTCCAGACTGCAGCGCCTTTAACCGCACGGCCACTTCGGCCGGCCCTTCTATTGTAAAACGACACATCGTCACTACGTGACATGCAAGTTTGTAAAGTTTTTGAACTTCTGTTAATGTGTTAGAAGATCCGCTGATGACAGAACAGATCTGTAGAAATCGGTAATCAATAAAAAGATGTACAAGCGATCTTGGTGTATCTGATATTTCCGAATAACTCAATAATTCAGATTGCCCCTGCAGTTGGTACAGTGTTGAATATTTGTAACTGGTTCTATGGTGGCTTACCTGGTAGAGTGTTTTCCAGATGAGAATGTCTCACTTCAAGCTTTGTAGTAATTGCTACATTGTATGCAAAGAGAATAACATTCCACATAAAAATGTTTTCGTACAAAAACGCTTCCGTAGTATCTCTTGCGGTAGGCAGCCACGTTTTTAATGTAAATATTTTCTTACACTATCTGGTGATTGCCCAAAACGTGCGACGATGTTTCCAGCTACCTGCGCTAGACGGGCTGCCTAACTACAGCCGATGTGTGCTGTGATCGACAGCGGGTGGCGCTCGTGGCTATACTGGTGGCCATTTTAAAGTGTGACGTCAGTGGGCCCAGCACATGTTCTGCTCGCTTCTATCTCAGTAGCCGCGCCGCACCACGTGTTTTAATATTAGCGTCTGCCACTGCCATTAACAGTTTGCTTGCGTCACGAACAAGAGATAGACCTCCACGACCTACACTGTTTCCCGCATGTGAAATTTAAATTCGGGTTCATTCTTCGATAAAGAAAAGGTAGAAAAACAAACACCGTGTTCCACTGGCTACCATAAACCGTTTCTGAATGCAATATGAATTCATGGCTGTATGTTCTATCTGTGCAACAAAATGAAAGACGATGGCTACTGAGCTCTTGGCTTACCTTGTATTTCAGAATAATGTAACAGAACCAGTTGCTACTTCAAAATTCCGTGGAAACAACAGGCGTCCACATACGGAACACTTACGCCTGTATTCGTTCACCGTCACCGGAAATAACCTGTCGCACGTTTCCATATAACACGGTAGTGCCCCGTCTTGTGTTCGGCTTCCGTTTATCTCTAGGTGGACTGCTCGCTATCCTTGACAATATCCATAGCGTACGTCGCTCTTTTAGAAGACAAGGCTCCCGGCTTGTTCGTCACACCCAAGGTCTCAGCTTTGGAGTAACCTTCTCAACCACTACGAAGTCTTTTATCGTCTCTAGGATCATTTTCTATTGTTAATGGCGCATTTCTCTTTGTATCGTAGGCTTCGTCGTTTGATTTGTAGTTCTTTGGCAGTTTTTAAACTTCAGTTCTTCCGTTTCTCCCTCTGATGATGGCGACAGGATGGACGACTCACATATTGCGCCTTTTGGACACTGACAACCGGAAGTGCACCTGAGGATTATTTTGTTAATGTTGTGTTGCTTGTTGCTTGGTCCTTCTGTTATGATAAATGTAGTATCTCTTTGCTCGGTCATAGCGTGAAAGTAGACTCCACTCTTAAGCTGAAAAGCACGCGGAACTCCCATTTCAGTCTGGAACCGCGTTGCTGCTACTGTCGCAGGTTCGAATCCAGCCTCGGGTATGGATGTGTGTGATGTCCTTAGGTTAGTTAGGTTTAGGTAGTTCTAAGTTCTAGGGGACTGATGACCTCAGATGAAAGTCCCATAGTGCTCAGAGCCATTTGAACCATTTGAAACTCCGATGAAGAGAAGCGGCCTATGATCTACCATCAGAATATGAACGATGCATAAGTAAAAGGCTTACAATGCAAAACTGAAGTTAGAGCATAGTGGCACCGCTTCAGTGACTTTCCACGTCAAAAACAAAATGAAAAATCTCGCAGAACGTTTTGCCAGAGAGCAAACATTAAGACCGTTGGAAGCAAAACCGCCGCGATGCATTGAGAAAGTGAGCAGGGATTCAGAAAAATGTCGTTCTCAACTAGCTCTTTATTCTCACAGCGTAATGAGTGCTATCGACAGGAGACGTCAAATTGATTCCATATTTTTAGATTTCCAGAAGGCTTTTGATACTTCTAATCAAATAGTGCCTATGGAGTATCGTCTCAGTTGTAAAACTGGATTCGGATTCCCTGTTAGTAAGGCACAGTTCGTATTTTCTGACGGAAACTCATGGTGTAAAACAGAAGTACCTGGAAGTGTTGTAGGCCGTCTGCTGTTCCTGATCTAAATAAACTGTTTACGAGACAACCTTAACAGCCCTCTTAGAGTTTTTGCAAATGATGCTGTCATTTACAGTAATCAGATGATCAACACAAGTTGCAAGATGATTCAAACAAAATATATACATGGTGCGTAAAGTGACAACTGACTCTAAATAATCGGGAGTTTGAAGTCAACCAAATGAGCACTGAAAGGAATCAGCTAAATTTCGGTTACAGGGTAAAACACACAAATCTAAAGACTGTGAATTTAACTAAATAGTTAGGTATTACATTTATGAATAACGTAAGTTGAAGGATCACATAGAAAATGTTGTGGTGAAGCAAACTAAAGACTGTGATTTATTGGCAAAACACACTGGGCAGAACACGGCAGCTCGTTTTGTATTATCGTTAAAAAAGGGAGAGAGTGCCTCGGATATGATACCGGAATTAGGGTGTCAATCGTTAAAGCAAGGTGATTTTCATTGCTGCAGGACCTTCTCATGAAATTTCAACCACCAGCACTCTGCTCAGAGTATGGAAATACTTTTTTGGCTCCCATATACATAGAAAGAAATGATCAGCGTAATAAAATAAGAGAAATAAGAGCTCGCATGGAAACATTTAAGAGCTTGTTTTTCCCGAGCGCTGTTCGAGAGTGTAACGGTAGAGAAATAGTTTTAGGTTATTCGATGAATCCTCTGTCACGGAATTAATTGTGAACTGCAGAGTAATCATATAGAGGTAAATCTTGATGTAGATGAAGTCAGTGGAAATAGCAAGAACCGTAAAATATGTAGGAGAATGCGTCTAGAGACACCTAACGTGGGACAGCTACATAAAACAAGTTGTAGAAAAAGCAAATGACGTATTTTGATTCACTGAAGGCATGGAAAGCAAATTTAGTTAACTCACCACATATTTCTCAGTATTGTTTGTCAATGTTGTACTCTTTCCACATGGAATTAATAGAAGAGACAGAGAAGATCGAAGGAAGAGAAGCATACTCAGTCTCAGGTTAGGTTAGTAAACGGGGAAGCGCCGCGGAAATCCTCTTCCAACTTCAGTGCTAGACTTTACCGGAGAGAGTTGATAATTCTGAGAGTGTGCGTTTCAGGAAGAGTCACGCAACGTGTTATTTCCTTCAACACACATTTCCCTAACTGACCTTGACAGTACAGTCAGATACATTTGAGCTCATGCGCAGGGTCGCCGACATTCGTTCTTCCCACGCACCATTTGCAGCGGCGCAGAACAGATGGAGACGGGAGCATTCACAATGCCACATCAAATATTATTTGAAAAGTTCCAAAAAGTTTTCCTCATTGAAGGCTGCTAAGTAATATACCCTATACCATTGTTATATATCGTAGACATGTAGGAATGAAGACTACACCATGTTATTTACAGCTAACACGCAACTACAGAACCCGTCTTGGCTGCTCCCACATACAGAAAGCGAAGGATTTCCTCACTACTAATAAAGTGACCTACACTAGGTATTTCTATGAAGATAGAACAGACTTGTAAAGACTTGCAGTAAGCATAAAAAAAGCAAAATAGAAAGAAAAATCTTTTTGCGGAAGTATCCCATTCTTACTTTTCAACTTCCGTCTTTTTCCTCCCAAGCTCGTGAAAACAATTGTTGTCTCATTCATTCAACACTGATTTGAAAAAACAGCAAAAAAATCCAGTTTTACTCCACAAGCTATCTTACCGCGTGGAGCAAAGGGTAAAGCACGACCCACTTCTTCCTCCTCTACCCTGTTTCATTCGCCAATGATATATCGTTAGGCTTCTGTATAAGCTCCAGTTTCTCTGCACTTGCTGTTGCAGTCACTCCTGAAATATGTGTTGCCCAAAATAACGATTTACTCCTGGCAAGTGAACTTCAGGAATACCAACAGTAGCTTCACCGTGATGGACACAGCGCCTCATTTGTCACGTTTTCCACCGGACCTAGAGCATTTCATCTAACACAAATGACCGTCTCGTGCTATCTTCACAAACCCGTAAAAAAATGCACAGCTTTTCCTTGATCCTTCTCTCATTCCTCTCTTCTATCAGTCGTGGCTGGTAAGATTAGCGAACTGGCGAACAATACAGAAGATTTGGTCGAACGAGGATTTTTAAGCTACCTTCTTCATGGATGAAATAAGTTTCCTCAAAATTCTTCGAATGATGCTGTGTCTGTCATATGTCTTTCCTGCAAAAACCTTGTGTAGTTTTCCCATCTTAAATCGTCCAGAATTCCACAGATTAGTAGCGAGTTGTATATTTATTTGCAATACACTGAGGTGATCAAAGTCGTGGGGTATCTCCTAATATCGTGTCGGATCTCCTTTTGCTCGGCGTAGTGTAGTAACTCGACGTGGCATGGACTCAACACGTCGTTGGGAGTCCCCTGCAGAAATACTGAGCGATGCTGTCTCTCTAGCTGTCCATAACTGCAGAAATGTTGGCGGTGCAGTATGTTAAGTCCCATAGTGCTTGGAGGCATTTGAACCATTTTGAACCCAGTCTGTTCCATGTAAACACAGCCCACACCGTTATGGAGCCACCATCAGTTTTCACAGTGCCTTGTTAACAACTTGGGTCCATAGCTTCGTGAGGTCAACTCTACATTATTTCTGCCAACAGACCACAAGTATTACTCAGTACGTGTGGTAAAAGTATCCATCACAGTATTTTTACTCTGATGTATTTCTCCTATGTTCTTAGGGAGTGTAAAACTTATTTTAAATACTATTATTCTTCCAATCGGATATCACTTTGTGAAAAGAGTTTGTAATGACTACAGCGAAAACGTAACTTTGATCTGACAGATAAGCATTACAATGAGGCTAGGCTAATGCACAGGTACAGAGCACCACTCACAATGTTTGCAGAGGAGAAAGAAAATATGAAGCACACTCAACAAACAAATGTGAACCGTCCAGTTGATGTAGAATGAAACAACAGCTCTACAGTCGCTTCTGATCTACTCGATTAAAATAAGAGTAGTTGGCTGCCACGGTGGAACTTAAGAAGTATCAAGTCTCTTAAAACATTTGTGATCTGAAACATGTCAGGCGCCGTCGCTTTTATTTTCCTAGTTCTTTTGACCGTAATTACAGGGGGAATTTTGAAATCTCACAGAAATTATTTTGCGCGTAGAAGAACGAATTTTACCAACAAACTTGATTAGGAGCATACTACGTACGAAAAAAAAATATTCACAAACTTATTTCCTTGAATTATCGTTAACGAAGAAGATTAATATCCTCAAATAATATTCTCTTTCCAACAAAAAGTGTAGAGGTAGTAACAGACTCCAAGAAACGTGAAAGAAAGGAATCGCTTTAGCCGACTAGTAAGAGAAAATACTGTTACCATCCTTAAGATTTTGTTACTCTAAAGTAGTCGTGTTTGCAGAAAAACCGAATTTCATAATGAGCTTTAGTTCGTTATGAATTTTACCTACATAATAAACATACCGCAGTAAAAAGAGGTGTTTCATCTGTCGAAGGCCTTTAGTCTGTTAGCAGCCTAGTCTAGGATATCCCTTAGCGACTCCACACACCTTCCCGAATACCAACCAGTATAAATCAGGCCAGTAAATGGTCAGCCTTTTGAAGAAAAGTGCCTTTAGCCATTGGTCGGTTGTAATACAATCGCAGCTGGGAGATTGCGCAGTGGCGGTGTCTCCGAAGCGTCCCCACAGAGAGTCCAAATTGGCCACACCTACCCACTGTCGAGCTCACGTTTCCCCCACTTCTAAGGTGCCCGAACTCTAGTACTCCGGTTAACAAGCCTAACGAGTCGCTGGCGAGGTCAGATGTAACACTTCTACAGGAAAAGTACGGCCATCTCCTCTGCGCTTGTTGTTGCCTACAGTTCCTATTCGGCTTTAATTTGAAGCATTTACGTTCCCTAATTGGTTGTCAAGTTTAAAAGTATTTAGAGCTGCAACATTCTTAAACTTCTTTAAAATAAAAAGAAGTCAAAGAAACTTCGTATCCTGTAAAAGTACGACTTAATATTATGAAACTATGACCTGTCTTAGCAAATAGGTGACAAGTCATTTGTAAACGACTGAAAGTAAAATAAAAATTTTAAAAAAGTTCGTGTTTCGCTGAATGCCAGTCGCGTGACACTCCCGGCTATTTTGAATCTTGCTTTTACGTGTGTAACATAAGACGTGTTATGCATATTGGGAACCATCCACCGAAACAACGCCACAGTGTTGTGCTTTCGGCTGCACTTTTCGAGACCAGAAGCAATGGGAACTACACAGAATTCCTGGATGAATGGGGAGATGCTGTAAGCTAATTTTGGTGAATAACATGAATCATCTTAAGATTTATGATTCGTGTTTAAAACTGCTGCGTAATGGTGTAAAATTAAATTAGTGACTCATGAGTGCTGTTTACTTACCAGCAGACGGTTGATACACTTAGCTAATGATGACGATTGAACCAACACATCTGATTACTGTTCCATTTAATTTTGTAGTTAATGTTAATTTCTTAAGCAGGTAATTGCAGTTACTGTGTAATTACAGGTGTAAAATAAATGAAATAGAATAAGAAAAGCACAAAAGGAATGTAAACGTAACTGGAAAAGTACTGGCTATTTCTTCAAATCTTTGTTACTTTGCAGCTTTTTTATGCTAGACTATGCAGTTTCAAACGCAAACACTTGGTACAATACGTGCCACACACACAAGCAATGTTTTTTTTTTTTTTTTTTTTTTTTTAGAAAGTACATCTAAATACAGTGAGTGATATGTGTATGACCTACTTATCAGCTACGTTATAGTTCAGATATACGGGTGTGGGCTGTTAGCTATCAATCAAGGAAATGGTGAATACTACAAGCTTGGATAATACAGCTGTAAGGAGTAGATCGCTCATTGAATGCCCATTATCCCTAAGGCATTTGTGTTTTGTACAATACTTTACTTCATTAAAACTTGTTGACAAACATACAGCAGCGTCACTGTGCACACGGCATATGACGACTTGTGGCTTCGTCTCGGTAGTAAATGACAGCTTACGAAATCATTGCAGTAGATATCCGTATAGGAGAAAACCTCATCTGGCGTCTTAAACTTTGTTGCCTGAGGAGCATGGTTTCTGTGCTAGGAAATGGTTTGCTTTCTGTAGTGTGTTTCAAATTTCGTTACTGATCACCGCTCCACTAGTCTGGTGTTCATGTTATGGCTTTGAGTTTTGTTTGTAAGAACGATGTTTTCCCTTCTTACTATCAGTTACGTTTTCACACTGCTGATGCTGACGATTCAAGATAATAAGTTTAAGGTTAATTACGACAACGCTAGACATTTCAGCCCTCTTTAGTAACAGAAATTACGAAATATATCGCTGTTGATGCATGACAGCAGCATGACAATTGAGGTTCATCTTCGTCGCCAAAGATATTTTTCGACACTTTTTCCTTCAGTGTTTTGTTTCTGAGTCTAGCAGTAGTTCAGTTTCAAGCCAATGCTCTACCCTAGTCATTCACGGGGTTCTTTAATAGAAACAACTGAATCCAGCAGAGCGATGGCATCCTCCAGTAAGCTGGCCTATTTTCCCCTATACAGAGTTCCAACCTATCTCCTACCGGTATACACGCGAGTCCCCACTTACACTATGAAAAAAAAAAAAAAAGAAAAAAGACTACGCATCACGAAGGAATTACCCGAATAGGACAGTAAGAGGTATGTGTGATGTACATGCACAGACAAACAAATTATTACCATTTCAGAACAAAATGGGTGATTCATTCAAGGGGACGAACTACACAAATTGAGCAAGTCAGTAACGTGTTGGTCAACCTTTGGCCCTTACGCAAGCAGTTCTTCGGCTTGGCACTGATTGACAGAGTTGCTGGGTGTCCTCCTGAAGGTTATCGGGCCAAATTCTGTCCAACTGGCGCGTTAGATCGTCAAAATGCGGGGGTGGTTGGAGGGCCCTGACCATAATTCTCCAAACGCTCTCAACCGAGGAGGGATCCGGTGACCATAAGGTAGGGTTTTGCATGCACGAAGACGCTCAGTATAGAATCTCTCATCCTGTGCACTCAGGAATTATATTTCTCGAATGTAAGCCCGGAATGGCTTACTGTGAAGCGCAACAAAACAGGGTGTAGAATTTACAGGGTATTACAAAAAGGTACGGCCAAACTTTCAGGAAACATTTCTCACACACAAATAAAGAAAAGATGTTATGTGGACATGTGTCCGTAAACGCTTAGTTACCATGTTAGAGCTAATTTTAGTTTGGTCAGTATGTACTGTACTTCCTCGATTCACCGCCAGTTGCCCCAATTGAAGGAAGGTAATGTTGACTTCGGTGCTTGTGTTGACATGCGACTCATTGCTCTACAGTACTAGCATCAAGCACATCAGTACGTAGCATCAACAGGTTAGTGTTCTTCACGAACGTATTTTGCAGTCAGTGCAATGTTTAAAAATGCGGAGTTGGCAGATGCCCATTTGATGTATGGATTAGCACGGGCCAATAGCCGTGGCGCGGTACGTTTGTATCGAGACAGATTTCCAGAACGAAGGTGTCCCGACAGGAAGACGTTCGAAGCAATTGATCGGCGTCTTAGGGAGCACGGAACATTCCAGCCTATGACTCGCGACTGGGGAAGACCTAGAACGACGAGGACACCTGCAATGGACGAGGCAATTCTTCGTGCAGTTGACGATAACCCTAATGTCAGCGTCAGAGAAGTTGCTGCTGTACAAAGTAACGTTGACCACGTCACTGTATGGAGAGTGCTACGGGAGAACCAGTTGTTTCCGTACCATGTACAGCGTGTGCAGCAGCTCATTGGCCTCCACGGGTACACTTCTGCGAATGGTTCATCCCAACAATGTGTCAATCCTCATTTCAGTGCAAATGTTCTCTTTACGGATGAGGCTTCATTCCAACGTGATCAAACTGTAAATTTTCACAATCAACATGTGTGGGCTGACAAGAATCCGCACGCAATTGTGCAATCACGTCATCAACACAGATTTTCTGTGAACGTTTGGGCAGGCATTGTTGGTGATGTCTTGATTGGGCCACATGTTCTTCCACGTATGCTCGATGGAGCACGTTATCATGATTTCATACGGGATACTCTACCTGTGCTGCTAGAACATGTGTCTTTACAAGTACGACACAACATGTGGTTCATGCACGATGGAGCTCCTGCACATTTCAGTCGAAGTGTTCGTACGCTTC
Organism: Schistocerca nitens; assembly: GCF_023898315.1. NCBI lineage: Eukaryota > Metazoa > Arthropoda > Insecta > Orthoptera > Acrididae > Schistocerca > Schistocerca nitens. The sequence goes on from NC_064616.1 coordinate 268,131,463, forward strand.
TCAACAACAGATTCGGTGACCGATGGATTGGTAGAGGCGGACCAATTCCATGGTCTCCACGCTCTCCTGACCTCAACCCTCTTGACTTTCATTTATGGGGGCATTTGAAAGCTCTTGTCTACGCAACCCCGGTACCAAATGTAGAGACTCTTCATGCTCGTATTGTGGACGACTGTGATACAATACGCCATTCTCCAGGGCTGCATCAGGGATTCCACGTGACGGAGGGTGGATGAATGTATCATCGCTAACGGAGGACATTTCGAACATTTCCTGTAACAAAGTGTTCGAAGTCACGCTGGTACGTTCTGTTGCTGTGTGTTTCCATTCGATGATTAATGTGATTTGAAGAGAAGTAATAAAATGGGATCTAACATGGAAAGTTAGCGTTTCCAGACACATGTCCACATAACATATTTTCGTTCTTTGTGTGTGAGGAATGTTTGCTGAAAGTTTGGCCGTACCTTTTTGTAACACCCTGTATATCGTCGACGTACCGCTGTGCTGTACAGGTGACGACAACCAAAGTGGTCTTGCAATGAAATGAAATGGCACTTCTGTTTGTTGGGCTGTATGGCGGACGACACTCAGGTTGGTATCATACCTCTGTTTGGGGCGTCTCCAGATAGCTATTCGGCCTGGAATCTCGTTGACTGGAATAGAATTGTTTTCATTAAAGAGCCCCGCTTCGAACTGAGCCCCAACGACCAGCGAAGACGTGTCAAGAGACACCCGGGAAAGTGGTCGGATACCAACCTGACTGTCGCCTGTCGTACGGCCCGACAACCAGGAGTGATGATCTGGAGTTGCCAAAACCTACCTCGGCTAACAAGGTTGCCGGATATCTCAGCAGTTGAGAACGTTTGGAGCCAGGACACACCAACCATTTCGGGACTCTGACGATCTAACGCCACAGTTACACAGAATCTGGCACGATATCCCTCAGGAGGATATGCAACAACTCTGTCAATTAGTACCAAGCCGAACAGCTGCTTTCATAGGAGCCGAAGGTGGATCAACTTGTTATTGACGTGCTCAATTGTAAAGCTTTGTTCAAAAATGGATCAAATGGGCCTGAGCACTATGGGACTTAACTTCTAAGGTCATCAGTCCCCTAGAACTTAGAACTACTTAAACCTAACTAACCTAAGGACATCACACACATCCATGCCTGAGGCAGGATTCGAACCTGCGACCGTAGCGGTCGCGCGGTTCCAGACTATAGCACCTAGAACCGCTCGGCCACCCTGGCCGGCGTGAAGCTTTGTCTCTAGAATAAATCTTCCCGTTTTTTCTGAAAGTGTGGTCATTTGTTTCCCTGTCTGTCAGTACATATACTGGAATATTTGATGTTTGTAAAAATACCTGCACTCTCTGTCCAGGAACTCAGTTCTGTTCTAGCTGTACATTAGTGACAGTAATAAACGTGCCTTCAGCTCTAAGTGTTATGCTTCATTGACGACACTGCTTTCGGATTACGATTTGATTATTTTTTCGATTTGATTATTTTTTCGATCATATAGTTTTGTAAGACGTCGTGGTCTCCTGACCTTCATTGCATACATATTCTGCCATCACAACCATATTCCGCACATCAAGACGCTTCGTTCGAACCCAAACTCGGTAAGATAAAGTCAATGTTGTTTGAATTCATGTAAACGATATAAAAATAACAAGTAAATCGCAAGTGCGCACCGAGATTGAAATACTCGAGGCTGGCATACACACACACATTCCAGACACGCCGGTCACAAAAGGTTTTAGTTCAGGAGAGACAAACAGCATGCCAGGAGGCCAGTCCCTTCAGAGGACGAGTCAACCTATCTATGTCGGCCGGCGACCGCCCGTAGAGCAGACAGCGTTTGCCCGAGTGAAAGGGAGAACAACCCCTTGTTCGGTTTAAAAGCAAATTCCACTACACTGTATGGGAGCGCCCAGCCTACGTATTCTTTACAAATGTAGCACGCAGTTTCAGAGGGTTTCACAGGGAGAAAGCAAACGCCAAACGCCGATGCCACAGATTTCCGGATTCGTCGCCTTAAACGAAACGTCATTCTCCCGTTTTAGAAGAGCAATGCTGATTGGCAGACGATATTCCTGACGCCTTGAGCTGAAGGAGTAATGGAAGAGACCGAAAGATATACCCCTTCACGTCTGGCGTGGGGAGGGGCCGTTCCGTTGTCGTTCTTGGAGCGAGAACACGTAACAAGAGCGTGTGAACTCGTATGTGTACTCAAAGAGCGAGGAACAAGTCTCTCCTCAGTACTTCACAGGGAGAGCACCTCTCTCGAGAGCAAATCGGAGTGCGACTCTATATTGAGTCCTTGCAATTAAGCATTGTTCACTGTGTTGGCCGCCACACTTAATGTGCGGTGTGAACGGACAGAGTTATAGTTAAATGTGTGCGAGCGAATGTGTGAGTGGCATCGCGGTGGACTGGTTATCTGACCAGTGTACCACGCCAATAGTTGGACTAGGGGCGAATAGGAGTCCTTGACTTCATAAAGGCGTAGGGAGAGTTTGATTGGAGAAAGTCAATGCAGATAGAACGAGAGTTATCTTATTTGTCAACAGCGAGCAGCACAGACAGCAGTCATCGCAGCTTACGGTATTGTGCGCTACAGCTCTTGCAAGCCCCATATTTCATCCACAACAGTACACTTCACTGCATTTCACACACGACAGGCTCGACCGTACCTAGCAACATTCTAACAGATAATTATTCAAGTTGAGTACGCACGGCTCTCAGCCATAGAAAGTTTATTAGCGAATCCTATCCGTAAGAGGTAACTTCACATTCCAAAAAGAACCCAGAAATAACTTGTTCAGTTCATAACTGAAAGTGCCATTGCGATTTCTCAGAATTTTTGCAAAAAATAATAATTTTCGTTACTTTCATGTTTTTCTTACACTAACTAGCACTACTCTAGTGCCCAAGTATCCCACTAATTACGTAAGAAATTTTGTGAATTTTTGTGTCATTTCCTTACAGCGGACGACTCCAGAAGATATTTATTGTGAAAGTATTTCAGGCATTTCTCTTTAGAACGTTAGGAGCGTCTGTCTGACTTCTGTAGTAGTGTGGGGGTGGAAATTGCATCTTGCAGGAGCCACAGGGTAAAGGGTACATCTCAGATTAATCCGTTGCGCAGAATGACAGAATAGCACCCACACACTCACAGTTTCAGTAATGCTGGAATTTCTGCTCGTACCTTCGAACTTGTGTCTAATTTTTTTCTAATTACGGGAACATATTGAAATGGGAATGCGTCTTTCGATGTAATTTCGCTCATTGCAATATTTAAAAGACTTAGTTCTCTCTCCCTCCCTCCCTCCCTCCCTCCCTCCCTCCCTCCCTCCCTCACCTCCTCCCTCCCTCTCCCCCTCCCTCCCTCCCCGGCTGTTTCAGAAGTACCAAACGAGGATCGTTAATACCATCGTCGGACAGAAGATATGTGTTTCGTTAAACGAAGTACATATGAGTTGTATGTTCTACACGACCAATATATCGAGAAATTAGCAAACGCACGTATTTCCCCACATTAGTTCAAGTTATTCATGAAAGACCTCTTCAAATACAAATAAGCACAAATGACTTCTGAAACAACATTAATTGCTTATTATTGTGAATCGAATATCTACAGCTTACGAATAACTTGAAGTATACCGGACGATCTGTGACCATATAGACCACTGTGAAACATCGCGAGAGGAGAAACGATAGACAGACACATGAAACAGCGAATCCTATAATGTCCATGCGTCACTATTCAAATCATTTATGTACGCTTAAAGCGATGCATGGAAAATGAAGTCCATACGTGTATCGAAGACTGATGATGGTGTGACTACTGAAGCATATAATCGGTAATGAATATTTATTACACGATTATTGCCATACTCGTTCATTTGGGATGAATATATGATCTACAAAGTGAAACTGAGCAAATCGTTTAAATATTGGACCCGTATTCGCAGGGGAGTAGTTCCAGTCACAGTCCTGCCTGTCCTATTTTAGATTTTTGTGATAGTTTCGATAAATCTCTTCAGAAGCAGACAAGATGGTTCCTTCAGCAACTGATGACCTATTTATTTCTAAATTCTTGTCCAGCACAAAATAATGCTCGAAGGATCTACATGTTGACAGGACATTAAAGTCTTATGTTTCTTTCTTGAAGGTATAGCTTCGCAGTGTATATTGTCCTCCTGGATCTTCTACTTAATCAGCGTGAAGCGTCGTTAATTCGTCGTATTTTTAACTTTTACGAACATATTCGTGTTAACGCTTCATCGGCTTGGTGGAAACCTGGAGAAGTATAGCCCCCTGGAATATAACGGCACTAGAACTTTTAAACGTTAACATTATAACACTAACGTAGCGTGTATAGAAATTAAATGTCGGCCAATAGATTATCCGTTGTGCCACACACACCCTAGCGATGGGTTCCGTGATGAGTACTCGTAGCCAAACATTGCACATTTTCAAATAATAAAGTTAGGCGTGAAGTATGCGATTTTTCGTGAAATGTATCAACCAGAATTACCTCGTATTATAAAGTGAGGGATATTTCACCAGTTAAGGAATTTGTGTGTTTAAGATTTTGAGCAGCCACGTGTGTTACGAAGTTTGGATAAATTACAAAACCAAAACAGATTACTTTCTCAAATATATTGCTGGACAAAACAATCAAAATGAAGAAACCATAAAAAAGGCGTTTTTGAATTCGCACAATGACAGGATTATTAAAGTTCAGTATAATACGACTGCTTTTCTTGTAAAATATTCATTTTTATGACACCACAGCGCACTGGAAGAGCAGTCATTATGTCAGGGTATGAAATCGAAAACTCGTTTCCTGAGGGTTCTTTTAGCTAATTTTTGTCCAATATTATCCCTCTGGGCCAACACCTGAAAGATACTGACATTTATATCTAGTTGTTGAATAGGACTCCTGCTGGTTTTAAGGAATTTCTTAATTCATCTATTGTGAAATTTGAATATTTGAACCTGACTGGGATTTGAACGCGAATCGTCGTCTTCTCTCGAACAGTCCGCTTAAGGTAACCTCTAGGATTAACTCAAACTGTTGTTGCTACCAGTCTCCTCTATTATTTCTGAACACGTCAGCCGAATGATCTCCCACGGAGTAAGTAAGAATGGAACAACTGACAATATCGATCTGATGGAGGAATGGGACTGTACCACAGACCCAGGGTCCACGGATTTTTTTAATCAACTAAATGAACCCTCTGGCATTTGTAATGCGATGTAATTTATGAAGCGTGACATTTGAAAATTATTATCAGTCTGTGAGTCGTGAGGTGGTGACCTAATTGGATAAAGGGCTGCTTGCTTGAAGCAGGACGTACCGGTTCGAATCGTACTGTGTCAACCATTTCCAAACATCACAATAGACTGATGAGAACGTGGAAACTGCTTTCGTGTGTTGTGTTAACCGGTTTCTTGGATTTCAGTGTTCATATAGTCATTTTAAGTCCCCTTACTTGTTTTCTTCGTTTTGTTTTATGTCTCGTTTATATGGAGTGTCTGTCGAGTGTGTCATTCTCTTTAAACGTCCATAAAAGGTTAAACTCCGTTTCACACGGGCACTATGAAAGCCTCGTTACTATTTTACTCTCGTTTTCTCCTCTTAGTCTGACTTATTCCTGTATTAATTTCCGTCTCAGAGTTTGCCTAATGTTTCACATTCTCCTGTCTAAGTTTTATAAGTCCGATTTTGAGCTCAACGTATTGCTTCAGTGATATTAGAACTGAATTTTGACGCTTTCATTTTCCGTACTTCGAACTGCACTATTTATGTAGGTAATTCTAATTCTAATTCGTTAAATGTTTTGCTTTAGTATTGTCTTATTTTACTACTAATCCATTAAAAGAGTAATGGGAATGGGTATTTTTTTTATTTCTGTTTTCGTGAGGAGTTCTGAAGTTTCTCTAATTTTTGTTGTTACATATACATTAACAGTGCTTAATCGCCATGAAGTCTAGGAAAATATTTTGACGAGAACTTTAACGAGGTAAATAGTCATACGCTATGAGTAGGGTACCAAGCAATCATGTTTTAAAGATCGTTTTGCAGATAAGATAACTACCTAGATTTGTCCCTAAATCATACGCTTAACTTCTTGCTTATAGATGTAGTAAATGAACTGGTGCCACAGTAATAGTGGTTGTTGCCCGCATCTCGTGGTCGTGCGGTAGCGTTCTCGCTTCCCACGCCCGGGTTCCCGGGTTCGATTCCCGGCGGGGTCAGGGATTTTCTCTGCCTCGTGATGGCTGGGTGTTGTGTGCTGTCCTTAGGTTAGTTAGGTTTAAGTAGTTCTAAGTTCTAGGGGACTTATGACCACAGCAGTTGAGTCCCATAGTGCTCAGAGCCATTTGAACCATAATAGTGGTTGTTCAGGAAATTTATCGCCTTCAGTTGACAGTTTTATTTTTTTCAGCGCGTTTATTTTCTATACGTAAGCAGGTCGCCAATTAAGCCTGGCATGCGTAAGAACGTTTGTTAAAAGCTGATACACGTACACTGGCGTGCAAAACGAAAGTAACTTTCGTCTGATGTGTCACTGTCCAGTAACACAGCCCGATGAAAGTTGTACCGTACGTAGAAAGACCTGCTACAGTATTGTACCGACGGTAAGGGGAAGATATACGCAGTGACACTTTTGTTCATATCCCCTGAACGTTACCAAAGGTGGGACATGGTTCTTAGTAGTATGTGTGTTCATCATGGACGGCACTGCATTAAAGCTGTGCGACACGCTCCCATGCTGGCGGCAAGTTCTTGTGATAGGGCGTTTCATTCATCCACCAGCGCGATTACCAAATGCTAAATGGTCATTGGTGCATGTGGACGTGCTGCAGTACCCCTCACCAACGCATTTCTCACGTGCTCGGTGCCATTTAAGTGGAGGAAACGTCCAGGACAGTCCAATTGCCGAATGTCCACTCGTTCCAAAACTTCCTCCACCTCCGCTGTTCGATGCGGCCGTGTATTTCCATAAAAATAAAAAAATAAAAAAATAAAAAAACGCAAGACGCACGTGGGGAAGGAGTACAGTGTCACAATAACGTTGAGCGGTGTGTGTACCATGTTCAAACATCTGGAGGTCAGTACGCCCGTGTAACGCTATGCCGACCCACACCGGCCGGCCGTTGTGGTCGAGCGGTTCTAGGCGCTTCAGTCTGGAACCGCGCTGCTGCTACGGTCGCAGGTTCGAATCCTGCCTCGGGCATGGATGTTTGTGATGTCCATAGGTTAGTTAGATTTAAGTAGTTCTAAGTTCTAGGGGACTGCTGACCTCAGAAGTTAAGTCCCATAGTGCTCAGAGCCGTTCGAGCCGACCCACACCACAACACCTGGAACATCAAAACGAACTTATTCTACAATGCTGGACGGACCCTCATTAGCGAGAGATGTTATCACGTAATTCTTCCAGGATCATTGTGGAACATGGTCGTTTTGGTGGTACAGGTGTTACGGTGTGGGTAGCGTAATGTTGCATGGTCGTACTGGTCTCCAAGTCTTTGAACACGGATACCGAGCGAGGTGGCGCAGAGGTAGCACACTGGACTCGCATTAGGGATGACGTCGGTTCAAATCACCTTGCGGCCATCCACATTTAGGTTTTCCATGATGTCCCTAAATCGCTTCAGGCAAATGGAATGGTTCCTTTGGAAGGGCACGGCCGATTTCCTTTCCCATTCTTCCTTAATCCGAGTCTGGGCTCTGTCTCTAATAACCTCGTTGTCGACAGGACTTTAAAAACTAATCTCCTCTTCTTCCTCTTTCTCTCTGAGAACGGTACACACAACGGGCAACGTGATTTGCGACACAGTACTAATTCCCCTTGCGCATCTTTTTAAGGGTACATTCGACCTGACTTTACTTTTGTGGATCGAAATGCGCGGCCGTATCGGATAGCGCAGGTGGCGGAGCTCCCGAAACGATAGAATATTCTGCGAATAAATCCCATCCAGGACGTACAGGATGCGCTGGGGAGGCGTACTGCAGTACGGCCACACGCTTCTACGGCCATCCACCAGTTTTCAACTGCGCCGGTGGAGGAATGGAAAACCCCAGCTTAAGAAATCCTTACTAACCTGATGGCCAACATGGGTGTGCGTTGTAGAGCATGTACTGATGTCCGCGGTGATCACACACCCTATTAAGAAACATATCCCACCTATCATAGTGTCCAGAGGACCATCATCAATAGCGCTGAATTCATTGTAATTATCATTACTGAATACAAGTGTCATTTCTGTTCGTCTCACTGAGTACTTCTTTCTTTTCGCATCTGTACTATACTTCCTATGCATGGTCCTAGTTTCATCGGGCTATGTTACTTGGCGGTGACGTATCATGCGAAAGTTGCTTTCGTCCTTGAGGTTTGCTACAATGTATTACGTGCTCACAGGGGTGACTGTCTCTGATTACCCTGACGTCAACGGGACGTTAAACCCTAACTTCCGTACTTGCCGCTCAGGGATGATGACCAGGATTCCTCTTTCCGTGAATCTCTCATGTGTGTAACCCACTCAGAACTCAGTTTCCCAAAATAATTTAATAGGTGACACTGAATCTTACGTCTGTCCCACTACACCATGTTAATCATTACAGCCTCATACACACAGTATATATATACAGGGTGTCCCAGCTATCTTGTCCACCCAAAATATCTCTGGAACAATAACAGCTATTGGAAAACGACTTTCACCGGTATCAATGTAGGGCTGGGGCCCATGAATGTACATATTTGGAAACATTCTAAAACGAAAGCATATGTGTTTTTTAACACTAACTTGTGTTTTTTTAAATGGACCTCCTATATTTTTTCTTCAGCAATCCATAGCATGACAAAGCACATACACAATGGCGTTGATTGCATCGCAATATTCCCATTACATCCCGAGATATTGAGACGCGAAGTTGACGCTTGAAACACCCGACATGCGCTGCTAGCGCACGTCCTGCGGCTCAGGCGTGAAACCCATGCTGCCCGTAATCGCGATGTGATTGACATGCGTAATCACACTTCCATACTTATCAAGAGGTCCGAAACGAATAATACGGTCTGCTGCCATCCTGCATTAACGTCGTACATTCCAGCAGGTATTTATCCCATAGGCTAGGGGTGTTGCGGTTCTGTAACATATCTGTGTACCGCAACGTTAGTCACAAAGTTAACTTCGCTTATCGTTAATCCGTTACTAAAAAGGTAATGCCGTTCAACGTTAAAACTTTACTTTACTGTAGATCTAGCGCAAGTGACAGTTAATCATTCACTCGTAATAGTAAAATTCATGTTGATGGTTTTAGTGAAACGAGCAAGTGGACTAAAAGTTTTACCGTTGTTTAGGTAAAAATGTTTTGATTTGGGAAGTTCAGGTAGGACATAGAAGATGAATGTAAACGTGTTTAACCAATTAGTTTTATTATCACATAATTATCAATGTTACGTTTATCTAATGCGTTAAATGACAAATTGTTGCAAACAAATGTTTCTTAACATCACTGGGTAAAATGGTCCTTTCTAGAAACTTCCACTGTGATACCAGCACTACATACTAAACATAGCGTTCACATCTCATGCTCAAAGTGATGCCCATTGGCTTGCATACATAGGGTCACTCTGCGGATGAAGGATGCCCTACTTCGTGCTACTGTTTCCTCTTTGATGGCTGTACAAGCATCAATAATGCGTTGCTTCATGTCGTCTGGTGTTGTTGGTTCATGTTGGTAAACAGCATCCTTCACTGCTCCCCAAAGAAAATAATCCAGCGGTGTAAGGTCCGGAGATCAGGCAGGTCACCTAACTGGGCCACCTCGTCCAATCCACCTACCAGGGAACTTACGGTTCAGAAGTCGTCGTGCTCGTAAGGTGGTGTGTGCAGGGCATCCGTCACGCTGATACCACATGACCATTCTCCGGTTCAGAGGTTCGGTGTCCAAGAGAACAGGAAGATTGCGTCGTATAAATCTGGAGTATTGTCTGCCATTTTGGATGCCATTTATAAAGAAAGGTCCGATAATGGTATCTCCAATAATCCCGCACCAAACATTAACTTTCCACGGACGTTGATGCTCTACCTGACGGAGCCATTTTTGATTGTCTGCGGACCAATAATCCATATTCCTCATATTGACAATTCCTTTGTTGGAGAATGATGCGTCGTCGGTAAAGAGAACATCTGCAAAAAAATTTGGATTAGTCAGAAGTTTTTGCTGAGCCCACCGACAAAATGTTACCCTATTGCGGAAGTCATTTCCATGAAGATCCTGGTGTAAATGAACATGGTAAGGATGAAATTTATGACGTTTAAGAATACCCTGTGCACTTGATTTCGACACACCAACTTCACGTTCAATTTGACGTGTGCTGATTTGAGGATTCACAGCTATGGTAGCGAGCACAGCAACTTCAGCACGTTCATCTGTGCGTGTTCTAGGACGATGTCGAGGTCTTGGATTTAAGCTTACCGTTTCACGTAGACGAGATGTGAGACGACCAAACATCCGGCGCGAGTCGTTCTGCCTGAACAGCATTTCGTCCACCTACAACGGGGTACAGTACAGGTATGTAGAGTAGGGTAGAAAACAGACAACTTAATAATCATAATGTTCGCTAACAGTACTATCAACAAACAAGCAATCTCATAACGTATTTCCCGTCAACGTACATTCTCCATAGATCAGCAGCATTTCTACCGTATCTTCATGTGTGTACATTATACTGTACAGTATAAGTTCCACAACACAACGTTTATTCACAATGTGTACTACCTCCGTGCCGTCACTAGATTACTCTGATGCACGACTACACTGGCAAGCGGTGTACTGCACGCCAAAGCAACAACAAATGGGATGCTCGGAGGGTGGTGGAGTACAGGAGTTCACATGGGTCGCAAATCATAAACAAGGCGAAGTGGTGGCAGTAGTGGGAACTACGTTGGACACTTGACAAGGTAGAGCCAGGCTCTGCGCGACAGGCACAATGGGTCATATAACGCATTAGATAAACCTTATTTTGGGTGTGCAGGATAAATAAGGCAACCTGACGGGTGTCCACCGATCGGTACTGGTTCATATTGTGTACGTAGATACGTAAAACGTGCAAGAGGGAAACCATTATGTGCTTATGAGAGTTGATGGCAACAGACCGTATTATTCGTTTCGGACCTCTTGATAAGTATGGAGCTGTGATTACACATGTCAATCACATCGCGATTACGGGCAGCATGGGGTTCACGCCTGAGCCTCAGGACGTGCGCTAGCAGCGCATGTCGGGTGTTTCAAGCGTCAACTTCGCGTCTCAATATCTCGGGATGTAATGGGAATATTGCGATGCAATCAACGCCATTGTGTATGTGCTTTGTCATGCTATGGATTGCTGAAGAAAAAATATAGGAGGTCCATTTAAAAAAACATAAGTTAGTGTTAAAAAACACATATGCTTTCGTTTTAGAATGTTTCCAAATATGTACATTCATGGGCCCCAGCCCTACATTGATACCGGTGAAAGTCGTTTTCCAATAGCTGTTATTGTTCCAGAGATATTTTGGGTGGACAAGATAGCTGGGACACCCTGTATTAGTTACGTGCTATACCGCCTTGATACACACTTCTTCAATTCCGAGCCCAAACGTGTAAACATGAAGAATAAAGAGGACTTAAAATAGCACTGTATGTAGCAGTATTAGATTTATACTCATAGAATGTGACTAGGCGCGTCGGATACAACGGTTCTCGCCCGCTCACCAAAGTCGAGCAACGTCGGTCCCAGTTACCACTTGGATGGGTGAACACGGGATGCCCCAAGTCACGGAAGTGGCGTTGAACTGAAAGACTTGCACCAGGATGGTGAAACACAACACGTTATTAGTGATGTCGTTCTCTTGATATGAGGGGAGAACAGCAGAATGCGCTATTCTTAAGATGCTATGCATGAGTAGGAAAATCGCTCGCTGGAAGGGGGGGGGGAGGGGGAGTGGGAGGGGGGAGTGCTGTTGTGGCCTTTATGTCCTTAAAATTTTTAAGGCTCCTCAACTACCGAATTTCGTTTTGTAAAACTTCGGAAAGAAATGAAGAAAATCCGAGAATGTCTGGACAATGATAATTCATTAATTCCGTTCTGTGCAATGTTTTACTCCTAGAGAAATTTGGCGCGTATGTATGTGAATGAGTTGGGTCAAGCCTTACCGACTTGAGGTATTTACCGTACAAGATGGAGATGAACCCCTTAGCTAAGGTGTGAAGGAAAAGCTGTCGACTGATTACTTCTTTTTCTCTTTAATAACTTTGGTTGGAAAGACACTACAATCATAACTTCATCAAATGTACGATTTATTTACTCATAAGAACTCTGGAACGTGCTTTTGTCGTCAAAATGGGCAATACATTTATTTTGTAAGGTCCATTGTTTCTCCTCTGTTACGTAAACATAGAGGACTTCAATGAAGCATAATTACATACAGAGAAATAAAGGATTTATTTGAAATTTTGAAACCGTCGATTACATTAGCCATAATGAACAAAATTGCAAGTGTTTAAGGATATTATGCGCGTGTCTGGAGTTTTGGACGTGTGTGAGTAACAGAATTTCCCTTTGCGGAGGATACCTGTTGTCGCTCCGTCACAGCTGCAGGAATGAACGCTGAACGAAATTGTAACCTCGATCATCAAGGCTCAGAACAAATCCCGCAATATCGACAATAATGAGGCTGCTTTGCCAGATACGTCTTCCCGTAAAGACAAATGCACAGCTAAGATTTACCAAATAGGTGTCTTTATTTTTAGGTACAGCGTTTTCTGTCAGACGCTAAAAGGGCTCTCTAAAGAAGCAAAATATGTATGTGTGATAGATAGAGTGCCAGCGGCTGTGGTGGAGACGGACAAGATCCTCGCCTCCTCGTACGCACGCATGTGCGTCAGGGGCGCTGCCTGCTGACAACAACCCTCACAGACGAAGGGAGTCCAGCTGCGGATGGTGCCACTTTTAGTCTCGGTAGTAAATGTGAGAGGGCCCGAATGATAACTATTTACATTTCTCAGGCTGAAAAGCTATAGTTTCGAATTAAATGTTCTGTCGATGCGTCCCATGATCGATTAGAATTCCTTTGTAGTTTGTGAAATGTATCTGTTAATAGTGGTCCAACTTTCTGCTACCACCCATCTCACACGAAGTAAAAGTACAAAACGATACTAAAAACCTTTTTACGGACAGAGAGATCGCGTTTGTTTGGACTAAGGACTCGTGTGGGAGCTGACTTCGGCCCACGAACCAGCCTTCCTAATTAGATTTCCCGTGATTTCCCTCAGTTACTTCAGGTAATGGGACTGCAGTGTTTTCGCCGGCCGCGGTGGTCTAGCGGTTCAGGCGCTCAGTCCGGAACCGCGCGACTGCTACGGTCGCCGGTTCGAATCCTGCCTCGGGCATGGATGTGTGTGATGTCCTTAGGTTACTTAGGTTTAAGTAGTTCTAAGTTCTAGGGGACTGATGACCACAGATGTTAAGTCCCATAGTGCTCAGAGCCATTTGAACCATTTGCAGTGTTTTCTTCAGTTGACTAGTGTCCTCCTGCCTCCATCACTCTGTGGTTCCGCTGTCGGTTTCAAATGGTTCAAATGGCTCTGAGCACTATGGGACTCAACTGCTGTGGTCATCAGTCCCATAGAACTTAGAACTACTTAAACCTAACTAACCAAGGACATCACACACACCCATGCCCGAGGCAGGATTCGAACCTGCGACCGTAGCAGCAGCGCGGCTCCGGACTGGAGCGACTAGAAACTCACGGCCACCGCGGCCGGCTCTGTCAGTTTCGAGAGGACTTAAAATTGTTATCTCATTTTCTTGCTTCCTTTTCTTTTATGCTTCTTAGAAACATTTTCATTATTGGTCAACAGATGCTGATAATCCTTCTCCGTGAAGTGGTGTCGGATGTGGTTAATCAGTACAGTGTCCTAGCTGTTTTGGTAGACCTTCAGTTTAAATAATATTTACATTTTTTGCACTAAATTTTTTCTGACCGAGGTTTATAACACGTGCTACTGCAGCGGCACTCGACCCAGAAACAGCCTGTTAGAATCCATGTGATGAAACAAATGTTAGTTACCAGATTATGCCCATTATGGTGAGAAAAGGTAGTGGCATAAAGTACCCAATTACCAAACCATGTGGCAATGATACGGGTTGTGTCAAAAGCCCGTCTCGTGCAGTGATGGCATACGATACTCTTGAATCCATATCTTCTATGGGATATTAAGCCTCCTGGCGCCATTGGAAGTATTCGAGAGGGGCAGATTATGTAACGGGCACCAAGTTTCACCCCTTTTGTTTCCTACTACAATTCCATGCTCATTAATAATAGTAAATTGATACGCGCAGCCCCGGATCTACGATATTTTCGAACCGGGGGAAAAACTTGACAGTGTCGCCCCCCCCCCCCTTCCCCCCGCGGGCGTTTGAGGTAGACCGTCAAAAAAAAATTTTTTTTTAATGTATTTTTCGAAAATACGTTCATTTTGAAGAGTTTGATGAATAAAACATATATGTTTGAGGAAATGTAAGACACGTTAAGTATGCCAAAGTGCAGTGCCATGCATCTTCACACAGCATTCTTCTATCGTACGCCACCTAATTTTGCTGTACGGAATTCAAAGATGTATATTTTGTAATGGAAGCAATCAAGCATATATTCAGGACAGCGGAAATTAAAATGTCCTGTGGTGTATCTTCTGTTTCTAGTCGGCCGGTTTCACATCCTACCCTCTTAAAAAAACTCACAATTAATACTGGGTGTGATTATTAGCGAGCGGGAAAATAAGAACTCTCCAGAAAATTTGCAGTCTATAGTCTTTATTGCCGATTAGCTAATAACTTTCTCTTTCGTGTGATATAAAATTATATACAGGAAACATAAGACCAGTAAAGACAAGAGACAAGCAAGACAGTACACATTCCTTCAGTCCTTAGGTCTCAGCATTTTTTTCTCTCTATCTTGCTACATCTTTACACGGCTTTATTTCCTTTCTGCAAAAGAATCTATTACCGTATTGAAGTTCGTCAAACGTCTTGCTACTTGAAAAAGCAAAATTTCGTTGCCTAATACCGAAGGAGTGGTTAACACAAATAGTACATAGGAGTGGTTTGGTTTCTCGATTTTATGACTGTCTGCCAGATAAAACGAAAAAGCTCTTTCTAATATTGCAGCAATTGTAACACACGCGAAAAAAGCCAGACTGATTTGGCACAAATGCTCACTTGTATATAATTCATTCACATAAATAACACGACAGAACACAATTCGTGAAATACCAATATCAAATGCCTATTAGGGCTACTACAAGCAAAAATTTCTATGTTAGGAAATAGTTTCACATTTCATCCGTACGCTCCAGTTCCTCAAGCATCAGATCGAAAAGTAGTAGTACGAAATTTCTATGTCAATTTGGAATCGTCGTATTCTTCCATATAAATTGTGTGATGACCCGTTTCTTCTCCATCCTCGTTCTAACAAACAATCTTGTCATCACTAATTCTGTAACTATTCCTGCCATTGTCAAAACTTATTCTCCGGTTGACTTCCCTAATCCTACCAGAATCACCGGTTCAATTATCCCGTGTTTATTCTCCGTTTAGGCGTTATCACGTGTTCGTACAATGCGTTTTCCGCGCTATTCCGAAAATAGAACTTCAGCGGCTGCCAACCAGGGACCGTACAACTGGCCATTAGTAGTGTAGGTTTCTGTCAAAAATTTTGTCAGATTTTCATTTTCTTGGATACGATGGACAGGAAAGGGAAGCAGTGGTTGGGAAAGGAGTGAGACAGGGTTGCAGCCTCTCCCCGATGTTATTTAATCTTTATATTGAGCAAGCAGTAAAGGAAAGAAAAGAAAAATTCGGACTAGGTATTAAAATCCATGGAGAAGAAATAAAAACTTTGAGGTTCGCCGATGACATTGTAATTCTGTCAGAGTCAGCAAAGGACATGGAAGAACAGCTGAACGGAAAGGATAGTGTCTTGAAAGGAGGATGTAAGATGAACATCAACAAAAGCAAAACGAGGATAATGGAATGTAGTCGATTTAAGTCGGGTGATGGTGAGGGAATTAGATTAGGAAATGATACACTTAAAGTAGTAGATGAGTTTCGCTATTTGGACAGTAAACTAACGCAGGATGGTCGAAGTAGAGAGGATATAAAATGTAGACTGGCGACGGCAAGGAAAGCGTTTTTGTAGAAGAGAAATTTGTTAACATCGAGTATAGATTTAAGTGTCAGGAAGTCGTTTCTGAAAGTATTTGTATGGAGTGTAGCCATGTATGGAAGTGAAACATTGACTATAAATAGTTTGGACAAGAGGAGAATAGAAGCTTCCGAAATGTGGTGTTACAGAAGAATGCTGAAGATTGAATAGAATTGGGGAGGAGTTCGTGGCACAACTTGACTAGAATAAGGGATCGGTTGGTAGGACATGTTCTGAGGCATCAAGGGATCACCAACTTAGTATTGGAAGGAAGCGTGTAGGGTAAAAATAGTATTGGGAGACCAAGAGATGAATACACTAAGCAGATTCAGAAGGATGTAGGTAGCAGGAGGTATTGGGAGATGAAGATGCTTGCACAGGATAGAATAGCATGGAGAGCTGCATCAAACCAGTCTCATACTGAAGACCACAACAACAAGAACATCTGTGTTACATCCTGTAATAAACGTTGAAAACGAACGAAGCGTGGAAAACTTTGTATTACTCAGTTTCAAGATACATAGATACAAAATACTGCATTAAATAGGCAAATAAAATCAAACTTATTTTGTCAGCCGTTCGCTGTTTTTCTATAAAAGTGATATTGGGCTGAAAATTACAAATAATCAGTAGTAGTCTCCTACCGTTTCTAATTTTTGATGCTCCGGTCAGAAATCATGTTGTAATCGGGAATCACACCATTGTTTGGGCATTACGAATAGTCAGTGCTAAAGGGTAAAAACTGAGTCTGAAGAATCCTGTTTTTCGTGATAATTTGTCCATTTTAAAGTGCTACAAGCATACGAAAGCTAGAAACGGCCAACACATCGGCTACTTTCAGTTTTTATTGTATACTTCGAAAGAATATTTGTTAAGTCTTTAATTTATCACGTTTACCTTCCTCTTTTGTTATTTCATAGAAATGGTGGACAAATATTTAACCTTTTAAAGCATATGAAGCATTGTACATCATTACTGTCTGATTTCGTAAAGGTATTTCCAGCGTAGGGTTGGTGCCACAAAGGACGTCCAACTATGACAGCAAGCAGCAACCGTATAGAGTGCACCTACACGTGTGCCTTAGGCTACGACACACGGCAACAGGGAAACTATTGTCTTAGCAATACTGTACCAGTTCTTATGCCATTTGTTTCTTGTCGTTTCAGTCGGCATTGTTATTAAAATAGCACTGAGTATTTTTCCCATTTTCAATAATAAGGCTGTACAGGAAACTAATGCAAATTTTACGAATAAAAATTACTCGTTTTTTTAAAAGAATTTTCTTTTAAAAGGGCAAATTGGAACACTACTGCTAGGACTATTTGATATTTCGGCTTTTTACTGTGTTATTAGCGAAAAAAGGAAAAAACACCGCTTATAACAGAGACCAAATAAATACTGAAAAATACAGGTTAGTCGGAACTATAATACCGGTATCTGTTTTAACTGGTCGGTTTTTCCCACCACTATAGATAACCAACGAATATCGCCCATCCCCCGCTTCCTCCCAAGTACCTCCTACTCTCCTTCGGTCGGCAACTGCAGCACTTCATTAGTGCGCTCAGTTTAACACGCTACACCCACGGTGAGATTTTAGCGACTCGGTGTTCGACTACACGGTCGAGAAAAGGAAAAGAGCCGAGTCGGTGTTGAGTGCTTTGTGGCCCGAGGCGAGAAACCGCCCGACGCTAGTTCCCGCTGCGGCTGGCGGCAGCAGTCGGTCGGTGTCTGCCGCACAAAGGGGCTCTGACAAGCCGCCTGCCACTACAATCCAACTCCCCGCGGCAGCGGCAGGTGCGCTACCTGACTCCGTCTTTAATAACCCGCTGTTATTACTTTACCGTAATCCTAGTTCACATTTGCCCGTGATCTGCTTTGGTGCTACCTAATTAACGTTCTTCATCGAATATATCCACGAAGTTCGAGTCAAAATTGGAGAACTCACTAATGTATATGACAGGCCTGTTTGGGCTATGATCAGCATAGCAAAGGAGGCCATCCTTAGGGGTTGTCAAGGGCAGTACATTTCAGACTGGAATGAAACTAACGAGAAGCTTTATGATGAATTTCCATATATATAGGCTGGTCCATTGATAGTGACCGGGCCAAATATCTCACGAAATAAGCATCAAACGAAAAGACTACAAAGAACGAAACTTGTCTAGCTTGAAGGGGGAAACCAGATGGCGCGACGGTTGGCCCGCTAGATGGCGCTGCCATAGGTCAAACGGATATCAACTGCGTTTTTTTAAATAGGAATTCCCATTTTTTATTACATATTCGTGTAGTACGTAAAGAAATATGAATGTTTTAGTTGGACCACTTTTTTCGCTTTGTGATAAATGGGGCTGTAATAGTCACAAACGTGTATGTACGTGGTAACACGTAACATTCCGCCAGTGTGGACGGTATTTGCTTCGTGATACATTACCCGTGTTAAAATGGACCGTTTACCAATTGCGGAAAAGGTCGATATCGTGTTGATGTATGGCTACTGTGATCAAAATGCCCAACGGGCGTGTGCTATGTATGTTGCTCGGTATCCGGACGACATCATCCAAGTGTCCGGACCGTTCGCCGGATAGTTACGTTATGTAAGGAAACAGGAAGTGTGCAGTCACATATGAAACGTCAACCACGACCTGCAAAAAATGATGATGCCCAAGTAGGTGTTTTAGCTGCTGTCGCGGCTAATCCGCACATCAGTAGCAGACAAATTGCGCGAGAATCGTGAATCTCAAAAACGTCGGTATTGAGAATGCTACATCAACATCGATTGCACCCGTACCATATTTCTATGCACCGGGAATTTCATGGCGACGACTTTGAACGTCGTGTACAGTTCTGCCACTGGACACAAGAAAAATTACGGGACGATGATAAATTTTTTGCACGCGTTCTATTTAAGGCGAAACGTCATTCACCAACAGCGGTAACGTAAACCGGCATAATATACACTATTGGGCAACGGAAAATCAACGATGGCTGCGACAAGTGGAACATCAGCGTCCTTGGCGGGTTAATGTAAGGTGCGGCATTATGGGAGGAAGGATTATTGGCCCCCATTTTATCGATGGCAATCTAAATGGTACAGTGTATACTGATTTCCTACGTAATGTTCTACCGATGTTACTACAACATGTTTCACTGCATGACAGAATGTCGATGTACTTCCAACATGATGGATGTCTGGCACATAGCTCGCGTGCGGTTGAAGCGGTATTGAATAGCATATTTCATGACAGGTGGATTGGTCGTCGAAGCACCGTACCATGGCCCGCACGTTCACCGGATCTGACGTCCCCGGATTTCTTTCTGTGGAGAAAGTTGAAGGATATTTGCCATCGTGATCCACCGACAACGCCTGACAACATGGGTGAGCGCATTGTCAATGCATGTGCGAACATTACGGAAGGCGAATTACTCGCTGTTGAGAGGAATGTCGTTACACGTATTGCCAAATGCATTGAGGTTGACGGACATCATTTTGAGCATTTATTGCATTAATGTGGTATTTACAGGTAATCACGCTGTAACAGCATGCGTTCTCAGAAATGATAAGTTCACAAAGGTACATGTATCACATTGGAACAACCGAAATAAAATATTCAGACGTACCTACGTTCTGTATTTTAATTTAAAAAACCTACATGTTACCAACTGTTAGTCTAAAATTGTGACCCATATGTTTGTGACTATCACAATGCGAAAAAAGTGGTCCAGCTAAAACATTCATATTTCTTTACGTACTACACGAATATGTAATAAAAATGGGGGTTCCTATTTAAAAAAACGCAGTTGATATCCGTTTGACCTATGGCAGCGCTATCTAGCGGGCCAATCATAGCGCCATCTGGTTTCCCCCTTCAAGCTAGACAAGTTTCGTTCTTTGTAGTTTTCTCGTTTGACGCTTATTTCGTGAGATATTTGGCCCCGTCACGATCAATGGACCACCCTGTATATATAGTGTGCTTCACAATTCATGTTACACACTTCTAGGGGTGGTAGAGAGGACATAGTAGATCAGGTATTATGTAGTAACCCATGCCCGGAAATGTCATCTAATGACGCTACAGAGCGTCATAGTTGAAGGCGCCGGTGCCTGCAAATGTATGTATACACAGGGTGATTCGGTGACGATAAAAACTTTCTAGAATGATAGATAAGGATAAATGTATCGATTTGTGATTAGGGTCCGTAAAGGGAATAATCGAAAGTTATAAGCGAAACCGTTCTGATACCTCCGGCGGTGGAATACATGTGCCGGTACTATCGTTGCTAAGATTGTAGGCTAGGCAACTATCAGAGGTGGTGTTATGGACCAAAACAAGGAAATAATTCCAGTAAACATGTGCTCCAAAACGCATAGCTAATGAGCTATGAACACTTATTCATCATCGCTAGAGTGAAACACATTTTAAAGCCCATGATTACTCGACTTCTTGACTTAGTTTTCGTCCATACTACCACCTCTGAAAGTTACCTAGTCTACAGTCTCAGCAAGAACAGTACTAGTGCACGTCTTCCACTGTCAGAGAGACATGAGTATAACACTGATCTACGCTTTGTAACAACTAATGAAAATAAATGGCCTACCCAAAGTTCCCGGTTTGAAATACAAGATTTGCCGCTTAATAAACACCGCCCAAAATCGTCTGAAAATTGGATAAGCACCCCACTCGTATCTTTCTTTCCACGACCTAGGTGAAATTTTATAAATGCAATGTGGGATTATTTGCTAAAAATCTGGCCAATTGTCTTCGTTGGATTTCACCAAAAGCAAATAACTATGACAGGCCTGTTTGGGCTATGATCACCATAGCAAAGGAGGCCATCCTTAGGGGTTGTCACAGGCAGTACATTCCAAACTGGAATGAAACTAACGAGAAGCATTATGATGAATTTCTAAAAAGCGGTGATCCGGAAATAGCGGATAATTTACTTCATAACATCGATACAGCCAGACGTATTACACTGTTGAGCCACTCAATTTTCAAACATCAAATAGAGAAGCATAGCCATTACTAAGGAATTTGGGTGAAGAAAACCTAAAGTAAGGGATAACGCTCATACGTCAGCTAATGGGACTGTGTCACATTTACTGTTCCCCTCCAGAGCACCAAGGGGTAAACTCGTGCAATATGTATATTAGAAGCAAACTTACATGGCTCAAAAAGAACACTAATGAACACTGAGTTCCCAAGACTTTCTCTGTATCTGAAATAAGTGCTGCTCTTAAAATTCTAAAACCTGGAAAGGCTCCGGTAAATAATGGAATCCATTCCGAATTTTTCTGCATAGTGGAAAACACGCAAACGACGGCTGTAGGATTTCTTCTCTGACATTATAATATCTGGTTCAGTCCCTAAAGAAAATGGAGCAATCAAAACTCATAGCAGTACTCAAACCCGGCAAAGCATCTGTCCAACCAAAGAACCATGGAGCCAGTCATACTACTGAAAAACATTTCTAAGTTCCTTGGAGAATTCTATACGTTCGCATTAGTCCAGTGATCTTCCAGAAACTTCGTGTTGAGCAAGCTGGATTCCGACCAGGACGGGGCTGTGCTGATCAGGTTTTATCATGAATAACATTTCTTGAAGCTGGATACCAAATGAAGCAGAAATCATCAGTTGTTTTCGTTGATCTAAGTGCAGCAAATCATACAGTTTGAAGCCATGGACTGCTTTATAAATCACTATAAGTATTCCTTGTGGACAGACAACAAAACTAACTCACAAAATATTAGCTGGAAGGACATTTACGAAACCAAAGGGAACGACACTAGCTGTCCACTGGCAGCCGTCCTTTCTCCTCATTTGTTTGATTTATATATGCCTGATATTCCTCGAACACAGTCCAGAAAGTTTGCCTATGCGAACGACTAGACAATAGCTACCCAACAAAAAGCCTTCGAAACACCTGTAGAAATCCTAGCATATGATTTAAAGGTCTTAGGCCAATATTTCCGTAAATGGAGGCTATAACCAAACTCCAATAAAACAGAAGTTGCACGTTTTCATCTGCCCAGTCGATTAACAGTCACAGCCCTTGATGTATATTTTGAGGGAGACAAACCTCATCATCACATGCATCGAAAATACCTTGGTATCATGTTAGACAGAACAAGATTTTAAACATGGTGCTAAGCTGTTCGCTTTGACCCTGTGCCCATAGTCATGTTGTACAAATGGAGAAGATGTCTTAATTATTGACGACGCCTTTGGCACAATTGTTTTATTAATCTCCATTGCATGATGTAATTTTAGATTTTTTACTTCTGATGAAGGTATATTTATATGTACCGAAACCTTGGTCAAGAATTTTAATAAATTTTTATCCTGCAACTGTTTTTGGCTGTCATCCTTTATCGGTTAGACAGAACACTTTCTTTTAAAGAGCACTTGACATGAATATTTTTTGAGGTATCAGTCTTCTGACTGGTTTGATGCGGCCCATCACAAATACCTCTCCTGTTCCAAACTCTTCATTTAAGAGTGGCACCTGCAACCTACATCCTCAATTATTTGCTTGATGTATTGGAGCCTCTGTCTTCCTCTACGGTGTTTACACACTACAGCTTCCTCTAGTTCAAATAGTTCAAATGGCCCTGAGCACTATGGGACTTAACATTTGAGGTCATCAGTCCCCTAGAACTTAGAACTACTTAAACCTAACTAACCTAAGGACATCACACACCTCCATGCCCAAGGCAGGATTCCAACCTGCGACAGTAGCGGTCGCGCGGTTCCAAACTGAAGCGCCTAGAACCGCTTGGCCACTCCGGCCGGCGCTTCCTCTAGTACCGTGGAAGTTATTCCCTGATGTTTTAATAGGTGTCCTATCATCCTGACCCTCTTCTTGTCAGTGTTTCCCACATATTCTTATCCTCACCGATTGGGAGCTTTTCCAGGCCCAGGTATTCACTGCACTTTAGACTGTGCCATATTCTACAATCGTTGGTACTGATGCAGTGCTAGACCACCTGACCAGTCACTGTGGGCAGTAGGTGCAGCCTCTCCCAGGCATTTGTCTCAGGCGCCAGACTTCTCATGACACCTGGTACCTCCCACCCACGAAACCATCAAGAAGAAGTAGAAGAAGAAGAAGAAGAACTTCCATCAATAACAGCTGATCCATCATCTGTCGACCACTGCCTTCCTCAAATGACTTTGTTGGAACATCTAGGTGTTGGTCGATAGCCAGCAAAAACGAGACCAGGTGGCCAAAATTTGGATCTTCATCATTGATATGTTAGCGCCTAACGACTGACGAGGCGGTTCTTCTGTCAGCAAGAGCAAATTCCACCCCTGGAGGTGAAAAGAGAGATTTTATGAAAGTCTGATGCTGACGCCTTTGTGATCAACTTCACGCCAGTGATGGACCTGGCCGACTGCGATCACATCTGGCTGGTAGTGGAGCAGATTCCCAGCTTCCTGGTTGCCACAGAAGACGACGACGTGATTGAGACCATTACAGAGGAGGTGGTGTGGCGTCCTACTGTCAATGTCCATATTAAACAGCATCGATAGCTGGTCAGGCGAAAACATGCAGTGCGCCAAGGCATATCTGAAATGGGCTACCAGCCAAACAATTATGTTTAATCATACAGACAGCGTCCAGTGATTGGGTGATCATGTCAGTAGCATGATCCATCGCTGATTCATAGCCTTGAGAATAGTGACGTCCAGGACATCAGGTTGATCCCAGCTATGATGGATGGTGGGATCATACGACCCCAGGACGAACACACCACGCCACCAGGAGACAGGCAGAAGTCCCTAGCTACTGTTGTGGGTGACCCATATATTTCATTCTACGTACTTTCTGTTAAAGTCGCCAGCAACAAAGAGCTTCTCCCACATCAACAGAAGACTGTGGAGTCTGCCTCAGCGAGCACCCATCTGGGTGGACGATAGACTGTGATTAAGGTGATGATGCTGTTGGAAATATGGACACCAACGCTTGTCGGCTCCAGGTGGTCGCCAGCAACTGTATCCAGGTGTGATGCAGCGACCTCTTGACATAGATCACAATGCCACCACCAGCCATAGGACTGTCGTTTTGGCAGCTGATAAAGTTTGCTACATGCATGGCTACCCCCAGTTGATGAGAGGTTTTGCAGATGAGTCATTATTGTGAAGAGCTTGACATAACTCGTTGGCGTGGGTGTGGAGCCCATTTGTATTGCAGGAACACATCATCAGGCCACCTATGTGGGCATATCACATAACGCTGCTGTTGGTGAACAGGAGCAATGTCCTGAAGGGCGACTTTGACCTCAAAGAGTAAGAGTCCTGGGATTTCCTGAATGAGCTCCATGAGGGACTACGAGAATGACTGGAGCTTGGTGACCTCATTGCTGCCAGCAGGTTCGACATCTGTCTGGTAGGAAGTGGTTCTGGGGGTCACTTCCACGACTGGAACTGCTGGAGGCTGCTGGACAGGATGGACCGACTGTTGTTTGCACACTTGGAGTCCTGGGGCAGACAGGCCGTGGCATGGCGCACTACCCTATGACCTCATCAACAGAGAGTAGCGGCGACGTCGGGATAAATTGGCTACACCGGTGGAATGCCTGCATCAGATGGTCGAGACAGGTGGAGAGGGCTGGATCGCGGGCAATGACAGCAAGGCTAGGCCAGGTTAATCAGCTGGCAACACGGGTCTCTACATCACAACAGCAGAGTTCACACCAGTCTGCACCTGTGAGGATGGTGCCCTGCCAACCTTGTTCCTGCCAGCTAGCTCAAAGGCTAGGCTACCATGGTAGATCACGATGGGCAGCTCGCTGAAGTTGCTGCACTGTGGTGTCTCCTCATGACACTTACTGCAGTCCCTGCTGTGGTATTGTGCAGCACACTTAATGCAGTGGATGGGTATCATGCATTAGTGTGTCAGGTGGTCCAAACCCTGGCACAGGAAGAACTGCACATGGCATCCCTCAGATCAGGGGTCTTCTACTGCAACTAGGATGTGGGACACCAGCACGAGCTGGAAATTTTTCTATTCACATTGTCGAGGAGAACGAGGAAGAGTAGGATATTCTCGTAAGTTTCTGTGCAGAGGGAGGGGGGGGGGGGGAATTTCATGTGGGATGTGGAGTGCACGCCGCGCCGAAGTCCAGCTCCTCCATTTCTACCTTTAAACAGTCATGACCTATCTTGAAGAGATTATGGCAGAACGCTACCTTCAGTATCTTCAGAGGCTCCACTGAGTGTCTACAACAATGGACAAGATTCATAACTCTGCAGTAGCCGTCAGAACAGTGCAGCATTTCTTTGGAGAGGTCATGTCTGGGGACGTGGACAAAAAGTGTCGTGGACTCTCCATTGATTTTTAGTTGGAAGAATTGAAACCTCTCCTTCCACTGGATGACGATGGGAGGCAAAGGTGGATCCTCCTTCGCCTTTTGGGCAGCGTCACAGTCGCCGACTGGATCAGAGTTGCCGATGAAATGGCTGGCCGTCTGGAAAGGTGGAATCTGGCCTAGCACAGCAGTCCTGGCAGTATACTTGCACTTGGCGGTGCAGAGGGTTTAGACGAGTTTGGGCGTTTCCTGGACGCCTTCTTCACAGGCTGCGACCAGGGTGAAGCAGTAGAGGTGGTGTCAGACTGGGAATAAGAGAAGTCCTCCTGAGCAGCGAACGTTTGCAGGTGGCCCTCACCGCGTCCATTTGTTCTTTCGAATTCCCACCTTCGGGTAGATGTCAAACGAGGAACGCGAGATTTTCGTCAGCAATGTTTCCCACAGTGGCATGTTCGGCCTCGACATATGTGGCGACGGGAGACTATGACATAACTAGGCAGGTGTAGTAGCGGGTTTGTTGCGAATCACCGCCGACATGAGATGGTACGAGCGAGGGGTATCTCGGCAGGATGACCGTGGCGTTGGCGACCTCCGATGGCGACGTGATAAGCGGCAGTGTACATGATTTGCCACATGCGCCCAGTACTTTCCGACGAAAGTGCGTGGCTACGTTAACGGCTCGGGCGCGAAGCAGGAATTCCTGCCGCGAGCTCATTACGCGATCGTGACGGCAGTTCGCCACACACTCTTTCCCTTTCTTCACTCCGATCCAAACTCTTCCGCGTCGTAACTCCGAATGAGCGAGTGAGTGAGCAAGCTGAGAGTCGAATAATTACAGCCACGTTCCACTGCGAATTAGAGCGTTGATAACCCGCAGTACAAGTGTGGAAAGTGATGGAAAATTATTTTCAGCTGACAGCCGCAAAGGCTTACTGTTAACGTCGTTAAATTTATTAAAGGCGAGAGATTCGCGGTTGAGAAGGCAATGGGAAATGTTAATGTTGGGTGATTAGATAGCTTGTGAATTACGGTAGGATGGACACAATGCCAAGCAGAGTGGTGTCTGCCCCAAACATAAAATATCCCACTGAAGAAATGTATTAATATGTTACTACGCAATAATATTTTCTGAAATGTTTCGAGCTTTACCATGGAATATCAGCTTTGCAAATACTTCAGAGCAGTTTTCGTTCTGAAGTGAACTTGAGTACTGGCAAGGAAACAGAGGAAAATTCTTTTGTCTTTGGGTAACTAATTTCAAAACGGGCCAGAATAAACGAGCCGTCGTGAGCAGACGGGACGCTGTTAGATTTTTATAAAAAATTAAGCACCCGACTGAAAGCAGTCAGTGGTTTATTGTTTCAAATGGCTCTGAGCACTCAGGCCATCAGTCCCCTAGAACTCAAAACTGCTTAAACCTAACTAACCTAAGGACATCACAAACATCCATGCCCGAGGCAGGATTCGAACCTGCGACCGTAGCAGTCACGTGGTTCCGGACAGAAGCGCCTAGAACCGCTCGGCCACCGCGGCCCGCTAGCGGTTTATTTACGAGGAATATGGATTCATACGTGTTGCACTTCAATAAATATTTGCTAAGTGACAATGTGCGAGGAGTATTCTCAAACGAAAGTGCCGATCAACTTTTAATCGTTGTGGTAATAAGAGTGTCATTGTCATTATCGTCCGCGTCTGATACGACAGACGCAATTGCTGATGATACGCACATCACCGTTTTACGGACACAGTCAGCGCAGCATTGTGAGCAGCAAGGCTAAGATAAATATACTGTACGTCGTCTTCGTGTTCTTGTTCTAATTGTGTAATTAATTCACGGGGCCTACAAAGTTGTGGCGTCTGACAGTGCTCCACTTGCAAGAATACAGGAGTGTACACTGTTACAGCCTCCTATTCTTGTTCCTCGGACGTAAAAACCGCGGATCAGCCAGACTGGCCAGGTCTTCATTTCGCTGTGCCGGATAATACATGTGTTCTCCTTGCTGCTGCCGGTTTCACAAACGCCAGAGAAATGCCTGCTCTGTTCTTTGTATTATAGCGATAAATTAATTTATTTTTTGGTGTCATCACTCTGTCAACTGCAGTTATGTAGGTATTTCACAAGCTGTGAAGTTCTTATTTAAACATACAATTAAATTAACGTATCATAAAATGTGTCACAAGCCGCAGAAAGGATTTTTATTGTTTTAGGTTGAAACTGGGACGTTTCGTCACAGAGTATAGATCATGTCAGTAAATAATGTTTGATTTAATCTTAGTTAGGGCGTGATGCTTATGGTCCGTACTAGCAAGTTGCGTGTGTGAAGCTTCGCTTCTGTAGCTGACTACCTGTAATGATTGTGTATGTTGAAATTTTGGTGGAGGAAATTTGATCTTCGTGTGCAAGAGGACATGACGGAAGTAGGACTAACTCAGACAGAACTGAGATCAGAACATAGTACCCAAGCAATAATACGTTATCAGCGCCCATTATCACAGCCTTGATAAGTCTTGCACTTTAATTAATCGCACTGGAAGCACCGCTAGAGTGTAGGAACCGCAGATTATTTCATTCGAGGAGATATAATATCTCTCTGTTTATTGCCGACACAGTTTTCTGAAACAAAGGACTGAGATTCCCGCCACAGCGAAGTTCCCTCTTCTTGTGAAATTGTCATTTAGCCTTTCTTTCTACGAATATGTGTTACTTTAAAGGAGTGTAATATTACACGTAAGTACACTAGTACATACAATGTAAGTTTAGATCAGTAAATTAAAGGACAAAGAAAATTGGTTATGATTGTGAATTCAAAGACCCAATATGATTTGCTGAAGCCATAATACAACTGAGATAGTTAAAGCCTGTCTTAAACAACAACTGATGTGAGTTGATTCAAATGGTTCAAATGGCTCTGAGCACTATGGGACTTAACATCTGAGGCCATCAGTCCCCTATAACTTAGAAGTACTTGAACCTAACTAACCTAAGGACATCACACACATCCATGTCCGAGGCAGGATCCGAACCTGCGACCGTAGCGGTCGCGCGGTTTCAGACTGAAGCCCCTAGAACCGCTCGGCCACTCCGGCCGACGATGTGAATTGAATATAAATCCCAGTTGCCTGCGAAACACCAAGACTCAATTACTCTTTTTACAAAATTAAAATTGTGAGTTTGCAGAATAACTTCTAATACCAGCCACACAGGCTATAAAGTTAACAGCGTCGTGCCATATATATCAAACAAAATTTCTGGGTCTCGATTCACTGACAACTGTCTCTATAAATGTAATGTTAAGGCAAAGTTATCTGAATCTGAATGTGAGTAATGCAGGCCCTGCCTTTGCAAACGCGTTGTGCTTCGAGTTGGAGAATACCTGCCTCCCGTTCTTCCATGAACATCTACATGATTTCCGTTGTCTTGATGAAAATAGAACTGTAACACAAATCGTTCCAGTATTAGCATGCTAGAAGTCATCACGGGTTACAGCGAACTGTTGTCCAGCTGCGTAAGTGTCGATTCTGTGATGACGTTCATTTCTCGAAGAGGTGGCTGGCCTATCATCTGAACGGCTCGCGGAGGTATGGTATCACCGCCGTCCAACAGTGTTCTGCCGACGGGAAATCCCAACAAAAATACAAAGCGAGTTTCAGAGCTCAATTTCGCACCTGCAGACAGTTGTCCGTATGTTTATCAGCCGAGTTACCCGAGACTACTGCTGCATACTCTGATACGTCGGAGCCCATTGCTTTGACTCTCAACATGCTGTTTTCCTGTTTAGCAAAAGTGACATAAAGCAGATTTCAGAGTACCTGACGGCTCAACACAAAAGTTTTGTCTCAAGTACAGATAGTGTTGAGGATCAGTGGACAAAGTTCAAAACCATCGTACAATATGCGATAGATGAGTATGTGCCAAGCAAGACCGTAAGAGATGGAAAAGAGCCACCGTGATACAACAACCGAGTTAGAAAACAGCTGCGGAATCAAAGGGAACTTCACAGTAAACATAAACATAGCCAAAGTCTTGCAGACAAACAAAAATTACGAGAAGTGAAATGTAGTGTGAGGAGGGCTATGCGAGAGGCGTTCAATGAATTCGGAAGTAAAGTTCTATGTACTGACTTGGCAGAAAATCCTAAGAAATTTTGGTCTTATGTCAAAGCGGTAGGTGGATCAAAACAAAATGTCCAGACACTCTGTGACCAAAATGGTACTGAAACTGAGGATGACAGACTAAAGACCGAAATACTAAATGTCTTTTTCCGAAGCTGTTTCACACAGGAAGACTGCACTGTAGTTCCTTCTCTAGATTGTCGCACATGTGACGAAATGGTAGATATCGAAATAGACGACAGAGGGATAGAGAAACAATTAAAATCGCTCAAAAGAGGAAAGGCCGCTGGACCTGATGGGATACCAGTTCGATTTTACACAGGCTACGCGAAGGAACTTGCCCCCCTTCTTGCAGCGGTGTACCGTAGGTCCCCAGAAGAGCGTAGCGTTCCAAAGGATTGGAAAAGGGCACAGGTCATCCCCTTTTTCAAGAAGGGACGTCGAACCGATGTGCAGAATTATAGAGCTGTATCTCTAACGTCGATCAGTTGTAGAATTTTGGAACACGTATTATGTTCGAGTATAATGACTTTTCTGGAGACTAGAAATCTACTCAGTAGGAATCAGCATGGGTTTCGAAAAAGACGATCGTGCGAAACCCAGCTCTCGCTATTCGTCCACGAGACTCAGAGGGCCATAAACACGGGTTCCCAGGTAGATGCCGTGTTTCTTGACTTCCGCAAGGCGTTCGATACAGTTCCCCAAAGTCGTTTAATGAACAAAGTAAGAGCATATGGACTATCAGACCTATTGTGTGGTTGGATTCAAGAGTTCCTAGATAACAGAACGCAGCATGTCATTCTCAATGGAGAGAAGTCTTCCGAAGTAAGTGAGATTTCAGGTGTGCCGCAGGGGAGTGTCGTAGGACCGTTGCTATTCACAATATACATAAATGACCTTGTGGATGACATCGGAAGTTCACTGAGGCTTCTTGCGGTTGATGCTGTGGTATATCTAGAAGTTGTAACAATGGAAAATTGTACTGAAATGCAGGAGGATCTGCAGCGAATTGAAGCATGGTGCAGGGAATGGCAATTGAATCTCAATGTAGACAAGTGTAATGTGCTGCGAATACATAGAAAGAAAGATCACTTATCATTTAGCTACAATATAGCAGGTCAGCAACTGGAAGCACTTAATTCCACAAATTATCTGGTAGTACACATTAGGATTGATTTAAAATGGAATGATCATATAAAGTTGATCGTCGGTAAAGCAGCTGCCAGACTGAGATTCATTGGAAGAATCCTAAGGAAATGCAATCCGAAAACAAAGGAAGTATGTTACACTACGCTTGCTCGCCCACTGCTTGAATACTGCTCAGCAGTGTGGGATCTGTACCAGATAGGGTTGATAGAAGAGATAGAGAAGATCCAACGGAGAGCAGCGCGCTTCGTTACAGGATCATTTAGTAGTTACGGAGATGATAGATAAACTGCCGGCCGTAGTGGCCGAGCGGTTCTAGGCGCTACAGTCTGGAACCGCGCGATCGCTACGGTCGCAGGTTCGAATCCTGCCTCGGGCATGGTTGTGTGTGATGTCCTTAGGTTAGTTAGGTTTAAGTAGTTCTAAGTTCTAGGGGACTGATGACCACAGATGTTAAGTCCCATAGTGCTCAGAGCCATTTGAACCATATTTTTGATAGATAAACTCCAGTGGAAGACTCTGCAGGAGAGACGCTCAGTAGCTCGGTATGGGCTTTTGTTGAAGTTTCGAGAACATACCTTCACCGAGGAGTCAAGCAGTATATGTCTCCCTCCTACGTATATCTCGCGAAGGGACCATGAGGATAAAATCAGAGAGATTAGAGCCCACACAGAGGCATACCGACATTCCTTCTTTCCACGAACAATACGAGACTGGAATAGAAGGGAGTACCGATAGAGGTACTCAAGGTACCCTCCGCCACACACCGTCAGGTGGCTTGCGGAGTATGGATGTAGATGTAGATGCTGGCAGAAGATTAGGAGAGTTGTCAGTGAAACACGTTGCAAACAACAACTCAAATCCTAAGCTAACAATACACTTGAGGCATATAACTCTATATCTACATTTAGTGCTCCATACGATGAAGTAATTGGTTTTTTCAAAGGTTCGTTCCAATTATTAATTAATTGCAGTCGAAGGCTAATAATTAAAAAATTATTTTCCAATTATTATTGATTTCAGCATAGGTCTAATAATTAACAAAATATTAGAAGTAATTCTAGACTACTAGTAATTCATTGACACAAATATTACAATGCACTACAAAATAATCTGCAGTATCTCGTCAAAGGTATCCCCACAAACCTCTGTAAGCAGAATTGACCACTAGATGTCACGAGAGGTGGGCCATCCAGTGTGAAGACGGGGCGACCAGTGTGTTGCCGACGTACAACGCCAACGGCATTTTTCATCACCAGCTCGGGTTTCTGCAGTTTCTGAAAACGAAAATATTCACATATGCTTACTGACAGAGACGACTAAAACGAGACCTGTAAGCCAATATTGCAAACTACAGACGTTGTCACATGGATAGACAATCGGCAGGAAGGGCAGCGTGATTTATAACAAGAAGTAATTACGCCAGTTTGCAATACCAGCTTCAGCCATACCAACTACCGAAACGACGACAGATGCTGTGGAAACAACGCAAGTAAAAATTATATCTGTTACAGCATATCGGCCACCACGTAGACCTACAGATAGATGATGCTACACAGCTCCTTATCATTAGAAGGAAATTCCTTATTCCCAGAGATCTGAATTCAAAGCGTTCAGCTTGGAACTTGGTGACCACCACTCACAGTGGACGGCGACGACTTCTGCAAGCCACCGAGCAAGCTCGCGTATACGTTTGCGGTACTGGTGAATCTACTGATATACTGTATGCTATATGAGGAAGGCCAGATTTGCTTGACATCTCAATAACGAGAGAACTAAACCAATTTACAACGAATGAAATAGTTACAATTACTGAAATACGCCATATTATGTTGTGGTCGGGTGGATTTCACATTAAAATTCAACCTTGCATCCCCATGTGTGGAGGATATTTTAAAGGGGAACAGTAGTTTCTTTGAGTGTCCGATTCATACCCTGGGCTCGCTACTGACTACAGGAAACTACAGATGTTGTCACAATGATAGACAATCTGCAGGAAGGGGCACAGCGCAGTGACGTCAGATGCTTTGAATGCTCGAGCGCAATGGGCCATTGTTGGTTGCCGTCGTCCACTTTGCTAGCAGCCAATGGTGGAACTCTAGCATACGTCTTCTTCAGCAACGGGATTTAAATATCATTCAATTTCCCGCCTTCCTCCTATCTATTGAAATTCGTGGAGTGTTTCACAGTCTGTGTGTCCCCTCTGCATAATCTTTCATGGCACCCGCTAGAGGTTGTCAGTACTTGAGACTTATCAAAATGAATGTGCCTGGCTGCAAAACATGTACACTAATAGCAGGTCTGCCAGTTTCCCTCGTTCTACAGTTCCCTTCATGCTGTTGTGGTCGTTTTTTGACCGTTCATTCTGTAGTACTCACGTACTCCTCCCGACAACTACACGGAATGCTATAAATTCCTGCGTTCACCAGAGGTTTGCGAGCATCCTTGGCCAATTGTAGGTGGTCCTGTATCGTCCGGGTGAGTTTGTAGATTACCGCGACGTTCCGTTTTGTCAAGTTTTTTCCATGCCGTCAATAACGTCCTTAATGAAAGGCAGGAAAACTTCCGATTTCACAGGCGCTTGTGCATCGGTATGATTAAAGCGCGGCAGTCTTAACGCTCTTTTTACCTCAGCGGACGAAAAACCATTCTTGAGCAATTCATAGTTGGGGTGTTTTAATTCCGCATCAAGCAGCTCTGATTCTCAGATGTTCTTTGCTCTATCTACCAACGTTTTTTCTATTAGCCCATATCCTTCTCTCTCTCTCTCTGGCCATGTCTTCCTCCGCCCCCCTCTATCTATCTCCTCCTCATTCTTTCCTCTGTCTGTCTGCACCTCTCCCCTCTGCTCTGTCCCTCTGCTTCTTTCCCTTCTGCCCATCTCCTCCTTTACCCCCCCCCCCCCCAAGTCCATCTTCTCCCTCCCCTCTCTTTGTCCACCTTCTCATCGCCGCTCTACCACACCAGGAAATATGGAACATACATACGTACATACACTGTGGTTACAAAATTCATGGGATATCGTGTAATATTATGCCACACTTCCTTCTGCCTGGCTTAGTGCAGCAACTCGACGTGCCATGGACTCAGCAACTCGTTGGAAGTCCCCTGCAGAAATTTTGAGCGACGTTGCCTCTATAGCCGTCCATAACAGCGAAAGTGTTGCCGTTGCAGGATGATGAGCACTAACTGACTTATCGATTACGTCCTATAAATGTTCGATGAGATTCATGTCGAGAGATCTGAGTGTACAAATTATTCGCTCGAATTGTCAAGAATATTCTTCAAACCAATCGCGAACAGTTGTGGCCCAGTGACATGGCATCGTTGTTTGGGAACATGAATTCCAAGAATGGTTGAAAATTGTCTCCAAGTAGCGGAACATGACCATATCCAGTCAGCAATCGGTTCAGCTGGACCAGAGGACCCAGTCTACTACAGGTAAACACAGCCCACACCATTATGGGGCCACCACGAGCCTGTAAAGGCTTTGTTGAAAACTGGAGTCCATGGCTTCGTGAGGTCTGCTCCACATTCGGACCCTACCATCACCTCTTACCAACTGAAATCGGTACTCATCTGACCAGACCACGGTTTCCAGTCGTCTAGGGTGCAGTCGATGTGGTCATGAGCCCAGGAGAGGCGCTGCAGGCGAAGTCGTGCTGTTAGCGAAGGCATTACCGTCTGTCGTCTGCTGCCATAGCTCGTTAACGTAAAATTTGGTCGCACTGTCCTAACGGATGCGTCCCACATTGATTTCTGCAGTTATTTCACGCACTGTTGCTTGTCTGTTAGCACTGACAACTTTATCCAGAAGCCGCTGCTCTCGGTCGTGACGTGAAGGCCGTCGGCCACTGCGTTGTTCGTGGTACAAGGTAATTCCTGAAATTTGCTGTTCTCGGCACACTCTTGACGTTGTGTATTTCGGAATATTGAATTCCGTAACGATTTGCGAAATAGAATGTCCTATGCATCTAGCTCAAACTACCATTCTACGTTCAAAGTCTTTTAATTCCTGTTGTGCGGCCGTAATCAAGTCGGAAACCTTTTCACGTGAATCACCTGAGGACAAATGGCAGCTCCGCTAATGCACTGTACTTTCATACGAGTATCTTATGTACGTCATACTACCACCATCTGCGTGTGCGTATCGCTCTCCTATTTCTTTTGTCAACTCAGTCTATATACATACATACATATAATTTTATGTTGTGTGTGGATTTGCATTGTCAAGCCACTATTTTGGACTGATTAATCCCCTCTGACAAAAAGTTTTTTTCTTGCGCAACCCAGACTGCTTCTGTGTTTGCCATACAGCTGGTCCAGAAGCCTAGTGTTCATCTATGCATTGTAGTGTAATCTTTTGTGGGAACCAGATAACACTTGTCATAATCTTTCCTTCAGACGGCATTATTCGTACAGGGTTTTGATTGTTACTTCGCAATGAAACATCAGTAAGTTTCTATATATAAACATCCTTACATAGCTGAAATTACACATGTGGCCATTAATTATTTTATAAACCTGTTATATAATATACCTTCGGAAATACACGTGGCCCTTAATTTTTTTATAAACCTTCTATATTCGGTCGTCCAGCATCGCATGTTATAAACAAATATAAAAATTTATAAACAATATAAAAAACTGAATGAGACAGGTGTGTGACGTGTTGCCCCGGAATTAGCGCCGCGCTCTTTCGATCCAACCACGAAGTTCGCAGTATTGACATCTGCTAGGCCGTTTTAGGTCAGTTGCCACGCAAGCATATATCGCACGATTCTTGTCGACAGACAAATAAACATAAAAACAGTATGTCGTGTGCGATAAGCTAGGCTTCGAATTTTTGGTCAAAAGTTTCCATCCTTGCCTTACAGAAAAGCGATGTATTTTAGTAATGAGTTGAAGAAAAGGTGTATATTAGCGCTGTACCAGTTCCCAGACGTCGGAGTTATTGTGATAGTCGATGACGTCCAAGAAATACCGCATCGTGACACGTGACATTCATTTATAAAGTAAAAATTTTGGAGAGCGATAATTATTTTTGACAATACTATTCCCTTCACGCGCATGTTTG
The DNA here is from genome assembly GCF_023898315.1 of Schistocerca nitens. NCBI lineage: Eukaryota > Metazoa > Arthropoda > Insecta > Orthoptera > Acrididae > Schistocerca > Schistocerca nitens. Next base: position 268,167,379 of record NC_064616.1, read on the forward strand.
TCACGTGGAAAGTGACTAGTAAAAATAGTGCAGGTATCATTTAAGAATACAACTCGAAATATTTATGTTTGATGTGTTCAAGATTTCGTTCGTTATGCTTCCCTTACCACCTAGTTGCCGTATTCGCAAGTTTGTATATGCGACGTAAGTCGATTCTTTACCATTTACTAGTCTGGAATGTAGAGGCGTGAAAAATTGTCTTGTGTACGTAAGGTTTTAGCGGCAAACGTAGACGTGAGTTGGTAGATCGTAAACATCAGACTTTGCGCAGGTCACCTGTGAGAAGTTGAGACGACTTTGCAGCGCTGATAAGGACACGCGGTCACCACCAGATACGAGCCTCCCTGGGAAAATAAATGGCTCGTGCTTCTCGGGAAAATAGCGCCGTTATTTATCTTTTTGAGATGCCCTTTGCTGTGACACAGTGGGCTGCTGTAGAAACGTGGTGTTTTTTCTATAATCAGACTTCCTCAGAAATGCAGAAGAGGGAATTTCACATCTGTCGTAATTGGTAGGCTGCATGTACGCAAAGGTACCAGCTGTGCTTTTCTCCTGTAAATTGGAACTTTCATTTCCATTTCCATTCTGATAATGATGTATTGTTACGGCTTTTCTAAATCTTTGCAGAAGACTCGCGACTGTTCCTCTGGGAAATGTCTCGTCCAATTTCATCATTCCGCGCCTCACCCCCACTGCTTTTCTCTCGGCATTTCCAAGACTGCCCACGTCACGGCTGTCGTCTCTTTTTCTCCCCCCCCCCCTCCTCACCCCTGTCTTCCACTCCACTTTCGTTTCTCTATCAGGTAACCTATATCGACGGTATATCGACAAGATCCTTAGCAAGCACTACCGCCGCAGATAATGTGAGACAAGGAGATCTGTCAGCTCCACCGATGAAAAATTAATACTTGTATTCATTTTATGCATTATGCATGTATAATGAATTCCGGAAGTGTGGAGAAAATTTTTTAACATGATTATAACAATCACATCGAGTAAAGCTCGTTTTTTGCTGTTGTTTACTTAGCAACATTAATTTGCTCTGGTCATATTCCATGGATTCCGCGAGAGTCTATCCTATAAAAGTTGAAACTAATCAGACTTATTTTGGAAAGATTTTCTGAAGAACCCTAGGTTGTCTGCTACTGACAGAGTAGTTATAAGAGTGAGCAATTTTGTTTTCATCTTTAATCAGTACGTTAGATTCTTTTTTTGTTGTCTGAGTTTTTACTGTGTTCCAGCTAGTTCATATCTTGTGGCTCTAAGAAATTATTTTCTTTCAAATTTATGCCTTGATGAGTTTACTTAGAATTTTACAGTACTGTTTTTAATATGATTTGAATCTGTCAATGTCTTGAGATGGCTAATGTATATGTTAGTGTAGACGTTCGTCCAGCAGTTCCCGCTAATAGTCGTTCCAACGTGGTTTTCACTTTGCGGACATATCTGAAAGAATTACCGCCATTGAGTCACGAAGTAACACCTCACATAACAACCGGCAAACGTTTTGCGCATTTCTTCCCAGCAGCGAAGTACGTGAACATGAGTAGGCGAGGTTCTGTGTGTCAGTCAGGATGATATTTAGATGGCTCGTAGCACCGGTTGATCGACCAACGTCTGTATCAGCGCATGTTAAAATGGCTCTAAGCATTATGGGACTTACCATCTGAGGTCATCAGTCCCCTAGAACTTAGAACCACTTAAACCTAACTACCCTAAAGACGACACACAAATCCATGCCCGAGGCAGGATTCGAACCTGCGACCGTAGTAGCAGCGCGGTTCCGGACTGAAGCGCCTAGAACCGCTCGGCCACAGCGGCCGGCATCAGCGCATGTTTCAGCTACCTGAAGATGACTGGTAATGTGCTCAAAACTAGTTACGTTTTTAAATGAAAAACAACAAAGTTTATGATTCGTAAAATACTTACAATAGATAAATCCAGTTTCTGTAATATAGTTATCAGGCGATATGATATCGTGTAAGAATAGAATAATGACAATGGTTTCTAAATATCTAAGAATGACTGATACGAAGAAAAAGTATCGATAAATTTTTTTCTTGATAAATATATTTTGATAGAGCAACAAAGAGAGATAGCGTATGGTTAAGAAACTGAACTCGTACTGGGGTGGAATAGAGCTCAGATTCCCACTAACCATTCCAGTTAAATTATCTGTTGTTTCTTTAAATTACGAGGCTCGTTCAGTAAATAGCAATCTATATTTTTTTGTCGAATCGTAATTATTATTAACGGCTGGAACTTTTCGACGGTATGACACAACTTTCTCTTGCACGTATTGTTTCTCTATATAACACCAGTCATGTTCTAAAAAATGGTTCAAATGGCTCTGAGCACTATGGGACAATTGCTGTGGTTATCAGTCCCCTAGAACTTAGAACTACTTAAACCTAACTAACCTAAGGACATCACACACACCCATGCCCGAGGCAGGATTCGAACCTGCGACCGTAGCAGTCGCACGGTTCCGGACTGCGCGCCTAGAACCGCGAGACCACCGCGGCCTGCCCAGTCATGTTCTGCCTTGCGACAGCGTTGCATAAGAGCCTTTACTTCCTGTTGGTGGAAGCTCTTGTCCTGTGGTCGTAGCCATGTTCTCACTGCATCAGTTATTACTCTCTCATCACCCTCAAAGTGGCCCTCGAAGAGAAGCCTTAAGTGGCACAGAAGAAGCCTTTTTCTTGCAGGCTCGAAGTGATGCATCCGGGTTTAATCACGTGTAACGATCCTTCACACAAAGGCATCACCATTGGGTTCAGTCTGCACCAACAATTAAGATGAAATGACTTTCTTTGCATTTTGTGGTCAGTCGTGAGCACTCGTGAAACTCATCGTCAGCACACCTCTGAATATCGAAGAGTTTCAGTAATTGCACACGCACTTCCAATCCTCACCGCTAGCTGTCGAGCCAGTTGTCGAATTGTGATACGCCAGTCTGCAAGAATAATTTCATCCGCGAGATTCACCATTTGGGGAGCCGTGGCTGTGAAAGTACGTCCTGAACGTGGCCGACCATAGAGCTCAGTTTCTGCGGTTCCTGACTCGTTAACTCTCTTTATCCACCGCCGAAAAGTCCTCCTATCACCTGCATCATTAACATACACTGCTCAGAAACATTCATGGGTGTCCATCACGTATAATTTTTCCTCGACGAAGACATCAAATACGACACGTTACTTGTAACGAATGTCTTGCGTTGACGCCATTTTCATGGTTCACTGTGGCTCTGCATCTGTCAGAATTGTTCGAAACTTTGCTGAAGAAACGTCAGATTGAAGTACCTAAAAGGACGTGTCCTTACAACAGGGCAAAGGACGTGGTGTCCGACACATGGCAAGTGGCAAACTTAGACGTGTGTGGTAAACAGACCCCAGTAGGTGGACATTGACTTCCTTTCCAGCCCTGGACGTTGTTTCTGTAAGGAGTTCCATAACGCGCCCGACGTTATAGCTCCTGATAAGTAGTATACCCATCCCCACCCCCTCCCGGGGGGGCTGCTCAGACCCTGCTGAAGGTGCGGCCACCTCTTCACTCACAGAGCGAAAGGGCAAAGCCAGACGGCCAGCCTCTATATTTAATTCAGACTCGAGCGACGCGAACGCGTTACAACCCGCAACTCAGCTTCCGGTGAGCAAGGATGCCGACAGGTACACTGCAAGGCGCCTCAGCAGCAGAGCCCGTGGAGGGAACAAGCGACATCTGAGGTGTCCCGTGTCCCAGTGGGTGAGCCAAGCAGCCTTACCTTCCACTGAGCTCCCGTGTGTTAAAGCCATTCACGACTGGTGTGCAGTGATATCACGGCGATTCCCGTTTTCGCCTGCGTCTGACTCGGCATGTTCGAGGCAGTCACAGCATTGTAATCCCCGCTCTTAGCCTTTTTCGGGTTTTCTGCGTCTCTCTTCTTCGGCCCCTGTTTCCGCTCAATGGGCAAGTCGGCTGTCCTATCCCGATTGGCACTTGGTGCATATTCGATGGGACTGCCCGCACGATGATACCATATGTGGGGTAAGCCGGAAGATAGGACATATAGCAACGGTTTGTGATAGTCGGCGAGCCTCGGGACGGTCGCCGGAGACCCCGCCGTTTTCCCTCACTCCGCGGCTGTCTCCAATGTCCCACAAGCATCGCCTCAGTGTGTTCTGCTTATGTTGGTTGTGGCTGGGCGACCGATTGAACTTCATGTACTCCCGGAAGCGACGGTCAGCCTCGTTGACTTAGATGCTAACAGGCTCTTGGGCTGCCGATTATTGCAACGGCCACTATATCGACCTGTGTCTTTTAGTAAGCAGTATATTCTTTTGAGAAGACAGTTCTTCGTCTCCGCACGATATAAGTGTGTGGAACGGCAAATCAAGTTATTAGTGGTTTATTTACCATTAGTACTAAATACTTTTGGTTTAGGCGTCCTTCCTGCTTCTTGTTCGCTGATAGTACATTTAGTGTCTCAAGCGGTCCCCTTTCAAGACTTGGACAAATTACTACAGTCATACAACCAGACGTTTGAGAACACTATGACTGAGGGGAAAAATTTCGAGGCACGCTTCTCTCTTAAGCAATTCATCATCATCATCATCATCAGCCAATTCAATCACTAATGATGTGGCCTCTTCGAGTTGTGGATTCAGGTAGGCTTTCAGCAGTCTTCTCCAAGTGGGACGGTCTTAGGCAGTTCTCTACCAGGTGCTACCAGTGATCTTCTTGATATCTTTGTCCCATCTGTCTGGTGGTCTTCCTCTAGGCCTCCGGTGCTGTCTCGGACTCCACTCCAGTACTAGCTTCGTCCATTTGTTGTCTTTTCTTCTTGCGACGTGGCCAGCCCACTGCCATTTCAAGGAACCTATTGTCTCTAAGATGTCGTTAACCTTCGTCACAGACCGGATGTCATCTGCCGTTTTCCTATCCTTTCTTGTATAGCCCAGCATTGATCTCTCCATGGCAATTAGCAACACCTAAATTTTGTCGACCACACCCCATTCCTTCCTCTACGTGTGACAAAGTCAAGGCCGAGATGTAGAGTTTGAAAGACCTCAGCGTAATTTCTGCTACTTCATTGACTCAAAGGGCAACCAATTTCGTGGTAATTCAGAACCCAGACGCGCCATTCGCCTTTGCAGTGATTTTAAACAAGCGGTCGACATACAACGCGTCGCAACCTCGTATCGAAATCCGTGGCTGATGGAGCTGTTCGAAATTTTCATGTGGTCAGTATTTTTGTCGCAGTGACTCGCGCGTTGCATACCTGCCGTTGCCATTGGACGCACTTATCTGATTTCTTAGTGTTTAATACCCACTTCGGGCTCTACCAGCTTATTTGTTTGACCTTAGGATTTTGTTTGCGCCAGGAATTTATAAACGATATCTGGAGCACATATTTAGCTTTTCTCTTTGTTTCACAGTTCAATTCTTAAGGTAGGATGGACAGGGTGTGTGCGTTCTGTGTGCAGACGCAAAAGCAGCTGATGCTTGTGTCCACGGTCTGTAGGCTGCTGCCTCTGGGTGGAGCAGTGGTGGAACATTCGGCGTGTCGCACAGGACACCTCATGTGTTGCTTGTTTCGCCCACAATCTCTGTCGCCGAGGCATGTTACAGTGTACCCATAGTGGGAGATCCATGCTCACAGCAGGCTCAGTTCCGGCTTGTAACGATTTGGCATCGCTCTATGCGGAAATTCAGTGTGAAGGCTGGCCGTGTGGCCTTGCACATTCCTTCTGTGAGTGGACGAGTGGCCGTTCCTTCAGCAGGCATATGGGGGGATGGGTTTACTAGTTATCACGAGCTCCAGAGTTAGGCGCGCTATTGAGCCCATTAGGGAAATAGCGTCCAGGGCTGGAAAGAGAGCCACTGTGCACTCGGTGTGTCTGCTTGGGGGCTTCATCCGAGATGCGGAGGAGGCTCTGCCTGCTGCTATCGAGGGTGCAGGGTACAGTAGTATGCAAATTACGGTTCACGTCGGTACCAATGACCTCTGTCCAAAATGGTTCAAATGGCTCTGAGCACTATGGGACTTAACTTCTGAGGTCATCAGTCCCCTGTAACTTAGAACTACTTAAACCTAACTAACCTAAGGATATCACACACATCCATGCCCGAGGCAGGATTCGAACCTGCCACCGTAGCGGTCGCGCGGTTCCATACTGTAACGCCTAGAACCGCTCGGCAACACCGGCCGGCTGACATCTGTCACTTGGGACTTGAGACCATCTTCAGTTTGAATGGGCGGCCGGCGGAAGTGATGACTGCTGACGTCACACTCGGCGAGCAAGCACAGTTTGCAGCATAGTTCCTAGAATAGATCGGGCTCCTTTAGTTTGGAGCCGAGTGGGGGGTCTCAGTCAAAGGCTCCATCGATTGTGTGACGGTCTTGGCTGTAAATTTTCAGACCTGCATTATAGGGCGAAGAATTGTAGGACTCACCTTGATAGATCAGGGGTGCACTACACAAAGGAAGCAGGCTTGGCGGTAGACTGACGGACTCTAATGAGCACTCGCCAGTCGATTAACACAGTGCGAAATCAGATCGCGTACAACGTAATGCACTTTGTCTGATAACATTTTAACAGTAAATTGTCGAAGTATTCGTATTAAAGGTCCTGAACTACTGCCCTTCAGGAAAGTTGTCATGCGCAGATTATTCTCAGAACCTAGAGCTCACTGAAACCCGAACTAGAAAGATTCGAAATATTTAGTGAGGCGTGAAACGGATATCTAAAAAAAATGGCTCTGAGCACAATGGAACTGCTGAGGTCATCAGTCCCTAGAACTTAGAACTAGTTAAACCTAACTAACCTAAGGACATTACACACATCCATGCCCGAGGCAGGATTCGAACTTGCGACCGTAGCGGCTGCGTGGTTCCAGGCTGTAGCGCCTAGAACCGCTCGGCCACATAGGCCGGCGCATATCTAAAAGACAGATTTCTTAACTGAAGGAAGTCATCATCCGGTTAGCCTTAAACGAGATGAGGGTGACATCTGTTCTTTGGGACATGTCCAAGAAAAGATGTCGCCTTCATATCGTTTGAGGCTAACCGGCTGATGACCTCCTTCAGTGCGGATGCACACGATTTGGCTGAACTCTTACGGGACTCGGCCAGATTGTCTGCCGCGAGTATTGGGTATAATGGCAGGAGCACTGCGAATGTAGTGTGTGGATTATAAGTTGAGAAGGTGGGGTCTCATGGGGAGCGTGCCGGCGATAAATCCCTGCAGTCGCACTATCCTCAGTGCCCTCGGTGGCTCAGATGGATAGAGCGTTTGCCATGTAAGCAGTAGATCACGAGTTCGAGTCCCGGTCGGTGCACACAATTTCAACTGTCCCCGTTGATGTATATCAACGCCCGTCAGCAGCTAATGGTATTGATTTAGTTGTAATTACATTGAATACAAGCGCAACGTCTTCGTAGAAAATTCTGGAGTACACTAGCAAGTACACTAGCCATCGCACGAAGCTCACCAGGCGTCGCAAGTATTGTGGTGAGAAGTGTTTCTTCGACGGGAACCGATGGACGTACACAAGACTTTTGATATGCCCTCCCCCAACCCCACTAGAAAGAACAAAAAGGATGCCACATCACGGAGCGAGGTGTCCAAGCAGTTGGAATCCTCTTCCGATCCATACCCTGGGAGCTGTTGCACTGAGTACGTCACGTACTTGCCCAGGAAAGTGTGGCAGTTGGTCCCTCTAGCTGTATCCACATCTGACTATACGTGTTCAGTGGTACATTCTCTAAAGTTCTGGAAGAACTTGTTCCATAGACACCTTTTATGTAATTCCATTCAAAGGTTTCACTAGCTCAAGATTACTTCAAAGGACAACAGCCCCAATTTCAGTTTTTTTTGTACTTCGACCCTCTGTTAAGTCCTTGGACCTATGTGCTACATTTTGAATCACTTTGAATATCGGAAGAACACAACCAACGAAGAAGTTTTCTTACAAAAATTCTCGGCCGATCAATTGCTGAATATGGTCCAGCTGTGTGGGACAGTTACCAAAATAGATTAACGGAGAAAGTAAAAAAAACGTACAAAGAAGAGCTTGTTTAATCAATGCGAGAGAATCACCAAAACGTTCAAAGGAGTCCCATAAGAGACGCTCTAATATCGTTATTGCGCACCTCGAAGAGTCTTCTACTCGAGAGACTGGGTATTTGCAGAGGTGTACCGTATATCCTGCTTGCTGCGAACCATCCGCTAGCGGAACAGGTCTGGTGGGCAAGGAGGGATGGGGCTGGAAAGATTCTCGTATACCGTGCATCTTATTCTAAACATCGCACGGCAGCTTACGGAATACAGTTATAGACTCAGTCAGTCAGACACTAAATGACAACCAATCAGCTGCGGAATTCAGTAGATGCAGTTGGCCAGGTCACGTTACACGCTGTTCATGAAAATGAATCTTAGTTAAATAGTGGTGACGAACGGTTCTAGGAGCTTCAGTCCGCTACGGTCGCAGGTTCGAATCCTGCCTCGGGCATGGATGCGTGTGATGTCCTTAGTTTATTTAGGTTTAAGTAGGTCTAAGTCCTAGGGGACTGATGACCTCAGATGTCAAGTCCCATAGTATTCAGAGCCTTTTTTCTTTTAAATAGTGGTGAATCGATTTTATTGCCACCGCACGGAGAGGCAAATTTTTTATGACTCGAGTTGGGTTTTCCTTCGTATTATTAAACCACTTCAGCCGAATGAGCGGATGGGGTATCCAACAATCTGACGGCCGAGTCCTTCGTCCGTCTGTAATTGCTTTATGTCGATGAGGCATTTGGCTCTGAACTATGAACGACTCTGGCCGTTTGTATTTTCAGTTACGTTTTACTGTTGTGGTCTGAAAATGTAGGCTCTGAAGCTTATCAAGTAATCCGCTGACACAAGCAGATTCGTTTTGCTGAAGAAGGCTTTGAATGAATAAACTTCTTACCCAAGGAGATAAAAGTCATGTACATAAGTCTTTCTGGTATTTTTGAGTTTAGGTAATTGTGCACTGTGTTTTGTAACAGTCATGAGAAAGCAACTCAGCATTCGTCGAAATTGTGTGGGAAACCGCCTAAAATCGACCGCCAATCGTGTTCTAGGCCAACCATGTTCACATCGGCCTGTGGATTCTGTAGCAGTTTGAGTCATTTCTCTGTCGCACCTGCCAGTGCGCTGCGCGGTACGCTGTATGAGTAGCTCCATAGCCCAATAACGAATGTGTTTATGTGAAATTTGTGCGAAAGTGATTGCAGCGGACTCGCCTTCGAGGGAAAAAAAACTTAAGTTTGCTGATCAGTCGCCAATAATTATCCCGTCCGGAATAACAGTAATACAATTCCCGGACTTCAAATACCTTTAAGTAGACTAATCACTATTCATCAAGTTGAATGGAATCATAATGAAATTACTGATAGTACTGCATCGTTATTTAAGAGGTGCAATTGAAGCGAAAATTTTGTATTTGAAAACTATCATCGATTTATAGCTTCTCCATATTACTATTGGAAGTTTGCGTAGTTCAATCATGCTAGTTAAGAATCAGCCGAAAGCAACAAATTTGAAGGAGATTCGCGGATTTCCTCTCAATGTCAAGTATTTCCTTTTATCTGTCATCTCCATTTACATTTTGATGTATGCATCTTCCTGACAGCTCCGTTAAAAGGATCTTTTCCTCGGCAGTACTGTAGATGAGTACTAGTTCTATTTTTAAGAGAGGCTGGCTGCGTATATTGAAGCTCAGCGAGTTTGTGACGTTTATTGACGTCTCTAAAAGTCCATTACTCTGTCTGTTTCACTTTCTAAATTTCCTGTTAATTTCCTTCACTTTATCGCACAGGATAATTCCTTCGAGCAGCTTCACTTCTAATAAATTTATGGTGTTCTCGGCAGTGTCTAATGTTGCTTATTTTTTCGATTTGTATCACGTATTACATTTAACAGTACTCTATGCCCACATAGAAACCGATGCAACAGAAATATCGAAAACTTCGTCCTGCGTATTCATCACTGAAGTGCACAGAGGTCTTTATTATCATTTCACCAGTTCCAAAAGTGGCTCACTCGATTCAGACTGCGTTTGAACTAACTGATAAGAAGTTTCGATGTTAGTAAATCTCAAATAAAATTCTGGTTTTGCACTACTATTTGCTATATCTCGAATGATTCAAGTGACTCTGTTTAATTTATCAACGGGGTTTTTCTTCCAGGTAGGTTCTCTAATAAATCTGCATTTTCACTTGTTTCTCAGCAGAGACTACACGACATGTGCCGAAGAGCTCATAGCGTACCCCCTTACACCACCGACGCCACCAAATTCCTGTCCCGTTTCTTGATGAGACATCTAAAGAAAGAGTGCTTTTGAGCTGGCATCTTTAGACAGCAAAATGTAACCGACAGTTTCGAGTATCCCCAAGGAGTACACAGTTATTTGGTCGTGCCCGTAATGTATGTGTACGCAGCGCCTTGTGTGCCGACAGAATATGGAGCGCTTCGAGGGGCTTCTGTGCGTTAATTACTTAGAAGAGCACACATTGTCGGTAATGGAAACTGAAAAACTAAACTGAATAAACGTACGTTAGAAAGGTCACAAACAGAAATCACGAGAAGAATTTAATTAACGCTAAGAAAACAGCTTTTTTTTTTAATGGTCGCTATATTATTTCTGAAGACATCGCTCTCTTGGCGCCTGCGTTTACAACATGGAGATAGAACTGAATGTATCATAACAAGATTCACGATTGTTAAGGAGTATAGTAAGTTTCAGTATAGACTTTTAATCACTCATGTATGCTTTCCATTGAATTCCCATTCAAAGCCATATTCTATCGACGTCTTCTTTAAAACGTGTTTTAAGATAACAGCGCTTCCGACCTCTTTCCTACAAATTTATGCTCACTTTGAGTTACACACACACACACACACACACACACACACACACACACACACACAATTTCGGATTAATGTACCTCTATTTGTCGTCATCGTATGTGAGGTCGGTGATAATGAACATGTTCATAGTCGCTTGAATTTCAGGGATGACAGAAATTGTTAATACCACTCTTCTACCCTCAAGGAAAGAATACTTGATCAAATAATGGTTCAAATGGCTCTGACCACTATGGGACTTAACATCTGAGGTCATCAGTCCCCTAGAAATTACAACTACTTAAACCTAACTAACCTAAGGACATCACATCCACGCCAGAGGTAGGACTCCAACCTGCGACCGTAGCAGTCGCGTGGTTCCGGACTGAAGCGCCTAGAACCGCTCGCCCACCGCCACCGGCAATACTTCATCACTTGGGTATGGGGGATATGTCAGATTTTAATTGATGATCTGTCCGTAGAGTTGGGATACCAAGTGTTTCGGTTCTAGATAAGCAGAGTACTCATGACCACGTATACAGTACAAATACACAAGTAACATTTCAGTGAAGGGCGACGCAAAGCACCTACTCCAGGACCTAGCTAAGGCCAACAATGTGGGATCCTCACATAATCCTGGTAACTCAGGCAGTACGGAACAACAATGTCTTCGTCTTAACGTCTCAATTGATAAAAGACAAGCGAGAGGGAAAAATCTAGTTGAAAGCCTCGCCGACATCGATATCAGTGGAAACAGGTTCGTCAAGGATGAGAAAGAACGAATCATGGCTTTGATAGAGGATCCATATCGGCATTCACCACGTTACACCTTGCTCTGGAGATACAGTCGAGGAGTTAAAACACAAACTTCTGAAAGACACAGAACAGGCGTCTCAAACATCATTAATTTATAATGTTACTTTCATCACACATACTGCCAAAGAAAGTGAAATGAATTTTTCGAGAAAAAGACTGTTATATTTATTGCTTACATTAATGAATGAAATAAGGCAAAGAAAAGTGTATTACAGGGAACATTTACGAGTAAACTATGATTATATTTTATACCACTCTTTTGAAATGTTACTAATGTTTCGATATTTATTTCCGGAATATACATTGGTTTAAAGTCCACATCCGTAACTGATTGGTCAGCGAGTGTGATGATGCAAGGAGAAGCCACTTTAGATCCATTGTAAAGACGAGTATTTTTCCCCACTGATAGGACTAGGACTGAGGCTCGTGAGGGCGTGATTAGCCGAGCGGTCTCAGGCGCTGCAGTCATGGACTGTGCGGCTGGTCCCGGTCGAGGTTCGAGTCCTCCCTCGGGCATGGGTGAGTGTGTTTGTCCTTAGCATAACTTAGGTTAAGTAGTGTGTAAGCTTAGGGACTGATGACCTTAGCAGTTAAGTCCCGTAAGATTTCACACACATTTTTGAACTGAGTCTCGTGAGAACAACTAGGAAGCTACTTGCAGGAGACGTAGTGGCTCTGGTTCCGTAAGACATCATCAGATTGCCAGAGACCGGTGGGCTGGCCACAGCTGCCATCAAATGAAGCAGACGCAGCATCACGTTAAATCCTGTAGACTTGGTTGTCTTACATTCGTTAGCACCTTGTTTCCTAAACCGGACTGTTAAGATATTTGTGTTATATTTCCAAAAAATAGATCACTACTACTATATTGTCAGAATGTGATATTATTCAACGTTATGTAATACTTAATTGTTCGGCTCCTCCTTCCTTCTCATTAAAAAGTGACACTGACACCGAAAATTAAACTCTCCAGTATTTCTGAACGTAGTACAAGACCATTATACTAGATAACTCTGGGAAATAAGGAAGCATATCTACAAGGAAAAATACTTCACAGGACAAGAAAATGAAATAAAAATTTGGTAATAAATAATCATTCTCGGTAAGTGACCTGTTTAGCTTCACACAGCCACAAACGTTAACGCGACGTATTTGTTGTCTAACCTACATCCGTACTCATGAAGCCACCGTGCGGGGTTTGTCGGAATGTACTTGTAATACCAGCAAAAAAAAAAAAAAAAAAAAATGGTTCAAATGGCTCTGAGCACTATAGGACTTAACACCTAAGGTCATGTCCCCTAGACTTAGAACCACTTAAACCTAACCAACCTAAGGACATCTCACACATCCATGCCCGAGGCAGGATTCGAACCTGCGACCGAAGCTGCAGCAGCGCGGTTCCGGACTGAAGCGCCTAGAATCGCTCGCCCACAGCGGCTGGCGTAATACCAGCATACCTGTTCAAACGGCTGATGGTGTAATGGAAGATCGACAGTCGGTAAAACTCCGTATAGTTCAATTTTTTTTCGTTTCATCGTACTCGTGTCATGAGAGGAAGCAATATGTTGCCTGTCTCCGTGGAATGTATGCTCGCGACATTTTAACAGAAAACTTGTGCATCACGCACCACGCAAAATTCCTAGTAAATTGAGACACTGGTTCATGCTCGACTGAGCGAGGTATAACGAATGTTGACACTGAAACCGAATAAACATCGACCACTGGTATCCAACAGTGTGGAAATATCTCCGCCGAAAACCAAAAATAAATTACCAAAACATAGACAGTTACAATCGACAAACAGAGTATAGAATGAGAGAGTAGGAAGTCTTAATTGCTAATGATACTTCATCGCCACAAAACAGTTAACAGTTTACTCAGTACCAGTAATTTTGTCACTACCGTCTATTCCGTGTATTCTTAAAAAGAAGTAGAGGACTGCTTTTTACGTAACGTAGCGAGAATACAGGGGACGATTTTGAAGAACGAGATGATCCCTCAGACGATACGCAACAAATAAGAGCTATTGAGCATGTATTTGAAAATGCCTGGTTTACTTGCTAGAGCTATGCATCACTTTCTACTTTACATGCAAGTGGACGATACGTTACTGTTTTATGAGAGAGTTCTGTTCCTTACGACGCCTTACAGGCAAGACTAGAGTTACACCACGCCAAAACTACTGCTCGGTAGTTTTGGTACAGTACATAACGTAGTAAGTGGTTGGATTTCTGGTAGCCTTGATAGTATTGGTAGGGAAAGAAACATAAATGAATGTGTGGGAGAGGAACTGGGAACCGACTCATTTTCTTTATTGTTTGTTTGTTTTGCACATAATTAAAACCACACATCGTTCGGTGTTAGCCCACTGTGTATTTTATATCCTTACACAATGTAAGTTTCATTTTGTTAGTTATAAAAATTAGACGCTCGCGTAACTTCTGCACTTTCATGTAACCACGTGATTACTTTTGATGCAAGTACAGTTGAATGCGTAAACACGAAAGACGTCTATACAGTGGTTTTATTTTGTATTCAGTAGAACGTTCCTCATCTTGATCGAGGGTAGAGTTTCCTGTTGTCTTTGTTAAGTGAGAAAGTTGTCTAGCAATAACAAAAACGAGTTTAACATGTTATATACAGCTCAACGAAATATCGAAGCGATGTCTTATCTGTATTTTTTTTTTTTTGTTTAACCTTTTTTGAGAAAATTGTGTTTTCTTTCGCCATTTGATAAATCTGTATTTTTTTATCAGTCTCTTACACGTCATAAATCAACAAATTTCGAATAAAACCTTAACCAAACATTGACAGACTTCAATTTTGCTGTAAATGCTTTTATTTTCAAGTAACAGACAAGAGGATAACTATGTGGAACAAATATGTTCTGTAAGTTACGCGGGCCTTTATATGTATATCCTCAATGAGTTCCTAGGCTGTTCATCATTCCGATTTCTAAGCGAATCTAGTAAGATACTGATTTCATGCGCTAAGAAAGCCATCAAATGGAGATAACGCTCGATAAGTATGCAACACTCCTTCCGAACTGGTAAGGGAGTTATAATTCTATGTAACCTAAGCTACTAGGAGAACTACCAATGTCTACACTTACTTACGATAGTCTACGGCAGTCTCACAACTGTAGGAAAGACGTATCTCATTTTCTTGTTTCTGTTAATTTAGTAGCTAAGAATAACTATTACCCGTCTGTTGCAACTCAATATTCTTTTGTTTCTTAAACAAAACGTACAGCTTGCATGATTTCTACATCGTCACTGGCCTACGAAATTAAATTGACTCTACTAAATATATAGGTTGTTTCATAGCAACTTCCAGGGGTTGAAGAGGCTAGTTAGTTGATGAAGTTTTTATGAAAAACCTATGTCAGGACATGTACCGTTCGGGTGGAAAATAATTATAAAAATCGGATCACTTTCAAATCTCCTGTTTCGTGGTACGCACACAGCTGACCTGTTCTCTTTACAGGAGCCCATGGCCTGGGCAATATTTCGAGTACTCGCGGTATGGTTCTCTTCCACGTGAAGCAGAACGTCCAAAATGGTTCAAATGGCTCTGAGCACTATGGGACTTAACATATGAGGTCATCAGTCTCCTAGAACTTAGAACTACTTAAATCTAACTAACCTAAGGACATCACACCCATCCATGCCCGTGGCAGGATTCGAACCTGCGACCGTGGCAGCCACACGGTTCCAGACTGGAGGGCCTAGAACCGCTCGGCCACACCGGCCGGCGAAGAACGTCCTCTCCAGCGTCAAAAGTGATGGACGTGCGTGGAATACAACAGTTAGCCTTCTTAGTTGCGAACGTACCAGTTGTAGTCTGAGGAACATGGTATGTAATGTAATAATTACAACACCAACTGACTACGGCACCCTTTTCTCAGCTTTTGCGCGTACCGTGAAGCGGGAGATTTGTAAGAGGTCCGATTTTCAAACATCATTTGTATGGAAACGGTACATTTCTGGACGTCGGTTCCTTATAACGTACGCTCTACAATTCCTAGAAGCTTGTATACTACCCCACAGGAATCTCCAGGAACGCATGGATTACAACTCTTTGGAGGTTTCACCAAGTTATTGAAAGTATTAAAGTCTTAGCTTACCGTACATGTGCCCATATAGCAATTTCTCCTTGGTGCTTGGAGCTACATGTAAGAACAAGGAGTCATAGACTCGAGGAGTCTCTACTGAGACTTAGTATCTTAGTGTCAGCAAGATACTCATTCTGTGAGCATTGGGAAAAATGTGAGTGTGTCGCACTGACATCTGGTGCATATTTCTGGTAGTCGCCGATCGTAACATTACTTTCCATGCTCTCGCTACCCAAGGTACTGTGGAGAAGTTTGCAATGTAACACACGTTATTCGAATGTAAATGGTGATCTGTAAACGTATCCCACCATCGCACTCTATCTTGCTAACCAAACATCGGTGATGAAAATTTGTCACTTCCAGGATTCGAAGCGACTGCTCCTGGGTATGGAGGCCAGATAGTAGTCTGTAGGTGCTTAAAACATGCTGGGTACCAAAAAATAATGAGCCTATGAACTGACAATAATATTAGCGCAACATCGTTTGTTAGATGTCGATATAGCAACGCGGAAAGCCCCGCGGCAGTTGAGGCTCGCAAAGTTATAACGACTTGGCGCGGCTGGCTATTCCGTAAAATAGTCACTAACTCCAGCCGCCGTTCCCCCAGCCAAGCGTGGTGCTGCTGGCTTTCGAGAGTAATAGTTACTATGCTAAGTGTCCACTATATTCACGTGATGCTGCATACGCTCCCTTCGTTTTTGGAAGCGCTAACTTTTTTAAAAAGCAGAAAATTCGTGGTGGCCAGTTTAGGAACTGTTTTAAACTTATTTCATTTTTTTCTTGTTTTCCTTCCAGTATCTCTTTATTCGTTCACTGTCGCTTTTCATCTTCTTCTGTCCACCGTGAATTTTGTCGAGTAGGCTTCTCCTTCAATTTATTTGTGAATTACAATTCTAAGTTTAATTCTATATTGAATGATTTCTTCATGAAAACCAGTTTCGCTTTGTCTTAATTAAAACTACTGTTAGGCATTTGGTGTGATTTTCCGTCGATAAGGGTAAGTTTATAATTTTCTTTGTGAGACTGTTGGACGTTTCGTATACTGTACGCGACTGTAAAACTGCAACTGCGGCTTCCTATTGTATCTATGATACGACAGCTCTCCTGTGATTTCTTTTCCATCCAGATTCCATTTTCACTTTGCAATCCTAAATTTCTCTGAGGATTTTCATTTCTCGTTTTGGAGTAAATTTTATTTGGGAACTGCAAACAGTTATCATGGTTTCAGATGCGTAATGAGCTTCTGTTTTAACAGCTGTGTTGTGGTGTAGTTTTCCCTCTGGTGATACAGAATTTTTGTTGTAACTGATCAAAATGAGTTGATGTGCTGTAATTCGTTCGTAAAAGAGTAACTGCGCTTGTTCGCGTACTTACCATTGTGTATGCCTGACGAGGAATGGAGTACGGTAGCGAAGTAATATAGTGGTAGTTAGCTTTCAAAAGGCCAACGTAGATGGCTTTTAGGTGCATCGTGGACGCTCCTGTTCAAGTGAGTAGCCGTGAACCTGAAGTCGGAGATGGAAACACGCAGATTTAAGCGTCAGGTGGGTTCTGTGGCACCAGTCTGGCAGGAAATGCGCTTACGTCACCCATATTCTCTAATTCTGTAGCGTAATGTATTTGTTTAACATTCTTTGCAGTTTTGGGAACACAGAACTGTCGATGTAATAAGTGATGTAAAAGATGATCTTCGCTTATTATCACCCTCAGATTTTGTACATCATATCCTCCGCCACCTGGTTAGTAAAGTGAAAATAGACGGGCTATTCTACTCAGTTCCTGTCAAGTAGCTTCTGACTGGCTGTGTCTGCTTCTAAGATCGAAGCTTCTTCCACTGCGTCATCTTCTGGGTCTAGAAGGAGGATCCTAAAACTTATAAATTACGATTCAGATATTGGCGATCGCTGGCCACTACTTTCGCCCATCTTTCGGGCAACTTATAAATTTGGCACTTGTTCGGGGTGTCATTGATTGAAAAAGGTGGTTGTTAGAGGGAGCAATGTCTTCAGAATACGGTGGGTGGGGTAGGACTTTTTATTTCGTTATTCCCAATTATGTTTTGGCAGGTTTTTTGACATAGAGTCGATCACTGTTATGCTGAAAAATCACCTTTTCATATCCATCGCTGTATTTTGGCCGTTTGTCTCTCAGTGGTCGACTCGAAGAAACCAGATGCTTTCGATAACGATCTCCTATGATTGTTTCCGTCGGTTTCAGAAGCTCTGAAAACCTTCTATCCCCAACGGCCATTCCGGTTGTAATATTTCTGGCTTTGCATCCATTACGTTGAGGTACAAGAAGCTCTTCTTAGAGCAGTTTAGAAGGCAGAAGTGGTACAAAGACGTAATGTGGTGTGAGGTACCGATGACAGATGGCAGGGGTATCGTGAGACCGCCGTTATTGTGGTCCTCTCCGTGATTGGCTGCTGCGTTCAGAAGCTGCGCGCCAATAAGAAAAACTTCTGTTATTAATATTAGACAAACTAAACAGCGTATTTACTTACACTTCACGTTAAAGCATCTCTCAATAGTGTGCTAGCATTCCATTATTTTTCAAGTATTAATAACCAGCAGAATGATAAACAAGTGCTAAATGAAAAAGGCAGACGAAGCAACTCGGTGATCTTCGGATCGCGTCTAACTTGGATGGCGGGCGAAGTGGTTGGGCTGTAAGATCAGAGCTGGTTGGGAAGCATCGGAGGACAGACATGTTGTCTGCCGCGGTCGGTGTTAGTTAAGACTTTATTAGCAATGTATGGTTATTTGGAACATATAGTTGAGAACAGTGTGAGTTCATTATTTTGTTGAGGAATGGACATTATTTGTACCTCTAAAGTGACATGTAATTGTGCAGTTTCTCGTGTTCTGCCTATAAAAAGCGAGTGGCATCCCGTATAAACAAACTGTTTGGAAATTTAGTTATTTCTAAAATAGCAGTTCCTCCCTAAGAGCCTCAAGATAACGGATTCACGACCTACGTGCGTCCGCAGCTCGTGGTCGTGCGGTAGTGTTCTCGCTTCCCGTGCCCGGGTTCCCGGGTTCGATTCCCGGCGGCGTCAGGGATTTTCTCTGCCTCGTGATGACTGGGTGTTGTGTGATGTCCTTAGGTTAGTTAGGTTTAAGTAGTTCTAAGTTCTAGGGGACTGATGACCACAGATGTTAAGTCCCATAGTGCTCAGAGCCATTTGAACCATTTTGAACCTACGTGCTGTTTTCTGCGCAGGGGCAACAATTATAGAAGACTACAGGTTGGTGGACATTTGTAAGAACTTACGCATTCCACGCAGGGCAATGGAAGCAAATAGGCACCTCGCGTGTATTGCAATCTTAGTACAAATGAGATCAGTGACACGTAATCTGTGATAACACAGAGAAGGTATGAAGGAGAGATGTTATCGAGGGAAGGGGTTTATCGTACTCACATATATATCACCCTCTCACTCCTTCTCTTGTTTTTTGTTTTTTGTTTTTTTTTTTTTTTTCAACTTGCCGTACAGGTCTTCGACGTCAGAATCACCGTTCGTGAAGCGTTGAAACCTTTCTCTGCACGTTATTTCGCTAATAGAAGCCTCAGAATATATCTTCTCCAAAATTTTTTGAGCCTCAGCCGCAGATCTCTTCATGTTAAAGCAGAAAATTAACTTCCTGGAAATGACGAGAATAGGGCTCGTAAGTTGACATTCTCAATCGAGAATAAATTTATGATGCAGTCACAAGTAGGCTAATATTTTGATGGCGTTATGTGTACTAATGGCTAAGCTTATTGATCCGACGTACTACTTTCACCACCACTTGCCACTACTGCCATGTTACAAAACGGCGGCAGCAAAGCTGTAGACATAAAACTAAACGGTTCTAAGCCATCTGGGCACTCAGTGACAACAATGACATCGAAACGGAGGCTGACATAGAGATGGGCGAAACACTTCATTTCCCTGTCCGAAGTAGTTTCACTGAGGGAGATCGTAGTGATATCCCTCCTTTAAATCGCCTTACGAACACGAAAGTGGAAGATATCGAAATAAGTGACTCGGGGGGGGGGGGGGGGGGGGAGGGGGTGAGATAATGAACTAAAATCACGTAACAGAGCATTTAGAATATGCGAAACAACTTGGATCTCTTCTAGCGGCAGTCTGCTGTACTTGGCTTGAGAAACGAAGCGTTGCAAGTGACTGGAAAAACACACAGCTCATTTACATTTTCAAACAGAGTCGTCGAACTAACGTACCCAACTATACACTTCTATCGCTTTATGTTGTAGAATTTTGGAACACGTTTTATCTCGCACAACCTCTCTGGAGTCCTAAAACGTCGTCCGTAGAAATCAACACGGATTCTGCAAAAAACGATCTTGTAAAACCTAATCGGTCCACTTGTTCGAGGGACACAAAGGGCAGTAAATATCGATGCCAAGAGTAATGTTGTATTCCTAGGTTGCCGGCATTCGATACAGTTCCACACTGTCACCTAATGAACAAAAACGAGCGTAAGGAGTATCGCGCGATATTGGTGACGTGATTGAAGACTTTTATGCAAACTGAGCACAGTATGTCAATCTTGACAGAGAGAAACCTTCAGCAGAAAAAGTTATTTTGCATGTACCCCAAAGGAAAGTTATGACATTACTGTTCAAGAAATACATGGTGATTTTTACACCGAGTACAAACTCTCGGGATTGATTGATGAGAGGATACGGAACAAAAAAGGTCTAATGAACTTATGGCCTGAAATGCATGATTTCTATACTAAAGACCATTTATTCAATCGTACAGTGTTACAGAGACTGCGGTCTAATACACGCTGTACCATGCAGCCACAGTTACAGTGTGTGTTGAAAATGGTTTCCATGTGCCTCAAAGCATTCTTATACGCACCTTAGCATGTTCTGTATCACACTTTCTTTTTCGGCCAGGCTGTATCCGAACAGTGTCAAAGGCAGCATGAATACTCTGCTCCACTGTCTCCACATATGGAATGGGCTCTGCGTACACTATGATTTTGAGATGGTCCCCTAACCGGAAATGGTACGGGTTGAGATCCGGTGAACTAGCAGCCCATGCAAATGGACCCACTCGTCCGATCCATCGATAAGGGAAGACACGATTGAGATGCATCCGAACTTGAACGGCGAAGTGGGCTGGAGCACCAACATGTAGCAGCCACATAACCCTTCTAATCATCAGTGGCACTTCTTCTAGCAGGGGAGACAATGTCACCCTCAAGAAACGCCGATAGTTCCAGACTGTTAGGCGACGTGGAAGGAAGACTGGTCCCAAAATACGGTCGCCAGTTATCCCGTCTCACACATTCCGGCTGCACCGATGCTGATGATTCGCTGTCACCATACCAGGGGGCTCTGCATACCATCCCACAGAAGACTGTTATGAAATTTGAAGATATCACTCATCGTAAAGTTGGCCTCGTCTGTGAATAGGATGGATGACACAAATCCTGGAATCGTGGTTGCCTGGTGAAGAAATGAGTGACAAAATTGCTCCCGATGTGGAAAGCCTGTCGCCAGTAAACCCTGCACACGCTGTAAGTGATAAGGGTAATAACAATTGTCTTGGAGAGAGTTCCGCACGGTCGTCTGGCTTACCCTGTACTGGCGAGCCAACTGCCTGGCTGACACGGCGGTCACCGTCTGTTAATCACATTTTTCTCCAAGTCTGGCGTCCGAACATTTCGGGTACGTCCTTCATGATTTCTTGCTTCCTGAAACGACCCTGTCTCAGACAAACGGCGAAACACTGTTGAACATCGAATGCTGTGCCTTTCCATAAGTAATCACCATGTCGGCAAGCTCTATATTCGAATACGTTGTACCACGTGTATAACGCTGTACCACATCCATTGCAATATGAGTCAGCAAGAGAAGTGAATCGGACACAACATTATCAATTACAATGGCAGGAGAGGGCATAGGGCATGACGTATGAGGAACAGTACCACCCTCTAGGAGGAAGCCATGCAGATTGTAACTATGGCTGCATAATACAGCGTGTAGTATACCGCAGTCTCTGCAACGAAGTTTGAATAAACGGTCTCTAGCACGGAAACCCCATATTTCCGGACATAAGTTCATTAGACTTGTTTTCTTCCGGTATCCTCTCATCGATCAAAATGGTTCAAATGGCTCTGAGCACTATGGGACTCAACTGCTGAGGTCATTAGTCCCCTAGAACTTAGAACTAGTTAAACCTAACTAACCTAAGGACATCACAAACATCCATGCCCGAGGCAGGATTCGAACCTGCGACCGTAGCGGTCTCGCGGTTCCAGACTGCAGCGCCTTTAACCGCACGGCCACTTCGGCCGGCTCTCATCGATCAATCCCTAGAGTTTGTACACAGTAGAAGATATCGCCCTGTATAAAATGACCGACTGGATAACTTCGGAAGCTCCATTAGGCCGTTCGCGAACGATGCTATTGTATACAGAGAAGTTGCAATGCTCGAAAACTGTAGTGAAATGCGGGAAGACCTGCAGAGGATCGAAGCCTGGTGACAGAATTTTTAGTTGACCGTCAGCATTACCAAATGTAACGTATTGTTCGTTGTTATTTTATGTTCACATATCCATTAAATATCTGATAGAATGCGCACGAAGCGATTTAAAGTGAAACTACTACGTCCGACTAATCGCAGTAAAGGTAGATTGAGAAGGAAGGCGTGTTAGGGTTGTACGTGAAATTGTGCAAAGCCACTGTGCACCAGCCTAATGCCCAGGAGACTGTTTAGAATACCTGCCTTAGTACTACTTTTGATTCATCGTTTTAGTGTCTATATATACATCATAGATTTTTGAGTCTTAAAAGGTTTCTGGCACCATATAGTTCCATTTGACTAAATTAGGGTACACTCGAATGTGAAAGTACGAACAGCCTATGATGGCAGCATAGCTTCCGCCCTAATATCACACTAATATGTCTTAAAACGACGACGTGCGATTCCAGCGGACCGGCCGTCTTCCCTCCAAGAGGATTCATGAGCGAGTGCCCGGATTTGGCTAGTTCAAAACAACGCCCGGAATCTGTTGGACACTTGAGGGTGCTCAACCAAATAACACTGTGGGTGCGGAATAATTGTTGTACTTCTGGTCCACAGTCGTTTTCATTGGTTCAGCCCACTGTACAACTAATTCTAAGCCCTCCCCTCCTAAGACTACTGATAAATGAGTGTCCCACCACCTGTCCTGATAGGAACACCTTCTGAAAATCCATCTATACTTGCGCGTGACTCGCTGACTGCGGTAGTCTCCTGCACAGTAATTAGTGCACGTACATCTACTCTCCGGATCTTATCACTCTTTAGGCAACCCGCCTCTACCGGCTTGTAAACAGTACGTTACACGGGTCGTCGGTAGGGAACCTTCATAAACAGAAGACAGGGAAAAGTTCCAAAGAAAAACTGCTGGCCGGCCGGAGTGGCCGTGCGGTTCTGGGCGCTACAGTCTGGAGCCGAGCGACCGCTACGGTCGCAGGTTCGAATCCTGCCTCGGGCATGGATGTGTGTGATGTCCTTAGGTTAGTTAGGTTTAATTAGTTCTAAGTTCTAGGCGACTGATGACCTCAGAAGTTAAGTCGCATAGTGCTCAGAGCCATTTGAACCATTTTTTGAAAAACTGCTTGATTCGTCGTCTGTTTGTTTCCTCAGCGCAAGAGCGTCCCAGAAATACTTGGTACAATGAAAGAGTTGTGCTTCGCAGGGAGATTTTCTGTCAGAATTCCGGAGTCAAGAGAACGAGCTCCTCGTCCAGGCCGTGAATTCCCAAAGGTTGTCTACCGTCCGCCGTGTCATCCTCTGCCTTGCGATGTAATTCGGATGTGGAATGGAGTGGCATGTAATCAGCACACCGCTCTCCCAGACGTTTTAGATTATTTCCAGACCGTCAAAAGAATAGCAGCTACTAATTTTCAGAAATTGCTCTTACAACAATTTAAATCTATATCAGTACTGATAAAAACCAAGTTTGACTCTTTCAAGATCAGTTTTTCAATATGTTGCTTTCTCCAACAAACAGCTTCCATAATAACGTGAACAGAAATATTTGTGAAATGTGTGCTTATTCAAGGGATCATCGACAGTTCTCCTTTCCTAGTTGCAACCAGGAACAGATACGGAAAGGGGGAAATGATTCTGATAGACTACGTGCTGTTTTCTTACGATGGCTTGCAGAGTACAGAGGCACAAGAGCTCCCTCTCCTCTGATTATTCCTTTTGTGGGTGTGCATCAGAACAAAGCATATCTCTACGGTTTCGTTTAGGCTGAATATACCGTTATTAAGCGAAGGAAGGAGTATTAGGGTTGAAACATCCAACCAGCGTCGAGTCATTGGACACGAAACATAAACTCGAATAATTGAGGAGGGATGGCAAAGGTAATCGGCCGCGCCCTTTCAAAGGAACCATCACGAGAAACGTAAAACTTTATGGCCGGATGGGGATTTGAAACGTTGTTCGCTGTCCTCCCGAATAGGCCAGTGTCGTCCACTGCACTACGTGGCTCGATCGTTATTAAGCGATATGTTTAAGAGTAGTAGTCTTCTCTTTCTCCTTTTCCTTTCCCTTTGAATACCTCTGAAATGTTCGCTCAACGAGCCGTCGACCCCGCAAATCTGTGATAAATCGTGCTGCATTTCTTGTCAAACTTCGCTGCCTCTTCAGATGGTAATTCGACGCTGGAGTACCGAAAAACAATACCAAAGAACTGACAGTGAACAGGTTCCATAGCTAACTACTTGGTGAGTTATTTATGATTTCTTGGGATTCTTGCGACGAATCGAAGTCTCACAACCTATACCTCCGCACTTAGATTTACACAGTCTGATCAAAAGTATCCGGACACCTAGCAGAAGCCATTAATAAGGGGTGTGTCCATCCTTCCCATTTATGACGGCTTGAACTGTGCTGGAGACGCTTTCATTGAGGTGTCTGAATGTCTGTGAAAGAATGACAACCCATTCTTCCTCAAGAGCCAAGGGCAAAGAAGGTAATGATATTGGACGCAGAGGTCTGGAGAGAAGTTATCCTTCTGACTCACCCCAAAGGTTTTCTACTGTATTCACGTCGGGACTTTGGGTAAACCAGTCAGTTTCAGGAATGCTATCATTCACAAACTATTGCCTCATAGACGATGCTTTATGGCAGGTGCACTGTTATATGGTACAATCAATCGTCATCTCCGAACTGCTCCTCTGCTGTATGCAGTATACAGTGCTGTAATGTGTGTTCATATTCTTCCGCATTTAGCGTTTTCTTAAGCACAATGAGAGGCCCAGACCTTAACAACGCAAAACATCCCCTGTCCGTAACACCAATTTCGCCATACTTCACTGTTGGGACTACACATGATGGCAGGTGACGTTCCCAAGCATTCACCAAACCCAAACCCTTCCATCGGATTGCCCTAGAGTATAGCGTGATTCATCACTACAAATCGTGCCTGGTCTTGCTTTAGCTGCGGTTGTTCCTTCGCGTTTCCACTACACTGTCACATCACCAACAATTGATTTTGGTACCTTTAGAAGGGTTGAAGTTTCCCTGATGGATCTGTTACTAAGGTGACATTCAGTGACTAGTTCTTGTGACCGATCCTTTGTACTGTTGCTGCTTCTATACTGACACCACAATACTCCCTGCCTTCTTTTATGCTGCCAGATCCGCCTCTCGTGACATCTAGTTGTGAGTTCTGCGTTACAGAAGGGTATACGCGTATTTTTGAGTAGACGATGTATATGTTCAATCTATCTTAATTTTTTTTTTACCCAACTCTCAATTGCTACAGATGGGACACATGTTGATATTTAATGGCCTAAATTCAGTGACAGATTGGTCTTGATGTAAATCGCCAATATTATGTTCTTTTATCGTGTTTAACCACTTTTCTTTGTTTTTGCTAATGTTCGCAGCCTCGAAATAAAATATTGTGATGGGTAGTGCTCTAACTTACCGGGTTTTATAATATAAAGTAGGCCCTGTCAAAAAAAAAAAAAATGGATCTGAGCACTATGGGACTTAACATCAGAGGTCATCAGTCCCCTAGAACTTAGGACTACTGAAACCAAACTAACCTAAGGACATGACACACATCCATGCCCGAGGCAGGATTCGAACCTTCGGTCGCGTGGTTCCAGACTGAAGCGCCTTGAACCGCTCGGCTACAACGACTGGCAGGCCCTATCTCATTTTTATTTTTGTTTTCTTTGATGTTATGACATATTTCTTTTTATACACAATGCTTAAGGCTCGTAAATAGATATGAAGCATATCAAATGACGCAATTCGACAATAATTCACTAATACAAGGGCTACTGAGGATATGTAATGACCTTTAGGTCCCCGAAATGAAAACGACAGTGAAACTCGGATGGAGCTTTGCACAGATGCGTTGAACAGTGTCTGTAGTGTGCCTGTCGATCATGTCACGTCTTTGTTTCCAACTGTGAGCACACAGTAAGCACGTAAAGATTCCTGGAACAGTAGTGCCTCTCGCCAAGTATGGGTGTCCGCTGCAAGGTTTCGCTTGATCTCATGCAACCCCACATAACATACCTGTCATGCATGTCCTTCATCATGACAATTCTCGACCGCACCCTGCAGGGGCATTGAGGATGGCCCCACAGCGTTTTTTCGATGAGAAGTGTTTTGATTGCCCCCCCCCCCCCCCCTCCCGCACAGCCAAGACTTGGATCCCTCTGACGTTCATCTCCGCTCAGAGAACCGCTTGCTATGAAGACAATGTTTCGGCATAGACAACAAACTGCAGCCCAATTTCCATGACAAGAGTGTTGGAAGGTTGGTACAACGTTATGGCAGATGTCAAGTCGGAGAGGTAGCTGGAAGGTGTAGCAAACTGTTGCAACTAAACTATTTTTGATTTTCTCTGGGGTTTCCTTTTCGCGACAGATCTGACCTTAGTATCCGAATAGCCCTCGTAGTATTCAAACAAAACTGAACAATCTACGATTACATTTACATCTATAGTCCGCAAACAGTCTTCTGGTATGTGGACGAGGGTGGTTCATGTATTGTGTACAAAGCGAAGCTCTCAAACTGCCTTTCCTATTCGGTTCGCGAATGGTCCTCGGGAAGGAT
This sequence comes from Schistocerca nitens, assembly GCF_023898315.1. Lineage (NCBI taxonomy): Eukaryota > Metazoa > Arthropoda > Insecta > Orthoptera > Acrididae > Schistocerca > Schistocerca nitens. The sequence continues at coordinate 268,194,257 of NC_064616.1, forward strand.
GATGGTTAGTAAGTCGCTCTGTAAGCTCGAATCCGTCTAATCTTCCTTCACAGTCTTTTCCCAAGATAAGTGTAAGAGGACGTAATATATCGGTTGGCTGTTCCAGGAATGTAAACAAAACCGTGATGCAAAACAGTTCTCTTCTAGCGCTTGCTCTGGAATTACGTGAGCATATCTGCGCCGCCTTAGAGATTACTAAACGAAAATGTGACGAAACGATCTGCTTTTGTGTGGATTTTCTATGTTTCCTTTGTCATTTCTAACGATCAGACTAGGATTTTGTAAGCAACCTCCTCCATAGATGGACTACACATCCTGGGAATTTACACTAAATTATTTCGCGACAGAGTCCTTCAGACGAAACCGACAAAGTTGGTGCAGGCCATCCGGATTTATGCTGTGTGTGGTTCCCATAGAAAGCTTCAGAAAAATGTCGAAACGATTCCTGTGAAAAAGATGCAGCCGATTTCCATCTCCATTTTTCACAAATTCTTGCCTGTGCTCGATCTCTAATGACTTCTGATTGACGGGACGTTAAACTGTAATCTTTCATCATCTGAAAATGAAATATTATGTTGCAGTACATTTCTTCATAGGAAATGTTATTCAAATCTTTCGCGTATTTCATTTGTTCTCCGTGATGGCAAACTGAAAAGACTCGTACGTTTTCAAATCATTATTGTCCTCGTATTTGTTTTGCGCGCTAGGGTATCTGTTTTCCGCTGAAGTGCCTTTTCTGAATTTCACAGCTTCATTCTCATTTATTCGCAGAATTTACAATTTTTTATTATTATTTTTATCGACGAATTCGTCATTTTCATAATAAATGAGGTGCAGTGTTGGCATCTCCTCTAAACGCAAAGCCATTCGGGGACCAGCCCCGCGGGAAACCTGCGGTCGCGGTGTGACAGAGATGTCGCTCGATAACACTACGGTCTCTGCTTAACAATATCGAAGCATCAGTTGAGTCACACGTACTACAATTGACGAGGTGGTGCTGACGCCTTTGGCGAACCAGCACTACATCTACATCTCCACGACTACTATGCAATTCATAGTTATGTGCCTGACAGTGTTCTTCGAATAAACTTTTCCTTAAGAGTTCTTATTTGACTTATTTTATTACTGTGATCAGTTACTCTTAAGTAGGTAGGCGCCAACAAAACATTTGCACGTTCGGAGGAGAACATTGATGGTCGAAATTTCTTGAAAAGAACTCGCCGCAACGAAAACAGCCTTTGTTTTAATGACTGCTACCCCAACTAGTGTATCGTATCCATGACACACTCTCCCCTTTATCGCGATAGTATAACACGAGCTGCCTTCTTTAAAGTTTCCTCATGTCCTCCTTGAATCCTATTACTAGCGGATCCAACGCCACACAGCAATGTTTCAGAAGAGGACAGACAAACGTAGTGTAGGCAGTCCCATCAGTAGACCTGTTACATCTGCGAATAAGTCGCAGTCTATGGTTTGCTTTCCCCAACAACATTATCTATGTTATCGTTCCAGATTCAGTTATTCATGATTTTAATCACCAAGTAAGATGAATTCACAGCCTGTAGATTTGTGTGAATTGCCGTGTAACCGAAATTTTGCGGATCCTTTTAGTACTAATGTGAATGACTTCACACTTTATATTACTGAAACTCAACTGCCAATTTCCGTACCATACACGTCTTTATTTACATCATTTTCCAACTGGTTTTGATCATACGATGACGTTATGGGACGATAAATGACAGCATCATCCGCAAATAGTCTAAATATGGCTGCTGAGGTTGTCTCCTAACTTATTTATATAGATTACAAACAGCAGAGGGCCTACAACACTTCCTTGCGGAACTCCAGAAATCACTTCTGTTTTACTCCATGACCTCTCGTCAGTTACTACGAATGATGACCTTTCTGAAACGAAATCACGAATCCAATCGCACAACTAGGACGGTACTCCGTAGGCACGCAGTATGCTTAGATGTCGTTTGTGATGAACTGTGTCAAGAGCCTTCAGTAAATCTAGAAATATGGTACCAATTTAAGATCACCTGTGAACAGCACTTTACTTAATGTGAATAGAGAACTAGCTCTGTTTCACAATAACGACATTTTTTGAATCCGCGTTGGCTATTAGTCAACAAATCGTTTTCTTCGACGTAATTCATTACGTTCAGTACAGTATATGTTCCAAATCCTACTGCAAATTCACGCTAGTGATATGGATCAGTAATGCAGGGGATTAGTACTATTTTTTTTTTTTTTTTTTTTTGTGACTTGTGCAACTTTCCGGTCTTTAGGTACGGATCTTCCATCAAGTGAGCGGTTGTATGTGTTTGCTAAGTGTGGAGCCATTGTATCAGCATACTCTTCGGTGAACGTAATTTGTATACCTTCAGGACTGAAGACTTGCGTTTTTTAATTAATTTAAGCTGCTTCGCTACGCCACCGATATCTGCTTCTAAGTTACTCGTGTTGCCTAACTGCTGTTATTGATTCGAATTCTGGACTATTTACTTTGTCGTCTTTGATGAAGAAATTGCTGAAAAAGGTATTTAGTGACATAGTTTTAGCGTCACTCTCATTGGTAACATTGCCATTGCTATCACGCACAGACGGTATTTATTGTGTACGTTCACGTGCAGAAAAAACGGAACACCCTGAGCGACTAAAGAGAAGATGTTTATATTCACAGGCCATGTACATTAGTAAGTTCTGCAGAAAATATTAGCATTTGAACCATGTCGGCTCGCGGGTTCACGGTCAACATCCGTATCACGGCGCAGCACCACCTACCGGTAAAATGTGACTACAGCTTTCGTTGTAACTATAAACCGAAGCAAATGGATCAGTGTGACTTGAGCAGTCATTTAGGATGCCTCGCAGACATATGCGCGAACCGTACCGTCAAATCAGTGAGTTTGAAAGAGAGTCCACTATTGCAGAAATTGCTGCTCGTGTGGGGCGAAGTGCTTCGACATCGCAAAGAGCGTGTGCCGAATGGTTCACGGGAGGTCTGTAACACGACGAGATGCGTCAGGTCGCACCACCTAGACAATCCCCCGAGAAGATCGACACCTCATGCGAATGGCACTGTAGGACATATCTGCGTCCTCCTCGACTCTGGCGCGACAGTGGCACAGAGTAGGACATCAGGGGTGACAGTAGTCGCCGTTTATTACGGCACGGGTTACGTGCCTGTCGTCCACTTCTCCATCTGCGTTTGACAAATGAGCAGAAACAGGCTAGACGGCAAAGGTGTATGGAACGACATCAATGGCGACAGAAATGGGATCAGAAATTGTTTTCAGACGAATCGAGATTCTTTTTGTTTGAAAATGATGGCCGCACAGACAGGGGGAGGCGCGCTGTGACTGCATTTGTACAAGACATAAAGCGCCTCAGGGCCTTACAGTGTGGTGTGCTCTTGGGTACAACCACAAATCACGCTTGGCGTGTGTCCAGGTCACTGTCACAAGTGTGACCTACGTAAATGACATCCTGTGACCCTTAGCCATACCCTTTCTGCACAACAACCTAGGTACCATTTTTCAGCAAGACAATGCACGACCTCATGTTGCTTCTCGAACCGTGCCTTATTGGTGTCACAGGATGTCAGCCTTTTATCCTGGCCCTCCAGATCGCTAGACCTGTCACCAATCGAAAATGTGTGTGATATGGTGAAATGACGGTTGCAGTGCTGTGTCCCAATGCCAACCACCACAGATGAACTTCGGCACCAGATGCATGCAGCATGGATGGCTATACAACACGACGCCTTTCACGCCTTATGAGACAAGTTATCAGGGCCCATGGCGGACGCTGTGCCTGCTAGGCAACAGGACACATGCTGCACCGAGGTGACTGAAAAGCTAATCACTTCTGCAGAACATACTAATGTACATGTCCTGTGAATATGAACCTCCTATCTTTAGCCATTCAAAGTGTTCAGATTTTTCTGAGCACGAGTGTATATGTGGTGTCTGTTCTTTTCGACATGTCCGAAAGGACAGACACTATTTCAGCCTGCAGGCAGTATCAGTTAAGATACAGACAAATACATTACCTGCCAGTGGGCATTGATTTATATCAATGGGGCAGCTTGAAAATTTGTGCCAAACTGGGATTCGAACCCGGGTCTCCTATTTACTAGGCAGTTGTGCTGACCACTATGCCACCGAGACACAGTGATCACCACAGCCACATGGACTACCACAGCACGCCTCCCATCAGACCAAAATTCTCAACGTACACCGCACACTACTGATGTAGTGCCCCTGCTCATTAGACTCATTACTCGCGGCATCTCGTTGATTCCCGTAGGAGTTCGAGCTTGGTGTGCATCCACACTGAGCGGATCATTAGCCGTCATCACATTAATTATATGTATGTGATGTCTTTAGTTTGGGACATATATGTAATTAAGGTGATGAACAGTGATTGCCGCAGTGCAGACGCACACCAAGCCGGAACTCTTACAGAATCAGCGAGATGCCGCGAGTAATGAGGCTAAAGAGCAGGGGCATTACATCAGCAATGTGTGTTGTAAGTTGAGAATTTGGATCCGAAGGGATGCGTATTATGATAGTCCGTGCGGTTCTGATGACCACTTTGTCCGAAAGGTGTTTAGCTAGCAGGATACCTGGTTTCGAATCCTGGTCTGGCACAAATTTTCAGTTTCCCCATTGATATCAATGAGTGCCCACTGGAAGCTAATGTGTTTAATTCCTTGGATCCTCTATTTATTGTCTGTCGCCGCTGGTGTACTTTACAAATGACCAAAATCTCTGTGGATCTTCTGCCAGATTCAGAGACAGTTTCGCTGCGCAGACTGTTAATAGCATCTCTCACTGAAGTCTAGCTTCAGTAAAACACCGTAAGCCTTACAGATTTTGCCTTCTTTAAGATTTGGTATGCTTTTTTCGTTGCTCCTACAACACTTTTCCGAGCTGTTTCGTTTACCGTGGTAGATCAGTACCGTTTGTTATTAATTTATTTGGCATATATCTATCAACTGCCGTCGATACTACTACTATGAATTTAAGCCACATGTGGTGTACTCTTAGATTGCTGCCTATTTGTTCATGATTATTTATTTCTAAAGGGTCGAGTATGTTTTCGCTGCCATTAACACTTCGAATGGGCTCCTGAACTAATTTTTCAAAATAATTTTCGAAGAAAGCACTCAGTGTGATTTCGGGCGACGTTTTATGCATATGCTACACGCTGTAGATGTGTATTTCCGTCAACATATCGAGGGTAGATTAAAGTCACCACCGACTACGAGGTGTATTCCGAAATAGATCGCCAAATAGAAACCACAGTGAAAATCCGATAAAGCTTTGCATAGGTGTGTCGGACAGTGTCTCTAGTATGCCTGTTGATCGTGTCACGTCTGTCTTTTCAGTTCTGAGCGCACAATGAGCACGTAAAGATGCCTAGAAAGCAGTGTCTTCCGCCAAGTATGAGTGCCCGCAACAGATTTCTCCTGATTTTATGCAGCCCACACAACATAACTGTCATGCGTTCCCTTCTTCATGACAGTTGTCGGGCGCACTCTGCAGGGACAGCGAGGACGCCCCGAAGCATTTTCGATGGGAAGTGTTCGATTGCCCTCCATAAAGTCCGGACTTTGCTCTATCTCTGCTGACATGAAACGCCGGCTATGAAGTCAACGTTTCGGCAAAGACAACAAACTGCAGATCAGCGCAAAGGATCGGTGAAAAGTGCAGATGGCTGCATTCTACGACGAGGGTATTGGAAAGTTGGTACAACGATACGACAAATGTCTCAGACGGAGCGGCGAATATCTAGAGACATTGCTGGATGGTGTGGCTAACTATTCCAAATAAAACACTTTGATTTTCACTGTGGTTTCCATTTCGTGACAGATCGGACCTTACTTCCTGAATACGCCTCCAGCAACTGTATCATCCTGAGTCGGGGAAGCGGAGGGGGGAGAGGGAGAGGGAGAGCCATCCGGGGTGGCCGAGCGGTTCTAGGCGCTACAGTCTGGAACCGCGCGACCGCTACGGTCGCAGGTTCGAATCCTGCCTCGGGCATGGATGTGTGTGATGTCCTTAGGTTTGTTAGGTTTAAGTAGTTCTAAGTTCTAGGGGACTGATGACCTCAGAAGTTAAGTCCCATAGTGCTCAGAGCCATTTTTGGAGAGGGAGAGTGTCGGTAAAAGGAATCAATTATTAATTTATTCATGTTGTTAATCATAACCTCTACCTATAGTAACTCTTAGGAAACGTCTATTTCATTTCCACTACAAGGTAAACAACAACTAATGGCAATGGACACTATATCACTACCCTTTCAGAACACTGTTAGGTCCGCTGTAAAAAAATCGGCTGAAGCTTTAGCTAGATTTCAGTACTTAAAACGATTTAAATTTCAATGCTTTCTGTTAGCGCTCGGACGTCTGGTACTTTATCAACAGAGCTACGACAGTTTACAAGTACAATACTGGTTGTTGGTAGGTCTACTCTCGTCCTGTGTTTTCCCACCACCGTTGTAGACTGATGTTCGTTCTATAATTTCCTGAGACCGTCTAACCGTAAAAGCCTCCCAAGTGGTTCAAATGGCTCTGATCACCATGGGACTTAACATCTATGGTCATCAGTCCCCTAGAACTTAGAACTACTTAAATCTAACTAACCTAAGGACATCACACAACACCCAGTCATCACGAGACAGAGAAAATCCCTGACCCCGCCTGGAATCGAACCCGGGAACCCGGGCGCGGGAGAAAGCCTCCCAGTCCATCCCACTCGGCCCCTGCAACCCGTGTAGTCTGCTACTGTGTGTAGTGGACTCCTTACCAATGAAACGGAACCCGAAAGCCCACCATCCTACTGCGCAAGTCAAAAATCTGCAACCTACGCTGTAGCAGAACCGTCTGAGCCTCTGATGCGGACTCTGCACTCAACTCTGCACCAAAGGTCCGCAGTCGGCCATGTCGACGATGAAGCAGATGATGAGCTCTCTGCCTTCATCTCGCGAGCAAGACAGGCAGTCTTTACCACCTGAGATAGCCACCCGAAAACAGGGAGAATCTCCTCTGATCCAAAGCGGAGCACAGCGGTAGCACCGACAGGAGCCACTGGCTGCAGGTGGCTGCACCCTGTGCTCTTCGCGGCACCGGGAAGCATCCGTTCCACTTCTGGTACGACTCCCACGGTACGCAGACAGAGCGCACACTAGACTTCTTCCCCTCCTCCTTCTCAGCTTATGGCACGTGCGGAAGTGGCGCATTTCTGGGACGCTCGTGTCCAGTGCCCTACGAGGCGCGCAGATTGGTTTTGGTGTCGTGTGAGCAGGTGTCGCGTGGTGGCGCCTTCGTGCGCGCTCGGCGCCGCTCGGGCGCGCTCGGTGGTCGTAGCCGGCACGCGTCGCCGCGCCAACGTTAGTCCGACGGCCGCGCCCGGCGTGAATCGCGCGCGAGTCAGTCCCACGTCCCGCGTCTCGCCCGCCACCGCTGCGCACCGGTCAGTACGCAGGCGACTGCCCGCATTGCTCTCTCTTTCTTTCTCCCTTCTACTAACACTACCTCCGCGTATTTCTCTACTTTTTCTTATCTTTTTTGGTTCCGACAATACTCCGCCCGCCAGTTAAGGCAGACGGAAATCCTACCACTAAGAGAAAAACTTCTCTAAAAAGCTGGCAGTTATTTGAAAAAAAAAAAAAAAAAACAAAAGGCCAGTATAAGCTACTGTTCGTACTAACTAGAGAAATAAACATGTTCTCAAAATTTTAAAATCCTTTTCATTAGGGCGAAAGTAGTTTCGGCCTCTATGTATTAAAAACAACTGTGGTCGGTCGCCGTCAAAGCCCGTAATTTTGTCGAAATATCTTTTTGTACCTTATATCCCATTTGTTTTTTACATTTTTTGCTATAAATTGTTTGCCGATCTCGAAGGTGATCATTTAATTGCTCAATTGGGCAGACTGTAGCACTTCGTAAATGTACACAAATAATTCGTCATATTTTAAATACTGACTCGTCTTGTAAGCCTATTCAGTAATTAGAAAACTATACATCACGCTGAAAATTTGTAAAATCGTCGGATCAAATAATTAATGTCAAAAAAAGGCAAATGATTTCGTTTGCTGTGGTATCGAGTAATTTATTACTTACAAAGACGCTCTTGTCGTATCATTCGCATTTGTGTGACTACTCTTAAAACATTTATTCTTCGGTTTGCTTCATTAAGAGTGTACTCGTCCCTGCCAGCTTGTACCTAAGTTCTCAGCTTGGTGCAACTTGGCGCCCTGGGAAGAGGGACAGTGCCGTACTGAGCGGCCGCTCATAAGCGGTCGGCTAAGGAGGCGGGCAAGTGAGGCGCGCTTTGACGGCTCTCGCCACGGGGGGGCCAATTTCCTGGCGCGGGAGCAGTGTCGGAACGCAGATGTCAAAGACTAGCGTTGGCTCTTATCGGCTTTACGCGACCCCTCATCTGCAGAGTTTGCCGCCCTGGGAACACGACCTGTCGTCCTTCCTTCCGGCTCCTTTTCTTTCTGGCTTCTCCGATTATCGGACCGTTCACCGCTGTTCCTGCAGCGGAAATAGTAGCACAGGGGATCTGCTTGTGACAGATTTCTCATTACGACCTACAACACATCTAAGGCAAAGTTATCAGTGTCAGGGTCTCTCCATCCTTCATTCACTCTTCCGACGTCTGACAGCCCGTTAATCGGAGTACTTGATTAAATTCTAAAATGTAAATTTCTCAAAGTATTTGCGTTAGTAACTGTGTATAACTCGATGTTCAGTTTTACAGATATTGTAATTCTTATATTTCTACAGTATATGTTTTATTAGCAAAACTGCGCCAGTTTGTATTTCTGTTTTTACTGGACCTACAGGTATTTCAGAGCGAATGTTCCATCCGTAAGCTCCACAGCTTTTAATGAAGGGCTAGTGAAACAGCCAAACCTGAGTGGGCCATATTAATAGATAAATAACAGTTTATTGTGACAACATGTGTGTACTAAAGACTAATACAAAAAAGAAGCAGTCATTCTTATAATAGCGTTTAATGGTATTGTAGCATATTTTTCATAATTATATTCTTAGCTTTTATTTATCGACGTAATCTCTCTCACATTTGACTGCTTCACTATGCTATTACGATGGAGAGGCTCAAAATCCGTGAAACATGAAGGTGAAGCATTCACTCTGACACGTACATTTTTTAAAAAGCTGAATTGCAGATGATTAACGTTGTTTCCAAATATACACACATGCTCAGCTGGATGTTAGCCAAGTGAAACCAATATGCATTCTTTAAAGAAAAGAAAAAAAGAAAGAAAAAGGCAATTCTACCTTACTCGGGATATTTTCTAGTTAATCGATAAAATTTTCGAATATCGCATTTTGACCAGCCTGTGGGTTTACTCAGGAATAACGATACGAAAACATCGTCGATAAGAATTTCCCAGTAGACCCCTTACCGTCAATTTTAATAACTTTTTGGCTCTGGAAGATTCAAATAACACAAATTCTACAAATGTATAGTACCAAACAAAATGCAGTGTTGCTAATCTAGTTTAAGATGAGACGGTGTTTTTTTATGAGAGGTGTACTGAATACGTACTGGTATGAAAGTAGTGATATAAGTGAAAAAATTGTAGAAAAAAATTTGTGTTATTGATTTTTCAGTTTCTATTTGCTAAAACAGTCTGCGTAAGGAAAGCACACCCTGTTTAACTAAAAACATGCTTAAATACAATTTGGCTTGGAATAGAAGTTTCTGCTTTATCGTAGTGTACAGATTTAATGAAATGAAACCAAAATCTATGTGATATGAATCAACAGAATATTTTTGTATGTATTTTTAAGTGTAATCAGGTTACCTATAATGTAGTAGCGGTAAAGTAATATGAAGCTAAATGGCAGTGAAAATAAAGTTTAAACTTTTTGGTCCTGCCAAAACTGTAGGAGAGTTCCGTATAGAGTATGAAGACTGAAGTCTGTACAGAACCACTGTATATTTCCTGAGCGGTATGTCGGTATATAGTGCCAGAACAAATATTTTCGAGAGCTGTAGGATACAACTATGTTTTCTGTCAGTCTGAAAGTAAATAAGACCGTCTATGGGAACCACTAAGGATTTTCGAAGCAATTTGCAAGATTTAGCTTCACTCCGCAATGATTTGCAACAAAGTTTGTGGATGTCTTGAAGTCATAATTGTTTTTCGTCTCGGTGTAAACATAAACGAGGCCGCTGGCTAAGGTATTATTTAATCAGATATAAAATTATTAGTACCTTAAACCTTTCTATAAAGCTTTTTAAAATTTTCACTAATTTTCTATATATTGTTCCCTCGCATTTAACATTAATTTTTTTTCATATTACAAACAAAGCGATGACCAGTTTAGGTAGCCTAAATACCATCTTCAGATCTGAGAACAGACAAACCAAAAGAAAAATTTTCTTAAGTAACAACTTATGAAAAAATTACTGTTGACTTACTTTTAAAAATCTACAGGGAAATAACATATGTAGCATTATAAACTCAAGTAGTAGCGTACATCACCGTTGCATCGCTCAGAACTTTCTAATATAAAATCATCAGGTAGAATCTCTCATGTATAGCCGAAAACGAACCTAAGGGCAAATATATTATATTCTGGCACATAATTAAGAATAATACATAATTATTTAGACGAAAGACCAATTCGCTGAACGTACCACGCTGTCTGTGACAGCAATGAAACAAAGAGCAAGTGCAGCGTCGTAAAAATTTTATACACTGAAACGCATGTGTAGTTATTATCGTTACGGCCAGTAATTGCAAACAGAGATTTGCCTAAGAAAAAGAAGAACTGAGTAAACAATATTTGCTTTCAGTTACCTGAGTGCAAAAGTAATATCATTATTCAGCATAGCAAAATTTTAATAGTGAAACACACCATATACACTTCGGTTACACGATAAGTCAGTCAGATCTAAAGGCCGTAAATTCAACTAAATACCTACGAATTACAATTACAAGCAACTTAAATTGGAAGAACACACATAAAATGTTGTGGGGAATGCAAACAGACCTACTAAAGAGACGGCCTACACTAAGATCGTCCGCCCTCTTCTGGAGTACTGATTACCAGATAGGATTAACCGAGTACATTGAGAAAGTTCAAAGAAGAGCAGCACGTTTTGTATTTTCGCGAAATATGGGAAAGAGTGACATTGATATGATACCGCATTTGGGGTGGACATCATTAAAGCAAAGGCATTTTTCGTTGCTGCGGAATATTCTCACGAAATTTCAATCACCAACTTTCTCCTCCGACTGCAGAAATATTTTGTTCACGCCCTCCTACGTAGGGAGAAACGATAATCTTAAAAATAAAGGGAAGGGTGTTCGTTTTTTCCACGCCCTGTTCACGATTCGAATAATAGAAAATTATTGTAGAGGTACTTCGATGAACCCTCTGCCAGGTGTGATTTGTGGAGTATCCATGAAGATGTAGATGTACTTGAAATCAGAAGTAAAATATGAAATACATATTCAACATCGTCACACTTGGTAACTTGTCGAAACAGTAAAGGTGTATGTACACTGGATAACACAAGACCCACACGTACTCACAGTTACAGCTGTAATGACATGAAACTGGCACGTTAACAATTACAGGAAGTGCCCGTAGTTGGCGTTATGGCATGTAAGCGATAAGTGTGAGAAAAGATTTTTCGTTTCCTTCTATTTTAAAACAAAGTAATTAAATTAAAATTATTTTAAAGCATACTGCAATGGATAAAGAATAGAGAACTACATCACAAGATTTGCGCTTAATCAAGTATATAAATTTCGTGTAAATAAAGTAGATGAAGTAAACATGGGCTATAATTTACCCGCACTTCTTGCAACTTCTGACTTGCCATTTTCATGTAAACACAACGTTCAGTATTGTTGTAACTATGAGTGAGTGGGGGTCCCGTGTCACCCAGCGTGCATAATTGTATCTTTACTGTTTTGACAAGTTAACCAAAGTGATGATGTTGTGTATATATTTTATGTTTTAGTTTTGACTTCAAGTTCAACTTACATGGCATTTCCACTACGAATATTTTACTATTTTGAATAACCATGTTACTTTTATGCCCTGTTAACTCAAAGCAAACAGGTAGTTGCTTCTTCTTTTTCGTAGACAAACCTCTGTTTGCAGTTACTGACTGTAACGAAAATAATTACACAGGCGTTCCGATTTATAAAAATTTTACGACCTTGTACTGAGTCGTGGTTCCAATTGCTGTCATAGTTATAGCGTGGTACGTTCAACGAACTAGTTTTTCTTCTAAATAGGTGTTGCTTATTCTTATGTTTTTGCCAGTACATAATATATTTGCCTATATGTTCGTTTTCGGCTGTAATAAGATATTTTGCTAATGATTTTAAATGTTCTGAACAATGCAAAAGTGTTGTACGCTGCGCCCGCATCTCGTGGTCGTGCAGTAGCGTTCTCGCTTCCCACTCCCGGGTTCCCGGGTTCGATTCCCGGCGGGGTCAGGGATTTTCTCTGCCTCGTAATGGCTGGGTGTTGTGTGCTGTCCTAAGGTTAGTTATGTTTACGTAGTTCTAAGTTCTAGGGGACTTATGACCACAGCAGTTGAGTCCCATAGTGCTCAGAGCCATTTGAACCATTTTTTATTTGTTGTACGCTGCTAGTTGCACTTAGGACACCGCATGTGGTATGTTAATACACTGGAAAATTTTAAAAGTAAACCGATATCTACGTTTACATAACTTGTTACTTTAGGCATTTTTTCGTTTTGTTTGCCTGTGCTCAGATCTAAAGATGGTAGTTAAGCTACCTACACGGGTCATCAATTTGAAAAAAAAAATTAATTTTAAATGCGATTGAGACAATATATAGAAAACGTGTGAAAATTTTAAAACGTTTTGTAGAAGGTCTTCAAAATTTTTATAATTTTGTATTTCATTATCTGCTTAAGATCGCCTCCTCCTTTTCTGACAATGTCAAATATATTCTTTATTGAGGTGTTAATGTCGTGTCGTCATTATTAAGTGCCATCGGAAAACTAGCGTACTGTATTTGTAGATACTTGTGTGCCTGGAAGAGTCAAAGCGGAGGAATTTATATGAGGGCGATCTGAAGAGTAATGCCTCTGAATTTTTGTCTGAAAACTCTTAGAGTTTTTAAAATAAAATAAATGTTACTATCATTTTACATTTTTATTTTTGATATCTAGATATTTATTTCTCATCATAGTCAGCCTGGCGACGAACAAATTTCTCCCAACGAGAGACCACTTCGTTGATATCGTGACTGTAGAATGTATGAATTTGTTGACGGAGCCACAACCTTACCTCTGCCTGCACCGTTTCGACACAATCCAAGTGAAATCCTCGAAGATGTTCTTTAAGTTTTGGAAACAGACGAAAATTGGTTGGGAACAGGTCGTGACTGTATGGAGAGTGACCAATGACAGTGAATCCAAAGCGTCGGACTGTTGCAAACGACGCAGCGCTCAGGTGTGGTCTGACATTGTCATGCTGAAGGACAGGGTGTTCCATATGTGGACGAACTCTTTGAATTCGAAACTCGATTACAGCACGCTGTTTGCACGCACAGACATAGTACTTTACAAGCAGCTATGTCGTACGGTACAATTCGGAGCACTCTACAGCACAGAGCTGCAAATTTATAGATTTGAAGAATAAACATGTAGAACATTGGTAACGGTTGTTATATCTAAAGAGCTTTACGAGTTTTCACACACAGAATTCGGAGGCATCGTTATTTTTTCAGCATGCCCTCGTACAAATCGCCAGTTCCACGCAGTTCGTGCCGTATACTGTCCAAGTGATTTACACAACTCCTGAAAGCTGATACACATCACTGTTACGGACACACATAACGGTGACATTTAAGACCAGACAGAGCTGATTTCCCAAAAGTAAAATAATTGTGAAATAGTAGTTACACATTTGCAACAGGGAAGGTAGTGCACAGCTTGACTCCTGCGAGTATGGAGGGAAAAAAAAGCCGTTTCAGAGCCTGACCGAAGACTACAGCATGCTAATTCGTACATAGAGGGCATGCGGCGCTTTGAGCTGCGGATTTCTCTTTGATGTAGCATTAGGCTGCCTGTGACCCAAGCGCAACGCGGTCCGCGCCACGTAGCAGACATGTGTCATAACCCGGTAAGCTTAAGGAGCTCTCACCGAAACAATTCACTCACAGTGCCGTACGTTCGTACCCTGCTGTTGCCGTGTTTCATAATGTATTAAACTCATGTGATCATCCGTTGTGCAACTGAAATTCGTGACATATATTTTCGCCAGATATTTTTCTATTTCTACTCTGAAAACAGTCAGCAGCGACTCTGAATTTCACTGTATTCCACAAATTGCCTATTGGCTCCCGTCTTAGGTTCCTCCACGCAAGTTCGATTGACAATTTTTCCGACGTTCGATCAGCGCGACTGACGGGCATTGTCAAAGCTTCATCGTCCATTACTAGTGGTGGGCTGGAGCCGAGCCCGCGGCCGCAGATTAGGTGCACCCGTAGCGCTAATGCCAGCTCGAAGGTCTACCGAAATACACGTTGTTTTCCGAGTACGGACTGTAACCGCACGGGCAGATGCCGACTACTACCCATTGGAATGAAAATGTGGTCCTAAAATGAAGATGTGCTCCCACGTCCCATCTAATTAAGAAAACGGCTCATAGAAATGATCAATTTTTTAAACAAATCTTCCTGTATATTGCTGTTAATTTAGTTTTCACATTTGCTTTTGATCAACGTTCAGGAAATGACACCCATCTTCTACAAACCTCCCATCATATTCAGTTAATTATGCAAAATGGACTGTTCCTGTGATAAGTCTTTGGAATCGTCTGTTTTATTAAAGACAGATATCATGCACGTTCTGTACGTCAGGTACCTCATAAAATCAGTGGCAAGCAACCATTAGGTGAAAATTCTTCAGCTTGTCAAACGCACTTTTAAATTAAAGAAGTCGAGAAAACTCCTCATGATACTGGCAGGTGCTTGACTATTATTTAGAAATTGAGCTACATTCTACTGCGGACAAAGTAATTCAAACTTGACTTAAACACAAAAAGAAAGCCCAGAATGCGAAGTAAACGCGAAGAACGTCACAGGAAGATAACTAACGTGCTCAGATCACACAGTGTGGAATCTAAATGGTAATGCTGCATCATTTTAAGTTGGATGATAACTACAAATTAAAATACGTGATCTCTTCTCGAGCGTTGTAGTTAGTTTCCGAATATAAGTTGCGACCACATTTATTAAATGTTACACAGAATTTCACTGCAACTCCACATATTGGAGATTACTGTAGAAAATAAATTTTTGTATGCTTGTGAGATATCTATTGATTATCTGTTCAAGGATATACATGAATCTGCAACGTCCTGAATAAGTTAACAAATTGTATTGAAATAAGTGCCGCCTAATCTAAGAGTGATGGAAAAAAATAATTTTCGGCCCAACAACCTGTTACACGCGCAGGTGACAAAAGTCATGTGATAACGATATGCACAGAAAACGATGGCGGTAATATTACTTACACGGTTTGTAAAGGGGCAGTGCATTGTCAGAGCTCTCATTTCCACTCAGGTGATTCATTTGAAAGGTTTCCGACGTGATTATGGCTGCACGACGGTAATTGACAGACAACGAACGCGGGATAATAGTTGTAGCTAGGCACAATATTGTGCACCACGTCATATTAAGAAAGTGCACCGTCTGTCTCTCTGTGTTTGCATTTCAGAACACAATATATGCGTCGTCATTTCAATGGCTCTGGGTTGTAGATGCGGCGTTTGTGTCTGTATTACAACACTATAGCATGGGACATATCATTTCGGATATCTTTAGGGAGCGTCACGATTGTGCCGAGAATATCAAATTTCATGCATTACCTCTCACTACGGACAACGCAGTGGTCGACGGGTTTCACTTAACGACCGAGAGCAGCGGCGTTAGCGTAGAGATGTTAGTGCTAACAGACAAGCAGAACTGCACGAAAACCCCGCAGAAATCAATGTGTGACGTATGATGAACGTATCTATTAGACCAGTGCGGTGAAATTTTGCGTTAATGGGCTATGGCAGCAGACGACCGACACAAGTGCCTTTGCTAACAGCAAGACATCGCCTGCAGCTCCTCTCCTGGGCTCGTGACCATATCTGTAGGACCCAAGAGAACCGGATAACCGTGGCCTGATCAGATGAGTCCCAGTTTCAGTTGGTAAAGAGCTGATGGTAGGGTAGACCACACGAAGACATGGACCCAAGTTGTGAACAAGGTACTGTGCAAGCTGATGGTAGCTCCGTAGCTGTGAGGGCTGTGTTTGCATGGAATGGACGGGGTCCTGGCTACTTTCAGCCACTTGGAGACCGTTTTCAGCCCAAAGAAAAATGAAATTTTTATGGATGACAGTGCCCATGTCGCCAGGCGACAGTTGACCGTCATTGGTCTGAAGAACGTTCTGGGCATTTCGAGAGTATGATTTCGTCACCAAGATCGTTCAACATGGATGCCATCGAACATTTATGGGACGTAATCGAGAGGTCAGTTTGTGCACATCCTGCACTCGGAACACTTTCGCATTTATGGACGGATGTAGAGGCAGCATGGCTCAATATTTCTGCAGGTGACTTTGAACGACTTGTTGAGTCCATTCCCCGTCGAGTTGTTGAACTACGCGGGGGAAAATGAGACCTGACACGATACTGGAAGGTATCCAGTTATTTTCATCACCTCAGTGTATAGGAATAAATATTTGGCAGTATCACCTAGTGACCAATACAGCCAGTAGAGAAGCTCTAACGCCAGGGTTGTGTGGGTTGAGGAAGACATCTGTTTGAAAGATGTTCAACAAGAGAAAAATGTTATAACGTACATCTTACTGTTGGAGGACGGAATCCACGAACAGCTAGTCAGTCACATAAACATCCAGTCACCGCTAGTAAAGTTGTGTGTCATGGAGTGGTTTCGTGTATCGCTTAGAGCAGCTATGATATTGGGCTCACCAGAGGCACAGTATTTTGGCACCACAACATATTAAGAAAGTACACCGTCTGTCTTGCTCTCTCTCTGTGTTTTGCCGGCCGCGGTGGTCTAGCGGTTCTAGGCGCTCAGTCCGGAACCGCGGGACTGCTACGGTCGCAGGTTCGAATCCTGCCTCGGGCATGGATGTGTGCGATGTCCTTAGGTTAGTTAGGTTTAAGTAGTTCTAAGTTCTAGGGGACTGATGACCACAGATGTTAGTCCCATAGTGCTCAGAGCCATTTCTCTCTGTGTTATCATTTCATAACACAATACATGCGTCGTCATTTCAATTTCTCTGGGCAGTAGGTGCGGCGTTTGTGTCTTATTACAACGCTTTGCCGATATTTTACTCGTCATCAGGATGCAGGAGTGTCTTCTCTGCTGAGGTACTCTTCAGCCTTAATGGAATAAGTTTAGAGTTGCAAAGCTAGCCCAACAGTCGCTAACTAGGCCTACATCTGGGTCACTTGTCACACATTAGTTTTAGATTTGGAGACACCAAGGCGACAACTGAAGGAAAATCCGCTGCCTCTTTTGATGAACTGATAAACAATAAATTAACCCTATTTTAAAACAAGATAGAGTTCATCTGTCTTAAAACACGCTTAAGTTTCTACACATCCTGTAAACTATTGTTAAGCATTCCCTCAACTCCTGTGTCTGGTGTTCGTTGTTTCTAACAAGTTCATTTTCGCAAGTTCATATCCTGTTAGCAAGTAGATGTACTTCGATGTGAAGTGTAAGAGCCCCCTCGCTCGTTATACACCGGCCGAAGTGAGCTTCGTGAGATAACATAACGTATGGCGCAGATATATTACTTTGAGCCTAAAAATATTGTGTGTGTCTGAAATGATCTTCTCCACTGTATTATCTCATAAGACATCAAGGAACCACAACACGTAATCAAAGAAACACAGGCATCTTCTTTCTGCATATTCTGCATTCTCGGCTATGTGATAGCGGTCCCAGGGTGGAAGTACCTGGGAAAAAAGTTTCGTATTAGTAAACACAGTTTAAGATTTAAACGTAGTCAAGTCGGTCTTCCCGCAGCTGAATACAAGCGGGACGGAACAGCGTCGTCTTCACTGGCAAACTCTTTCACGAACGTTCAAAGATGTAATATTCGTGACAAGAGAGAAGTGTGATGGGACCTGGTTTTCGTTGATATTAGTACTATTTCCGTTAAGCTATACGAGCACCCTGCTCATTATTTCCACTTGCCTTTAGCGGGAGCCACCTCTTTCAGTCTCTTCTGCAAACCGTCTGTGAAAGACAGTGTCTGCGTTCAGTTTTCGCTCATGCAAGCAGATGTAAACTATCACGAATGTTGCACGCAGATAACATCGTGATAGCAAATAAGAATCTAAATCCCTTACGCTAGTGGATAAACTGATATTGCAGAAAAATTTTTCTGTAGGAAACTCTATCCTCATATTCTATCGCGCTACACCTGTACCCTTCGCACTCGTACTGAACTCGTTGACCGAGGTATCGGATTGACTAACAACTAACTTAAATTAACGACATCTTTTTGTTTATTTTCTGTATGGTCATTGCCGCACTATTCAGTAAAATACAGAGTACGAACATAAGATATCACCACAATGAATATCTAATTTTAAAATATAATTGACAGATGTCTCATTTGTCACGAGGAAGTCCACTGACCAGCAGAACATGATGTTACAGACCACTCCTCTACAATATGTTTGATGTTCTGGTTTGGAGCGCCACATCTGCATCGCTCTCAGCTTAGTCCACATCCGCCACCCCGTCCCCCTCCGCAATTCGAGATATAAATAAAGAACTTGTCCAACAGATGTTGTGTCATGCATCTAACACGTCTCACAATTAAACGTAAAGGGGGTTAAATTTATAAACGTGAATGACGTTTGTTTTAATGGAAGCACACATCGCTGGTGTATCTGCGATATTACTCGAAGTTCCCTTCAGTGTGCGCGCTTGGGAAGCCTTGGTAATTATTATCAGAAGGGCAATTAAACAGTGATACAATGCTTGGAAGGCTACTGATAACTTACTTCTTTTCAAAAAATGAAGGCTAGAGTTATCAGATACAAAAAATGGAAGTGTTTAGAACATAATTTTTCTATTATGGACAACTTATTTTCGGTTTAATTTATCTTCTCGCATGCTTTTACAAAGTTACGTGACACTATCAAACACTGGAATCAGTTTTTCGTGGGAGCAACGATAACAGTGTACGGATAGTTAATTTTTCTAAAATATCTCCTATGTTTGGATTTACGGCCATCGATTTGGTAGGCGGTCAAACTGTGCACTGGACCGACAGAGAGTTCGCAGTAGAGACGCTGCATCCGCTATTGTTGTAAATCAAATATGTATTCCGTATTTCGCCGTCCGGTGTGGCATGGCGGTTCTAGGCGCTTCAGTCCGGAACCGCGCCACCGCTACGGTCGCAGGTTCCAATCCTGCTTCAAGCATGGATGTGTGTGATGTCCTTAGGTTAGTTAGGTTTAAGTAGTTCTAAGTTCTAGGGGACTGATGACAGATGTTAAGTCCCATAGTGGTCAGAGCCATTATTATTCAATATTTCTTTTCCAGAATCTACCGCTTTCATTTGGACCCATGACAACCGGTCACTACAACCTAAAAATTCGATGATTTTTTTTCACAAATTACAGAGACGTGGAACCAATAGCAGTTCGTGATTGATTTTTTCGTAAGACAGATTAGCCCTAAAGTGAAAATCAAACTCTGCTAGGTACCTGTCAGAGTGTAGCCATTCTCTTCCGGGCCAATGAGCAATTCTAGAAACCAACTGAGACCGGACTTGAGGCTGTGTTTGTGTAGTAGTCACCTGGCATAATCTGTCAGGCCGCGACAACTCAAGTGAACAATGCATATTAATGTAACGAATCCTCTTAACGAGGGCTGTTAGCGCTTGCCAGTAACGCAGAAACCAGTAAGCAGCCCCTCATTTAGCCGTTACACTGCAGTGAACACCGCATCAACAGCCTTGTAGCGTCGTAGTAATCTCAGTTCACCTCTGACCTTTTGGTAATGGTGCATGGTTATGCTCCTGAACTGATTCTCGCAGATGTTTTTGGATTGGTTTTTAACGCTCGCGAACAAGAGCTGTTCCCAGATAAAGCTGCACGCTTTTAACAGCTTAGTGCTGTGTGTCGCAGTGAGGCGTTTGACGATGCATAGAAAAACACTGTGGCGCCGAGCCTCTAGGAAAGTGTTTGGTGCCTACCGCTACTCCTCCTTTCATTTTTGTTCGATCCTCGTGAAAGAAATGAAGGCTAGCCGGACTGATCCCGAACTATTTGTCATCGCGTGTTAGTGCGCTAATGTTCTTCGACCTCGAGCTGTGTACTTCATTTGGAACAGATCATATCAAAATCTATTAACTACGTGCGACTTAACTACAGATTTGTTTGTGCACTACGGCGAAAAATATCGTGTACTAGTTCAGAGAAAGAGAGACGCACGCTTCAGATAGTTGTAGTTGTTAAATTCATTGATGAGCCTAAACATTAATGCATAAGAGAATGTCGGTCCATCTATGCAAAGCAATACAACAGACGTTTTCGTGGCACTGATGTGAAAGCAAAGGGACCTTCACTGCCAAGTTTAAGCGTAGCCGTAACCTCAAAAACATAACTGAAAGAAGCCACAAATAGCTTAAGGAGAGCCACGCCTGAAGTGTTGAAATAATTATAAAGTGAAATTCTGTCTATCAGCTTCACAGTAGATATTGCGGATTTTCTCAAAACTAGACGTATTCGTTTTCGCTGAATTACTGCATTCGTTACTTACAAAAAAGTGTCCAATTTCAAGCTCCGGATTGCTTTTCTGTATTTCAGTACGACCGGTTTCGGGCCAGCTGGTCATCTTCAGATCTGTACTTTTTATAATCACAATTGGTTCAAATTACAAATGGTTTATAATTTAAGTTTGTAAATTTTAGCCGGTCGGTGTGGCCGAGCGGTTCTAGGCGCTTCAGTCTGGAACCGTGCGACCGCTTCGGTCGCAGCTTCGAATCCTGCCTCGGGCATGGATGTGTGTGATGTCCTTAGGTTAGTTAGGTTTTAGTGGTTCTAAGTTCTAGGGGACTGATGACGTCAGATGTTAAGTCCCATAGTGCTCAGAGCCATTTGAACAATTTTTGTAAATTTTAAAGATTCCGAAGAAATTAGTTAAAATACAAATTTGTGCAATAAACAATTTCTTACAGTTACAGACTAAACTGTCGATTATGGAACTGGAAGTTCACTGTCATAACTAGACGTACACCAGCTTGTGCGGCTTTATAAATAAATTTTTAAGAAACTTGATTGATGCAACAAATGCAGCGCTGAAAAGCGCCCTCTCTAAATAGAGTGGACTCACGTAATTCATAATTAATGCTCCTAAGTATAGCATGAAACGCTGATGTGAAATTTAATAGCATTAAAATCTTTTAAAAGGACTTTATGAAACAATTATCCAAATTTTTTTTAAATATTTTTATATAAGGATCTTAATTGGTGCGAAGTTTGTAGCGCTCGGAAGTGTTCTCTATGGGCTGATTAATCCATAAAGTATGTTCCTTAATGTAACAAACGAAACAACGATGGGGACTATTATTATTATTATTATTATTATTATTATTGTTATTATTATTATTATTATTACTAAAAACTTTAAAAGAGCGTTAAAACATTGCAAAAAACTTTCTCTTGGTTTCGTTTGGCAATTGTAGAATCTGCAGCGCTCATTGACTGTGGACTAAAATAATTCATGCATAAAAATGTCCCCAAGCATAACATATAAAAAATTCAGGGCATTATTATCATTAATCAGGTATCCAATTACGCCTATCGGCTGAGGCTGACACGGAGGTCAGTCAGTATAGTTGGGCCATCCGAGACCTGTTCGAGAATGGTTCAAATGGCTCTAAGCACTACCGGACTTAAAATCTGAGGTTCAAAATGGTTCATGTGGCTCTGTTCACTATGAGACTTAACATCTGAGGTCATCAGTCCCCTAGAACTTAGAACTACTGAAACCTAACTAACCTAAGGACATCACACACATCCATGCCCGAGGCAGAATTCTAACCTGCGACAGTGGCGGTCGCGCGGTTCCAGACTGAAGCGCCTAGAACCGCTCGGTCACAGCGGCCGGTGAGGCCTGTTCGGACGGAGTTTTAGCGCAATTACAAATGTTAAAAATAGACGTAGAAACGTCAAAAGTTGTCTTCTCCTCCTCTTCTTTGGCGGTCGTACTAATGCTCGAGGCCAAACACGGCGCCACGCTGAAGTTCCCTCATTTAACAGACGCCAGGGTGCCGAGGACCGCCGCATCTGATGTTTGGTAGAGCGTCCCACCTCATCCCAAGGCAGTGCTGCAACAAGTCTTTGAAAATTTCATGTTAGCTACTATGCATGAAGTCACTTTGCTCATTAAGTAGTTTCTCTCGGTCTTTCACCTGGTGGGCGTAAATTTCTGTTCCTGAAGCACATTCAAATAAAAACTCATCTGAGCACTGTGCAACACTTCCATTTCCTCGCTTATTGCGCAGACCTATCTTTGAAATGCGCTCCAAATCCTGTCCGATTACCGTGACTCCAGTGTTCCTTGTATCGGATTTCGAAGTTTCGGCACGTCTGTCCTATGCAATTCCTGTCACAGTCCTTGCATTTGATTTTGTATACTACAGAGTTGCAGTGTTTAGTTTGCTTCGTAGATGTTGGTTTATGGTTTAATCTACGCGCCATTTCTGAAATGCCACTTGCCCTTAATTTTTAAATGCCACGGATATGTTTCTTTTCGGAAAAACTTTAGCTGTTCTCTCCGACACACACCCTTGGCAAGTGAAAGTGTCGAATTTCTTTTTCATCTTTAATATTGCCATTCTCTTCACTTAAATCAAAAACAAGTTTTCCTGTAAAAGTGAGGATAATCGTAAGTTTAAAGTTAAGAAGAAATTCGGCACTGACATTAAAAATGCGTGGGTCAGAGAGAACCTCTGAAGTTTTTCCAAATAAACCTGGCCGTGGCATTTAATAATCAAGGGCAAATGGTGCAGAGATTAAACCATATGTCAGCTGCGACGAAGCAAACTAAATGCTGCAACTCCGGAGTATGTAAGACCAAATGCGTGGACTGTTACAGTTATTACATACGTCAGACGGAGCGAAATTTCGAAATCCGATACAAGGAACGTTACAGTGACAGTAACTGAAGAGCATTTCGAACCCATGTGAAAGATAGAAAGCGTGAGGTTAGCGCAATAAGAGAGCAACTGAAAGTGCTACACAGAGCCGAGAAGAAGTTTTTATTTGAATGTGTTGGAGGAACTAGAAATTTACGCCCACCAAGTGAGAGACCGAGAGAAATACTTAACGAGCAAAGTGACTTCAGGCATAATAACTACTACGAAATTTTCAAAGACTTGCTGTTGCCTTCCTTTGGGACGAGATGGGATGCTTTACCAATCATCAGCTTTAGCGGCCGTCAGCACAATGGCAAATTGAAAACGGCAAAGGAAAGTTCAGCGTGGCCTAATGTTCTGCTGGAGCAGTGCTAACTCTACGACCACCACATTAGAGAAAGCGAAGAGTACTTTGGGACTTTCTGTGCTTCTTTTAAAGTTTTAATGATATTAAAATTCAGTCCGAAGAGGCGTCGAAAGACCTAACGGCACCGACCGACCGACCGCCGCATAATCCTAAGATGATAGGTGTCACTGGTGCGGTTACGGAGAGGCATGTTGTCAACACACTGCTGTTCGGGCCGTATTCCGATTTGGTGACCGGATTAATGATACTAAAGCCCTGATTTTATGTATATTATATACAGGGACTTGTTATGTATGAATTATTGCATGGCATAGAGGGGACTCTTGTGCATTATAAGTTCTGCGATCGCCAAATGAAAGCAGGAGATTTTTTTGGAACGTTTTAAAGCACCTTTAAAGTTTTTAATACTAATAATGTCCTCATCAGTGTTTCATTTGTTACATTTAGAAACATCTCTTATATAATACATCAGTTCACAGAGGTTACTTTCGAGCGCTTCAAACTTTTCACCAGTTATGATTCTTATATAAATATATTTTAAAAATTATGGATCAATGTTTTCTAAAGCCCTTTTAAAAGATATCAGAGCTATTAAATTTCATATCAGTGTTTCGTGCTGCTCTTAGGACCATCTCTTATGAATGCTACAAATACAGGGTGTTACAAAAAGGTACGGTCAAATTTTCAGGAAACATTCCTCACACACAAATAAAGAAAAGATTTTATGTGGACATGTGTCCGGAAACACTTAATTTCCATGTTGGAGCTCATTTTAGTTTCGTCAGTATGTACTGTACTTCCTCGATTCACCGCCAGTTGGCCCAATTGAAGGAAGGTAATGTTGACTTCGGTGCTTGTGTTGACATGCGACTCATTGCTCTACAGTACTAGCATCAAGCACATCAGTACGTAGCATCAACAGGTTAGTGTTCATCACGAACGTGGTTTTGCAGTAAGTGCAATGTTTACAAATGCGAAGTTGGCAGATGCCCATTTGATGTATGGATTAGCACGGGGCAATAGCCGTGGCGCGGTACGTTTGTATCGAGACAGATTTCCAGAACGAAGGAAGACATTCGAAGCAATTTATCGGCGTCTTAGGGAGCACGGAACATTCCAGCCTATGACTCGCGACTGGGGAAGACCTAGAACGACGAGGACACCTGCAATGGAAAGGCAATTCTTCGTTCATTTGACGATAACCCTAATGTCAGCGTCAGAGAAGTTGGTGCTGTACAATGTAACGTTGACCACTTCACTGTATGGATAGTGCTACTGGAGAACCAGTTGTTTCCATACCATGTACAGCGTGTGCAAGCACTATCAGCAGCTGATTCGCCTCCACGGGTACACTTCTGCGAATGGTTCATCCAACAATGTGTCAGTCCTCATTTCAGTGCAACGTGTGAACGTTTGGGCAGGCATTGTTGGTGATGTCTTGATTGGCCCCATGTTCTTCCACCTACGCTCAATGGAGCACGTTATCATGATTTCGTACGGGATACTCTACCTGTGCTGCTAGAACATGTGCCTTTACAAGTACGACACAACATGTGGTTCTTGCACGATGGAGCTCCTGCACATTTCGGTCGAAGTGTTCGTACGCTTCTCAACAATAGATTCGGTGACCGATAGATTGGTAGAGGCGGACAAATTCCATGGCCTCCACGCTCTCCTGATCTCAACCCTCTTGACTTTCATTTATGGGGGCATTTGAAAGCTCTTGTCTATGCAACCCCGGTACCAAATGTAGAGATTCTTCGTGCTCGTATTGTGGACGGCTGTATTACAATACGCCATTCTCCAGGGCTGCATCAGCGCATCAGGGATTCCATGCGACGGAGGGTGGATGCATGTATCCTCGCTAACCAAGGACATTTTGAACATTTCCTGTAACAAAGTGTTTGAAGTCACGCTGGTACGTTCTGTTGCTGTGTGTTTCCATTCCATGATTAATGTGATTTGAAGAGAAGTAATAAAATGAGCTCTAACATGGAAAGTAAGCGTTTCCGGACACATGTCCACATAACATATTTTCTTTCTTTGTGTGTGAGGAATGTTTCCTGAAAGTTTGGCGGTACCTTTTTGTAACACCCTGTAGAGGGTGCTTTTCAGCGCTTTATGGGTTGCACCAATCAGGTTTTTTTCAAAATTTGTTAGTAAAGCCACAGCAAGCTGGGATATAGCTAGTTACGACAGTGATCCGTAGACGTGCAACGCGTTTCGTTGGAAGTTCATTTAGTAAGCACGAAAACGTCAGTCCGTGCGGTTATTGGCTTTGGGGTTACCTGAAGTCGCAAGTGTATCGTGATCGACCGACATCTCTAGGGATGCTGAAAGACAACATCCGACGCCAATGCCTCACCATAACCCTTGACATACTTTACTGTGCTGCTGACAACATTATTCCTCGACTACAGCTAATGTTGAGGAATGATGGTGGACATATTGAGCATTTCCTGTAAAGAACATCATCGTTGCTTTGTCTTACTTTGTTATGCTAATTATTGCTATTCTGATCAGATGAAGCGCCATCTGTCGGACATTTTTTGAACTTTGTATTTTTTTGGTTCTAATAAAACATCATGTCATTCCAAGCATGTGTGTCAATTTGTACCTCTCTGTCTACATTATTCCGTGATTTATTCAGTTTTCAAATTTATACTGAATTTTTGATTACCCGGTACATAAATTTACGAAAACACGTTGAGTAAGTTAGAAATCACTAGTGTGCACAACAAAATATGCTCATAGAAGTCACTTTTTTGCAGAAGAGCTTGATCAACGGAAACTAAACTAAATACTGTGTATTAACACTGTGTACTATGACAGTACTGGGAACCGAAAATCTCCTGTGTGGGAAGCAACATGAGTTCCAAAAACAACGATCATATGAAACCGGCGCCCAGGTAGATGTCGTGGTGCTCGACTTCCGTAAGGCGTTCGGTTCAGTTCCACACTGCCGCCTAATGAACAAAATACGAGCATACGGAATATCAGCTGCTACTCCGAGTATACGAGCGTTGTATCCGACGGTTACGAGACTTTGCTTCACAGAGCAGGCAAGCCTCTAACTTCCACTTTCTGTGACGAGGCGTTGACGTCAACACTGAGGCGCCTATTCGTGGCCTCACCGTCCTTCAAGCACTAACCACAGATACTCGGACACCAGCACGCGAAAAGCCGACCAGATTCGCCGTTTGCGAGGTTCTTGTTCTCACTCGCCGGGCCATAACAGTCTGCCCTTTATCAGCGTTGCGTTTTCGCCATTTACGGCCTGTGTCGTCGCTATAATGATTCCGTATTCGTTTCTAGTCACCACACCTACTTCCCATACCACATTTTGTGTCCACAACATAACCAGGTGGCATTCATTCTCACGGTGGACCGTATTCGTATTGTTTTGGCTGACGAGTGGATGCTTAATTGTTAAAGTCTCCTCAAAATAGGACCCCTTTTTTGTGTTGTCAAAAAACTTTACTAATCAATAACGATTGAGCAGTCTTTTCGCGTGTGACCATCATTATACCTCTGACAGAACGACAGAAACGAGAGATGATGTAGAAAAATTAGGAAACAATGATTGTATCTTGCATTATAGGCGAAAACTCTTGTTTTATTGTACTTATCGAGCTTCGTTAGTGGGTCGCTGATGGTGATAATACATGAACTACACTGATCAGCCAGAATATTAGACCACCTACCTAATGGCTGGTATGTGCACGGGTGGCAGTGGCGACGCATCGTGGCATGGAAACAATGAGGCCTTGGAAAGTCGCTGGAGGGAGTTGGCACCACATCTGCACGCACGAGTCACCTAATTCCTATAAATTCCGGGGAGGGTAGCGATGAGCTCTGACGCCATGTTCAATCTTTTCCCAGATGTGTTCGATCAGGTTCAGATCAGGTTGTGACTTACAGCGCCATCTATCACAAAGAGAAAAAAGTGGTCCAACTAAAACATTCATATTTCTTTACGTACTACACCAATATGTAATAAAAAATGGGGGTTCCTATTTTTAAAAAAACGCAGTTGATATCCGTTTGACCTATGACTACGCCATCTAGCGGGCCACCCATAGCGCCATCTGGTTTCCCCCTTTAAGCTAGACAAGTTTCGTTCTTTGTAGTTTTATCGTTTGACTCTCATTTCGTGAGATAGTTGGCCTCGTCACGATCAATGGACCACCCTATATACAGGGTGTTACAAAACCGTACGGCCAAACTTTCAGTAAACATTCCTCACACACAAAGAAAGAAAATATGTTATGTGGACATGTGTCCGGAAACGCTTACTTACCATGTTAGAGCTCATTTTATTACTTCTCTTCAAATCACATTAATCATGGAATGGAAACACACAGCAACAGAACGTACCAGCGTAACTTCAAAAACTTTGTTACAGGAAATGTTCAAAATGTCCTCCGTTAGCGAGGATACATGCATCCACCCTCCGTCGCATGGAATCCCTGATGCGCTGATGCAGCCCTGGAGAATGGCTTATTGTATCATAGCCGTCCACAATACTAGCACGAAGAGTCTCTACATTTGGTACCGGGGTTGCGTAGACAAGAGGTTACAAATGCCCCCATATATGAAAGTCAAGAGGATTGAGATCAGGAGAGCGTGGAGGCCATGGAATTTGTCCGCCGCTACCAATCCATCGGTCACCGAATCTGTTGTTGAGAAGCGTACGAACACTTCGACTGAAATGTGCAGGAGCTCCATCGTGCATGAACCACATGTTGTGTCGTACTTGCAAAGGCACATGTTCTAGCAGCACAGGTAGAGTATCCCGTATGAAATCATGATAACGTGCTCCATTGAGCGTAGGTGGAAGAACATGGGGCCCAATCAAGACATCACCAACAATGCCTGCCCAAACGTTCACACGTTGCACTGAAATGAGGACTGACACATTGTTGGATGAACCATTCGCAGAAGTGTAACCGTGGAGGCGAATCAGCTGCTGATAGTGCCTGCACACGCTGTACATGGTATGGAAACAACTGGTTCTCCAGTAGCACTCTCCATACAGTGACGTGGTCAACGTTACATTGTACAGCACCAACTTCTCTGACGCTGACATTAGGGTTATCGTCAACTTCACGAAGAATTGCCTCGTCCATTGCAGGTGTCCTCGTCGTTCTAGGTTTTCCCCAGTCGCGAGTCATAGGCTGGAATGTTCCATGCTCCCTAAGACGCCGATAAATTGCTTCGAATGTCTTCCTTCGTTCTGGAAACCTGTCTCGATACAAACGTACCGCGCCACGGCTATTGCTCCGTGCTCATCCATACATCAAATGGGCATCTGCCAACTTCGCATTTGCAAACATTGCACTGACTACAAAACCACGTTCGTGATGAACACTAACCTGTCGATGCTACGTACTGATGTGCTTGATGCTAGTACTGTAGAGCAATGAGTCGCATGTCAACACAAGCACTGAAGTCAACATTACCTTCCTTCAATTGGGCAACTGGCGGTGAATCGAGGAAGTACAGTACATACTGACGAAACTAAAATTAGCTCTAACATGGAAATTAAGTGTTTCCGGACACATGTCCACATAAAATCTTTTCTTTATTTCTGTATGAGGAATGATTCCTGAAAGTTTGACCGTACCTTTATATATATATATATATATATATATATATATATATATATATATAATATGTGTGTGTGTGTGTGTGTGTGTTACAAAAAGGTACGGCCAAACTTTCAGGAAACATTCCTCACACACAAATAAAGAAAAGATGTTACATAGACATGTGTCCGGAAACGCTTAATTTCCATGTTACAGCTCATTTTAGTTTCTTCCACCTACGCTCAATGGAGCACGTTATCATGATTTCGTATGGGATACTCTACCTGTGATGCTAGAACATGTGCCTTTACAAGTACGACACAACATGTGGTTCATGCACGATGGAGCTCCTGCACATTTCGGTCGAAGTGTTCGTACGCTTCTCAACAACAGATTCGGTGACCGATGGATTGGTATAGGCGAACCAATTCCGTGGCCTCCACGCTCTCCTCACCTCAACCCTCGTGACTTTCATTTATGGGGGCATTTGAAAGCTCTTGTCTACGCAACCCCGGTACCAAATGTAGAGACTCTTCTTGCTCGTATAGTGGACGGCTGTAATACAATACGCCATTCTCCAGGGCTGCATCAGCGCATCAGGGATTTCATGCGACGGAGGGTGTATGCATGTATCCTCGCTAACCGAGGACATTTTGAACATTTCCTGTAACAAAGTGTTTGAAGTCACGCTGGTACGTTCTGTTGCTGTGTGTTTCCATTCCATGATTAATGTGATTTGAAGAGAAGTAATAAAATGAGCTCTAACATGGTAAGTAAGCGTTTCCGGACACATGTCCACATAACATATTTTCTTTCTTTGTGTGTGAGGAATGTTTCCTGAAAGTTTGGCCGTACCTTTTCGTAACGCCCTGTATATATATATCTCCATGACCCATGGACCTTGCCGTTGGTGGGGAGGCTTGCGTGCCTCAGCAGCCTTTTCAGTAGTTGCAGGGGCAACAGTCTGGATGATTGACTGATCTGGCCTTGTAACACTAACCAAAACGGCCTTGCTGTGCTGGTACTGCGAACGGCTGAAAGCAAGGGGAAACTACAGCCGTAATTTTTCCCTAGGGCATGCAGCTTTACTGTATGGTTAAATGATGATGGTGTCATCTTGGGTAAAATATTCCGGAGGTAAAATAGTCCCCCATTCGGATCTCCGGGCGGGGACTACTCAAGAGGACGTCGTTATCAAGAGAAAGAAAACTGGCATTCTGCACGAATCGGTGCGTGGAATGTCAGATCCCTTAATCGGGCAGGTAGGTTAGAAAACTTAAAGAGGGAAATGGATAGGTTAAATTTAGATATAGTGGGAATTAGTGAAGTTCGGGGCAGGAGGAACAAGACTTTTGGTCTGGTGAATACAGGTTTATAAATACAAAACCAAATAGGGGTAATGCAGGAATAGTTTTAATAATGAATAAAAAAAAGTGCGGGTAAGCTACTACAAACAGCATAGTGAACGCATTATGGTGGCCAAGATAGACACGAAGCCCACGCCTACTACAGTAGTACAGGTTTATATGCCAACTAGCTTTGCAGATGATGAAGAAATTGATGAAATGTATGATGAGATAAAAGAAATTATTCAGGTAGTGAAGGGAGACGAAAATTTAATAGTGATGGGTGACTGGAATTCGAGAGTAGGAGAAGGGAGAGAAGGAAACATAGTAGGTGAATATGGATTGGGGGAAAGAAATGAAAGAGGAAGCCGTCTGGTAGAATTTTGCACAGAGCATAACTTAATCATAGCTAACACTTGGTTCAAGAATCATAAAAGAAGGTTGTACACATGGAAGAATCCTGGAAATACTAGAAGGTATCAGATAGATTATATAATGGTAAGACAGAGATTTGGGAACCAGGTATTAAATTGTAAGAGATTTCCAGGGGCAGATGTGGACTCTGACCACAATCTATTGGTTATGAACTGTAGATTAAAACTGAAGAAACTGCAAAAAGGTGGCAACTTAAGGAGATGGGACCTGGACAAACTGATTAAACCAGAGGTTGTACAGAGTTTCAGGGAGAGCATAAGGGAACAATTGTCACAAATGGGGGAAAGAAATACAGTAGAAGAAGAATGGGTAGGTTTGAGGGATGAAGTAGTGAAGGCAGCAGAGGATCAAGTAGGTAAAAAGACGAGGGGTAGTAGAAATCCTTGGGGAACAGAAGAAGTATTGAATTAAATTGATGAAAGGAGAAAATATAAAAATGCAGTAAATGAAGCAGGCAAAAAGGAATATAAAGGTCTCAAAAATGAGATCGAAAAGAAGTGCAAAATGGCTAAGCAGGGATGGCTAGAGGACAAATGTAAGGATGTAGAGGCTTATCTCACTATGGGCAAGATAGATACTGCCTACAGAAAAATTAAAGAGACCTTTGGAGGAAAGAGAAACACTTGTATGAATATCAAGAACTCAGATGGAAACCCAGTTCTAAGCAAAGAAGGGAAAGCAGAAAGGTAGAAGGAGTATATAGAGGGTCTATACAAGGGCGACGTACTTGAGGACAATATTCTGGAAATAGAAGAGAATGTAGATGAAGACGAAATGGGAGATAAGATACTGCGTGAAGAGTTTGACAGAGCACTGAAAGACCTGAGTCGAAACAAGGCCCCGGGAGTAGACAACATTCCATTAGAACTCCTGACGGCCTTGGGAGAGCCAGTCCTGACAAAACTCTACCATCTGGTGAGCAAGATGTATGAGACAGGCGAAATACCCTCAGACTTCAAGAAGAATATAATAATTCCAATCCCAAAGAAATCAGGTCTTTGACAGATGTGAAAATTGCCGAACAATCAGTTTAATAAGCCACAGCTGCAAAATACTAACGCGAATTCTTTACAGACGAATGGAAAAACTAGTAGAAGCCGACCTCGGGGAAGATCAGATTGGATTCCGTAGAAATATTGGAACACGTGAGGCAATACTGACCTTACGACTTATCTTAGGAGAAAGATTAAGGAAAGGCAAACCTACATTTCTAGCATTTGTAGCCTTAGAGAAAGCTTTTGACAATGTTGACTGGAATACTCTCTTTCAAATTCTAAAGGTGGCAGGGGTAAAATACAGGGAGCGAAAGGCTATTTACAATTTGTACAGAAAGCAGATGGCAGTTATAAGAGTCGAGGGACATGAAAGGGAAGCAGCGGTTGGGAAGGGAGTGAGACAGGGTTGTAGCCTCTCCCCGATGTTATTCAATCTGTATATCGAGCAAGCAGTAGAGGAAACAAAAGAAAAATTCGGACTAGGTATTAAAATCCATGGAGAAGAAATAAAAACTTTGAAGTTCGCCGATGACATTTTAATTCTATCAGAGACAGCAAAGAGCAGTTGAACGGAATGGACAGTGTCTTGAAAGGAGGATTTAAGATGAACATCAACAAAAGTAAAAGGAGGATAATGGAAATGGAATGTAGTCGAATTAAGTCGGGTGATGCTGAGGGAATTAGATTAGGAAATGTGACACTTAAAGTAGTAAAGGAGTTTTGCTATTTGGGGAGCAAAATAACTGATGATGGTCGAAGTAGTGATGATATAAAATGTAGACTGGCAATGGCAAGGAAAGCGTTTCTGAAGAAGAGAAATTTGTTAACATCGAATATAGATGTGTCAGGAAGTCGTTTCTGAAAATATTTGTATGGAGTGTAGCCATGTATGGAAGTGAAACTTGGACGATAAATAGTTTGGACAAGAAGAGAATAGAAGCTTTCGAAATGTGGTGCTACAGAAGAATTCTGAAGATCAGATGGGTAGATCACATAACTAATGAGGAGGTATTGAATAGAATTGGGGAGAAGAGGAGTTTGTGGCACAACTTGACAAGAAGAAGGGACCGGTTGGTAGGACATATTCTGAGGCATCAAGGGATGACCAATTTAGTATTGGAGGGCAGCGTGGAGGGTAAAAATCGTAGAGGGAGACGAAGAGATGAATACACTAAGCAGATTCAGAAGGATGTAGGTGCAGAAGGTACTGGGAGATGAAGAAGCTTGCACGGGATATAGTAGCATGGAGAGCTGCATCAAACCAGTCTCAGGACTGAAGACCACAACAACAACAACACACACACACATATATAAGCTTGTGAGGCAAATGTTGCATGTGACAACGATCGCCATAATATGACGTTGGTTTTTTGTTGCTAAGTGGGGTCGCGTCAGAGATATGAAGGTCTACATTTTTTTTTCAGTGGGATGCTATAGTTTGGTAGTTATTTTCTGATAGCTGCTACCGAGACGAATCCAATGATGTGTAATAGTAAGATCTTTGACGGTAAAAAAGGTGGCATCAACGTCCAACTACAGAAGGTGTTCCAAGTGATGAGCATTGGTATCAATGCAGTGCTGCAATCTTCTTACCATGGATGAGTGATATTCCTTATCACTTCGGCACTTACTTAAGCACATGCTCTGATAATTATCTCTCGTATATCGTGCAAGTAGTAAATACTCGCCGAATACGGCGTATCCATCTAACGTGCCATTGACATGTAAACACCATTCGATGGTTTCGCGATACAACTCTGATAGCACGGATAAGACTAGTATCAATGAAGCGAATGTGAATGATGTATTCCTTTGAACAACAAGTCGATATGTTTCTCATTTACGGAGAATCCCAACGAAATTCATTGAAAGCTAGAGACTTATACACTGAAAGCTATCCTCAACGTATTCACTCAACACGTCGTACATTTAAATGTGTATGATAAACTGAGAACAACTGGATCTTTAACGCATCGGAAACATATCCGACAAAGGAAAGTCACTAAAGAGGAGACGGGAATTGCTACTCTTGCCCCTGTGGTTCTTGATCCTTGTATTAGTTCGCGTCAAATCGCAATGGAATCTGCCATGAGCCAGAGTAGTGTTGCTCGTGTTCTGCATCGCCATAAATATCATCCTTACCATATCAGTCTCCACCAAGAATTAACTGGTACGGATTGTATGCGTCGCATTGAATGCTGCCTTGGGCTCAACTTCAGATTCAAAGGGATAACGCATTTATTAATTTGATTTTATTTACTGACGAGGCTACATTCACGAACAATGGAAATGTTAATTTGCCTAACATGCATTATTGGACAACTGAAAATCCATGTTGGCTGCGGCAAGTTGCACACCAAAAATCGTGGTTGGTGAATGTATGGTGTGGGATTCTGGAGGACAGAATTTAGGCCCCTATTTCATCGAAGGAAATCTTAATGGTAGGAAGTACACCACATTCCTGCAAGAAACCTTTGGTCTGTTAACGGAAGAAATATCTTTAGGAACAAGGAACAGAACGTGGTATCAACACGATGGGTGTCCGGCACATTTTTTCACTGATGGCTAGAAATGAGTTCAGAGACAATTCCCAAATCGTTGGATTGGACGCGAAGGAGATGTGTAGTGGCCGGCTCGTTCGCGAGACTTGACGCCTCTGGATTTTTCTTGTGGGGATTCGTAAAAGACGTTGTTTATAAAGACGTTCCAACTACTCTTGAAGAAATGCGAGAGAGAATTGTAAGATCATGTGCTTCGATAAGTGCCGATGTGATAAGGAATACTACTCAGTCAGTAAGAAGAAGATTGCAGCACTGCATTGATACCATTGGTCATCACTTCGAACACCTTGTGTAAATGGACGTTCATGCCACCTTTCTGATCTTCATTGACCTGTTACACATCACTGGATTCGTCTCGATAGCCGCTATCAGAAAATAAATACCAAACTATAGCATCCCATTACAAAAAAAAAGTTGACCTTCATATCTCTGAAGCGACCCCAACTAGCAACAAAAAACTAACGTCATATTATGGCCCCCGTTGTCCCATGCAATTTTTGTCCCACAAGCTTTTCAGCTCCTATCATACTTTCGGAGTTATCGGTCTCATAGTCAAAATAACTGCTGCAGACAAAATGTGGAAATGAAAAGTGGTGGGAGATCATGCGTTTTACGCCCGTTCGACGGCGGAGTACTGCACAAGGGAAGTACACACAGTGTATGTAAGTTACTATGACGCATTTAAAGTGTTCTGGGGAGAAATGAATAAGTAGGAACTCCTTCCCATAAACGTATCGTTTCCGTGGTTCGGCCGGCCAGTGTGGCCGAGCGGTTCTAGGCACATCAGTCGGGAACCGCGCGACCGCTACGGTCGCAGGTTCAAATCCTGCTTCGGGCATGGATGTGTGTGATGTCCTTAGGTTAGTTAGGTTTAAGTAGTTCTAAGTTATAGGAGACTGATGACCTCAGATGTTAAGTCCCATGGTGCTCAGAGCCATTTGAACTTTTTTTTTCCCGTGGTTCAAGAACGAACATGTAATACAATGTAGGTCACTCTGGCATATTTGTCCGCAGCTCGTGGTCATGCTGTAGCGTTCTCGCTTCCCACGCCCGGGTTCCCGGGTTCGATTCCCGGCGGGGTCAGGGATTTTCTCTGCCTCGTGATGACTGGGTGTTGTGTGCTGTCCTCAGGTTAGTTAGGTTTAAGTAGTTCTAAGTTCTAGGGGATTGATGACCATAGATGTTTAGTCCCTTAGTGCTCAGAGCCATTTGAACCATTTGTCTGGCATATTGACTAATTGGGGAAGAATACTCAATATTATCCGCTTGCGCTGTGACCACATTAGTTAGTATTAACTATCGGATGCATAGTTGTTAAATACCAATCTTTCACCAAGCAGACGTGGAAGTCTGAAACATAGAAGAGGCAGTGAAAGAAGACGAGAGATATGGGAGAGGGCATAAGTAAACTCTTTATTTCAAAAGTTATCGCTGTAACTGTTATTTCGTTTATCCCAATGCAAGGCAAGACGGCTAATGCCTTTACGGAAAAACGTTTTCGGTCGCGTACGAAAACATGATTGCACCCAGGTGTGCACCTCTTCGTCCGAAGCAACCGAAGGCCACGAAAAATATGGATATCGAGTGGAGAGAGATTGGGACTGTATAGAGGATGTGTAAGGGCTTCCCAGCGAAACTTCTGCAGCGAACCCGAAACAACCAGGGCAATATGGAGCAGTTGTTTTGGAGCCGTGAAGAAAGTCATTAGTGTCCGTCGATTTGCTTCGGACAATCCTGATTCCGTAGGCAAACGCAAACATTTTCCCTGAAAGCTTTCACCGTCATGTCTCATAGTGGGTTAAATGTATTAACAGTTGTTACGATTATTTTTGAGATAATAAACAGTTTACTTACTTTTTTCCATTTGTCTCGTTTTAATTTGACTGTCCCTTGTATTTCATTTATTATATTTGTTCATGTGAACTGTACACTTCCAGGTACGATTTCCTATTTGTAATGACATCTACAATATCCCAGCGACAAGTCATCATATTATCGACTGAGAATTTAGAAATATACTATATGTTTGGGGATATACCGTTCGCGAGCAATGGACTTCCCAATCATTCTGAATGTGTCGAACAGTTTCATAGTGATGAGATAGAAAAATTGTATCGAAAAGAGTGTTGAAACTGAAATATCACCGTCATAGTTTAATATTACCACCAAAAGCAGGCATCTCAAGAAAAAAAAATTAATGAACAGTTTTTGTCAACTGAAAGGATGACGTTCGTCTTAACCCCGCAAGGAAAAGTTCCCAGATTCTAATGGTGCCCTTACAAGAACAGCTGATCGACAAGAACATTGTTTCTGCATATAACACAATATATTTTAAATTGGTGATACAATCTTTATTAATAGGAAAGTTGCTTTCTGTGCGATTAGAATGGTCCTTTTAAACAAGCTGGGGTCAGGGAAAAATTAAAATCACAAATGACTGATAAGGAGAACGGCCAGGATAAGACCTTAGATTACCGTTCGGTTCCTTTATGACCCTATCGATAGATATTTGTCGCTAAAATTGAGGCACATGTTCGGTGAATTGTATGTGTAGACACGGTTGGCAGATAATTGTTGCCAGTGTAATTGAGCAGGCTGTTAGAGGGCAGGAAGGCGCAGTGGCGGCGGCGGCAGCGGCGTCTGCTGGATACGCGAGGTAAGGCTATCCGGCCACCAGCAGTCCAGTTGTGGCACAATCTGCGCTCTCGAACCCAGGACACGTACGGAGGCGAGTCTCTGCTGATGACGCTGCGCTCCGCCGGAGTTTCACAACGGTTGCGGTCAGGCGTATCTTCTCCCATGCTTGGCTGCTGCCCGTATTGAATGGCGCGTTGTTTCCGAGAACTGCCCGCCAGGCCAATGCGTCTTACTGCCGCAGCTCTCCCTCTGAGAACATTTCGTTTCCTCTGCCCAAGTCGATTACGCATACTTCTCTTTCTTTTGCCAGTATCGAAAACATCCGTCTCTGAGACTACTCACATGACTTCCGGGTGAAGTGCTATAGTGCCTGTCGGTGAAAGACTACGTTTTTCAGCAAATGTCGCAGTTGCGAGTGTTTTTGACATCAGTTATATTACGCGTGGAAATCATACCTACTAAAGACACATGAAAATTTCTGTCGGACCAGGACTCGAAACCGGATTTCAGTCAGGAACAGACGTAATAATATACACTACAAAAAAATGGTTCAAATGGCTCTGAGCACTATGGGACTTAACATCTGTGGCCATCAGTCCCCTAGAACTTAGAACTACTTAAACCTAACTAACCTAATGACATCACAAACATCCATGCCCGAGGCAGGATTCGAACCTGCGACCGTAGCGGTCACGCGGTTCCAGACTGTAGCGCCTATAACCGCACGGCCACTCCGGCCGGCAATAAACACTACAGTCTAGAAGGGCAAAATGGGGAGAATACAAATTCTGAATACGTTTGTTTCATTAACTTTGTTGCGAGAATCCATTAAGTTGTGAGCAGTGGGGGCCTAAACACTGTGGCATATGAAGGTTTGGATTTGTGCCCGGATTTTAGGCAGGAACAGACATTGTCATAATAAATATTACATCTTAGACGGACAGAACGACGATAGTACAAATTTACTGGAAGCGTGCACGGATAGAAGTGCTCGCGATAAGCAGAAAATCCAGGTTCGAGACCCGGTCTGGTAATGTCATTTATAGGTAGCATATCTAAATCTAACACGGCTGACGGAAGATATTCGCAATTAAGTTATTAAATCATATGCCCGGACCAAAGCGCTGAATTAAATACGACTGAGCATCGCTGGATGGATTTGTGTTACAGGTTAATTACCAGCCAATCTATATCATTTTGCTCTGCTAGCATTACACTAATGCGAAATATACAATGGAGGAGGTAAAATTATTTTACAGTCTGTATCGACTATCGGTTCTCTAAATTTAACCAGCAGGGTTTCGCGAAAACAACACTACCATTATTCAAAAGATAAAGATTTAATTTATCTCTGTGAAACCTCCATTTCGCTATACCAATCTGGTACGATCCTAACAGTGCGTCACTTATTTTTGTTTAACGGTTGTTCTCTGGAATACTGCATATGGACACCGAAAACACTAGAGCAGGTAGCACTTCCGTCTTGCTTGTGGCTTCCTAAACAGGTGCACTACACTGCCTTCGAATACACCCAACAAATCACGCTCTTCATTCATCTCTTCTACTGCGGGTTTCATGTGCTCGTTCATTCTCATCTCACTTTCTAGTATTAGTTCTAGTTACTTAAAAGATAATAAATTGGCTACTGTCTGAGTTTTTTCCCGTATAATGATTCTAGTTTATAGATCGCACCATGTTGTAAATCGAGGAACCGTTGTTGTAAGTGGCTTTCACTGGGGTATGTAATTATTTCTCTTATTTATGGGCATTATTTTGCAGCTGTCCACATTTAGAAAGAGGTATCATGCACTAAAAAACGGTCATAACCGAAAGGGCCTACAGAATGTTTCTTTTGTTTTATTTTTCAATTGCTTATGGATATTTGGTAACATAGCCAACACATCTTTGAGAATACTCTTTACGTATTACATTATATTTAGAAAGTTTCTTCGATTCAGTGATACAGTCGAAAAAACTGCCCAACGTTTAACGAAAGAAACAAAAATTCTTTATTATCAAGGAGCTGTAGGCTCATGGTCATGAAACGGGTCTATAGCCTGAATGGTATTCTTGAAATTAGTAGAACAAACATTGTGACCAGAGGAACAGTACAGTATAACACTGACGTTGTCATTTTATTTTATACTTCGTAGAAATTTGAAACGAAATTTCTGTAATCCATCATACCTTAAGTTCCAAATCTTTTTCTAGTAAGCGATATAAACGATTTTTTCCTGACAAAATGATGGACGAAAGGAACAGTGAACCTCACGGCGCATATTATCTGTTAGAAACTGAAGGAGATGAGTTTTACTACAAAACATCCAATGATAAGGTGATTAGTTTAGTAACGTGTTCAGCGATTTATATGCATAGGTTCAATGAAATGAATATAATTATTTTGACACTGACGTGTTGAGTAACGCTCAAGAAAAGAAAAACATTTTGTACGATAATGAATATGCTCAAAAATTAATTTTTAGTGTTACTGTGAAGAAAAACATTCTTACAACTACTATTTCAAGTAAATGCATTATTTCCAATTTAATGTTAAAGTATTTATAATTTTCATTTAACAGTTAATCTCTTCGTTTCCAAACTAGTAGAAAATAACTTCTTCCTATCATGAAAATGGTATCCCTTGCTCATTGTTCCCTTGTTACGCATAGTACGTGGAAATGAATTTTTTTCCGGTCGATGAACAAGAAAAGAAACGTGAGAGGGGAGGGAGAAGGGGCGGTGGGCTTAACTTTTCTAGGTTTTATATTTTGAGGGAAGTTATCAAAGACACTATGACTTGCAAAATTCAGATGTTATTTTCGTCAGTCATTCATATATTAACAACCACAGACTAGGACTCGTCCCCGGTATTTAATTAAACTGCTGTAGAAACTATTATGTACGCTTGATAATGTTAATTAGGTGAAACAGTAAATGCAAGCACTAACATTTTTTGATAGCCGTTAACGGAAATTATCATATTCGAAAGTTATGTAAGCTCTTCCTTCATCTAACTACAAGAGCTGAAGCATTTGTAACTGAACGAGGTAGCACAATAGATAAGGCTACAGACTCGCATAGGGGATGATTGGGGTCATATTCACGTCTGTGCATCCCATCTGTGTTTACTGTGAATTCCGCGAACAATCTAAGGCAAACGCAGGGACTGTTCCTTTGGAACAACACGCAGCCAGAAGAGTAAGTAAATAAAAGTTCCTGTCGCAGGCAGACACTCTCGCCCTGTGTTGGTTTCCTCGCCATTTTGCTTTCACGTAAACGAAATCCTCTGAATCTTTTTCACGTCAAATTCCCCACCCCTTTGCAGTGACACCGTATTAAAGCTTACGTGCCATGTGTCGCAATAGATATATATCCCAAATACGGTGCGTCGTTTATCACGCCACGGAATGAGCTAGCTGCAGCCGCGTGGTAATATTTCTTTTTCAGAAGCAATTCATCTGTCTCGAAGTTTCACAATATCCGATAAGGAAACGTAGAGTCGAAACCTAGAATCGCAGAAAAATGTCCAGAATTTACCCGTCATTCTCGATGTCTTATTTGAAATTTACTAGGGACATCTCCATCTTGTCTTCCCGAAGATATTATTTATTCACAATCTTACGCTGACATTTCAATGTCACATTGGTACTTCAGTAGCAGTCGAATGTTTGTCTGAAACGCTGTGGAGGTCCTGCTGGTGCTGGGAGTCGCTCAAGTGCCGAGTGGGTGTTACAGTGATTACGTTGGACTAGAATTCGGGAGGTGCGAATTTCATTATATGAATAATATCATCATTGTCCGGGTGACCTGACTTAAACGTTTATAGAGGTTTGCTTGAAACATTTTAGGCGAATACCAGGATCGTTCCCAGAATGAAATTTTAACCCTGCAGAAGAGTGTGCGCTGATACGAAACTTCCTGGCAGCTTAAAATTGTGTACAACGCAAAGACATGAACTCAAGTTCTTTGCCCAAAATCCTCCTCACAGTTTTACGTCCGCCAGTTTGGAAGGTAGGAGATGAGGTACTGGTGGAAGTAGAACTGTGGGGAGGGGTCGTGAGTTACGGATGGGTAGCTTAGTCGGCAGATCACTTGCCCGCAAAAGGCAAAGGTTGCGGGTTCGAGTCATTGCGCGGTACACAGTTTTAATCTGCCAGCAAGCTTCATACCAGTATCATTCTTTCAGTAATTACTCAACCGATTTAGTCATTCAGATTTGCTTAAACTGTAATGATTAATTTGTTGTCTGGGGTAAAATTGTACACGTCCTCCCTTTCTGTCTTTAGAGAATTGTACATGATGTTTTTGTGGATGTTATTGGCAGTATTAGTACAAACGAAATTGCTTTATAAGTATAGCTCATACACCTAAATAGGATGCAAGGCATTAAGTTAATAGGAGAAAGCTTGAGCAGTCAAAACGCTATGACAGACACCGTAAGACGTTCTAGCTCAGCTATTTTTGTTGTAAAAATGATTTTCAACTTCGGAATCAATCAATCATTCATTTGACTTATTTTCATTTATCATTGTCCTACGGAATAATATGTTGTGATAACTCCTCACTTAGACAATAACCTGTAGCATTTGTAATCATGTGTGGGGTTCCAAGGAGCATTTTATAGGTATTTGTTTTAACAAATGGGAACATTAACTGTGGCCCTACACATTTATTAACCGATGAATTTTATTTTCGGCGAGCCATTTGAGTTTGTGGGTAAAATAAATATCCACAATAACAGTAAAGTTCCGCGTTCTGGCCCTAGACGGGGCAATTGGGTCCGACCGACCGCCGTGTTATCCTATACCAATGGCACCATCGGAGTCAGTGATATGAAGGAGTCTGCAACCGCTTAACCAGTTGTCGTCGGGTTTATTGAACTTGGAAATGCTAATAATCGATCGAGTAGCTCTTCAGTTGGCCTTAACGAAGCTCTACCCGGTTCTCCTGCATGGCAGTCATCCGCGCTGTTTACTCAGCTGTGGAGGCGAAAGTCACCAACACAATACTAAGAGGCATAATTGTCAAATTCTCTAGTCAACTTCTCCTGTAGAATACGATGGAGGTAATATTCGAAAGCTTGATGTTTTTCGCAGAAGTGACACGGCCAGAAGAACAAAAATGTTTTACTCAAGAATGTTGTCTTAGACAAGGAAAAATGAATTACGGTACCGTCTCGTGACCAACTGTGGCTACTAAAGGAGTGAAGTGTACAGCTGTAAGGCTTTTAGGCTCACTATCAACGGAAATAAATTTTATGACGGCTAGAAAATGTATTTTCAAGTGCAGGTTGCAGTTGTTCACACCGAACGATTACTTTTATACTCGAGAGAAATTCCTGAACAGAGAAAAAGGACAAATGCAGATACGTTAAAGGCCATCGTCTAGCCTTATAAACACCTATTTTCAAGTATTACGTGCAATTTCGACTGACCTGACATCTTCTACATAACGTTATTCGCGGATATCATGTATGGAACACAAAAGTAACAAATAGACCACGGGTACTCATCATTTCCGATTTCGTGCAAGGTTATGATGTACGTTGAACTTGGCCAGAAGTGAAAGCGACAGAAACGGGAATTCCAGACGGCAAAGCCTTTAGAAAAAAAATAGCCTTTTTGGCGGGAGTGAGGCAAGGAACGAGCCATTCATTTTAGCGTAGTTTTCAGGCAGCTGCTCGCGCGGCGGAAACAGTGCAGAACTGTAGTCCGAAGGTAGTGGGGACAAGTCCCTACGCAGATACTTCTTTTTTATTTCCAATTTTTACGTTACTTACACTGCAAATAAACCGGAGCAATGCTCAATATATTGTATTTATTAATATTTGCACAAATCGGTGAAAAGGAAAGGCGAAGGAGACTTTGGAATTGCAAATAAGTTTCCAAGGAAAGACTTACAGTGTCCACGAAGACTCTGCAGGACTTCGTATCCCGTTAGTTTCGTTTTGACCTGCCGGCAGCCCTTGGCAGTTTCACGCCAACAATACTAAGCCGAATAACGTAAATTTTTCGGCAGTATTGTAAGAACACACCGAGAGTATTGTTTTTCTATAGAAACAATAAAACAACCATCGAACATTTTTTAATTATTTCGTGATGCCTTCAGCTGTCCTCTTTATTTCATGTACGATTGTACATGAGTAACGTGCTCCTAAAACAGCGAAAAGTTTTTCTAATTTATTTTATGACCGTTACATGCAGTCACGGGAACAAGAACGTACATCGCATGAAACACTACTAAAGAATCGTCCATAAAATAATTGAAAGTGGCCTAAGGCCGTAATTGTACAGTCGTACATGAAATGAAGAGAACTGTAGCTGAAGGCATAACGAAATCATTCAAAGAATACATCGCAGCTGCAGACCCTATCTCACTGCAAACTATAGAGCCATCTAACCATAAAAAAGCGGTAAGATACTGAGAAAGTTACTGTTTCCCCGTTTTTTTGACAAATATCACCGCAGCACATACAAATCATCGGCTGTAAAATAATGAAAGTATCTAGTTTTTTTATACGAAATTGTCTTTGACACTTTACCATCGCTTCCTGTAAATGTATTTACAATCCCAAATTTCTTTTGCTTTCCTTTACTAACTTTTATGGAAATATTAATAAATTAAAATATATTTAACATTATTTTGTTTTCTTTACTGTGTAAGTAACGTAAAAATAGCAAATAAAAATAAGTTTCCTTGTAGGGACTTGTCCACACTACATTCGGAATACAGTTCTGTACTGCTTCTGCTGCGCCAACCGCTACCTGGAAACTACGCTTCTTGCCTCAACCGACTAGCGCCAAAAAGACTAATTTTTCATAAAGACTTGGCGATCAAGAGTTCACGCTACTATCAGTTTCATTTCAAGCCATAAATTTGGACGATATCGGTGACGAGTGGACGCAGTCCCTTTGTAAGAGCAATGTGTGTAACCATTGAAGATAATTTTATATACAGATTCGCGATGTGTCAGCGTGAATGTGTTTGTTGGCGGAACGTTTAATTCGTTCTGTTAGGAACAGAGGGATGAATAAGCTGTAGAAGTCTGTTACCATATTGTCTGTCTTCCCACCATGAACGTTAAAACAAATAAATATGTTACAGTGTCCGCTACAACTTATTATTTATTGATAACCTGATTTACTTTTTATTTTGGCAACATATTGCGAGGTGCAGACCCTATCATGAGGAAACTTTGACAATACAAAAATATTTTTGGTGCACATAGAACGATTAAAATAATGGTTCAAATGGTTCTGAGCACTATGGGACTTAACTTCTGAGGTCATCAGTCCCCTAGAACTTAGAACTACTTAAACCTAACTAACCTAAGGACAGCAGACAACACACAGTCATCACTAGAACGATTATTCCACGGTATTATTTTCTCGGCGGTTTCCACGGAATACATTGTCAGATTAGAATGTCATCGGCCGGCCTTAGTGGCCGAGCGGTTCTAGGCGCTACAGTCTGGAACCGCGCGACATCTACGGTCGCAGGTTCGAATCCTGCCTCGGGCATAGATGTGTGTGATGTCCTTAGGTTAATTAGGTTTAAGTAGTTCTAAGTTCTAGGGGACTGATGACCTCAGAAGTTAATTCCCAAAGTGCTCAGAGCCATTTGAACCATTTTAGAATGTCATCTAGAGTGACGGGAAAAGGTAGCTCACACAAGGAAACAGCTGAACCTGACAAAACATAGAATTCCACAGTACCTGCTAGGGCAGTAATATCACGGAAATATGATTTTACAATTCG
This sequence comes from Schistocerca nitens, assembly GCF_023898315.1. NCBI lineage: Eukaryota > Metazoa > Arthropoda > Insecta > Orthoptera > Acrididae > Schistocerca > Schistocerca nitens. The sequence continues at coordinate 268,239,180 of NC_064616.1, forward strand.
CATAAATGTTTTTGTTTCCTCGTAATTGCCTCAGCATGAGGTTTACATATCGAAATATGTTTGCAATACAATATCCGAGTCTCTTTACCTCTCTACGTGGCTCAAAATTCTTAAAGAGGACATCAATCTCGCGTAGCAGTAAGAATGAAGACAAAAATCACAACAGGTTCCATATCTAAAATTTCAACTAATACGGCTATATTGAATGGAAAAATACAGTCCATTGAGTGGAGAACAATACAGTGGTCCGTAGCTTCCATCAAGTTCGAATTCGAGAACAGCAGACGTAATCTAAATCTGTCAATGTAAAACTGAGTGTGTACTTAAAGCCAGAGCACGAGTTCGAATACTGGTGTGGAGCAGAGTTTCAGTCTGTCACCAAGTTTGACGCAAGATTATTCTATCAGAGTGCATTCCATTGTGGTTCATGAAAATATGCTTGAAAATTTCTTCTGTGAAGTCGTTCCGATCACTCAGTATTCGTAACGGTGATAATTGTCAATCTGACGTGGTGCTTGATATTTAGCGGTGACGGGGAAAATACACGTTAAACATTCACCGCTACTGCCCTGACTACGGTGAACCCATGTAAATCAATGGCTAACGGGTAAAGTAGCTGTCAACAGCAATAAAATGGTTCAAATGGCTCTGAGCACTATGGGACTTAACATCTGAGGTCATCAGTCCCCTAGAACTTAGAACTACTTGAACCTAACTAACCTAAGGACAGCACACACATCTATGCCCGAGGAAGGCTTCGAACCTGCGACCGTAGCCGTCGCGCGGTACCTGGCTGAAGCGACTAGAACCGCTCGGCCACACCGGCAAGCCAACAGCAATACGCACATAGTATACTTTCTCTCTCTCTCTCTCTCTCTCTCTCTCTCTCTCTCCACTTGCGTAATAGGAGACTAAGGTGTCTCGATACTAATCGCGTTTCGACTGTTCACAATAACATATAAAAGAATCTGTATTCGATCAGAACCTAACAATACATCTGGTTAATGGACAACGCCAATCGCTTTCCAACTGTATTGGATGACGTCTGCTTAATCTATCCCTAATTATTTCACCATCGACAGAACCAAAGATCAGGCGAAAAAAGTAAAGGTTGTAAATAATTACAGCTCAGATTTCACTGTCGGTTGTACACCCGTTAAGCTAATTGTTTGATACAAGGCTTTTTATGTTCGGGAGTTCATTATTATATCAGTATATTATGGCACAATGAGGACAGTATCGTTTTATAGGATACAAGTAAGCTGCCATTGTATGAAACTCGTGATTGTGTGTGAATGGTGGTGGAGGAGGAGGGGACACCTAACCAGCGTTTTGTAATTGCACCATGTTGCTACGACATCGTCTCTCATGCAGTTTTTCATTACGAAGGACTTAAGATTAAAGTGCTATGGGCTGGTGCATTTCCATTAGATAGAGACAGGGTGGCATTTAATTTTGATAAAAACTCTTTTGTTAAAAAAAATATCTCGTCCAGTAATCCTATTAACGTCGTGCGTATATAGCGTCCGTTGAGATAATGTTCCAGGCCTCTGTCGAGGGCTCAAGGAGTAATATCACTATTATGCGACTTTCTCGTAGGCAAGTAAAAAATTTGCTAGTGATGTGACGTGAACTGAAAGACTAAAAGTCTCATTTATAGTTTTTCACTCGTGTTTTAGAAATATACTGACCCATCGATGTTGTTATTAGTATTAACAAAACGCTGTTTCCTAATGCGCTTAGCTGCTAAGGAGACTGTTCCATTTTCCATCACCTGTCTTTTCACTCTTTCCTCTTTAACTACGTAACAACACATGCATACACGCGAAGTTACAACTGAAAGCATTTTCGTACAGGCCGGCAGACACATTAGTTCTACTTTCTGTTTGAAAATCAAAACCTGGTCATACTAGTAATGCAAAGTTAAAAGCAATCAGTAAAAATAATAGTTTTTGGGTCAGAGATGCACTTGTTCTGCTATCCAGTCCCCTTGTAGCTCAGTCCACTTAGCAGGTTATATTCGGGAGGTGCGATTGTGGTGCGTCTTGAGAATACCAGACTACGGTATCTGTATGCTCTCCAGCGGACTCGAAAATGCTATAGCCGTAGGAACATTTGAAAATCAGAGTGTATCAAATTTGATGAATTGGTTAAGTGCATCAACAATTCATATTTAATATTTCTCAGATTTCCAGTCGCCAAGCATCTTCGTGGCAGGTGCATGGTACTGATATGATGGGTTCTTTTTCTATCTAAATCAAGCCTTTTCTAACTTTTCTTCACTCAGTAGACCTGCTCTAGTTGCTCTGATTGCTGTTTAGTTTATGGTGTGAATTGGACAGGAACACATCGCATTCTGAGAAAAAAAAAAGAAAGAGGTGGCTGTAGAGTATTACAGGTAATGCAGCAGAACAAGACACTTGCGAAAATTTTAAAATACTGTATAAACAAAACAATTGCGCAGATAAACGTGAAATTTGACGTACGTCATTTTTAAACCTGTAATAACATGTCCGATAACTTCTTTAACGACGTGTAGAAGGGCTCTGGAATGTACAGCGCTCATTGCTGTTTCTATGTATTGCCCCTTGATTTCTGTTTCACACCAGCAGTAGTACACCCGACACTGGTCCATAATGTCCTTCAGAAGTTAATACATACCGGCTACAGGCCCGTATAGAAGAACCTTGTGGCTAACAGGCTAGAAACTTTCTACATTCCTCTCTCATTTAATGGCTTGATGTGTGACCACGTCGCAGCTTGACAGGGAGGTGGGTTGAAGGAGACGGAACGTCTAAGCACATATTTTGTGTTGTATTGTAGTTACATTTGTTGGAAAAGACGCTTTGTCAACTCACAATTTTTTGAGAGTAACAAACATCTTATGCCGATCTGATACCTTTCAGATTGCCAATACATAGAAAGAAGGATCCTTTATTGTATGATTATATGATAGCGGAACAAACACTGGTAGCAGTTACTTTTGTAAAATATCTGGGAGTATACGTGTGGAGCGATTTGAAGTGGAATGAGCATATAAAATTAATTGTTGGTAAGGCGGGTGCCAGGTTGAGATTCATTGGGAGAGAAAATGTAGTCCATCAACAAAGGAGGTGGCTTACAAAACACTCGTTCGGCCTATACTTGAGTATTGCTCATCAGTGTGGGATCCGTACCAGATCGGGTTGACCGAGGAGATAGAGAAGATCCAAAGAAGAGCGGCACGTTTCGTCACAGGGTTATTTGGTAAGCGTGATAGCGTTACGGAGATGTTTGGCAAACTCAAGTGGCAGACTCTGCAAGAGAGGCGCTCTGCATCGCGGTGTAGCCTGCTGTCCAGGTTTGGAGAGGGTGCGTTTCTGGATGAGGTATCGAATATATTGCTTCCCCGTACTTATACCTCCCGAGGAGATCACGAATGTAAAATTAGAGAGATTAGAGCGCGCACGGAGGCTTTCCGGCAGTCGTTCTTCCCGCGAACCATACGCGACTGGAACAGGAAAGGGAGGTAATGACAGTGGCACGTAAAGTGCTCTCCGCCACACACTGTTGGGTGGTTTGCGGAGTATAAATGTAGATATAGATGTTGGTAAATTTGTTCCGTTGTCCAAACTGTATATTCCCCAATATTTTCTATGTCATATTGTCAACACTACTTTCTTTACATAACGCTGCTATTGCCGATCACCGATGTTAACAAAAGGTAGCCAAAACAAAACTGGCCCAGAATATATATACACGGCGGTGAGAAAAGTCGTGGAGTAGCGATATATTCAACGTAGATGGTCGCAGTATCGCGTACAAAAAGTATAAAACAGTTGTGCACTAGCGGAGCTGTCATTTGCACTCAGGTGATTCATGTGAAAATGTTTCATGCGTGATTATGGCTGCACGACGGCTATTAACAGACTTTAAACGCGGAATGGCAGTTGGGGCTAGACGCATAGGACATTCCATTTCGGAAATCGTTAGGGAAATCAATATTCCGAGATCCACATTGTCAAGAGTGTGCCGAGAATACCAGGTTTCAGGCGTTACTTATCACTCCGGGCAACGCAGTGGTCACGGCTTTCACTTAACGACCGACAGCAGAGGCGTTAGCGTGGAGTTGTAATTGCCAACAGACAAGCAGCATTACATAAATAACCGCAGAAATCAGTGTATCCGTTAGTACAATGCGGCAATATTTGGCGTCAATGGGATACGGTACCAGACGCCCGATGCGAGTGCCTTTGCTAACAACACGACATCGCCTGCAGCGCATATACTTGACTCGTGATCATATCGATTGAACTGTAGACGACAAGAAAACCATAGCCTGGTCAACTGAGTCTCGATTTCAGTTGGTAAGAGCTAATGGTAGGGTTCGAGGTTGGGCCAGACACAATGAAGCCATGGACCCATATTGTCAACAAGGAGCTATGCAAGCTTATGGTAGCTCCATAATGATTTGGGCTGTTCAAAATGGTTCAAATGGCTCAGAGCACTATGCGTCTTAGCTTCTGAGGTTATCAGTCGCCTAGAACTTAGAACTAATTAAACATAACTAACCTAAGGACATCACACACATCCATGCCCGAGGCAGGATTCGAACCTGCGACCGTAGCGGTCGCACGTTTCCAGACTGGAGCGCCTAGAACCGCACGGCCACTCCGGCCGGCCGATTTGGGCTGTGGTTACGTGGTCATGGACTGGGTCCTCTTGCCCAACTGTACCTATTATTGACTGAAAATCGTCATGTTCGGCTACTTATAGACAATTTGCAGCTGTTCATGAACTTAATGTTCCCAAACAACGATGGCGTTTTTATGGATGACAATGCGCCATGTCACCCGGCCATAATTGTTCGCGACTGGTTTCCACAACATTTTGGACAGATCGAGCGAATGAGTTGGCCACCCATCGAACATTTATGGGACAAAATCGAGAGATCAGTTCGTGCACAATATCTTTCATCGGAAATACTTTCGCAGTTATCGACGACTCTAGGGCCAATATGGCTCATAATTTCTGCGGGAGACTTCCAGCAACGCGTTGCGTCCATGGCATGTCGAGTTGCTGCACTACGCCGTGCAGAAGGAGTTCTGACACAGTATTAGGAGGTACCCCATGACTTTCGCCACCTCAGTGTATTTATTACCGCTTTTTCTGGTGCTCAAACTCTTTTTTTAGGCATTTACGGTTTTTAATCTCTACAGAGTCGGTTTCACCTCCATTTTGCCACTAAATTTTTCTTTTCAGATTTTGCTGGAGGTATTTCCGAAACACTTCCAGTCTTAAACTCCTGTGAAAACAGTTGCACACAGGGTACCCACTAATGAGCTTCGCAAATAACACTCGAAAATGGACACGCGCTTTTTATCGTGGGCACCAGTTTGTGTTGCATTCAGCTGGTCAATAAACATGTCTGCTCCTCTCACTCACTCAAAACTAACGACACAGTGAAGTACTCAGGAAAGAGCATGCGGGAGATGTACATGCGCAGAAATATGAGATCAACCGATTTGTGCACCGAAATCAGGGTTTCCAGCATTATCTGTTTATTAAAACCTTTATTCCGTGTCAGTCTCATATATATTATTAGGGCCAGTTTTATTTGGCCCACCCTGTGCAAAATGCTGTCATGTCATTAGCGTCAGCAACAAGTAAAGATAATGATTTTATTTTACCTGGCTCGCTATTGCAGCTTGTTTTCGTAACACTGTAACCTAGTAGAGGAGATGAATTAGCCAGTAGCAAAGTTTCTGTAAGGTAGTTTGCAGACTCATGGGTGCCTGAACAGAAGTGCTCCGACCACTGGCTGAGTTTAAACGACCGCCGGAATCGCCTTGGGTGGCCAAGGCATTAGCAGACGGCTAACTCGTCGCCTGCAGCGGAAGGACGCGCTTCGCACCAACTCCTGTGGCTGTGTTTAAGCCAACACACTCAATTCCGGCTGCACATTCTTAACTGGACATAAGTGGTTTTCACTACTTAGCTCAGAAATTAAAACAAAAGCTACATACTTGAGTATTCAGAGGAAGTCTCTCTCTCTCTCTCTCTCTCTCTCTCTCTCTCTCTCTCTCTCTCATTTAAATCAATCACATACAATCCATGAAGCCTCTTCCTACTACGAAACACCAGCGTGAACATACAACCTCATTCTGTGCTAGAAGTATTGCTGGGTTCACGAATCCAAGTTGCGCTCTTACCACCCTTAAGAAAACGCGTTATGAATGAAAGAAACTGTGAACACCACTAGATGATATCGATAAGTAATGCCGTGTATCGGAATACTTTTTATTTCATTTCGTTATTGGATTTTTTTTTCATTTGCTAAACCGCTTTCATCCAGTTGTTAATCACGAGCTCCCAATGACCTGTGTCATTATTGTTATCAAGTGTAAGAAAGCTGACTGTCAAGTTGTGTCGGTGTCGCAAGTTATTATACACTGAAAGACATGGTCCAATAACTATGAAGACGTGAAGTACAACGGTATAATGGGAAATTACCATAGACTGGATGATTTCGAAATTTCGTTGCATATTTTCTAGTATAATTGGAAAGTAACGACGTAACAGTTGTGTTGTAGCTCTCTGACAGCAATATTTGCGCAGCGTCAGTGTGTTAACGTGTTTAAAAACCAAGCTCAGTATTCTAGTCACCATTAAATCATTTAACAGTAAATAAATATATCCAAAAACGGCAGTTTTGCTACGATGTGTCGAAGACATGAGTGTTTGCATTTGACCAGAACAATAGTGCGCTTTTCAGACTCCGCTTTCTTCAGCTAAAATCTTTTCGTATCACATGATCACATGGGATTAATGAAGAAAGAAGATCTTGAAATTTTATTTCGGTGTCCGAAATGTGATATCAATTATGTGAGTAATATATTGCTTGATCGACACTAAGACACTGATTCGCCCAGCAAAACTCCAATATGAGGCTCTACCATACAGGCATTCCTTTAGCGGTGACATGTCAACTTCCTGCAAGATCTCATGAAAAGACTACGAGACTAGTAAAGAAACTACACTGGATTACTTTAGCGGTGACGTGACTACTTCCTGCAAGATCTCATGAAAAGATTACGATTCTAGTATATAAACTACACTGCAGGTTACCGACAACCTTCCCGCGAACTATTTCCGAGTGGAACAGGAGGGGGAAGTATTGAGATTCATGGTACATCGCGTAACCTCCGTCATACACCATTTTTGTTGTGGGATACAGTGGAAGGTGTACATGTAGACATGGTGTAACAAAAATGTATGGCAGAAATTGGAGGACACGTTCCTCATACACAGACGAAGAAATTATGTTATATGAAATAGCATGAAAATAGGAAGGAGGTGTACTGAACTGCGAAAAACGAAGCAGAATAGAAACAGTGAACGATCCAAGCTCAAGATGTGTAACATGAATTACAAGAACCACGCCGTCGTGGTTGTGTGGTCACGGTGTCGGACTGCGAAGGGGGTTATCCGTGCTCAAACCAATTTTTTTTTCCACAAAATTATGAACTTTCCGTCTGGTCATTTGACATGTCTGTTTTCCCCTCTGTAATCTTGTCAGTTATCATACTGTACATTGGTTATAGAATAGGGGTAATGTGGGTAATGCCAGCCATGGACGGATGGCTTCCCACAATAGCAGTTCTCAATATTTGTTCAGTGCAAGGAACTTTACTTTCAATGTATTGACCTGAAATGGGACTACGCCGCCCGAAATAAGCACATTTTCAACTTAAAAAGGCAGTCTTTCATTGCCTGGTTTATAACTTTTCGTCTTGTTTCGTACTATCAAGAACAGAGAGAGAAAGGGGAGAGAGAGAGAGAGAGAGAGAGAGAGAGAGAGAGAGAGAGAGAGAGAGAGAGAGAGGTCCGTAGGCTGAAGAGCAGACCGTCACTTTGTGTAGGCTACAGCCAGCGAAAATAGGGAATTTTGGAATATATATTCACAGACTACATGTATGAATGAGTGCATGAGTGAATTTGCCCTGCTGCCGAGGTCGGTTATGCTGTCTTGTACGCTGCCACTCGGCACAAAGCTATTTTTAGTACTCGTTGGCAGGAAAAAAATCTGATACGTTAAGGATGAGAGACTATGGTGTATACTACCTGACTATCAGTCTCTGCACCAATGTCCTCGGTTAAGTTGGACTCGTCTCTACTTTATTTCATTGACTGAGGGCGTACTCGTCTGTCAGTGGCCATCCCATTGGATGGATTTGACCACCTCCCAGAACGTATTGTTTAACGTATTGGGGCTAACTTCCATTAATTCAGTGACCCAATGTAGTCGCAGCGCGAGTCTGATAGGTATTTCCATATGGATAAATGTTTTAGTACGGAATATACAAATTTTCACTAGTAACAATCTCGCAAGTATTTCATTCATTACTCTGATTCGAGTTATTTGACAGCGACAACTGCCGCACGGGATTAGCCGAGCGGTCTCGGCGCTGCTGTCACGGACTGTGCGGCTGGTCCCGGCGGAGGTTCGAGTCCTCCCTCGGGCATGGGTGTGTGTGTTTGTCCTTAGGATAATTTAGGTTAAGTAATGTGTAAGCTTAGGGACTGATAACCTTAGCAGTTAAGTCCCGTAAGATTTCACACACATTTGAACATTTTGACAGCGACAACTGTTCGGATATTTGACTATATGGTTTTTAATGTGACTTTCATTTACGCTGCACTTCATAATGGCCAAGGAGGACGAAACTGGTTATGCTAAAATGAAATAAGGGCGTTTCTTCAGAATGTCTTTCATTAAATTCATTAAAGACATTAGCGACTTCTGTCACGGAAATTTCACTTATTCATTAAACTTAGGAATTAAATGCGTTGTTACCAATAAAGCTAAAGTAAGGAACGAGAAATGGACAGTAACGTGCTATTGGAATTGGTAAATTCAGTGAGAAACAGTCTGTATGAATCTAATAAGAAACATTATTTACTCTTCCAGATTTCTGTTGATAACGAGATCGTACTGAAATGACAATTATTGATGAGAATGCACAGCCAGCTTCGTGTGTTTCTCTTTTACTCAGTGGTACTTCGTCATGCTTACGTTTTTGTTTGGCTCAGACGAATTCGAGAAATAAGGGCTCTTACGGGGCTTTTAGACAGTCGTTTTTCCCTCGCTCTATATGCGAGTGGAACAGGAAAGGAAGCGACTAGTGGTACAAGGTGTCCTCCGCCATGCACTGTGCGGTGGTTTTCGGAATGTGTATGTATTTGTAGATGTAGATGTAGTAGTGCCTTTAATGACGTGTTCGTTAGTTTCAGTTACCAATTTCCAATCAACCTCCAATTACCGTAATCATAACCTGTGTTTTCGCGCAGTAAATGTTCTCATGTAACGGCGCTGAATGTGATGGAGCCATTTAATGTCGTAGCATCATTGTACGCTAAAACAGGCCTTCACTAAATGAATAGCAGTAACACAAACTGTTCAAAAAAGACTTTTTTCAGGTACCAAAAATTGTAGATTTGACAGTGAAAATGACTTTCTCCTTCGACAATACTTTCTTTGTTTTAAGTGTACCGCCTTATTTCAAGCTGTACTGTAGGTCCCCCTAAAATAGGTTAGGTGCACAGGAGCTCAGGTCAGAAGCATGCCACGATGTCCATTCGTCCTACTAAATGCCATTGTATAGTTAAGAACAGGTATGTTAAAACTAGCCTTCCAGTTGACTACAGCTTTACTGTATTTTCATATATCTGCTTCGAAGATATATAATGAAATCGTGTTTCGACGTTTACAGTAGCTAGCCACGAGAAATGCTGACACGTGTTCTACCTCGATTTTAGCTTCTCATTCTCGATAGTTTCTCTACGGCAGCAGATAGTTTTCAGTTTTCATCACGTGAGTTTTACCGATGAATTGTGCACAATACGACAATAATTTTTTCAGCATTTTTAAAGAAACAAAGCTGTTGTAAATTAATCATCCAGTCAGTGCGAAATAAAACAGGAAATGAACGACAGAACCATTTTCGCACACAGCAAGCGTTATTGACGTACTGCCAGTCGGCTATACAGGGTACAGAAAAACTAATTTTACATATTTGGCAGGTTTATTAGCTACATCACCTAATCATACAGATATACCTAACAAAATACCAAGGAAACACGTTGGATTTCTCTTGTAGGCGTAGTTCTTGGCAGTCTTTACTTCCATATTTGATCCTAGTGAACAATTCTCTTTAGTAGTACTAGAGATGTTTGGCTCAAACCAAAACTGGGGAGACAGTACAAGACTTCGCAGTCTCGCGTTCCATAGGCTTTCGAAATCCTCAGCTACCTGGCATACATCCATCGTCAAGTTCGACTGACCCTTCTCAGCAGATATACTTCCTGCTGAGTAAGTGAAAGTGTAAATACTGTGCCCAGCCTACAGTAACAATGGGTCAGTAATAAAAATGACTCAAAATGTGACGCTTCGTGTTATTATTTCACATTGCTCTATCACTTTTGCTTGTAGGTTCCTAACGAAAAATCTAGTTGTTTTCGAACCTTAATTTCTTACTCAAGTTGTTTTCATGTGCTTTATGGCACATAAAAGTTCTGCACCCTGTAGAAGCCCATGAGAGCTGCACCCGTAAATCCATGTTCACTGAAAGATGAGGGAGATTCTTGCGTGAAGATCTGGGTCTGTCTGCGACGCAGTCTATTATAAATACAATAGGGAAGGTGTTGCGTTAAAGAAGCAAGGAAACAGGTACCGACTTGGATTAGTAGCGTATAGTTCAACCCAGCACACAAATTGCTGTGCGTAGTTAGTTTTATTCCGGATTCATATCTCCTATGGCTGCCTTAAATCGTCTGGGACGAATGATGAGATGTAGCCTTCGAATATATTACCTAATCAGTGCTGAACAAGGCAAGAGACACTGACGTCAGTATGACAACTCGGCCAGATGCTTCATTTGCTTACGAAAAATTTTCTTGCTCTGATGGTGGAAAATGGAATATCAGCTCCAGTGTAGAGTTGTTCTTCCGAGTACTTCATTCACAGAAAAAGTACAAGTAAGAGCTGATATGGTGCTGTACCTTCAGATGTTACAGCTGTAGCGAGCACGAGGTATCTCTTAGCACGTCTGTCCTTATCTCGGCACCAGACGCTGAGCGTGTTACTCAAACCACTTAACGCTGTGAAGGACGACAGCTTCTTCATGTTCACTCGTATCGCTGGTCCGCCTCTATCAGGTGCACGTCGCAGTATAAAACTGACAACTGTGTTTTGCATTCGTGAAGAACAAGGGCCCAGTACCAACTTGGTTGAATTCGTTTATAGAGTACAGTGTCATATATATATATATATAAAAATATAAATATATATATATATATATATATATATATATATATATATATATATATATATATATATATATGCAAGCAATCTGTACGTACTTCCATTAACTGTGGCCGTTTTAATTATCCAGAATTTGCGGTTGGTTGCTGCATCCTGTGAGTTTGTTTTATTACACTGTATGTCATTAGTCTGTACGACAGTTTCCATTGTGCACGCCGTGAAATTGTAGTATTTAGCTGTGTAGCAAGCGTTAATGACATATAGCTCACATCGGAATTTTTATTCATTTGTTACTGAAAGATTACTTATGAATGAACTTAATAAGCAAAACCTTCGTCAAGGAAGACGTCAGTTATATAGAATGCATTCGCGAGACGACAGCAAAAATACAGTATGTCGGCAAGACATCGATGAAATTATGGAGAGTGTAGGTAATTAACAGCGAAAGCCTGAAAAGGCTGCAAATATACGATCAGAGAAGCAAAAGCAGTAAATACGGGGCTGCAAAGGATCCTTCTGCTTTATAATTGTGAATGTGTGCCACTGACTTCAGTATGGCCTGCCGGGGTGGCCGAGCGGTTCTAGGCGCTACAGTCTGGCACCGCGCGACCGCTACAGTCGTAGGTTCGAATCCTGCCTCGGGCATGGATGTGTGTGCCGTCCTTAGGTTAGTTAGGTTTAAGTTGTTTTAAGTTCTAGGGGACTGATGACCTCAGATGTTAAGTCCCATAGTGCTCAGAGCCGTTTGAACCATTTGAACTTCAGTATGACACAGCGTACAAATGTATTTGAAACGTAAACTAGCTAGGTCCCAGTTTCACTCATTGCCTACCTCAAGAATAAATACTACTTCAGCGCACTCGCGTTACAAATGTACTGTACTCTCTTACCAGTGAATGAGATTTCCACACAAGTAAGAGAGCATTTGGAGGCTATATTGCACTCGTCTCTGCGGTGACTTAATAAATATTTTAAACACCCTCCAATTAAATCGTAAATTTTGACAAGACTGCACAAATTGCTGCTCCAATTCTGGAACCTTATCAACGAGTTTTTACACGTTAGACGTCGTCTTCCTTCAGCAGTAAAATGTGACGGGGTCCCATCATGCATGCGAACGCAAAATTAGAGAGATTCGAGCTCACACGGAGGGATACCAACAATTGTTCTTTCCGCGTACTGCAGGAAAGGTAGGAAATGGCAGTGGTATGTAAAGTACCCTTCGCCATAATATGATGAATGTAGATGTAGACGATTGTTATCCGATCATTGCTAACCATGGGCCGTGGGTGAAATTTGAATCAAATTCTGAGGGACTTAATGTAACAGTTTACTTTTCAAATTCATTTGTACTACCTGGGTTACTGCTTCATCCTGAGGCTCATATACACACATTCGCGATTATTCCTCGTACAGCTAGTTTGCGGCCTGGTGTATACTGGGATATTTTTGCTTCTGTTGCCGCATCCTTTCACCTGTTCAGCTGTTGATCATAATACACCTTACATGTTCAGCATTCATTTGTAGATGTGATTCACACACATGTGATACTGATAATTTGCTGGTCACGTGCAAGTAACAATACTGTGAGTACTATTACGTAATTGTACCATAAATAGTAATGAACATTTGCAAATTATTCTTGAAAGTAACAGAACGAGCGACAGTCGATAACATTTCGCCGTTTCAGTTTGGACAGCTTAGAGTCGACACTGAATCCCATTGTTTCTTGTGGAAATGCTTCAAAATCTGAAACTATAACGGATTTCACAACTTCTTTATCCGACAATGTTTAATCCTATATATTCCAAGAATAGCTCTTCTAATTCCTCTTCTTGAACTAGGGATTGCTGTTTGAAGTAAGCCACTTGTTAGTCTAGTTCTGTCAAGGACAACAGCGCCGCTTTAGTGTGTAACGCTGCCAAATAACCTGGGTACGAATAATGACGAGGCATGAGCGAGGCCAGTTTTTTTAGCTCAAGTATAAAATTTGGTTTGTATATGTAACCTCCTATAATGGTGTTATACAAGGTGTTACAAAACTCCTACTACAGCCTTCTATCAGTTGTAGAGGGGACTTATCCAGACTCAGAAAAGACACCAGCTGTTAAACCACGCGCATGCATACTGCGACAGTAACTGCGCGCAGCAGTGTAAGTTTAATGATGCACGTTACCGTATAACGCGTAGTAAACTGCGTCATCGCTGCGTTGACTGACTTTTAATTACGTTCCCAGAACGTCGTGGCGGTGTCGTTAAGCATACTGAAAGGTAGCCTTCAGCCGTATTAACGATGTGTTTATATTCTTTTTTGACGATTGTTATCCGATCTATTTGCTAGTTGTATTAACTCCCCCTGAAGTTTATTTAGATGCTAGCTCCTTCTGTAAAGTCGAAGTTTGGTATTTTTTCTTTTTTTTTAATTTGTGGGAAGTTCCTATGGGACCAAACTGCTGAGGTCATCGGTCCCTAGGCTTACACACGACTTAATCTAACTGAAATTAACTTACGGTAAGAACAACACACACACACACACACACACACACTCATACACACACACACACACACACACACACACACACACACACACACACACGTCCATGCCCGAGGGAGGACTCGAACCTCGGCGTGAGGAGCCGCGCGAACCGTGGCAAGGCGCCGTAGACCACGCAGCAAAGTTTGGTATTAAAAACCCTTGCACCACCTTCACCATCACTAGCAGAGAGGTTTTTACGGATCGTAGTCAACAAATTAAAACGAAGAGGGTTCTGTTTTATGTAAAATGCCCTAAAAAGCCACAGATAGGTAATATGGATATTGGAAAAATGTATAGAGTACGATATACCTCGTCTGTTAAAAAAATTCGCGAGGGGAGTTCTAATTGTGATAAGGGCGGAAATCCCACCAAAGCTGGTGAACATTAATGTTACTGAAATTTATAATCATGTGATGATACATATGTAAAAACTTCCAGATTAAAATTTTCACTCTGCAGCAGTGTGCGCGCTGATACTAATCTTCCTGGCAGATTTAAAATGTGTGTCTGACCGAGACTTGAACTCGGGACCTTTGTCTTTCGCGGGTAATTGCTCTAGCAACTCATCTACCGAAACACAACTCACAACCCGTCCTCACAGCTTTCCTTCCCCAATAACTCATCTCCTACCTTCCAAGGAAAGGTCGAGAATTTGTGTCTCTGTCCGGCACACAGTTTTAATGTGCCAGGAAGTTCCGAATGTAAATACTGTTTTGATAAACAGTGCTTTCAGTTCATCATCCACGATGAAAGGCGGGAATTTTTCAAAGAGTAAAATGAATTTAATACGGAGTTCAAGCAACATATCAATGTAATTTTTTTTCCAGGTATGCATATAGCTGCCGCATAATACATACCTAATTTTAGTCCCCTTTTTTTAGTCAGAGTTATATGATTTCAAAACGGTGAGGTCTTTTAAGACTCATTAACATCGGTTGATAGAGAGATCTCTCGTTGTCTTATTGATCCAATGTTTATCGTGTTGTTCAGTTTTCTTGAGGCAAACGCTCACAAAGTGCACACTGACTCGCTAGCCCTCTCCGAGTCATGCAATCAAACAATGACAGAAACCTTGCTTACATGAAGTGTGCTACCAACATTCTGATTTTGGCTTCTTTCTAATTAGAAAGGTATAAGAGTCAAAATTTACAATCATTTAATAGAGCATACGACAGAGAAGCATTTTCACATAACACTACAGGAAATGCATATAAACGCGTTTGTATTGACATTAATGGAGAACTTGCCATTAGGTATGCATATAGTACTTAAAATATCGGACAGGAATCAGATTTATCACCTAAAAGTAATAAGTAAAATCAATATTAGTTGCGCCCGTGAACGCTCAGTATCGAAGTTATCAACCCCCGACTCATAGTATGTAAATTAAGACAACTGTGCATTGCTCTTATCATGTAATGTATGTTATTTTAGGAGTGAGTGACAACATCCTACACAAAATTTTAAAAGTGCCCATTTTTCACCGGAATACATTTTTCAGCTCGCCCCTGCAATGGTTTCCGATTAGCCTGAAGTGTTCTTACCATGGTGCGTACTCTCTCATGCTCCGCCAACTTGTACAATAAAGGCTGCATCATCACATACACAAGTTTGCTTAGCCATCAACGTAACACACGCTACACACGAAGTCCATTGTGCTTACACTAGATGGTCAGCTCGCCTCGTACCGTGCGTGAAGTATAGCCCTCTGATACGTACAAGCGTTCTATCTTCAAAAAACGCAGGTCTCGAATTCTTACGACATAGTCAAAACACGCATAGAAATGAGAAAACGTAGCCGTACTTCACTGTTTCGCAGCTCGAAAACTGAATGTTTCTAGCTAGAACCATACCAAAAAACTGTTCTTACTTTCACGTAAGGAATCCGATCCTTAAGAATTGTCCACTATTTTAGGTACTCTTAATATATTTAACAGCAAAGGCTACCTTAGCTTCAAGGAACGAGCGGTTTAAGTGAAGTACTGTTGTTTTATGTGGAGATGCCATTCTGTCATGTGTTATGTTTTTGTTAATTTCGATTCCTTGCGCCTTGGTAACAAGTACAGCACTGCTTTAGGAGCGTACTTCTATTTAGTGCTGTGAAATGTAATATCATTAGCGTGGTACATCTACATTTACAATTTCAAGCCGCAGACCATCGCTAGAATTATAGAGGAAGTGGAGGCAATCCAAAGACGAACAGCGCGTTCATTTACTGAGATCGAAAGCTTTACGGAGACGATCGTTCCTCTCCAGTTTCAGACACTAAAATCGCGACGTTGTTCGTAATGGTATGATCTACCACTACATATCTTCTTCCTACTTATGTCTCGCGAAAAGACTGCGAACGAAAAATTAGAGATATTCTAGCTCACACGTAGGGATACCAACAATTGTTCTTTGCGCGTACTACAGGAAAGGTAGGAAATGGCAGTGGTACATACAGTACCCTTCGCCATAATATGATGGATGTAGATGTAGACGATATGTGACAGAGCGTACTTGTGTTTCAGTTTATATCCGTAACACTAACGGGTAAGTCTGAACTAACATGTTCGTATTTGAAGCCCTAGTACCTCACATATACATTACCGATAGTTAGTCATCTACTTGTACCTTCTTAAACAACTGCTTGAGTTATCTATTAATTTTTTGGCTAAAGAAGTGGAGTGTAACGTCGCATCATATGTGGTGATGTCTAACAATATTAAATCTGATTCGTTAGGATTCGGGCGAGCAACTTCAGAAGCTCCGTTCCTTCAGTTGATATTTCGGCCGAAAACTGTACGACAGAAATATCAGTTCAAGAAATGGAGTTTCTGAAGCTGCACGTTGAAATCTGTGGAGTCAGTCAGTACTCACTAAAAATATGAAGATGCTCGTCAATATAAAATACTTTTGAATATTTACACACGTTGGTATATTTGCTTTCATTGAGTTAAGTTGGCTGCCAATCTTCGTACGAAGCACTGGAAACACTGTATACGTTGTTCAGCATATGTTTGGACGCTTTCGTACAACTTAGTCCTGTCAGAAATAGCGTTGCTTAATCGTTTCCAGCAACATGTAAACAATCTATACAATACGCCGACTGGTCACTCGTAGTATGCATAAACACTATCATTTTATTCGTATACACATACGTCTTTGCGTGGAACAAAGCCGAGGAACAAGCGAATGTTGAAAACAGTGACTGTTACTGTCACTATGTTCTACTTGCTTAAAGACATCTTTGTCTAAAATTAAGGGTAAACATACCTGTCGGTCCAGTGACTTGGGAGCATGTTACTGCTGACAGACTTCGTCTTAATGCTTATGCCGAACGCAGTGCCTTCTGTCCAAAGTTGTTCGTTGGCTTAGCCGAACAGTGGATTTTTCTGCATAATTATATCAGCTTATTGTCCCACATGTAGCATGTTTATGGAAACTAATCGTTTCATGACTCTGAAAATATAAGCATCAAGGTACTCGCGTTGCAGTGCTGCCGTCTGCTAATTACGACCAATAGATTCACAATTATCATAAACGAGATATTATTTGGTATTTGCAAGACAAAATATATCTTTACACACGCAGTAATTATACATTTATATTTCCAAAAATAGAACTGACTGTGTTGTCGTATGTTCTTACCTTCTTGGTCAGAAGAGCTGACGTGGAGTGTTGATATAGCGATTAAAATATAGGGGGCGGAACAACATGAGTACATCATTTTCGGTGTATACGCACACCAGTGGTCTAATAACAAAAGCTACTGTCATGACATTATCTAAATCTTTGTCCCCAAATATTCTATTCCACTGCGTTTCAATCTCTTAAAACTTTATCTCTCCCCTTACATCTACATATGCATGATCGCTATGATGTTCACACTCAAGTGTTTTGGCAGACGATTCATGTGGAAAAAATGAAGACCTAGCTCTTTCCATGCGAGCTCTCATTTTTCTTATTTTATTACGACGGTTATTTCTCCCTCTGTAGGATGGAGTCAGCCTAATATATATACATTCATAGGAAAAAGTTGGTGATTGAAATTCTGTTAAAATATCTAGCCGCTACGACATTTTTTTTTCAATGATTATTACGATAACTCGTTTATCATACTCGTGACCCTTTCTCCCCTCTTTCACGATAAAACAAAACGACTTTCCCTTCTTTGAACTTTGTCGATGTCCTCCGGCAATCCTGTTAGTTAAAAATCCCACACCGCGCAGCAATACTTCAGAAGAGGACACATAAGTTTATTATAGGCAGTCTGTTTTACTCGGTTTGCTGCACCCTGTTAGTGTTCTGCCAGTAAAAAGCAGTCTTTGATTCTTCTTCCCTACAACACTCTCTCTATTTGTGATGGATCCAATTTAAGACGTTTGTAATTGTGATCCCTAGGTATTTATATGAACCGATAGTGTGTTTCGTTAATCGTCGTTTAACCGAAACATAATGTAATTTTTAGCGCTCGTGCGGAAGAAGTCATGATTTTTGGGTCAACTGAAAATTTTCGCACCGTATAGAAATCTTGTCTTAATCGTCTTCTAATTCGTTTTGATTCTGATGACTTTTCTAGACGATAAGATGCAGCATCACCTGCAAACAATCTAAGACAGCAGCTCCGATTGTCTCCTAAATTTTTCATATACAAGGGCTTTTCGTTTATTTACGCCCCATAGGTCGCAAAATGGAAACCACAGTGAAAATCAAAAATGTTTTAGTTTCAACAGTTAACTACCCTTTCCAGCTACCTGTCTACACACTCGCCGCTCCGAGTTAGACATTTTTCGTAGCGATGTACCAACTCTCCAATACCTTCTTCATAGAAGGCAGCCGCCTGTACTTGCCGCCAATTCATTACGCTGGTTTGTAATTCGTTGTCTGTGCCAAAACATTGTCTTCATAACCAGCGGTTCATGTTAGCAGAGATGAAACTGAGAGGGAACAAATTATGGTGGTGATCAAATACTTTCCATCGAAAACGCTGTTGGAACTCTTTCGGTGCCCCTGCAGTGTGCGGCCAAGAATTGTCATGAAGAAGGTAATGCGTGACCTTTACGTTATGTGGACTGCATGCAATCAGTCTGAATCTCGTAGCACGCCCTCACACTTTGCGGGAGGCACTGTTTTCTAGGCATTTTTACATGCTCAACGTATGCTCAGAACTGAAAAGAGTGACATGACGCAATCGACGGGTATATTTAAGGTATTATCCAACATAACATCACAAAGCTTCGTCGTATTTTCTCAGTGGTTTCCATTTCGCAATAAACCTTGTAGATTAAGAACAGAAGAGGGTCTATAACGCATCCTCGGCGGACCTCCGATACAACTTCAGCTTCACGTGACTTCCTGTCACTCATTACGAGCAGTGACAGTTCTGACACGAAGCTAATTGTGTAGCCTTGTAGCTGTTCTACGTGTACGAGGAGCCAATGCATGTCCACCCGCTTTTTTTTTGGGGTTGTAAGCGGCTTCCTTAAATGACTTCAGGAGAATTCCCGGCAGCGGCCCTTTCCTTCCCACATCCACGTCCAACTTCCATTAACGGTATCTGCTTTAGTGTGGGCGCCTCATTCTAGAGCAAGGTACATAATTCGAAACATTTCTTGGTCGGTAATAGTATTAGTCAGATATAGCTGTCAATAGCTGTTACTCGATTATCCTTGCAAGGCGCACACCTCAAAAGTATTTTCCGTTCCGGAAAAGTGTTTTACCGACTAGAGCCAACGCTACATTTTTGTATTTGTGATGTCTTTGTTACATGTTCTAACATATTACGGTTTAAACAGCTCAGAGTAATGGAGGAAGAAGAGGAGGACGTTACAGTGCAGTCGCGAGCGAGGAAAGAGATCATCAGTGCTTCGAGCCGCTCGGCTTCCAGCACAGAGAGGGGGGAGACAGAAGCAGCAACACTGACATCGACCATCAGCGTGCAGTCGTCTAGCCAGGCCAGCATTAGACAGCACGGCGTGATTATTACTCAGCAGCAACCCTCCGATGACGATTCCGATACAGTAGGGAACTCTAGCGACGGCGACGGAGGCGCCACCGCACTGCCGGAATTCGAACCCGACACCGACGTCGCTTCCTTCTTGGGAGCGCGTCAGTCTCGCACCACATCCACCAAAAGCTCGCTATACTCCTCGAAATCGACCGAAAATGTGGTGTCGTGGAAGACATCCACTCAGCTGACGTCGTCATCCAAATCCTTCCTGATGTCTCACGCTAAATCCGAAGAAACTAGTCCGAACGCCTCACCGACGAGGGCTCCAGGGGGCGCGTACAAACCGGGCGGCGGCACCATCTACAGCGCCCGCTCGACCGAGAACGTGGCTAGCTGGAAGGAGACGCAGCAGTTGGCCGTCCGCTCCAGCTCGTCCAAGGGGTCCTCCCTGTCGTCGCAGGAGGAAGCGTCGCCACCGCGCAGCCTGACGCAGGCGCACTCCGTCGAGACTTCGAGCGTCGGCCAGGAAGGCCGCCAATGGCTGTCGGCGGCGGCGAGCCGCGCGGAATTGGCGCGCTCCATGGAGAGCCTGCGCACCGCCGTCACCCAGCAGCAGTCCGGCAAGCTGCAGGCGCACCACCACCACCGCCAGAGCTTCCTCACGTCTTCGGAGCGGGACATGCGGCGCGTCGTCGCCACGTCGGTGGAGGCGCGCTCGCTCGAGTCCCTGGAGCGCGAGATCCGACTGAAGCGGCGCGCCGTGTCGGGGGAGGAGCCACCGTCGGCGTCGGCGTCTGGGGGCGAGGAGCCGCTGTCGGCGGAGCGGCGGCGCGGCCTGTACGCGGTGGGCGGCGAGCGGCGCGCAGCCGTGCCCTCGCACCTCTCACTGCTCACCACCCCAGTACCTCAGGACCGTCGCCTCACCATTCTGTCGCCGCACTCACCCATGGCGCCCCCGGACCTGCTGCAGCTCGCCTCGCTCAAGAACCGCCGCAAGAAGGCCGTCGTGCTGCCCAAGCTCATTCTGCCGCGCAGCGAGAGCGACGTCTTCATGGAGTGAGTAGAGTGACTCCTTCCTGTCGTTATACGGGGTTTAACACTTCGTGTTACACAAGGGTAGAGATTGTAGAGGGGACACGGTAGATAGAGTTTTACATAGAAACCCTTGTCCGGAAACGTCATTCAGCGACGCTCCAGAGTGTCAAAGTTATGGGCACCAGCGCCTGTAAATATACAGGATAATTCCGTGATTATGTTAAAGATTGTCAAAAATGTTGGAGAACGATAAATGTATCAATATTAGGTAACTGTCCCTGTACTAGAAACGAAGGAGTCGAAAGTTATAAGCGAAAATCGTTCTGATACTTCTGATATTGGAATAGAGAAAAGGTACCTAATATCAGACACACTTTTGTAAACCCATTTGAAAGACCTAAAAGTAAGTGCAACTGTATTTTTTATGATGGTAGTAAGATCTTGCATTATTTAATTTTATCATACAATTATCGTAGTTGCAGTAATAAACAATCTTTCAGCGT
This sequence comes from Schistocerca nitens, assembly GCF_023898315.1. Classification (NCBI taxonomy): domain Eukaryota; kingdom Metazoa; phylum Arthropoda; class Insecta; order Orthoptera; family Acrididae; genus Schistocerca; species Schistocerca nitens. Next base: position 268,260,491 of record NC_064616.1, read on the forward strand.
AGTTATTAAATCTTCACAAACAAGGCATTTCGTAGGAATGAGATCAAGGTTTCCCAATATGAGACAATAATAATATTTTGCTTTAATTATTTTATTACGTTACAATGACATATGAATATACAATTTTTACATGATCATTCATTTCTGTTATCCTTCACTCATTTCACACTACTTAGGTTTATATTTACGACATCCGGGGCAAACAAAATTGTCTTCTGTGACACCGTAATCTTCATGAACCAAGCGATAACATTTCGTGCACTGTGCCCATTTCTCCCCGTGTTTGCCTTCAGAAAAGCGCCCAGTACAGAACAGACAATCTGCGTCATCGTCATCACTGCTGTCTGAATCCACACTGTCATCAAAATAGACATCGGATTCCGAGTCACTACACGATTCTTCTGCTTTAGGTCTACGATTGGAAGATATTCCACTCTTCTCCCCAAATCACTTTCTCGCTGCTTTCTTAGCTTCAGCCTCTGACTTCTTCTGTTTAGATTCTTGCAACTGCTTCACATAAGGAGTTGAAGTTAGTAACGCAGCAGAGCACTAACGCGATGTTTGACCTATTTGACTAATTCCAGCTGGTTTTGCGATGTGTGGGAGAGGTCTGATGTCTGCCGGGCTGACAGCTTGACCATCACCATCAGCAGTTTCCAAAATTTTACTACAATAAATGATGAAATATTGTTATCTCATGATAGTATTGCGTAAATTACATATAAACAATCGTGAGAGAACGAGTTACCCCAATACGCGATAGGTATCGTAATACGCGACACTGTCGCGTATTTGGATACCCATACTATCGCATATTAGGAATTTCGCCATCTTACACAAAGAATCACGCACTTGTTAACAACGTTTGTTGGAAAATGAACCTAATTGTCAATAGTTATAGGTAATACCATTACAAATAACAACAATAAAAGAGTACAGTAATATCCGATCACCTTTAAGCTGAAATATTGTCTCAACAACGATGTCGCAAAAACTGCAAACACAAGAAATTTTGTATCAACCTCTACGTACTGTGTCCGGCTCAACTACGGCGTCCTACTCGCTGTATCGTCGTCTGGCACGCAGTAGAAATGTTTAAGAAACTCTCCACCAGAGTGCAACCCCTAACATGAGCACAGTTGGGGTGTCTCATATTAGGGAACTATCGCATAATAGGCACCTTTCCTCTACATGTACCGGCACTTTTGTTGCTAAGATTGTAGGGTAGGCAACTTTCAGAGGTGGTAATAAGCTTCGAGACTAGAAAAAATGTCCAGTAAACATGGGCTCCAAAATGCTTATGTGAGGAGCTATGAGCGCTTGTTCATCTTAGCTAAAACACGTCTCTGTGGAAGAAGCTGTCATAGTTGCAAATGCATGCATTTTAGAACCCGTATTTACTGGACACTTTTTTCCTTGTTTTGGTCCATACTACCACCTTTAAAAGTTGCCTACCCTACAATCTTAACAACAACAGTAACAGTAGATATTCCACTGTCAGAGGTATCAGAACGATTTTAGCTTACACCTTTCGACTCATTCGTGTCCGGGACAGGGACCCCAACCTCAAACTGATACATTTATTCTTCTCCATCATCCTAGAAAGTTTGTGACATCATCAAGGAATCACCCTGTATGCACATATTTACAGGCGCCGGCGCCTATAACTTCGACGCTGTGTAGCGTCGTTGGATGCCGTTTTCGGACATGTGTTCCTATGTATAACTTAATCTACTAAGTCCCTTCTACAACCTCTAGAAGTGTGTAATACGATTTGTGAAACACCCCGTATGTCACCCAACAGATCCTCCAGTCGATACCTCTAGTTTCGCTAGGAAACGCAGTAAAGACGCTCCTATGCGCGAAATGACATACTGCTATCCATGATCTAAATTATCATTCTTACGATGTTAGAATAATCTCAATCTAAAAAAATCTTTTTAAAATACATTTTAGTAATTATCAAATCACAATTCACTGATCTACATCATTGGACTGCACACTTACGTACTATTTTACGTTACTTTAATTTCAAACCGTGTGCACAGACCCAGCTGTAATAGCGTCCTTAGCCACCTCTGGCTACACAGCGTGCAACAGAAGATATTTTCCGTATTCAGATACATGACAGGGACGACCGTTCGAAGTGAAGCCTCTAGTAAACATGGGCTCTACAATGCATACCTTCAGAGCCATGACAATTACTTCATCTTCCATACTGTGAGGCAACTCTTTTCTACTGCAAGCTGCTTGGTTTTCATATTTTGGGAGGCTATAATATGGACCCAAACAGGAAAAGATCATACAGTAAACATCGGCACTAAAAAAATAAAAAACGCAAGAGGGGACGTTCATGAAAGTGACCAAAATCTGCACGGTCCTAGGAATTGCAACTTATGATGCAGTTCAGGCATGTAATGATGGGAACGTAGGGAGGAAGAATGTATTAAACGGAATGGGAGAATGGCATTTAAGATGAGAAATTTCACTCAATACATGTTCAGAAACATAATTTACAGCGCCTTTCTGGCGCTGAAAAATTGGTTGAAGACCTCGTAAAAGAGAGAAGGCAGAAAATAAGAAACCCGAAGAGAAGCCTTGAAGGGAAAGAGGACCATGAGTCCAAACCTTGGGCCTTCTGAAGAGGTGACACAAGGAAAACGTAAGGTTGAACTTTAAATTGTATTTCCTGAAAATTATATATTTTAGAGTTTATGCACCTTGTTCTCAGAATCTGTGAACGCTAAAATTATGAAATTTTGGACACTTACGTCTGTAAACCCAGTAAATGTTTCCTTAAGAGTAACTTTTGAGATTCTGAGTGTGAGCTGTGATATGGAGCTAAGTGCACGGAATTCGCATGAATTCAATATTATACTTGCAGAATTATAATTAAAAATTATTAAAATTCTCCTACTCGATATATTCAAGAAAACCTCACCCGAGAAGCTTATTATATGCAAAGAGATTAAACAGAGAAAATTTTGTAGATATCTCTTGAACGGGTTCTGAGAAAAAGGTACGTATATCCATTTTCCAAAATAAAATTTTCAAGTCCCATAAAAAAGTTATATGTATATAATGCAAGGAAGTGGACAGTAAATGTATTAATTTCATTTAAAGCAGTGTACAAAATTTCATTGCCGTATCCTTAAAATTGTGGGTTTGGTGCATCCCTTGAACAGTGTGTCTTTTTCATGAACTTCAGCCTCTTTAAGAGCTATGAGCACCACATCATCTCCCATACTGTGAAACAAATCTTTTCTGCTGCAAGCTCTTTGCTTTCGATATTTAGGGAGACTATCTACCAAAACAAACAAAATATTTCTAGGAAACATTGGATGTGAAACGCATACCTTAAGTGCTCTGTGCACTTTTTCACTAGAAAAGATGTATTTCACAGTAGCGATGATGAAATAGTGCTCAGAGCTCATGTTTATACGATTTTTCTTTTTTTGGCCCATACTACAGCCTCAAAACATGGAAAGAAAAGAGCTTGCGGTAGAAGACTTCTTTTTCACAGTATCGAAGATGAAGAGGTGCTCGTAGCTCTTAAAGTATGCATTCAGAGACCATGTTTACTATGCATTTTTTGCTTCGAATGGCCGTTCCTGTCATATGCCTGAATGTTGACCATTCCTCATGGTACACCCAGTACAAGGACTTCAAATGGCCAGCTCCAGTCAATTCCGTAGTAAAGGATTCGTGGAAATGTTGGTTCAAAGCACGAGTTGGCTCAGTCATCGGCTAAGAAGTTTTTATTGCCTCCCTTGAAATCTTTATATTGTGTAGTTAAATTTTTATTTGATTTATTAATGTGATGATTATTATTCTTCACTTCAGTGTCAATTTTTTCATAGGCAACTCATAATGACAATTTCGGTTTATACGAGCATCAACTGAAATAAACTTTGTAGTGGAAAATAAGATGCGCACTGATGCTCTTTGTCAGTACCAGAGCCAATGTGCGGGTATCCATACAGCACTTCTTCAAAAGCAGCCGCCTTCTGTGAAAAATATTGTTCCACGTACCTTTATGGTAAATTATTTTAGAATTTCTAGTGACGTTGCGTTGCTGACGTACTATACATAAAATACTGCTATCTCCAGGTAGAGAGAAATCTCCGAAACTGATAATGACAATCATGTTTGCCTTTTCTGACAACGTAATACACACACACACACACACACACACACACACACACACACACAGAGAGAGAGAGAGAGAGAGAGAGAGAGAGAGTAAATTTTTTTCAATGAAGAAATCGCACAATAGTTGCTAAATCAACAATATTTTATTTACGGATCATTTAAGGTTCCTACATCTGATGTAAACTGTTATAATGGATTTTATGTAAGTAATGCCACAAAATACGTTATTTCCCTTCCCCTCTTCATTGTTTTACATGTTTTTTTTTTTTTTTTTAGATTTTTCTAGGTCCCCCCTTTTACCCCGTTCCTTACAGAATTTTTGTTCAATGAAATCAACGGCGTGAGGACGACTTCAGACAGTTAAGTAACGTTCTGTTCTCTTTTTGAATTTGTTTCAATTAATTTTAGAAATTTTAGCCGCATTGTTCCTTATCTGACATTTAAAATTTGAGGATCTGAAGATCCCCTCCCACTCTACTGTAACATTATATTTTCACTATTACAGTTTACACCAGATTATGGAACTTAAAATAATCCGAAACCATTCGTGTATACAATAAAAGATTGTTGATTCAGCAACTTTTGTGCGGTTTCTTTATTTCACAAAATGAATTTATACAGCTTCGTCTGTCGCACAAGAACACACACTACAGCTTGTGCGATTCATCCCACAATGTGGAGTGTTCTACGTCGCTGTAAACGTCGACAATGGGTTTAAGAAAGCTTTGGTCTATGAAAAAGAACCGTCTAATAAGAAATCGTTGCAAGTTTTCCATGTAGATTTAGTTCTGCCATCACTCATGAATTCGTATTGTTAATGAAGGTGAACACATTGTGATCTGCACGACTTACTGCCTTTCTTCTATTTTGATGAAGCTCAGTGATCACTGCTCAAAAAATTCTTTCGCGTGTGCTTGATGATGATGACCACAGCATATTTTAGTGAGCATCTGATAGAGGATCTTCACCATTCGTAATAAAGTAACACAAGACGACTTGCGTTAAATTTTGTAAACCAGGTAAAAATATCCTCTAAAATAGTGTACAGTTGTATGTAAAAAACACACACAAAATGACATAAAAAACAGCTGAACCATCCATACATAAACTAATCGAAATCCCTAACCTGAAAGCTTATCTTTATCTTCAAACAGACCACAGGTACACAATTTATTCAATATCTGGAACATGCATCCCACAAGTACCTCAAAATAGGTGGATGTCTCGAAAGCTCTAAAAACTGAGCGATGGAAAACAATGGTCCATTCGGAAATGAATCAAATCAAACTTACCCGATGAGCTACAGGGAAAAACGACCAGATAAGTTGCTTTAACTTAGTACAGATACTTTTCGGCCCTTCCCTGTCAACCTATACGCTATCGACGGACGACCCTCTGATTTAACGCAAGCACAGTTCCTCTTTGTATCCCCTGTAAATGTTCAGGGCGTAGTTTGGAAGAATTCCCACACAGAGGAAAATTATTGAAGGATGATGCTGAAAAGCATTTTATAATTGCACTTTTCTCTGAAAATCTCATCTTATATTTCATTGTGAGTGGACACGTGAATGAGTATAATCGTACCTTTGATTCCCTCAAGGGTTACTATATCAAAGCACATGCCCTCACCTGTTCCATCCTCTGACCCCCGCCCCCCTCCTTTGACACAAATGACACTTTCCAGTATGAGCTTGTCGTGTATCGAATAAAACCTAGAACCCAATCACTCTCGTATAAAAAATACTGTCACTTTCCCAATATTATTACTCACAAATAGAGAAGGAAGACTTCTACATCGTTTTTCGCATGGAAAATTTCCCCGAATACCTTTCCGCCAATTTATCTGAATTTTATCACTGGCCTTAAAGCCCTTCTGATGATCTTCGCCTTGACCACTGAATCCCGAACACAACAGCCACCGCTTAGAGCATTCGGCTCTTTTTGTGATTAACTACCAGTATAAAATCTCATTTTTTTTCATGGCACACCATGTCAATATGGACTCCCAGTCTCATGTACCAATGAGCCACCTGTAGTCTTTGGTTTTTCCCCACAGGTCTGTAGTCAAGTTGAAAACCTCTTCCTAGCAGTCCTAAAAGACCTACAATGACAGCCTCTGGAGTAGCAGATGAAACAGCAACGATCACCTCCCACAGTCTATTTGTGACTATACATGACTGATCAAAACCTTCAACCTAAATCTAGAGTTCGCTCGACAATCAGCTTCGGGTATGTCAAGAGCCGCGTCTCCTTTCTGCAGCTACTGAAGATGATTGTGTTATCATCCAAGCAGTGTTCTGCAGTCAGTCATCTCTCCATCGCCGGCCGATGTGGCCGTGCGGTTCTAAGCGCATCAGTTTGGAACCGCGTGACCGCTACGGTCGCAGGTTCGAATCCTGCCTAGGGCATGGATGTGTGTGATGTCCTTAGGTTAGCTAGGTTTAAGTAGTTCTAAGTTCTAGGGGACTGATGACCTCAGATGTTAAGTCCCATAGTGCTCAGAGCCATCTCTCCATCGAGGGCGCTGGGTCTTCACCAAAGCCAAACAGCTTACACGCCGTTATATGAACTAACATAGCATGGACCACTATGTTGGAACATAACAGCACATTGACAGGTGTGTATCATCTCCCAACCAACGTCCCATCAGTAATTTCGATTGTAGCCTGTTGTTGACGGTGATGGATGCAATGTTCCAGTTTACTTTTACGAATATATTACAAATATCCACCACCTCGGCAGAAGCCACCACTGGAGCACTAGCTTAAATTTTCCCATGTAAATGCCTCCCTATGGTCACAGTCTGGGTAGTGAGTTTCATTTCCGATCTCAGGTGTTGAATGAAGTCAATGCGCTGTGTTACCCGTCAACTGCCTTCCACCTCATTCTATCACTTTGCCAGTGGACCGTCAGAATGCCTTGTACAGAAATTCAAAATACACATGGCCAGGATCGTTCAGGATAGTAATTGTGAGACAGGTTTAACAAATTTCTTAAGCATATACTGTACCGTCAAAACAACGGGAAGAGTTCAGCAGAGTTTCTCCACGGACAGCTCTTTACCTCTCCCAAACAGATGGGCAACGACCGACATTGCTAGACTGGCATCTTTGCAATGAAGCCACGCTGGAATATTCCACGTTATTTGTTTCGACTATTCTTCGTAACTTCTATAACAGTAAACTGAACTGACCGTAGTAACACGCTCTATTTACTAAACCATCAATGTGTCTTTCCTCTGGTCGCCTCTTACCCCATCCCCAAAAGCAAAAAAGTCCTTTTTCGAAGAAAACGTCCCGTGACAATTTCCAGCTTTCTGAGCTGAACTGATTTGAGCCCACTTCGAAGACCCCAAATTTTTCTTGACGTTCACATGAGTATTTACACGCCTCACCAACTGTAACAATTTCATCGTAAAGGCCACATTTTTCTTCGCACAGTAGAAGGAACGTCAGAGCCGAACTCATGTGGATCTCGCAGTAATATTTGGACACACAACGAGAACAAAATTTGTAAGTTTCTGTTGTGTTAGTTGTCGAGTCATTCAAAACTCTTTGTGAAGCATGAGGAAGTCTGTCCGATAATTCCACAATACTCTATCATTGATTTTCTCTCTTGCCTTGCGTTTAACATAAGTTCATCACTGCCTCGTCGCGAACACAGCTTCGTCTGTTCTGAAACATGCAGCAACTTTGTCTGACAGACTATCAGTCTCAAAATTCTCTATATAAATTTCAAAAATTTGAAGGTAATTATCTGCAGATAATCTCTCTCTCTCTCTCTCTCTCTCTCTCTCTCTCTCTCTCTCTCTCTCTGTCCACCTCTCCTCAAAGAAAACGAGTCACTGTGCGTGCTTAACAGTGGGCGGGATATGCGATTTCAATGGTCTGTCCAAATCTGTCACACGGCACACAACGTCACAGCGATCATACCTTTCATGATACCTGACGGGTACCGACCTAAGTTCCCTGCGCATATCTTCTTTCCCGTTTGTTCTGCAAACGGAAGTTATTTTCCCAACTGACCCAGAATAACAGTTATTTCTTCTTAAGTGATATTTACAGAATAGAAGCCAAATGACACAGTAATGAAGAGCTACTTCGTTCACTTTGATACGTCAGTAATAAATCAGATACAACCCTATTAATGAAACTCAAGGTGACGTTAGTGTTGAGTGACAGTGTTCACTCCGACACGATGAAAGATTCTGCAATGTGTGAGCAACGTCATTCACCGGAATCCACGGCATGATGAATCATGAGTGTAGGAAATATGGGCAAAGCCATCTCAGAAACATAAAGTGTAATTACGCGACTCTTGAGTAGCACATCTACCGGTGTTCTTTCACGTACAAATTCGAAAAAAGTGTTTCTGTTGGAGAATGATATAGGTTGATTCCTCACCTGGAATATTGAGGGGTTATCCGGTAGAAATTGCTAAACAGTCGTAGGCTCAATTTTAGTCTTTATAAAGACTACAATTTCACGGTTAAATGTTTTCTATCTGTCGTATTACGAAAAAGCAAAATGTATATAATGTTCTCGGTAAAAATTTATCGTTGTAACGTTCTCAAAGAAGCCAAGAAAACTTTCTATCTCTTCATCGTGTCTTTGTGATTGCTGTAAACTGTCTCTTTTCTACAATGGTTATTCGGCGAAATTGAGAATTCACAGAAGCTTATTGTGTTAAGTTGGCGCATTTTCTATATCTGCATCCGCTTGTCTGTTTGTTGGTGGTGGTACCGGATAAAAGAAAGAGACTGTCTGGCGCCGCTTTTACGGGTCCGCTTCAGCGTCGCGCTCTGTTAAAGTATGGGCGAGAAATCCGCGAGGAAGACGTTTCTCGCTTTACCTCTCCTGCAAAGCCGCTCAGGATGAAGAGCGTATGACAGGTACGCTAGCTCGCACAGAAAGCTCGTATACACGCGCTTGCCACCGCCTACAAATATTGCTGTGTCAGTACCAATACGCTTTCTAAATAAGTTACTGGATTACGGTCTTAGATCATCCTTTACTTAGTACTCCCCTACACTGCACTGCCACTGTGGCCGAGCGGTTCTAGCCACTTCAGTTCGAAACCGCGCTGCTTCTACGGTCGCAGGTTCGAATCCTGCCTCGGGCATGGAGGTGTGTGATGTCCTTACATTAGTTAGGTTTAAGTAGTTCTAAGTCTATGGGACTGATGACCTCAGATGTTAAGGTTCCATAGTACTTAGAGCCATTTGAACCAGATCAGTAGCTATTCACTTGCGCGTGTTTACTGATAATCTTCATACAAAAGAACTCTACATGCCAATAATGGCTTCTAGTTAGGAAGTGTACTAATAGCTGTTATAAATTGCCGTTATCTTGTGTTCGCGGTGAGGAACAGATTATTAACGTGAAAACCTCACTCAATTTGTTAGACATTTTCGTACTTCCGTAAATGTATAGAGTAGTACGATCAACCGTCCATCTGTTATTTTCTTAACACAAACGTCTTAATTCATCATCGAGCTGTTTAGTTCTTTTCTAGTGCTGCCCTGTTACACTTGTAAGTGGGCTGCTTCTGTGTTGGCAGCGCTGTGGAGCGCTTTGCACTGGATCTGTGACTGCGCTTTCTTTGTGAGAGACTCTGTGGCTGGTTGGACTCGTCGTTGGAAGTTAATCGACAGTACTGTTGGGCAGTTGGAGGAGAACAGCCAGCAGTGATGGATGTTAAATGTGAGAAGATAGCATTGATGGAGGGTAGAGGTCAGAAGTGTTAGCGTAGGCTAACGATCTGGCAGTATCCGACTTGGAGATTGAAAATTATTCATGTATATATATGTTTGTACTGGATGTCAATGACGATTTATATTCGTGTTCGAGCTGGATGGCACATTATTAAGGTAAAAAATACATTATTTGGTTTGCAACAAAATCTTTACTTTGCTAACCACATGCCTATTAGTAGTTAGTGGCTTTAGTAGTTAGAATCTTTTATTTAGCTGGCAGTATTAACACTCGCTGTATTGCAGTAGTTCGCGTAATGAAGATTTTTGTGAGGTAAGTGCTTAATGAAATGTATAGGTTATTGTCAGGATTGCGTTGCGCTAGAATATTGTGGTTCAAAAATGGTTCAAATGGCTCTGAGCACTATGGGACTCAACTGCTGAGGTTATTAGTCCCCTAGAACTTAGAACTAGTTAAACCTACCTAACCTAAGGACATCACAAACATCCATGCCCGAGGCAGGATTCGAACCTGCGACCGTAGCGGTCTTGCGGTTCCAGACTGCAGCGCCTTTAACCGCACGGCCACTTCGGCCGGCTAGAATATTGTGGGGCAGTGTTGACATGATAAGAATAAGTAAAGAGAAAGTAGGTTCAGTACGTTCAGCTTTACTCAGCTGTTTCAAAATCAAATAACGTAGAAGTTTCATCTTCCCAGTCATTCAGCAATGTAAGTACTGGCACACACATTTAAATATTTAAATAAAGAAGTTTCACACTCTGACTACATTTTTTCTCCTGCTTACTCTCTAGGACAGATAAATTCCGTGTTGATAACACAGCCCGCTCGTACCCCGTCGGTTTTGGCTTCTCCCACTTTGTCCATTATTTTACACCACATTTTTGGTTTACTAACTTCAGGGGTTGATCGGCTATGAGAGGGGCGGGCCCCGTCACATGCATAACTCCAGGAGACTCGTGTCTGGCTCCACCCACCTGCTGACCTACTAATTTTTCTCACCTTGTTTTCTTATTTTCAGTCCAACTACCGAGAGGGGTAGCGCAGTGATTGGCACACTGGAGTCGCATTGGGGAGGATGACGGTTCAAACCCGCGTTCGGCCATCCTGATTCAGGTTTTCCGTGATTTCCCTAAATCGCTTAAAACAAATTCCGCTATGGTTCCCTGGAAAGGGAACGACCGCTTTCTTTCTCCATCCTTCCGTTATCCAAACCTGTGTTCCGTCTCTAATGTCCTCGTTGGCGACGGGACGTTGAACACGAATCTCCTCCTCCACCTAGGCCCAACTGATATCCATCACGCTTTTAGCCTCCTCACTTTAACTATTTCGAAGCTCCCGGCTAGATCGCCTTGTTTACTGTGTAACTATCTTTGCACTTAATCAGGTTGGCGGGTGTTCGGATGCGTGTGTGATTTCTCTCGCCACAGATGGTCCGGGGAAGCACCTCGTCTGCTCTCACCAATGTACCTGCCCGACCCATATACTTTTACTTCTCCTTAAATTATTTCTCAGCTCTGGCATAAATATTGCTTTCAGTGCCTCGATATTACCACTGCTACGCACTTTCATAATTCTGTCAGATTTCCGTCTAACGTCACTGACTCCAGATGAGCTGTCTCTCGACCGAGGGCCGGATGAACCCACTGTTTAGTCTCCTAATCCCCAACCACCCATTCATTTTGGATACATTTCTTCGACTATGAGCCACGGCTCGAGCAGAGCTGGGGCATTGCTGAAGATACTGCTTTGGCATTCGGGAGCACCAGGATTCCTGTCTTCTCCGATGGTCTTCATATAGATTTTCTAGATCGCTTTTTCCTAGATTGCTTCAGTTCATTTCTGGGAGACATCCCTTCAAAAGAACACCATCAATTTTCTTCCTCATTTGTGTTCAGTTTGACTTTGTGCTTCGTCTCGAATGACGTCGTCGTCGACGGTACGATGAACATACTCTTCCTTCTTTCGTTTTACGATAGGTTCACTGGCTACCAAAGGTTCTTAATCTTACTCCACAACATTCTGGTGTGTGTAGATGGACAGCTATTGGCCTCTCCAGAATAAAAATACACGAGAGCGGTGGTCGTTTACATCACGAAAGTATGTAGGTTAGGAAAAGGATATGAAAGCGTAACACCAAAGTTTACTTGTCGTACATTAAAAATACCTCGAAAAAGGATATTCGGCACATTGGTGGAATGTTTTTAAGTAAAGGTCGTTAATCAGTTGTTTTTCTGTCACTGAAATTGTTGGTACATAATTCGTTTGCTCCTCTACGGTTTAACGAATCTGGAGAAATAGACACTGGGATCGTAGCTAAAGACACAGTCTGTGCCCGAACTCTGCCAACAAATGTTCAGAGATTATCAGTTTTATTTTTGCAGAACGTTTAGGTGTATAGAAGCCATTGTCTCTAGTAACTCGATGGAGAGTTCTTTGATTTATTGCTCCAGTTACGTTTGTGACTGCATTGCATTGAAAATATTTGCACACCGACGCAAAATGAAAAACAGTGCGTGGCGTTTGTAAAGAAAGAGTTTTGATTTCCTCTTGGTGTTCGCTTTTGGCAACATATTTACGAATCACCCCGCCTCCTCGCCCCCGTGCTTCAAATGGGACCACTGTGAAATGCTGCCGTGTGTGCAGGAGCAGATAATTTAGACGGAAAAGGCAAAGGGTGATTACACGGACGTATTACAATACACAGATATATAGAACGTTTCTTTATAAGAAGTGCTGAAGATATGAACATGGCGGTAGACCGAACAAATTGCCCTTCAACGAGCCACTGATGACGAACAGGCGTTACATGAAAACAACCAGCATGGAGTCCTGATCAGCGTTCGAATGTTTTTGTCGTTACTCAAGATATATATCACAGTATTCGAATGTAGAACTTTTGCCGCTCCCAATATTAAATCAACAGGTTGTCAATATGTAAATCCAATTGAGCGACTTCTTAATTTTACGGTGTGCTTCATTTTTTGTACGCTACTTTCTCCACCATACAGGTACGCGATGTATATATGCAAGAAGGTACGCATGCTCTCTGTCCAGGTGCGGATTCGTCGTAAGAAATCAGAAACCATCTGAGAGGAATGACCTCAGTTGAGTGTTGGTCGTATGAACATGGCAACGTCGTAAGTAGCGATCAACCTGTGGCACTCTGCTCCCAATGAGACGCTCACCTCTCCTTCCTCTTCCACTTTCATCTTCTGCCTTGCTGCCGAGAACGGAATGCGAGAGACTGCACTCTTCATTTCAGAAAATGCGGTGTCGTCCTTAGTATTATTTTCGCATGATTTCCCGCGGCGGCGTGTTACTCCTTGACGGGGCGTGTTGCCTGCCCAAGGGATTTTGATCACTCTGCGATAGAAACGCATTTCATCGGCGAAGCTATCAGCAGCCAGCTGTAGGCATCATATGGCCGGACGTTGCATATAAAGGAACCCTAGCGATTTTTTAGTTGCGAAACAGTCCAAACGTAAGGTCGATTTTCCTTCCGATATCAAATTCTCGATCGTAAACCCTCTTTAAACGTCCGGATCCGCGTCTAGTCAGACAAATTTAGGTTTTTCGTTATTTTCCTAAACGCAGCCCGTCTCATTTAAGGAAGCTCTCCTCTCTGATGTCTATAATTTCAGTCGATTTGGAATCAGTCAACATCTCCCAGAGAAAGTTTGTTACCAGGAACTTGAAAGCAACCCTTTATACTTACAATGCCACAGGCGAAGATATGTGAGTTGTTTCATATCATTTCCTTCTGAAACCTGGAGGATGCTGTTACTATTGCATTAATTTTCCAGGAAAAAGTTCCGTTTAAAATTGACATTTTTAAGTACATTTACAGCGAAAGAGCAAGCGGGAAATTAACAGATATATTGTGCATAGACAGACTCTGTTCATCATGATTCTGTCGGACTTGATGTATTCTCAAATTTGAAACAATGTGACACTGGCAGGGAGATCATAATTGCACGATCCGTTGACGTAACGATCCTTGTGTAGAGTGAATCCTAAATCCACAGACAACATTTCTAACGTTTTTCAGGAATATTTTATGAATATTTAAGCTAAAAGGACCCGTGGTCTCCAGTGCTCGTTATATAGTAATTTCATTTAGTTTGATTTCTTCTGCGGCATTTACAACTGTATTTTCACTGTACTTGAAAATATCTGCACTACTGTGCAAATGTCGACGGTATGCGTTGTGTTTCTTGTTTGGAAGCAAACTTGTCCCTTTAACTCGCAGTACTTGCCGTTGACAACAGCAACTCTCATTTTTTCTCTTCTTCCTCAAGATTACATTCGATACTCTTCAGTTTTAACTCGGGTTTGTTTTTCCGGCAGTGTTAGTTGTATTTTAACAGCGATACGCAATAGTACGGATAAATTCATCGGTAAAGAGTTGACTGACATGCAGTTCGTGGACGCGTTTACTGAATGCAATGGCAGAACGGCACAGCTACGCTTTGCTGAGCTTTTTCCGGAGAGACGACAGCCACGACACAGTACATTTGCTGCGTTACCGTGTCTGTTGTGCTATGCTTTCCCGTGACTGGTCATTTAGGCGTTTTCACTATCGAAATGCTGTTTTCCTAGAAACAATTGTCATTGGGGTAAGGAACAGTAACTGCCATGAAACTTCCTGGCAGATTAAAACTGTGTGCCGGACCGAGACTCGAAATCAGGACCTTTGCCTTTCGCGGGCAAGTGCTCTACTTGCCCGCGAAAGGCAAAGGTCCCGAGTTCGAGTCTCGGTCCGGCACACAGTTTTAATCTGCCAGGAAGTTTCATATCAGCGCACACTCCGCTGCAAAGTGAAAATCTTATACTAGTAACTGTCATAGTTACATTTTTATTCTGTGACAAGGATCCACAGGATACCATGGGTCCTCGTAGCGAAATACTGAAAAAATGTCTCTAAATTTTGTCGGTAGAGTTGTTTCATACTGTAGACAGAGCCGTGGCTCAGACTGGATCATGATGGGAAAAAAATTTGTCGTGATCTTGTTTAAGAAATCATCTCTAGTGTTTCAAGGGAAGTCCGGGAAACCTAAGTTTAAATGCTCGGATGGTGACTTGAATCGTTTTTGTCTTAGACTCGTGTCCTTTGTCTTACAGACTGGATCACATTGTTGTGTTCACGCCTTTTCGTTTTGGCGTTCAGACGCAGCCGTTGATTGCTCTACAGTGGTTCCTATCTGAGAATAGATAGCCACTCTATGCAAAGAGTGCACGTGATGCATCCCGCAAATGTTTAATGAATTTTTACGAGTTATCCGGCCTTTACTGTTGGTGGGAGTGTATGTGAACCGAAGATGGAAGAATAATATTGATGGATGTTGTATCACGTATCGGTACCATCCTGCGGCCTATCAAGGTTGTTAACGGAATAGCAAGTTTCTGTCTGACCCAGACAGTGGTCGCGCGGGACTTGGCGGACCCAATGGTGCACGCCCGCTGCGCCACACTTCCGGCACCTCTGCTGTGTGCGCCCCCTAAGCCGCTAAGCCTACTGGCGCTCTGAGTCACTTCGCCATGTGACGCTAAGCACATGCCGTCTAGTCTCGGCGAACACCATAGTTCGTGCTTAGTACAGCGAGACTCTTCCTAGCTGTGATTGTATTAAATGGATTCTATTTCTTGCTGCATTATTTGTACAGAGTCGTTGTGCGCTTGGAGAAATCAAGCTAAGAAAATCCTCTGTTTACTGTGATAAACTTTTTCGCTCATCATTTCCGTTCCTGTCCAACTTTCCTACGACGACAGTTACCGCACTGAGAAATTAGATAATGAAACACCTTTTCTTACTACGGAAACCATTCTGTCTCTTGAAGCATTAGAATGTGTGAATAAGCAATTACTCATTCCAGAGGCGCTCTTAGTTCGACGTTAAAAGGGAAGAGATGGTAATAGTATTATGGGAACATACTTATTTTTAGCTAATCTTATAACAGAAGGAATTATCTTCGATGTGTGGAATTATTGCAAATGTACGTGTTGCCTAGTTTAACTGTACTTTAATATTAATGGAAGCCATCTAGTTTGTATCTATGACTTAATAGCACTCCTCTTGCAATGCTGTGCTAATACGGATGCAAAGAATATCTTAGAATGTATCGTGACACTATTCTGCTTTCATCACGGACCTCGAGCAGTTTCCGTCCCTGGGATAGTGTCTTGTTACAGTCACTAATTTCTCCTCCCGATGCTATTACGACATCTAAATCCCAGTGAACTAAAACGCTGTAACGCATCTTTTTTTTGTTTTGTTTTTAATAAATGAAACGAATCATTTGGTGTAGGGCGCGTAGCACTATCCCTGTACGTTTGTGTTTTCACATGTAGTAATATGTGTTTTTAGGTGATGCAAGGCTGTTAGCCAGCCAGATAGGAAACCACTCCCAGGCCATCTCAGAAACTGAGGGCAACGTTCACCACCAACATCGTAGTAGAGGTTGCTATCACATTCCTGTGCAGCAGCCCTCTACTCGGAGGTGATGAGAAAATTTTCGTCGCCATTGTTTGGTCGCAGGAGGACACAGGATGGTTTACAGTTCTTTAACGTAAGACCGAGCAAAGTTTGAATGAAATGCCAAACTTCTCCGCAGTGACTTTCGGAGTGACTGAACGTGCCTCTGTTCATGGCAATTCAAGGCATTGGTCCAATACAGAGCTATGTCCACTTTTGGCCGAAAATGAGATTTTCCTACAATTGCGTGGTTTGAAAATTGCTCTATCGTGTGGAGCAAGAGTGAGACATGGGACCAGGGACTAAATCAGAGTAACATATGGAATGGACTTGTCGACGTCCGGTGTTTGGGGCAAGAACCAGACATGTCCATGGCTTGCTTTATCATTGCACCAGACATTCGTCAGATTGTAGCATGTTAAACATATACGAGAAGTTCGCCGTGGTTGATGTTAAACAAGATCTGTTTTTAGACTACTTCTTCCACCCAAGAAAAGCTGTTTCGTCCTAAAATTTAGAGTGTCGATAATGAGAAATTTGCTGTTTAAAAGTACAGGTTCTTTGAGTACTTCACTGCAGTGTAGTGCATAATCATCTCAACTTGTCTATCATGATTTCATCATTTAGAAAACGCAACTTCATTGACTTTTCCGGAGGAAAAAGTTAACAAAGTGACTCTGCCAGTTAAATCAGAGAACTATAAAGATTTTATGAAGCTTGCCAAGAAGTATATGCTAGCCTCAGGCATGGAATTTTGTGATAAGGTGGTCTGTGACAGAATTGTTACAGATGCTACGTAAAGTTTATCTGGTGAAGCGCAGTGAGCTGCTTATTAACCTTTCATACCTATGGCTTTTATTAGGGTACCAATTTTCTTCTTTTTCTTTTTAATTCTCGGATTCCTTCTCATATTCGGTAACCTGTAAATTACTAATAGTTGTTGTTTCTTCCGTTACTTGTTTACTTTTTGACGTCATATTCGGAAAGCAAATTTATTTGGTGCAACAGCGAGACATGGTCATTTTTTAATTCAATAAATATGATAATAAACCTTTGGTTGGTTGCGTAACAAGCTGTTACGGCATGTTTATGGCCTAAATAAAGGTCAGTAAAAGCCAAGACCGGGGAATAAATCTTTCCAAAGTTTTGGATGTTTTTTTGTATTTTGCTCGAAAGGATGTAAACATGACTTACCTAGTTATTGTACCGATGCCTTCATTTCGTCCATGGGATGGTGGCGTTGAGAATGAATCACCAAATGCGCCACATGAGCCGCAGAAGGATGTAATCCGCTATGGCGTGATAAACGTTCGTGATATCTGCGTGCCGATCTCGAATTTACTAAAAGGCGGCGTTATGCTGTCATGAAAATATCACAGTGATCTGTATGTTCTAATTGTCTCGCTAACACAGCACAGATCACAATTTTTATTTAATTTTCGATAATGTTGAACAGTTGCTGCGACGTGGTTCTAGATCTGAAGGTGGCCTTTACTGTCTGAAACCAGTTATGGAAAATATAATTAAACATATGATCTAGACTGTGTTATTCAGATAGATCTCAGTTTGTAGTAGGCCTATATTAATTAAACTTTCCGTCAGATTTGCAAATAATATTTTTATTAGTGACTAATTTCGAGCCGGCCGCTGTGGCCGAGCAGTTCTAGGCGCTTCAGTCCGGAACCGCCCTGCTGCTACGGTCGCAGGATCGAATCCTGCCTCGGGCATGTATGTGTGTGGTCTTTAGGTTAGTTAGGTTTAAGTAGTTCTAAGTTCTAGCGGACTGATGACCTCAGAAGTTAAGTCCCATAGTGCTCAGAGCCATTTTTCGTTCATTCTCAAACCATTACCTATATTAGAAGATACAGTGTTATTTGTATTTCATGTTTTGTTGATAACATTGTATGTTCTAATATACGTAATGGTTTGAGAGGAAACGAAAAGTTCGGAACTAGTCACTAATAAAAATGTTATTTGCAACTCTGACGGAAACTTTAATATATTACGAATACGTTGAGTTGCTGATCCTGATGCCAACAAAATTCTCGTATTATGTAGATCTCATATTAGTGCTGCACTTGCGCTATAGAGCGAGATGGCGAACTGTCAGAAATTCCCGCTCGAACAAACGCACTAGTCCACAATTGAGGCTCAGTACACTGCACGCGTAGAGCGTTCTCTCGAGTGACGGCGAGACCCGCAGGAGCTTCAGTTGTGCTGTGGCTGGATAGCGACGGAGTGCGCAGGTACGAGGCAGCAGTAGGCAGTCGAACCAGCAGACGGCGGTCGCTTGTCTGGCTCCGCAACAGGGCGTGCGCATGCGCTCTGTGCGCCTGCCATCCTGCCCCGGCCACAGTCGACAGCGAATTCATTAGCGCCGCGCTGGCCGAGGGAAAGAGCCGCTGCTGCTCCTACTGCTGCTCATTGTGAATAACGTGCTGCCGCGCTCCGCTCTTACGGCATCACTGAAAATGCCAATTTTCCGCCCTGCAAACCTCTCATACTTTATCCCGTCAGGTTCACCGGATCGGAGAACTTAGGAAAGCGTGTCCAACGAGACTACCTCAAAGGGAACACTGCTGAATCATGTAATCTTCTATGCACTGCTGACGAGAGTACACTTCGGCGTAAATATACACACGGCAAAATAAACTGCAACAGCAAAAACTAATTAATGTAGAGTAATGAAATTTCGGGAACACATTTGTCTAGGTAAGACATTTAAGCGATTAGCATTGCAAGATCAAAATCAAATGGCTCCAAGCACTATGGGACGTAACTTCTGAAGTCATCAGTCCCATAGAACTTAGAACTACTTAAACCTAACTAACCTAAGGACATCACACACATCCATGCACGAGGAAGGATTTGAACCTGCGACCGTAACAGCAGCGCGGTACCAGACTGAAGCAGTTCCGGACTGAAGCGCCTAGAACCGCTCGACCACAGCGGCCGCCACTGCAAGATCACAGGTTACTGTAAAAACGAGGTAAGCCATTTCAAATGTGAAATGCTGGTACATTAATAAACAGTGTTGCAGTCAAACTGTTGAATGCGGCCGGCCGGGGTGGCCGAGCGGTTCTGGGCGCTACAGTCTGGAACGGCGCGACCGCTACGGTCGCAGGTTCGAATCCTATTCGGGCATGGATGTGTGTGATGTCCTTAGGTTAGTTAGGTTTTAGTAGTTCTATGTTCTAGGGGACTGATGACCACAGATGTTAAGTCCCATAGTGCTCAGAACCATTTGAACCATTTTTTAGTTCTAAGTTCTAGCGGACTGATGACCTCAAAAGTTAAGTCCAATAGTGCTCAGAGCCATTTGAACGATTTTTGTTGAATGCGAGCATTGCAACGTGCATGCATTGTGTTGTAAAGGTGCCGGATGTCACATTGGGAGATGGGTGCCCCATACCTGTCGTACTTGGTCGGCCAATACAGGGACGCTTACTGCTGATTGTGGATGACTCTGGAATTGTCCTATGATGTCCCATATGTGCTCGATTGGACAGAGATCTGGTGATCGAGGAGGCCAAAGCAACTCAGTAGAGCACATTGTGTTACAACAGCGGATGTGGGCGAGCGTTAGCGTGTTGGAAAACACCTCATGGAATACTGTTCATGAATGGCCGCGTAACAGAACGCCGGCCGTGGTGGCCGAGCGGTTCTAGGCGCTACAGTCTGGAACCGCGTGACTGCCACGGTCGCAGGTTCGAATCCTGCCTCGGGGGTGGATGTTTGTGATGTCCTTAGGTTAGTTAGGTTTAAGTAGTTCTAAGTTCTAGGTGACTGATGACCTTAGAAGTTAAGTCCCATAGTGCTCAGAGCCATTTGAACCATTTGTAACAGATCTAAACACCAGACTGACGTACAGTTTTGCAGTCAGGGTGCGTGGGACAATCGCGAGAGTGCTCCTGCTGTCATAGGAAATCACACCCCAGAACATAACTCCGTGTGTAGGTCCAATGTGTGTAGCATGCATACAGGTTGGTTGCAGGCCCTGGCCTCCTCCTAACACACGCACAGCCATCACTGGCACCAAAGCAGAACTAGCTTTCATCAGAAAACACAGCAGACCTGGCTTCTTGTGACCGTACATTGCAGAAGAAACATCCAGCTTCTCATAGTCCTATTACACGACCTCGTTCAAACTCAGTCAGGTTTTGATAATGGCGTCTTTGTCACCTTAGAGGCATTCTCGACTAACGTCAACTAACCACGTCCAATCTCAAAGGTAATCTCACGACCTTCATAACATACATGTAAAGCGAACCTCATTTGCATCCTCGTAGTGGTGCTACTAGCACCACTGCTAGGCGACTTGTGCAAAATTTGAACAGACTTCGTCGTTCCGATGTAGGAACACGCCGACTAACTTTAGTTGCCGGCCGAAGTGGCCGTGCGGTTAAAGGCGCTGCAGTCTGGAACCGCAAGACCGCTACGGTCGCAGGTTCGAATCCTGCCTCGGGCATGGATGTTTGTGATGTCCTTAGGTTAGTTAGGTTTAACTAGTTCTAAGTTCTAGGGGACTAATGACCTCAGCAGTTGAGTCCCATAGTGCTCAGAGCCATTTGAGCCACTAACTTTAGTTTACGTCGCACAACTCCTCCTTGGTGTTGCGATTCCTTTTCCGTCAGTGTATATGTGAGGTAACGATAGATGTTAAAAATTACAGACGAGGTCGAGGACAATGAAATCTCAACTGACAAGGGGACCGCTCCTACTCGTCCTCACTGATCTCGTCCAAATCTATGGTATCTGAAGGACTTGGTCAGAAATAAAATTGACAGAAATGGGAGCTCAAGACTGTCAAGCATTTCGAAAAAATAGCAGTTTGGCACTGGTCAACGGAGAGATGAGCCAGTCATGTTAGCGTTGTTTCCAGGGAGCGGTTTGCGCAGTGGCAAGAGTACAGAACGGAAATTCGTGGGTCGCGCCGCCGCGTCCCTACGCAGAAATATTTTTTATTGTCCATTTTCACGTTACGTATGCTGCACAGAAACTTAAATAATGTTCAGTATATTGTATTTATTAATATTTTCATAACAGAAATTAAAATGAAAACATGGGATTGTAAATAAATTTCGAGGAAGGGACTCTAAGGCGTATACGGGAACTACTTATGTAGAATTACATACTTTTATTATTTTTCAGTTGTTGATTTACATGCGCTGAGGCGATATGTATCGTAAAAACAGGGGAAGCAGTAATTCTCTCGGCATCTGCACCGAGAACCTATTGTTTGTGTGCAGATTCCTAGGGTTACTCGAAGGTCAAAATTAAACTAACAGAAAATGGAATCCTGTACGCTTTAATTACAATTCCTTCTTGGAAAATTATTTACAGAATCCTCGTGGGAGCTGTAATTACAATCTCTTCTTGGAAATTTATTTGCAATCCCAACTTCCTCTTCGCCTTCCGTTTTCATGCCTTTTATGAAAATAATAATCAATAGAATGTTTTGATCACTATCTCCGCTTATTTGCAATTTAAGTAACGTAAAATTGAAAAAAAAAACGCATATAAACTTGATCTCAAGAAGAATAGATTACCGTTCTGCACTCTTTCTGCAGCGCTAATGGTTGCCTGGAGATCAGCTAACATAAGTGGCTCACGCCTCGCCCGACGCGCACCAGTAATGGTGTTATTTGTAAACGATTGACCATCTGGAACTCCCACTTCAGTCAGTTTCATTGCTGGTCAAACGCTGCATGTGTCATAAATTTGGACGAAATCGGCGAGGACGAGTAGGCGCAGTCCCCTAATAAGTGCTCAACTGCTGCACGTGTGTGCACGAAAACTGCGGAGGTTTGATAGTACAAGCCAAAATGTGATTCCTATAGCGATCTCTTTTTACATAAATCAATGTACCTTCATATAGTGTCAAGAACTGAGTAGAAAGTTTTCTGTGGCCATTCGTAACGAATCCTACATGAATCTTCCGTAAAGAATACCAAATTCCCTAAAGAATATCAAAAATAAATAAAATGGCAGATAAGAATTGTAGGCACTGCCACCATTATATGACTTATCGTCATTGGTTGAAATATACATACCAAATTTCACAACACCTTTGGATGAAATATTCTGGAACGTCTTGCCCTTCACTAAGAACTCGGGCATTCGACTAACTCCTCCAGCCTTAGGAGGAATTGGCTATTGTAGCTGCTAATGTGGCCGCCTTTTATAGTCAACAGTCGGTCTATGCTTGGAATGAATATGTCGTTTTGGCGTCATACAAGTGTAAAGCAATTTGAGTGTGCTACCAGAGAATAGGTGGATGTCTTCTGCAGTGGAACAATGCTACTGCCGTCATGGTTCCTATTGGTGTATTTCTCTGTGGCTTCTCATCCTTAAGCGTCTGCTTCCACACACCTCTAAGATTGTAACCACTCTTACAGTAAAGTAGTTGTTACACATTCTAATCACAGCGCCGGCCGA
Organism: Schistocerca nitens; assembly: GCF_023898315.1. Taxonomy (NCBI): domain Eukaryota; kingdom Metazoa; phylum Arthropoda; class Insecta; order Orthoptera; family Acrididae; genus Schistocerca; species Schistocerca nitens. The sequence goes on from NC_064616.1 coordinate 268,283,267, forward strand.
AGTGGCCGTGCGGTTAAAGGCGCTGCAGTCTGGAACCGCAAGACCGCTACGGTCGCAGGTTCGAATCCTGCCTCGGGCATGGATGTTTGTGATGTCCTTAGGTTAGTTAGGTTTAACTAGTTCTAAGTTCTAGGGGACTAATGACCTCAGCGGTTGAGTCCCATAGTGCTCAGAGCCATTTGAACCATTTCTAATCATAGCAGTCTCCCTAGATGACGCAGTCCCAATCGCTGGATACGTGAGACAAGATTTTTCTTTTCTCTAACGTATTTTCTTCTTTGTTTATGACTGCTAGCTTACCTCTGTCTGATTTGACGAACTCCAGAGACTTAATTTGCAGTTTTCAGATATATACAGACGAATGTACGTTAATGTTACTGCACTTCCATTTGTGTCTGTAACGTTTCCGAACATAATCAAATGTAGTGTACTTTTGTCCACTCGCGTAAAATCTCTGTCAGCTTTTAACCTAAGATGTCAACAAAACATAGCACTCCACATCGACGAACGTTATCTAGATACACTATGTGGTTTCACATATTGATACCCATTTCGTGCCACGGGTTTTGTCTTTTTATTATCCTTAGATTTTTAACGCATTTCGTGTTCGTTGATTCACAAGATACTGTTAACAGAGGAAACGCAGAAGCTCCAACGAAGACCGGCGCGTTTCGTGGTGAGTTAATTTGGTCGCTAAAACGAAGATAGTACGCACTGTAGGTAAGTTTATTGTTAAAATTACGAAAGCGGACGTTCCAAGGCGAGTGGAGGAGCGCTGTGGTAAGGGGCCGGCCTGGGCGGCCGAGCGGTTCTAGGCGCTACAGTCTGGAACCGCGCGACCGCTACAGTCTCAGGTTCGAATCCTGCCTCGGGCATGGATGTGTGGGATGTCCTTAGGTTAGTTAGGTTTAAGTAGTTCTAGGGGACTGATGACCTCCGAAGTTAAGTCCCATAGTGCACAGAGCCATTTGAACCATTTGAGCAGTGGTAAGACACTGGACTCGCATTCAGGTGGACGCCGGTTCAAATCCCCGTCTGGCCAACCAGATTCAGATTTTCCGTTCCACTAAATCGCTTCAGCCACATGCCTGGACCTTTCCTTTGAAAGCGCGCGCCCGGTTTCCTCTCACGACCTACCCCAGCCTCTCTCAGTCTTTCTCCAATCATCACGTCGTTGAATGGGCGTTAAACTCCAGTTTCTTTTTATTCTAAGAATACTTTGGAAACATATTACTTCCTCATACGTATAACTCGTACATTGATCATGAAGGAAAAATCGGAGATATTAAGAGTTCATGGAATAGTGTTTCGCCAATCGTTCAAATGGCTCTGAGCACTATGGGACTGAACATCTGAGGTCATCAGTCCCCTAGAACTTAGAACTACTTAAACCTAACTAACCTAAGGACATCACACACATCCATGCCCGAGGCAGGATTCGAACCTACCGTAGCGGTCTCGTGGTTCCAGACTGTAGCGCCTAGAACCGCTCGGCCACCCCGGCCGGCTCGCCAATCGTTCTTTCCACGCATCAGTCGTGAAGAAAACAGGTCATAATATTAAACATACATGAAATATATTCACAGCTGCGAATAATAACAACTATCAGCTGTATAACAGAATGACGACAGTGAAAATGTGTGCCGGACGGGGACTCGAACCGGCATTTCCTGCTTTACGCGAGTGATCGCCTTAATCACTTTGACTATCTGTGCACGACTCACGGCTAGACTCAAACTTCTCTTTATCGTCGTTTCCGCTTGACAACCCGTACTCAAACGCGTTATATCATTCCCATACATGGGAGGACATGCGTGCATCCCCAAAGGAACATTGCATCGTTCTTCTTACCAACAAGGGCCCAATAATATCGTAATACCAAAAGTGTCGTACTACACGGTTTTTGGTGTATATACCGTGTTTATACACAACGGTAAGGTGGGGTGGGATACAGAGTGGTGCGGCGACTGTTGTCGCAGGAAAGCAGCAGAGGAGCAGAATCAACGCGACTAGGCGACGTCTGCCTAGCATCACGTACCGAAGAGGCTACAAGCGCGAGGGAGCTGTGAGGCTGTCGCCGGCCGTCCTGTATAGTGGCGGCAGACTTGAGGTGTGGCTCAGCATGTGTGGCTTCTACCTAACACGCGATGGTGAAGACATAAATAGATGTAGGAAGTTGTTTTTTGTGTGTCACACAGCACAGAACTAACATACAGGTCACAATGCACGTCAAACCGAACCGTGACAGCTCTCCTGATGTTAATTGTTTCACCGCTGGCGTTCATTCGTATCAAAGACAACTTTTTACGAAAAATTTCGCAGCTTTTCTTACGATAATTTAATCACATAAGGAATGCTTTAGAGTTCTTTACGTATTTCATGTGTCCTGTGTCATGTGCTCTGAAATATTTTGTTGTCTGCTTGGATTAAATGCTGACATGCTGAAACACATAAATTCCTCTAGCCTATATGAGCGAGAATGTGCGTCATATGATAAATAGCTTCGTCATTCAAAACTGGTGATAATATCAAATACCGTCTTTTTTTTAATGATCTGTTTCTGTACTTCGCTCATCATCTTCTATCCTACAGTCACGACATTGTTTCTAAAGTCTACTATAAACACATATGAATTAACTGAAACATCCCAGATGCGTTTTAAAAAAACCTGTTTCCCCTTCATAAATAGTAAGTCTCTTCCTTCAGTCTCTTAATTCTGTCTCATATTGTAAAGTATCGGATCTATTTAAAGAACGGCGTTATGGAACATCTAGAAAGCTGCTCTAATGAGTATTTACTTACAGATAATCTGTTTCGGTCAAACGAATTTAATCAAGACTCAGATTAATCAAGTTAAAGCAAAGTTCTTAGGCGTCAAATACATAATTATTTTCAGTTTCCCCGTCTGTCATACATGAATGCATCCATTATCTTGTAAGCATGCAGAAATCACCAGCCCACGGCGGTGTTTAGCATTGTGTCTGGTCAAGGTGTTTTTTATGGTACGACTTTGGCTGGACGGTAATCTTTACTTCTGTTATCAACGCTATCACATTTTCTATTTGTGCTCTTAACGCTATTTGTTTGAATCTTTACCACATGCGCAAAACGCAAAACACATCAAGACGTGTGCTGAAGGGTACTTCTAGCACTACTATCCCCAACCCCCGTCTCTGTTCCTTTTGCGGAAGGTACGTGGGAGGAACACTGTCGGTAAGACTGCGTGTGAGCTCTAATTGATTTCTGTGATTTTCTTTCGTCGTGGTTACCTCACGAAATTCGTGGATCGGGAAGTGTATGTCGTCCGATACATATTGCAGTATACACGTATTTCAACCATTCAGTGATACACGATGCCTCTCCTGTAGCGTCTGCCACTGGACTTTGTTAAGCTGCCCCATAACTCTGGCGCGCATACCAAACGATCTGTTGTTGAAACGCAAAGCTCTTCGCTGCACCTACTCCTTCTCTTCTATTAATTCATTCTGACAAGCATTCCAGACTGATGAAGAATACTCGAGATTAAAAGATTGAAGTTTTTGGTGGCCAGTTTTTTGTGGTTGAGTTACATTTCCTCAAGATACTTCGAACTAATCTCAGCCTGGCATCCGCTTTTCCCACAGTTAGTTTTATGTAGACGTTCCACTTTATGCACTATATGTTACATTTATCTACGTTCATGATAAACTGCCTGCATTATCCGTCGATCTTCTGAAGGTCTTTCTACTTTTCGCTACAATCTTTTGCTCTTGGACCCCGCCTACAGACAACGAAAAGCCTGAAAAGCTTCCGAAGTTATCAACTACATAAAATGTAGTTGATACAGTAGCGGCCCCACAGTTCTAATTCACCTTCATCTTTTATTGCTAGCCAGTTCTGCATTGTTGCCTAATGAGCAAATTACGTGCCTACGGAGTATCAGAGCAGCTGTATGATTGAGCTGAAGAGTTTCTAGCAATCAGAATACAGCAATTCATTCTTAACAGAGGGAGAGAGAGACATCTTCAGACGTAAAAGTAACTTCGGGAGTACCCAAAGTAAGTGTCGTAGGACCATTAGCATTCTCTCTCTTATAAATATACTAGGTGCTGTGAGCGGTGTTGCCCGGGATGTTTAATATCTGCCGCACAAACTGATTGGCCCTGGGCATCGTTGATACAGCGAATGCAAGCCGCATGGGAAACTGCAATAGAGTGAAATCGAAGGGAATATTTAAATCACTGGGTATCAATTAAATGCGAGGAATGAAAATACCTGGACCTGCGGCATACCCTATGTAACAACGCCAACTAATCAATGAATAAGAGTTTGCAATCATATTTCAGTCAAATTTTCGGGCTGTCGCTACACACACACACACACACACACACACACACACACACACACATAAAATATGTATATATTGTGTATTTTATAAAATATATAGCTTATGTCCATTCAAACATTCATTAGGGGGTCGTGTAGAAATATCAAGTAAATCGGCCAAGAACTTCTGACAAACTTGTAACAACCTTTCCCATTTATGTATTACATAAATATATGTTTCAATACAAACTACGAAATATTATGTAGACAGTGATCTTGCTCCTGTCTTGAAGGCAGAGCGTGCAAAATTTCATCAAGACCGAAATAAAACTGTAGATTTATATGAAGTGCTCGCGCACTGTGTGTTAACGTTCAACATAAACAAATGATGTATCGCAGATTAATAGGCGCAAAATAAATTATTTTATGGTTACAGGACTGCCAATGGAACACTGAAAGTATTCATATCCATTAAATAACTGGGAGTGTGCGTACGAGGCGATTTGATGGGAATGAAACACACAAAGACAATCGCAAGAAAGGTAGATGCCAGAGTAATATTCATTGAAAGAATCTTCAGGAAGTGTAGTCCACCAGCGAAGAAGATATCTTATAAAACGTTCGTTCGATGTATTCGCGACTGCAGCAGGGATGGCGGTAGATCACAGTGGTACATCAAGTTACCCTCCACCTCCCCCCTCCCAACGAACCAGAAAGTGGCTTGAAGAGTACAGACGTACATATTACCTACTACTTTCTGAGGTCTTCAGTCACTGTGGCAGTGAGACAGTGCCATATGCATGGTTGTATTTTTACTCCGTTTTCACTTACTACTGGGTCCCTGTTATTTTGAGCTTTTTCGACGAACGCTTCTTCATGCAGCTATTGGATAGTACGAATAACTAGGACGACATTTTGGCGGATGCGATACTGAGGAAAGTTACCATTTCCAGAGTAGCGGCGTGTTCCGCTGCAGTGACGCATAATGACATTACGAACGTGATAGGGTAAGTCAGAGCGAGGAAAATGTCGAACCGCCGGAATCCGTGTGTGCGCTTTAGTGACGCACGGGGGTGCAGCGCAGGATTGGAGAGAGATGAGTGGCGCACTTAGCACAGACGGAGCTTCCGCGGGCACGTAGTGCCGACGTTGAATTAGCAGCCGGACAAAGGCGGAGCGGAGTTCAATCCAATATTCATGCGGCACGCCGGGTCGCACGCCCTGACCACGAGTCGCGCACGCGCCGCGCCGTCAAAGCCCCGCGTCGCGCTGCGTCACTAGTCACCGCAAATTATTTAGCGCCTAGCCTGGCCCGGCGCATCTAATTACTTTCCTTTGCATCCACTCTAAATCGCGCAGTCACAAAAAACACCGACATTTTCTGTTATTTCGCCGTGCCCCGAAGTCGTGGATCGCTGCACTCCAATATCGGAGGATTTCTCGCCCATTTATTTTATTGTTATTCTTTTTTTTTTTTAAGAATCGAGCAGTGTCAAAATATCGATGGCCTGACTGGTACCCTAATTCAGGGATGGCGGTTATTGCTGAAACAACCAGTTTTCGGTTATACAGATATTTTCGTCTCCACTTTAACCTGAGCGTTGAAGCCGCTAAAAATAACCGGTATCTGAAATAACAGAGTTTTTTGTTTTTTATTGCCGTTAGTTCCAGTAATAAAAAAAAAAAATGTTCAAATGTGTGTGAAATCTTATGGGACCTAACTGCTAAGGTCATCAGTCCCTAAGCTTACACACTACTTAACCTAAATTATCCTAAGGACAAACACACACGCGCACACACCCATGCCCGGAGGAGGACTCGAACCTCCGCCGGGACCAGCCGCGCAGTCCATGACTGCAGCGCCTTAGTTCCAGTAGTACACGTAGACTCTGAACAAAGACTGAAAAGCCGGCCGAAGTGGCCGTGCGGTTAAAGGCGCTGCAGTCTGGAACCGCAAGACCGCTATGGTCGCAGGTTCGAATCCTGCCTCGGGCATGGATGTTTGTGATGTCCTTAGGTTAGTTAGGTTTAACTAGTTCTAAGTTCTAGGGGACTAATGACCTCAGCAGTTGAGTCCCATAGTGCTCAGAGCCATTTGAACCAAAGACTGAAAAATTCTAATGACGGTGATGAAGCAGGAAATGTCGATCGATATTGGTTTGAGGCTGTAGGAGTAACTGGTTTCAATGACTCTAACAAAGATGGTGAAGGTGAAAGATATGGGAGCGCTGACGGCGAGATTGAAAGGTCATAATTTGATGACTTTCCTGCGTCATCACTTTTGGGCGGTATCAATTTTTCACCGTAAAGTAACCATCACATTAAGAGTTCAGTTGTTATCCCAAGTTTACAGCTCGTCAACAAAGTTACGAGTATATCAAAAAACTTTACCTTCTCTTCCAAAAGCATTGTGGATGTGATTCTTGTGCCTCCTCCTGTTTTTAATCATTAAAGCAAATGGAGCACTGCACTTCTTTGCTACCACACTTCGTAAAATACCCCCAAACTGGGGATGATGCTATACAACCGATGTCCGAACACAACAGTGAGAAACTGCCGTATCGACCAGGTGTACCGTCTAATAGGCCACTATATACAGCAACAGGTACATTATTGTCTTAGCAGTGTTGTACCCATTCTATGTCCTACGTTTGTTGCTCGTTTCTAACTGTCGGCGATGTTTTTGAAAGAGCACTTATCGATTTTCCCATTTCCTATAATACCCAGCATTTCAAAGCAATGGAGATGTTACGAATAACATACTAATTTTTTTTAAAAAAAGCTTTCTTTAAAAAACAGTTTTAGAACAACTGCTGTGGAAAATCGATATGCCGGTTTTTTTGGCGAAAATGAAAACAACTTGTTAAAACCGAGATTAAAAAATCCCGAAATGTACTGGTTATTCAGAACTAAAATATCGGTACTGGTTTTAACCGGTATGTTTCTCTCATCTCTAACTCCGTATCTCTCGAACGCGAGACGAGTTTCATCATCAGCACGCGATTTCACTCAGTTTTTTTACTCTTTCAGACGTGAATTTATTTATTTATTTATTTATTTTGAGGATGGAAAATTTTTCTTTATGTGGTAAAGCTCCTAGGTGATTTTTTCATTATCTTAGATACAAGATTTATACAAAGATATGTACCCGTTTTCAAAACAGTTCGTACACTTGGCTTCACTTTATGGATGAAAATAACTAATTAGAAAATACGTTCTATTTTAATAAACAGTAAAATGACCATTGAATAATTACCATGCAAAATAACAAAAACAATATAGTAGAATATAGCGGACCAAGCGCATCAATGTATTCTGATGCTCACAAGGTGCTGCGCACTGCTACATTGACTTGCTGATACTTTCATAGTGATACCCAATAACTGGCGTCCGCAGCTCGTGGTCGTGCGGTAGCGTTCTCGCTTCCCGCGCCCGGGTTCCCGGGTTCGATTCCCGGCGGGGTCAGGGATTTTCTCTGCCTCGTGATGACTGGGTGTTGTGTGATGTCCTTAGGTTAGTTAGGTTTAAGTAGTTCTAAGTTCTAGGGGACTGATGACCATAGCTGTTAAGTCCCATAGTGCTCAGAGCCATTTGAACCAATAGCTGGCAACACTTGCGCGTGATGTATCTCAGGTGTTTACTCAAGAGAAAAAAAAACTTTTATTGAGCTAAGATACAGTAAAAGTTAATGTGCACGGTACTAATCTCGCGAATCGGCGATACGTTCGGCTTGACTTACTTCTTGGCTCTTTGTCCCTCGGTTATTCCGAACTTCGTGTGAAAATGTCACGTGTGACGTGCTCTAGGCGGTTACTTCAGCGCACAAATTTGTACAGCTAGTTTCTCGTGTCCGTCTGGACGCAGTCAGCCGTCCTCAGAGACGCCACAATTACCGAAATGTCTTTCAAACTTAGTGTCACCTGCACGAAAAAGGTGATAATTCATCGTAAACGAGATATGGAGCTTTCCTTAAAGTTCCCGTAAGGGTTTTTGTTCAGAAGTATTGTTTTGACGAACTCACGATGTAATACTTTACTGAAGGAAATGAAAGAAATCGCTCGAAATGTCAGAATATTCCCTCCTCCACGCTCAGGGTTGTTAACGTACGCTAGTGCGACGGCTCATGTCAAGGCGGTAGATGATTCGGATCATAGTGGTGAAAGAATTTTCAATCCCTCGCATTTGGCTGGAAAGTGGAAGATAGCTCTTGACAGAGAGAATCTCATCACCAGACTTAGGGGCTAATGTTTCAGGCTGACTTCAAAACATCTGTTCAGTGTTACACTGAATGTAGATATGAGACCCAGTGGGTTGTGTGATCTGCCATTCAAAGATTAACAATACACTCCACAGCACAAAAAATACGATTATATTTAAGATGTAACACTCGTACTTCGTGGAGGTAACGCGCCAGTGTCCACGAAGAAAGGAAAAACCTTCCATTAAGACGGTGAAACATCTCTCTCGTGTTTCGCCCCTGCAACAATTGTCATAAGATAGATGAAGCCATATTTGTTAGTGTTTCCTCCGGTTTAATTTATTGCCTTTGATTTGCCTGCTGGTTTGTTCCTGAGATTGTTCGCATACATTGCTTAGTATTGCAGTTGTGCCATATCTTCGTAACACCTCTCCTTAACTCTCGAACAAAGGTAACGCTGCCGTGCCGGAAGCGAGATTGTCGGTTGTAGTCACCATATTAATAATTCAGTATCTTCGATTCAATAACTGAGCGTTCAGTTGCGTGAAAGACGTTGCCTGCAGCCTACGTCGCATTCAGGAATTCTGTAGACTCTGTAAATCATTTTAGATAAATAGTGGTGTGATGGCGTAATCAAATCCAAATCCAATTCCTTCTACGCCGGCCGCTGTGGCAGAGCGGTTCTAGGTGCTTCATTCCGGAACCGTGCTGCTGCTACGGTTGCAGCTTCGAATCCTGCCTCGGCATATATGTGTGTGATGTCCTTAGGTTAGTTAGGTTTAACTAGTTCTAAGTTCTAGGGGACTGATGACCACAGTAGTTAAGTCCCATAGAGCTCAGAGCCATTTGAACCAACCAGACAAAGAACTGAGAAAAAGGCATAGGAATGGGGCCCAGGTAACAAGGAAGGGAGACAGACCTAGATATTCATGAATGCGGACGGTGGATGGGGAAGCGCGGAGAGTTTGCAAGCCCTGGGCGGAATTGAGGAAAATGGCCAAAGACAGACGGATGCCGAGTTGTCCTGTTTATCTTAAGCCTCCATAGGCGCCAAAAGAATTAACGTGTAATACAGAGTACTCATATTTACAGTGCAGAATGAACGAAGGCTATGACAAAATATACACATTAACTAACAGTAAACACAGAGAAGTAAGCTTATCCTGAAGGCTCTTTCAATTGTTGCAAGATATTACAGAATTATTATCTCTTACTTCCGGTCTACCTACGGCGATGTGCGGGTAAGGAGCTAAGTAAGAGGGCTATTCGGGAAGTAAGGTCTGACGGATCGCAAAATGGAAACGACAGTGAAATTCTGATCCATCTTTGCACAGATATGTTGGGCAGTATCTCTAGTACGCCTGTCGATTACGTCACATGGCCCTTTTTTGTTCTTAGCACACAGCGGGCACGTAAAGATGCCTAAAACAATAGGGTTTCCCACGAGGTATGTGTGCCCGCTGCGAGGATTCGCCTGATTGCATGCAACACCACATATCGTACCTGTTATGCATTTCCTTCTTCACATTTCTCGGCCGCACGCTGCAGCGGCAATGAGGTCGTTCCTGTAGCGATGTCGATGGGAAATGTTTGATAACCCACCATACAGCTCGCACTTGGCTCCCTCTGATGATCATATCTGCTCACATGAACCACTGGCTATGAAGACAACATTTTGGCTGCAGACTAACATGGAGAAGAGGCATAAAATGCAGGCGGCTGCCTTCCATGAGGTGCGTACTGGGAAGTTGGTACAACGCTGTGACAGATGCCTAAATCGGAGTGGCGACTATACAGAGAGATAGCTGGAAGATGTAGCAAACCTTTGCAAATAAAATATTTTTTATTTTCACTGTGGTTTCTATTTCTAAACTGATAGGGACCTTAGCCCTCGCAAGTATTCTCATGAGCTATCTACGTAGAAACCTAAGGACAGTGAGTAAGACCATTTCACGCAGTAAATCTGTAACTTCGTGATATTTTTCCGTTTTCTTTCGCGCTTAAAATTCCTCCGAAATCTAGTTCACTGCGAAAATAGTGCACAGAGGATTCACTACTTGTTTAAAACTATAACGAGAATTTTAATTTTGAGAGACTGATTTTGCAACGTCTTACATACCTGATTCTCCCTAAATGAAATTTGTAAATACTGTGCATTACTTACTGTAGGTTTGTTTCCTAAAACTGCTGTTTTTAGATGTTGATTAAAAAATCGGAAAATAGTGATAAGTATACAAATCTGCGAAAAAAAGAATTGAATTCTTGAGTTACAACCAGACTACTTGAAAATGTTATTTTGAAACACACGCTTTGAGTTTCTTTATTCCTTTCATTTTAATTTTTACTACCAAGTTAATCAGCTATCCCCGATGTAATTTCGCTAGTCCACCCCATAATGCGGAGCTATGTGGGCGGTGACGATACGTTTATTGCCCTCGGATGGAACGAAACACAAATATTAATGCAGTCATCAAAATTTAGGTTTTGTAGTTTCCCTAAAACCCCTGAGAAAAATGGTGGAGTGGTTTCTTCAAGGCCAATGCCGATTCATTTCCTTTATGCTTTCCGACTGACAGATTACTCCGTCTACAATGACCTCTATGTAGCCAGAGTATTAAACTCTAGTGCTCTTATATATTCCCACTATTTTGTTATTGCAGAGTGTAGCGAGTGTCACGGTTTATGCAGCTTGTAACGTAACATCTGAAAAAAACAATTAGTCGCCTTGTTAAAGTTAAATATAGGTTTGGATCTGCGCCAAGGCCGCCTAGCTCTCTATTGTCTCAATTTTCTTTGGCGCTTGGTGTGGCCACCTCTCATTGCACTTTCCTTTGTGCTGCAGAACTCCACATTATACAGTGATCTGGGCGTTGTCATACGTAATTTGCCAGTTAATTAATATCGTAATTGCAACGTAGTTCGTACGACAGAAGAGACGAGCTGTGGAATCACACGCTTATAATTGCAGGATATAATACCAGCTGTAACGGGCCAGGAGGCAAACAATCAATATACGACAGGAACTCGGCCAGTGTGGCCCTCATTTTTTATCAAGGTGACTCCTGTCAGCAGCAGTTATTATATTTGTGGTTGCTCATTCTTCATAGAATCATCATTGGAGTTTTCACTGTTACGGACCCTCTGAGACAGGAAAAAAATTCTTATTTGCATGACTAGGATTCGAGGTCGACTCTGAACTTTTTGGCGAGAGCTGAGTTAACTGTGAATAGGCTTCACGGGTAGTCACGTAGCTATACCCTACACCTATAGATTAGGTGTCAGTATTCTCGACCCTATTTCTCCCATAAGTGCAACTCCTGCTTCATGTGGGGAGTGGTAATTGAAGCATTGGATCTGTTAGAGAGGTGTATTTGGAGCTGGTTTATCTGATCGGTGAGCGAGAGTTAGAGCCCTTGGTTGAGACTTCCATACAGAGTTTTAATTTGTATAACGGGTCGTACCGAGTCGTAACACGCCTCACGAATTTCAGCACATTTCGTGCAATGTTGTAGGTAATCAAACATAAGGTAACGGTGCTGAATTTCATCTGTGAAAAGTTTAGTTGAGGTTAAGTTCATGTTTAATATAATTTCATCTACTAACAGAATCAGTAGGAAACCCACAGACGTGGGACCCTATACCCGACATAAGCAGCAGTCCTAATCCGTGATTAACTTTGCTGGTCTAGGTATTATGGTGTGGGTAGGTGTAATGTTGCATTGGCGAATTTACCTTCTAATGTTCGAACACCTCATCGGTCACTGTTGTTGTGACACTGGACTCCTTCCCCTGTGCGTCTTTCCAGGGCTGCATTCGGCCCTGACTTCATTTTTATGGATAAAAATGCACGATCAGACTGAACAGCGCAGGTGGAGGAGTCCATGTACCGGGAGGATATTCGGTGAATGGACTGGCCTGCCGGTTCCCACAACTTAAATCCCAACGAGCACTTGTGATATGCGCTGGGGAGACATTTTCCGGCACGCCCACGTACAGCACGATCCTCCAGCAATTGTCAACGGTGCTGGTGTGGGAATGAAACGCCCTACCACAACCACTCTTTACCAACCTTGTGGCCAGCATAGCAGCACATTGCAAAGCGTGCAGGGCCGTCCGCGGTGATCACACACCCTATCAAGAATCGTGTCCCGTCTTTTGTAATGTCCAGGGGACCATCGTGTACCCTGGTGGCTTAATTGCAATTACTGTTTTAAATAAAGGTGTCGTTTCTGTTCGTCTCGTTGCGTATTTCTTTCAGTTACCTGCCATATGATACTGTAGCAGTTCTTTCCATCTACGGTCGAAGTGTCGTCGGACTATCTTACTTGACAGTGACACGTCATACGAAAGTTACTTTCCTTCTTACATATACACTACTGGTCATTGAAATTGCTACACCAAGAAGAAACGCAGATGATAAACGGGTATTCATTGGACAAATATATTATACTAGAACTGACATGTGATTCCATTTACACGCAATTTGGGTGCATAGATCCTGAGAAATCAGTACCCAGGACAACCATCTCTGGCCGTAATAACGGCCTCGATACGCCTGGGCATTGAGTCAAACAGAGCTTGGATGGCGTGTACAGGTAGAGTTGCCCATGCAGCTTCAACACGATACCACAGTTCATCAAGAGTAGTGACGAGCCAGTTGCTCGGCCACCATTGACCAGACGTTTTCAATTGGTGAGAGATCTGGAGAATGTGCTGGCCAGGGCAGCAGTCGAACATTTTCTGTATCCAGAAAGGCCCGTACAGGACCTGCAACATGCGGTCGTGCATTATCCTGCTGAAATGTAGGGTTTCGCAGGGGTCGAATGAAGGGTAGAGCCACGGGTCATAGCACATCTGAAATGTAACGTCCACTTTTCAAAGTGCCGTCAATTCGAACAAGAGGTGACCGAGACGTGTAACCAATGGCACCCCATACCATCACGCCGGGTGATACGCCAGTATGGCGATGGCGAATACACACTTCCAATGTGCGTTCACCGCGATGTCGCCAAACACGGATGCTACCATCACGATGCTATAAACATAACCTGGATTCATCCGAAAAAAATGACGTTTAGCTATTCGTGCACCATCGCAGGCGCTCCTGTCTGTGATGCAGCGTAAAGGGTAACCGCAGCCATGGTCTCCGAGCTGATAGACCATGCTGCTGCAAACGTCGTCTAACTGTTCGTGCAGATGGTTGTTGTCTTGCAAACGTCCCCATCTGTTGACTCAGGGATCGAGACGTGGCTGCACGATCCGTTACGACCATGCGGATAAGATGCCTGTCATCTTGACTGCTAGTGATACGAGGCCGTTGGCATCCAGCACGGTGTTCCGTATTACCCTCCTGAACCCACCGATTCCATATTCTGCTAACAGTCTTTGGATCTCGACCAACGCGAGCAGCAATGTCGCGATACGATAAACCGCATTCGCGATAAGCTACAATCCGACCTTTATCAAAGTCGGAAACGTGATGATACGCATTTCTCATCCTTACACGATGCATCACAACAACGTTTCACCAGGCAACGCCGGTCAACTGCTGTTTGTGTATGAGAAATCGGTTGGAAACTTTCGTCATGTCAGCACGTTGTAGGTGTCGCCACCGGCGCCAAACTTGTGTGAATGTTCTGAAAATCTAATCATTTGCATATCACAGCATCTTCTTCCTGTCGGTTAAATTTCGCGTCTGTAGCACGTCATCTTCGCGGTGTAGCAATTTTAATGGCGTGTATCGTATATACTGTGTCGAATGCCTTTCTGAACTCGCAAGACAAATCGTTAATCTGATCCCACTATATACTACCTTCTTGCTCTCATGGTTGAATAGGGCGAACTCAGTTTCATACGATCGCTGCTATCCGAATCCTTTATGATTCCGTCCGCGGAAATTTTCAGTCTCCAAAAATATCATCACACACAAAACTAAAAGTCTTCCGCTATTCGAGAACAATTTCATATCAGAGATGTTGGGCATAACGATACAAAATGAGCAAATGATTCGTAATATGAAATCCCATTAGTGGTTCGTAGAGAAGCTCGCATCACCGTTTCGGAATATTTGGAACCGTTCTGCAATTGATTGTAATACTGGAGACCTTCACTCCTGAGGCACCAAGGGTAACAACACAAAAATGAAAGCAGCAAATCCCCGCCCTGCTACCCTGATCCAGGGATTCTATGACCTCCCTGAATCAATTAAGGTAGATAGTGGTGTGATGCCGCAATCAAACCCAATTCCTGCTTCAACACTTTTCCAACTGAATTATTACTTAGTGTGTTATGCTTTCATTGCTGACGGGATACTGAGATCCAACATTTCTTTCTCTATGGACTCCAAAAATCCAGGTCCTTTCACGTAAATATATTCCATAGCAAATCCTCGTCTGTTGGATAGCAAATTCACACGAATTATTCTTAGTCTGAACTAAATAGCAGTGGCACTTCGCTTCAATAGACTACGCTTCAGTCGACGACTGTCGTACTGGCGCGCATGTTCGCAACAAGCGAGATGTTCTCGCTGATAAAACGTCGTGGGTCAGATGCGCATGGCAGAGGGCGTCTGCTGAAGTAGCCCATATGCGCGGTTGTACAGCACGTGGTCGCCAGCGATACGGTGTAGAGCTGGCCACTTGTATTGCATGGTCGGTGCCGCATCTGCTGTCGCGCACTCGGCGATAGATGTGACCATCAATCTTCCGCTGTCCTCCACTTGTGCTGACGACTTACTCTTTTCGCTCATTGGCATTAGTTTAGATGTACTGTAAGTGCCTCAGCTATCAAACATTATATAGCTACAGCAGTCTGCAAGGCTCTTCCAATAATATAGGCTTCACCAAATATTTATAAATGCTGTCGTTTTCTTGGCAGGTTAGAATGTTCACAGCCTACAGACTGTGTAATCGCGTCACTGTAAGCAGTGGCGTTTCGCGGTAACTATTATCGAATAGATACACTGACTAATTTAAATTTCGTGAGACGATCGTATTGAATGATCTTCATCGTGTTTTTGGCACATTACGGTGCGTGGACTATAAATGTTGTTATTAATATTATTATCTGCTTGGCTTCGGAATTTATACCAAATCCTTTGCATAATTAAATGTGCTACTGCCATTTATTTCTTCAATCCTGTGGTTATAGTTTTTCAAACTGTGGTTCATGTTGTTTTTGCTTAGGTTTACATAGAAATGGCTGTCTTCTTCTTCTTCTTCTTCTTCTTTTCATAGAGCTTTCGTCTAAAGTAACGAGCCAGCCCATTCGTATTTATTCAGCTGCTTTATATAAAAGTATCTCACATTATTTTGTTTCGAATCAGCGTATCTGTAATCGATTTCTTGCATGCATCGCAGATATACCTAGTAGAGGTACACAAAAATCACAGAGATATTGTTCTGATTATGAAGTAGTTGACAGTTCTCACAAGGCGTAATTCATTTCGTTTCATTAGCTGACTTATCAGTGTTAGTTTAAATTCGCCAAGGATTAAGCTGCTAGACTGTTACTGTCAGCCGATAGCGTCCTTGAAACAGTAATTAGCTTGACCCCGCATTTTAGTCAGAAAAAATGCACACGATGAGGGTTTCCGCTAAGTCAAGACTCTAGCGCAACGAAAACGTCATTCTATTTCTCCATGACGTCTTTACTGCGTAATCCACTGTATAACGTGGAAAGGAAAGGGAGGTAATGACAGTGGCACGTAAAGTGCTCTCCGCCACACACCGTTGAGTGGCTTGCGGAGTATAAATGTGGATGTAGATGTAGACTTGTCGTGGCTTCCATGGTTCTTGTGGAACATCTAATTAATTTTGTTGTTTTTACCAAAAAATCTTAACTAAGAGCGCAGCTCTTGCATGAACTAACTATAATACAACTTGGCAAGGATCCTAGATGGACGAACAATATTCCAAAACTGGAGGGTGAATTACACTTAATTTTTGGCATCTGTCGCCCCAGCCCCTAGCTTTATGTTTTCGTTCAAGTTTTAGTTTGCCATCGATAGATACTCCTACTTACTTCACAATTACAACTGATTCCAGTGACTAATTTCCGATCGATGTAAAGGGTACCGACTCTTTCCACTTGTTCGTGCCCATTGCAATAAGGGTCAGTTTGCAAGTCTTTGTACAAAGCGCTGATCGTTGCAAGTTCTACTGAATGTCGTAAAGATTTTCTAACATTAGCTTCCAATTCAATTGCGTAATCTGCAAACAGTGACTGTGTTTATCAGTTTCTTTTCTGAGTTCTGTGACAACATTATTTGCATCCTGGGTCGATTTAGCTGCCCAGGTACCGTGGTCTGTACGTGGAAGTTTTGCAGTTCCACTCGACTAGCCGTCTCAGGGATTTACTGCCGCAAAGTTGCTGTAATTATCTCGTCGTAACTAATTACCCACGCAAATGTAGCAACAGAACTAATGCAAACACTCATCCGAGACAAATTCCTTAATCTCATCTCTTGCTGATACCTCGTTCATTTGTGTTACATTGTAGCCTTAAGCAAATCCTTAGCAATAAGCAAACAGTTTCTGTACGGGTTCACGTACTGGAGCATCGGTGCTAAGTTACTATCGATATATTTTCACGTTCCTTCTAACTATAACTATAAATCTATTTAGATGGGAAAATACGTTGACTAAATGACACGTAACTCATACTGTTTCAGTTATTTATGTAAGCTGGTACCAGTGGTGCTCCACACGGAGAACGATTATCTCGGTCAGTGTATTGTCTAACAGGTCTGCCCTGTCCTGATTTTTAATAATAACGTTACCTTAAACGCTCCAGACGGTGTCTAAATTATTGGCTATTACTGATGCAAATCTGTTGTAAATTACCTATAAATATGAAATTATAGATGATTTTATACATGGCCGATCCAAACCAAAAGTGTTATGAAACTGAAAGTGGATCGAGGCTTACATGGACAAAGGCGCAACAGATTTATTATCTTAAATAACTACTAGTAGAAACGAGGCCACGATGAGAAAATCTCGGCGCGCCACGAAGATGGCGAAATTTTGTGGGTACGTTCTAGGTAATAAACTTAACAAAGTGTTGTCTTGACTTGTCAAATATTTTCATTTATGCAGCTCCTGAAACTAGAATTTTAGTACACTTTGCTTTACTGTATAAGCCTGAATACCGTTTATTTTACGACGTTTTAACACCTATGGAAATTCATTCACAGTTTGTGACAGTTTACAAGGAGCCTTCCCCTATATTTTCAACGCTTAAGAAGCAGAAAGCTGCATGAACGCGGAAAAATCTGTCTTGAAGATGATTTAAGTGAGAAACCTCCAAAAATCGCAACTGCTGACAAGAACGTGGAGGTAACTTACAATATAGTGTTGCTTAGATTAGCAGTTAAGTATGTGTGACACTACAAGCTTATTATAACGAAAAGTACGGCCCATTTTATACAAGTGATTAACTTTAAGACTTATTTATGCAAGACGAACGTCGCAAGTGCGAATAAGAATTTCTTAGGACTTTTGGACTGTTGTAAAGAGAATCCAGTTGATTTCGTAAGGCCAGTATGCTGACATGATGAGCGACGAGGCCGCGGCATTTTGACAGAAGCGAATTAACTGTCAAAGTAATGTGTGGATGCCGATGGCAGTGCACCAAAAAAGGCTGTAGTCAATTTCGTCTGCAGGAAAAATTATGGACACAATGCTCTATCCACAGATGTGCTTCTACTGCTTTTGGTGATGAATTTGCAGGACAGGTTTTTGGACAGTCTATCCTATTCACCAGATTTGCAAATCGTGTCACTACTGCAGCAATAGATAAGTTACATAGGAGTACTGCAAGAATGGAATCACCTTGTTTGAAAAACACTGGACAGAGTGCATTGATCTGAAGTGGAACTGCGTGGAAAAACAGTCCATATTAGATTTGAAGAACGAAGGTTTTTACTGCGGCGAACGTTTCATATTTCTTACGTACAGATGATGCAATATCGAAACTACATTTGTGGTCATGTAATGTTCGTTTACAGCGACGGAATCAATAGAGATGCCATACACGAGTAACAGGCGCAATTATTATTGAGCTGTAATTCGTTTTGGTACTGGTTAACAGTTTTAAGAAAGTTGTGGAAAAACAGTACCTTAGGGCCGCGGGTCAATGTTTCAAACAACATTCCCCCTGCTCTGCACAACGGTACGCCATCGTTCTGACCTCTCTTTTGGAGAGCTGGAGGTTAATTCCTCACATGCAGCGAGAAAGGCATTGAACTCACGTTCCATAGTTTGAGCAGTCTATTCCTGTCCTCATGGCGGAGAGGGAGGGGGGGGGGGGGGGGCGCTGGCAAGGCAGGGATGCGCAGCTGCAATACGGACGCCAGAAGATCTTAGACCGCTTTTACGCTGACTTGTATATTCATTCTACCTTTGCCTCGGTTATAAGGCCTCATAACACTAGTTTGTTCTTAATTAGATAGACATTCACTTGTATCATTTCATTATTTTATAGAATTCGAAGTTCTACTGACAAAGATGTGTTCAGAGACGGAGCACTGCGTCAGATAAAAGAAGCAGAATGTAATACAACTAAAGATATCATTGGTGTCGATTATCGCTTTCGTCAACACAGCAGGCGTTTCCATTAGTTGACCTTCAAGCTATCATCGACATGTATTAGTCACTACTGTGTGCTTCAAATTTTTGGTGTCATTTACTTCTGTATATGTGCTGTATTACTGAAATCTGTTGCTTAACATTTGACAACAGATACTGTGGTAAAATTTTGCATATAATTGGATGAGTATAAAACGCCACTGAAACTGAATCTGCTTTATCGATTAGTCCTTCAAGGTTATCACTTCATCTAAACTTTACAAGGAAACCAAAAACAGCCGATTTTGTATTCCCTCTGATAATTCACAAATAAGTCTTAGGCTCTCGGATAGCATCATATGCTTACATCATATAAAGCGCAACTCGTTCAGCAGCATATTGAGCAAACAGCCTTTACTCACACGCATTTAAGTTCCCCTAGCGATACAACCAGCTTACATCCGCGCGAAGTTAATAGGCCGACCAGTATAATCGATTGTGCACAATCTCTTCTTTCTGCTGGAAGACTTGGTGTTCACGAGGACTGGACAGGAGGTTCCCACTAAACGTGAACACCACAGTCTTGTTAGCATATTTCCAGGGTAGGGAGCCACATCGTTTTCTACTTCAAAAGAGACATTTAAACGACTTCGGTTGTCTCGCTTGTTTATTGCACTCAGCAGGGAAAACCTCTGCATTATTAACTTAAAAATTTTGGATTTTTCTTCCTGTACTTCTCACACACTATTTATATGCCATTGAGTGAGAAATTCTATCGAAATTACTCACCGCACATTTCGTCTATCTTTCGGATTCTCGATCAATATATTTTCTCGCTGGAAATGTCCTCCCTTGATAGTAACAGTTTCTCTACAAGTACTTTTAGTTTGCAGTGTTCAGACATTCTTTTGTGAAACCTGTTACCAGTCGTTACCGGAAGTTGCACAAACCTACGAGAACAAAGTGCAAAGATTTGGACTTCGAAACGGCTGGAGTTCGTAACAATGAAGGTTACGTTGATATATGATGGGCAGCTTGGTTTGCGGAATAGCTTTGTTTCTAAGGGCAGTGTATAAATAAATGAAATGGAATTCCACGCCATCATAAAGTATTAGTTTTGGTTGATTTGTAATCAACAGATACTCATCCGAAGTTAGTTACGGTTTATAACGAGTCCATTCCTTTATTTTCAACAGTTAAGAAATAGACAACGTAATTCAAATGTTACAGAAGGAATCCACTTGAAGGATATTGCAACCACAGGTGTTCACACCAAGGAAGCAACTAATATGGCATTTGACGAGTGTCGATGGAAGTTGTAAGAAATAGCCAACGCCGTAGCCACGGCAGAGGAAACAGTGCAACACACTTCACACGAAGAATTATCTGTAACATAGATTTGTGCAGGACTAGCACAGCATTTAATGAAATCTGACCAAATACGAAAACAAATTTCTTAGCAATTCTTGTGCAGTTTTAAACATAATCCTTATTTGTTGCTAGGTTTGACCAGTGGAAGGGTTCGGCTGGTCGTGCACCAAAAGAAGGCGAAGTCCGTTTCATATGCCGGAAACGTTATATTCAGTGTTTTTGGGGCTACAAAACGGAACAGCGTATTAACTACCTAGAAATGATTAATTGACTGGTTTGAACGAAGTACATATCTACCTTCAATATTATTTCACTGGTAGTGTGTCATAGTTTTACCCTGACCTCACAAGGTTAGGCTATCTGCAGTAGTATCTTTCGTAGAAAGAAACGTTCATGAATCTCGGGGAACACAAACCCACATTTAAGTCCGACTCCCCAACCGTCGATCAGCACACTCATATTTGAAAATTTGCTTGGAATGAAAATTATGTTATACGTGTACTGAGAGAAAACCGCCATTTTATAGAGTTTCGAAATGCAGCTTATAGACATGGTATAATGAAGTATTAATATTCTTTAAATAGTTGCCTCATGCTGACTGAGGCTCTAAAGGCAGAGTTACTGGTGAAACACAAAGACAAAACGCACACAGAATAAAATTACGCGTGTTTTGGTGTTTGCTGTTGGCGCAATATTCAAATTGTTCTTCAGTGACCACGTTATAGTTAGTTAAACCTCAAGCCGTAAAAAAGAGACTATCTTTGATAAATCCGTTTTTAATTATCAGATACCAGCGATAAAGGGCGGTTTCCATGGCAGTACTCAAAGTGAAGCGCCATCCCTCTGAGGTCGCTCGCTGTTGCTGGACGGCGACAGGTGTTCAAAGGTAGCCGGGTGTCACAGCACACCAGCCTCCGGCAACGCACTATGCAAAACAACCGCTTGTTTGTGATCGCAGGGTAAATGCCGCCATGATGGCAGCTTTAAAACAGGCGTAATACACGTCGCGCTGCAGACAACGCCCACGTTGACCGACCCTGCTGTTACTAGACTAGATCCAAAGCGCGCCGTTGCCTGCTAGTTGTTGTCTGTGTGGCACACTTTTTGGAGGCAGGCAGCCCATGTGGCCAGTGCCCCAGAGCATATTGCCACGCGTACGCCATACTTCGCACACGCCGACTGGCGACGCTCTGCGCGGACTGAACCGAAGTGCGCGCAACCTCTTATCTTTCTCAAACGATTTTACAGAAACTATTCTCCGAAAATATATGATTTTTGCCTTACTTGTAGCGTTATATGTCAGCTTCGTGATGAAGTGCCCATCACCTCGCTAATGACTATTCTTATTGTAATGTACGCCGGCCGTGGTGGCCGAGCGGTTCTAGGCGCTTCAGTCTGGAACCGCGCGACCGCTACGGTCGCAGGTTCGAATCCTGCCTCGGGCATGGATGTGTGTGATGTCCTTAGGTTAGTTAGGTTTAAGTAGTTCTAAGTTCTAGGTGACTGATGACCTCAGATGTTGAGTCCCATAGTGCTCAGAGCCATTAGAACCATTTTATTGTAATGTACACATTTTAGTAAGACACTACGCAAAACCCAAAAAGTTTGCAACGAAAATTAGGGGTCGCTATGACTTTGCGTTTGGTGCGTATTACACCATATGTTGCTGCGTATGAAATTTAGCTAACATGCTGAATTTTTGTTTAGACTTGGGAGGATATCTCTATCTGCCCCTGATCTCGAGAAAATGGATCCCATGTAGCGCGCTCACTTCCGATCTCAGGCCCGCGAGAATGAAATACTCGCAACATCTCTCGTATCTCCTAAACCGCTCGAGACATCGAAACGAAAGTTTGGCGAATGATAGCACACAAGGAGGAGAGTGTTTTGCCAATTCTTAAACACACGGAACTTTCTTATCTATGGCGATATGTCACTACTTATACTTCTTTTTTTATTTATTTCACTCCAGTGACTGTAATTTTTTAAGAGTTATCGACAGCTAGCGAAACAAGAGCCCCCTTGTATGAAAATAAACATGAAATTTCTTCTTTTATGTTACTGCAAACCGATACTATGAGGTTTTTCGTAAGCTGTTAAGCTCTGTGATTGTCAATTACTTGTTTAATGAGGCACTCCGTTTCGGAATTCTGTCTCAATAGCTGCTGTGAGATGAGTTTGGCAAATTACGCTGTGACAAAGGAAGTACAATTAAACCAGTCACCAAGAGAAATGTGGCCTTTACTCATAAATGGTGATGCTTCTTCGAATGAGAAAAGGTTAACAACTCACACAAAAACAGATTGGCAATTCTGTTGGAATTTTGGTGGGATCCCCGTAACCCATCGTATTTTTAACACTGAGCGACGGGAATGGAAACTTACCAAAGGATTTTATTCCTTCTCTTGATCTGAGCAGTATTAAAATAATGACGAGCGTTCCTTCAGGCGGAATGATAGGCACATGCCAGATACTGTTTACTCACCTAGGGCTTGCCAAATTGACAATGCGTGATCGCGAATAAAATAGTTGTTATTGAGAATAATAAACAATTGATCTGTCGCACAACACAATGGTCAGTGTATTGTCAGGAGCGAAGGACAATGCGCGCGACAGGAATGCACAAGCTAGCCATGTGTGCCTTGTGAGATGGAGTTCGAAAAACATTGTCATGAAAGTAGATCTGCCTTTGTCAGCAGCACATTTCAACAAATTAAATATATCTAATCATAACACTCTTTTAGGATATTCCTACTTTCGTAATAATACCGACCATTTTCTTCATTTGTGTAGCCTGTTGTTGTATAATTAGTTTATTAATGCTGATAATGTCCATGCAACAATTGAAATGCTTTTTCTTATCACGGCGAACCAATTAAAACATTGTTATTTGTGACTGCTTTTCGACTGTTTCTAGCTTGCAGTGGAAATATGTTGTTCACATGCATGTAGTACAGTGTGTCGTATTACATTATTACATCCATATCAGAGTAATCACAGTGAAATTTCTATAGTTCACCACAAGAACAAAGGCATCACACCTGTGGAGATTATCTCTTTCTAAATTTTTGTAACAGATCATACAGATACGCTAGCTTACTAGGCAGCGAGAATATAACCTTGCTTTAATTTTCTGCCTTGATTCTTAATCACATGATTTTATAATATTCCTTGCTTCCTTATTCACTACCCTCTGTCCCTTCTTGCGGTCTGAAAATATCGCGGAGGCTTATGGTGCAATTCCAGCGGCCAATGGCTCATCAGTTACTGAAGTATACATTTTTCTTGACGGAAGAAAAACAAAACAAAACTATGCAGATATAAATAACAGAAAAGTATAACGTGCTAACGAAGAAAGTTGGAGCGTTTAAATGTCGAAAACGAAACACTACCCAAAGGCAATAAAATTCAGTACACAGTAAGGCAAAATTTATCGTATTGGCAATACTACCACTGCTGATATGCGCCGTTCCGATGTGAGCATATGGCCGGGCTACTTTTCCGCTCACCTCCTTAAATTTCCCACGATGCTAGCGTGGCAAGCGCGACGCGCGGCGCGAGAAACTGTGCCTCAACCACAACGCCACGCGACCTGGCGCAGGCACGTGTCGCGTCCCAGTCGCGTCGCGTCGCATTTTGCGCGGTCCTATTTGAATCTGTGATGTTACAAAAACGCGCGCTGCGCTGCGTCGCGGCACACGCGCTATACGCGTCTCAATTTGCGCCTAGCCTTAGTGTTTCGGTTTGGTGTGATAATACGAGTATGTCTGTGCTGAATATGAAACAGTGTAACAGAAATTCACTGTGAACAAACAGTGAAGCAGACTTTGTAAATTACAGGAATGACTGCTTTAACAAGACCCGATAGACATCCTCGTTTCAGAGCAGTGAATCCTTTAGACATAATCTTCGCCGTATACTATTTATAGGTGCAATAATCGAAACACAGTTCACTGAACGAATTTTATTAACAAAATATACATTTATTTTCTCATATCCTTAACTAGATTAACTTTTCACGTCTTTCGTCTTAGCGAAATATTTTTAAGGGCAATGGAGATCGATTTTCGTTATTACATTGTATTTTATGGTCACCTGATAATAGTGAAAAACAATTGCGAAACCATTAACGGTAGTAAAACAATTCACGAAAATAAAACACGAATCACGGGATTTAAACTACTGAAATCATTATTGCTAGAGAAAGTAGTTCATGTACAATCATTCAAGGCATTTACAAGGCACAGTGTTAGTTTATGACACTGAATCAGACCTCGCGTACTCCTTATTTAAAAGTCAGATTGCCTTCTGATGCTTAATATTTGCCGGCCGCGGTGGTCTAGCGGTTCTGGCGCTGCAGTCAGGAACCGCGGGACTGCTACGGTCGCAGGTTCGAATCCTGCCTCGGGCATGGGTGTGTGTGATGTCCTTAGGTTAGTTAGGTTTAAGTAGTTCTAAGTTCTAGGGGACTTATGACCTAAGATGTTGAGTCCCATAGTGCTCAGAGCCATTTGAACCATTTTTGCTTAATATTTTCGCTACACCCAAACAAAAGTCTGACAGACAGTTTTTGACTACGTTTTTTCTCGCTAAGCTCTAGTGAGTATATTTGGAAAATCGGTTTCTGCGTAATACTGTACAACACTTCTTACTGCTGTGTGTGTGGTGTCTGTTCTTTCTGACACGTTCAAAATAACGGA
Organism: Schistocerca nitens; assembly: GCF_023898315.1. Lineage (NCBI taxonomy): Eukaryota > Metazoa > Arthropoda > Insecta > Orthoptera > Acrididae > Schistocerca > Schistocerca nitens. The sequence goes on from NC_064616.1 coordinate 268,308,409, forward strand.
CACCATTTTGATCCTGCAGCCACTAACAAGGGAACCTCCCCATCGCACCCCCCTCAGATTTAGTTATAAGTTGGCACAGTGGATAGGCCTTGATAAACTGAACACAGATCAATTGAGAAAACAGGAAGAAGTTGTGTGGAACTGTAAAAAAATAAGCAAAATATACAAACTGAGTAGTCCATGGGTCACATAAGGGATATCATGGACAATGTGAGCTCAGGAGCGCCGTGGTCCGGTGGTAGCGTGAGCAGCTGCAGAACGAGAGGTCCTCGGTTCAAGTCTTCCCACGAGTGAAAGTTTTACTTTCTTTATTTTTGCATAGTTATTATCTGTCCGTTCGTTCGTTGACGTCTCTATTCACTGTAATAAGTCTAGTTTCTGTGTTTTGCAACCGCATCGCAAAACCGTGCGATTAGTAGACGAAAGGACGTGCCTCTCCAATGGGAACCGAAAACATTTGATCGCAAGGTCATAGATCAACCGATTCCTCCACAGGAAAACACATCTGATATATTCTATACGACACTGGTGACGGCATGTGCGTCACATGACAGGAATATGTTGTCGACCCACCAAACTTGTACACTTGGCGAATGGGTAACAAGAATCTTCTACTTTGCCCGATTTAGGTTTTCTTGTGGATGTGATAATCACTCCCAAAAAAGTGATGAAAACATAAGAGTTTGTCACAGAAACTGAAAATAAAACGTTAAACTTTTCACTCGATGGAGGATTTGAACCATGGACCTTTCCTTCCGCAGCTGCTCATGTTACCACGAGACCACAGCGCTCCTGCGTTTCCAGTCTCCTTGATGTTGCCTATCTTCCCATGAACTACTCAGTTTGTATATTTTGTTTATTTTTTCACAGTTTCACACAACTTCTTCCTGTTTTCTCAATTGATCTGTGTTCAGTTTTTCAAGGCCTATCCACTGTGCCAACTTATAACTAAAACTGAGGAGGGTGCGATGGGGAGGTTCCCTTGTAAGAATCAAGAAATGGTTCAAATGGCTCTGAGAACGATGGGACTTAACATCTGAGGTCATCAGTCCCCTAGAACTTAGAACTACTTAAACCTAACTAACCTAAGGACATCACACACATCCAGGCCCGAGGCAGGATTCGAACCTGCCACCGTAGCAGTCCCGCGGTTCCGGACTGTAGCGCCTAGAACCGCACGGCCACCGCGGCCGACTAAGAATCAAGACACAAATGAATTAAAGACATTAGCTGCCAGTGGGCATTGATTTATATGAGCGACACCACATATATGTAATTACGACGATGAAGACCAATGATCACTTCGGTGCAGATGCACACCAAGCACGAGCTCTTACAGGAGTCGGCGAGATGCCGCGAGTAGTGAGGCACTACATCAGTAGTATGTGATATAAGTTGAGAATTGGGGTCTGGCGGGAGGCATGCTAGAGTAGTCCTTTGGAAATTTGTGGTAAGGTATTATGGGACCAAACTGCAGACGTCATCAGTCCCTGAGCTTACACACTATTTAATCTAACTTAAACTAACCCACACACACACACACACACACACACACACACACACACACACACACACACACACGCGCTGCCGAGGGAGGACTCAAACCTCCGACGGGGAGAGCGGCGCGGATCATGACAAGATGCCTCAGACAGCGCGCCTTCCCCGTGCGGCGGTAGTCCTTTCGGGTGCGGTTATAAGTTGTTAATAAGTCTGATAATGTTAATCAGTCAGATCTGCCAAGAATATCGTCATTGTAGTAGATGAAGTTGACCAACAGTAAAGTACTTATGCTCCTCCTGAACTGAACGTTATTGGTATATTTTTGTTAAGTGACTTAACATGCTTTCCCAGATTGTCGTATTTCTAGTATTGATTGGATGAAGTAAGCTGTTCGAGAAAAAGATATATATAATTTACGACGAATTTAAATAAGAAATAAATATAATAGGAAACAGCGCTTTGCATCCCTCGTAACTTTGAAGAGGTGTCGCTTAATTTAGCCTTCTCAGGTATGAGCGAAATCCACGCGTGCCTGTCCTCTTATCTAACAACTTAAAAAACTATATAGTGAGTGCCTCCTTGATGAGCTACACGTAGAGATGATTATAGCTTCGATCCAACTGTATTCTGGTGGCTGGGCGATCGAGAACTTACGGAGATGACACCTAAAAAAAGTAAGGCAATAGACACTGATTACATTCTCATAATTTTTTGTGTTATCAGCCTTGTCTCCGGTAGGAAGTGAGAGTAGTGGGGAAATAATGTGGGCAGGAAATTTTCGTCGGCGCGCTGCGGGGTCAGGCTGTGTGGTGTCAGGATTTCACAGCGGCACTGGAATGCCGGCTATGGACAGCGCCCGAGGGCCTATCTTCGTGGCCCCCTCCCACGCCACATCCTTCTGCTCCCGCCGTCTACTTAATTTAGCTCTTAATCACTCTGCCCGGAACCCGGAAGCGGTGTTCCTGGCTATATCTGTTAGTCGAGTACTAGACGCATCTCTCCCAGTTCCCGAGGGCCATCCTGCGCTTCCTTGCCGAAGATATTGCCAATCAGCCAAATGGAAAGCCGAGCGGCATGTTCTTTCTGTGTAGAAGACAAACAAATAATTGCTCTAGGGGCCAGTATCGAGTGGCGGTCACTCGACTTACTAGATGGGAACACTGTTGCTGTTCGTGTGATTTTTTGTTCTCTCGAACCTGTCAGTAGCGCTTCAGCTCTGTTCGCGGACGACCTTGGTTTTTAGCGATCGCCGCTTTGACTAGACAACTGCCACGAAATCGAGAAAGGCTCACATAAATCAGCAGCTAATGCGTAGATACCTGAAATTAAAATATAACGAAACCATAGGAAATACTGGGTGGTTATAATTAAAAGTGCAGCAAGTCACAGAGGTCCAGCGTGGGCTGTAGTTACGGCATGGCAGCGAAACTTGATAGGTATTCTAAAACGTTAATGCGGAAACAGTTGACGCTGGAAAAAAATAGTTACAGTTTTGGCCACCAGGTGCAAATCTTGCGCTGTGAATGCAAGAAGACGTATGGAAATATTTCCATATTTAGTAGATTGGTATCGGGACGTGGGCAGAAAACGTCAAACAAGTGAGGAAGGCATAATATCGATTTTACTGTTAACCGCCGCTTACACAGATTTTTTTTTCAATTTGAAGGCCGGAGACGTCGACGTCATCCGGCGTCCGTAAAACGACGTGATCAATAGTTGCTCGCAGCAGTTCTGATGGAATCTCAGCAACGCGTTCCTGTATTCTGGCCTTCAGATGATGTCGAGACCAAACGTGCCGCTGGTAAACGCGTTCTTTTAGATAGTCCTAGAGCAAATGTCACATGGATTCAGATCAGGTGATGTTGCAGGCCATGCATCCTGAAAACGTCTGCAGTTAACACGTTCATGGAATGTGGCATTAAGCAGTTCCTTCACTGGGCCGGCTACATGAGGTGTCGGCCCATCCGCAATGAAAACAATGGTTTCACACATCTGCGCTCTTCCAAAGTAGGAACCACATGCTGCACAAGCGGTGTCGATAAGGTGCAGACGTTGCGGTACACCTGACACGCCCTCTGGGCGTATTCTCTTGAAAGGAGAATGGACCGAGGATAAAGTTGCTTATGAATTGACACCACAGTCACATAAGGCGAGTGCACTGGTTCCTCGTACACAACACGCTGTTTGACAGTAGACCACACTCGGCAGTGCTGTGTGTTCTCTGCATCCTGTTCAGTAAAATGTTCCCTTTCACCACACAGAATATTGCCCGGCCACATATCATCAACTTCGATCCGTGCCAGACACTGAAGAGCAAATTCAGAACGTTGATGCGGATCATGAAGTTTCAGTTGTTCAACAGTCTAGATCTTGTACGGGTACCAGGGTAAAATAAATCGCAAAACTTTCCGTACTGTTGACTATTAGATTCACAATCCTGGTTACACTGCACGACCACTAGCACTATCCGAGGCATGGTCAGCAAAAAGCAACCGCGTAAATAACTTCCATCCGATAGGATGCCTTCATCATCCAGGTGCCACGCCAAACTCACCTGTGTTTTCACATTTCATTATCTTCTTCTTCAATCCATTTAATGACATCTTTCAGTCGGCGATACTCTCTCAGTTCAGCACCGTAACTGCTGCCGTTCACGTAAAACAGTTTCACTAACAGCGCAGTGTAACTGTTCTCGATAGCCATTCTGTTCACTCACGATATAGCTTGACAAATAACAAAAAAAAATGGTTCAAATGGCTCTGAGCACTATGGGACTTAACATCTGAGGTTATCAGTCCCCTAGAACTTAGAACTACTTAAACCTAACTAACGTAAGGACATCACACACAGCCATGCCCGAGGCAGGATTTGAACCTGCGACCGTAGCAGTCGCGCGGTTCCGAACTGAAGCGCCTAGAACCGCTCGGCCACCGCGGCCGGCGACAAATGACAGCGTGCATGTCATGCCGTCATACAAATCGTGTAAAAAGTCAGATATGCACCTGGTAACCGCAATTGGAACTGATGTTTTTTCCAGCGTAGATTGGTTCCGCAAAACCCGTTAGCATATCTACCACGTTTCGCTTGCATAAATATTAATAGCTCACACTGAACCTCTGAGAGTAGCTGCACTTCCATTGTAACCACTCGGTACATACAGAGTGATTTTGAACAATTGTGGACTACATCAGGAGGCAGTCCTTGAGAGGCTAAGAAAAACTATGGTCCAATGCACGTATCTCCGGAAATGCATGGTTTCCTTGCCAGGAGGCGTTTTATTCATATCGTGCATCTATATCTCCCTGCAGCTCATTCCAGTGCACTCGATGCAGCTTTGAAATTCACGTTGTGGAGAGAAATGATACCGTCCCTCAAAAAGGTGGCCCATCTGTGAAAAATGTGGATGACAGAGAGAACTGAATGGTGGTGGCGTAATGAACAAAGCGACGACTAAACTGTTCCTTTACGCTATACGACAGAATTTGGTCCACTGGAGTGCTGTGAAACGATCTTTAGCAGGGAAGTTACACAGTTTGTGACATGTGTTCGGTTTATCTTATTTTTTCTTTATCTTCTCAAGGATCCTCTCTCGCAGTTTGTCGACATTGTTCAAAATCACAATGGAATAGTCCGTTCTACGTGAGCTCTTCCTTGTTCTTTACAGACTATAATCTGTTACGTGAGGGACAGACGCAAAGCAGTGTTATTTGTTACTGTTCGAACATGAAATGCACACGCCTTGCCAGATCTTCACCGGAATCGTTCTGCTTGAATATGATAAGTAGAGATAAGTGACGTTCGCTGACGGAGGGGCAGTGCCTCGGTTTCCATTACCTCCCTGATATAGTAAGTCCTGCTTGAATTGCCCTCAAAAGGTGAAACGTCAAGAAAGCGTGTAATCTCCCTTGGCCCATTTACACGTATTACGCCTTCACAGTTGGACAAGTTGAAGCGGGACGTCTTATGAGTATTACTGATAATCATCTTCTCTTTTGCACTTCATTGGGTGCTCATCACGAGCTGAATTTGGCGTTGCATAGACCTTTCCAACAGAGACAAGAAAGATTAGGTTTGTGCGTTCCGTCAACGACGAGATCATTACAGGCGGAGCACAATTTCTGACACGGGAAGGACGGGTTAAGAAATTTGCTGTGTTCTTTCAAAGAAACCATCCCTTAGCCTTGAACGATATATGGAAGTTACGGGAAATGTAAATCTGGATTTGTACCACCGATCTCCAGAATATAAGTCGTGTTGTTACCACTCTACCACCTCGCTCATTACTACCTTCCCACTCACACGACAAAGGATGTTGCGGGTCGTCCCGTGTTCACTTTCTCTTTCTTTGTCACTTATTACTGTTACACTCTTGTATACATCTCATTAGTTTTCATTCATTAGGGCCATCTTGTTGCAAGTTTCTCAAACGTCAGTCTGTTTTGATAGAAGGTTAGCTTTACTTTTCATCTACGCACGACTGTCAGTATATTAACCTTTGTACCAAGCGCATTTTAAGCAAGAGCCTGACATGATTTAAAGGCGTTGAAACGGTTTTGTGCTGCCTCCTAGTGCGAGCCATACCACTTTCAGCGCGAATGAACGGAGCCGTCTTGCCTGGGGACGTAGAACGCGGCCGATTGCGAGTCTTACGTGAGAAAGGCGGAGGAGGGGTGACGGAGGGGGTGAAAACTGCTATCCATCAAGAACTTAGGGTCAGCTGTCGTTTGCTGAGCGTTGCTGGCGTAGAAGCTCGCTAGAAGTTTGACAGCGCGTAGACTGGCTGCCAGACCCACACATCGCCCCCTCTAAGCGTCCTGTACCTTCGGAGGAATCATTCCAACGTTCCTGTCAAATGATTTTGGAAAATCACTAATCTAGATGGTAGCCCTTCGGTTAAAATACCTGATCCGTTTTTAGGAAGAGTGGGGTCTTTATTTTCCATTCTGACCAAATTATTGTCTAGCGTGATTCCACAACACTTCTTACAATCGTTTCACTTCTGAGTTACACTCATAAACAGCTGCTATGATGCCAGTGTCCACCGTCACGTAGGATGTCAGTTGCTCGACAAGACGCCTTTTCAGCAGATGGACAGGAATCTTAGGAGAAATACTGAACCACACCATTGCAGTATCTTTCCGTACCTCCACGTCGAACGAGGTAGCGCAGCGATGAATCTACTGGACTCCTGTTTGAGACAGACTCCCTTGTGAGTATTTAATTTGATCGTTAAGTTGCTTCGTCAAAATAATTGTTGCAGCAGGACTCATACAGCTGCTACAGAGACACAGTTGTCCAATGACTTTGACATCGACGAATCGTTAAAGTGCAATTTTGCTTCCTTTCTTCGAGGTACAACAGTGTTCGTATGAGCATGAAAGTGCGCTTGACTTAACTGATTCGCGTGCAAGGGAAAACGATGCGATACATAGAGGCAGCAACCTGGCCTCCTGAGATTCCTGGACCGAAATTTTATAGGCTGTTTCGAAACGTTATCTCCACCTCAGATTATATATACCCACATAGATTTCTCTCCCGAAGAAGTTTGTCGACATCCGAGCTTCAGTAACACGCGAGAGTTGAGGTTATCATAAAGGCTGCGCCGCGGGATAGAGAAGACTATGACTGTAATGTCGGGTGGGTGTTCTTGTGGCCATGTGTTGTTCATGCCAGTGTTTGGTAGCGAGTCCCCTGTTGTTACACTGTGCCACATAAATCTGTTAATGTTTAAAAGGTCCTTGCCGTTTTCTTTAGGCAAATATCGTCATTATTCTACTAAAGGACTACCGAGCAGCAGGCAAGAGGCGGGCACGTCTCTTCCTTCGAATAATTTTGGGAATTTAACTTGCTAGTTTACTTTTTTTATGACTGTAAATGTCTTCCTAACGTGCTTTATAAAGTTTCCAAAATAACAGCTTGTTCTGTGAAGATATACGGAAAAAAGTGTGCAGTTGATGTGGACGTTCTAGCACTTGACGAGGTAAACTCGTGAAATCTAGGAAAATTTTTTGTAGCACTGGGGAACTTTAATATTTTGTGCTTCGTCGTGAATAGATGTCTTCTGAAACACTGATTTCGGTTTATGACCTTAAGGTGCTATATTGTCTGTTGCTGTAGATTTCCAATTACTCTGCAACCTATTTTCATGCACAGAAATAGTTCATTAGTTAAATAAAAGCAATGAGTAACGTAACAGTGGTGAATTCAACGTACGAAAGTAATTATGTGAGTCATTCCATTCACTGTATCTGAGTACCTCGTTTAGGCTTCCAAACACAACTGCTTCTATATCTCACTTTGATATCGAAAACTAATATAACATAATAGAACACTGCGCATGAAAATAACAGCACTCATGCCATTACGAGGTTGCACAGGAATAGCTCACATGTTAACTCCTAAAACATAAAACTTAGCTCAGCATCGCCACTACAGTTTAGCAAAACACTTCGTCTGCACCGTTTGAGGAATGGCAGTGGGTATCAAAAGGTGAACTGGTTCCATGTGACGCAAGTTCGTTAAATGGATCATTTTCGCGCTACGACAAACAGTAAACAACAAACTGTATTTTTACTCGATGATAGTTTTCTGGAGCAAGAATGCAAGTCCGACAACAAAGTAAATCCACTGAGTAGTTTCACTCCCATTTTGGCCGGTCGCTGTGACCGAGCGGTTCCAGGCGCTTCAGTCCGAAACCGCGCTGCTGCTACGGTCGCAGTTTCGAATTCTGCCTCAGGCGTGGATGTGTGATGTCCTTACGTTAGTTAGGTTTAAGTAGTTCTAAATCTAGGGGACTGATGACCTCAGATGTTAAGTCCCATAGTGCTTAGACCCATTTGAACTCCCATTTTTTATGTCACTTGTGCATACTTCTCTTTAGAAGAATCGGTAGAAAATAAATTGGTTTTTGTATGATAATGTCCCTCCTCCCCTCTCTCTCTCTCTCCTTTTTTTGCTAAAGAAGTGCACTAATAATTTTTATCGTCTGGAAAATGATTGTATAGTCCGCCTTCGTAGCTGAGTGGTCAGCTACAATGGGGAGGACCCGGCTTTGATTCCCGGTCCAGATTGCACTCAGCCTCGAGATGTCAACTGAGGATCTATTTGATTCAGAAGCTGCGGCTCCAAGGTCTGGAAAGTCGGCAAAACGGCCAGGACAGCCGGGCGCCGACCACATCTCCCTCCATATCGCATCCTCATGACGCCAAACGGCAGAGCTTAACACGGCTGCCGGTTGACATCTCTTGGGCCTTCAAGGCCTGGACGAAGAGCTCGCTAAGCTTTTTTTCTTAAAAAAAAAAGAAGAAATGTATCTGTAACACGCCACATAGGTGACTCACTACCTTACATATACTCATAAACCTGATGCGTGTTTTGTTATGTGAGTAGTCTTCAGTATTTCATTAACTAATTCTGTCTCCTTTTCTATTTCCCGTAACATAACTACCACGGAATATCAACTTGCGAAAGTACTGAACGTTGAGGTCAGCAATAAAGCTTTGATTTAGCTTACTTAACATTGACAGAATTTTGCTATGGAACATCTTGCGCAAAGAGTAATACGAATTTCATTAATTTTTGTTGTGGACAGTCAAAACTGTAGCACTTCGTTACGTCCTAATTGTAACAGCAGCTATACTAAACCAAAAGTGCAATAGCCATATTTAGTACTAAATCACAGCATATTTCTGAAGTTTATAAATTTGTATTAAACGGGCTCTTTCTTTCTCTAAACGTCTGTACATCAGATAGTACACACTGAATTTAAGATAAGATCGAGTGCGTACATCACGCTTGCGACAGTAACGAAAATATTTGTTACGGTATAAAATGTCAAGAAAGTCATTTTATTCTGTAGTAACTGCAATTTATTTTATTCGCCTTTCAGCAGTTAGTTACGAGCTCTACCTATATTACAGAATGACATTTGTCTAGGAAACATGCATGTTAAATAAAATTACCAATTATTATGTTGCTGGTTACAATGGACGATTATAGGTAGTATGCGTAGTTCATAAGCAGCTTTGTATTATAACACTAGTACCATCCGAAATGAGCTTCAGTTCAGAGGCTCTACTGGAAGATAAATAAACTGCAACAACTGTGAAAAAAAGGTGTGCTGCTTGAAATTTATAAAAGCTGCCAATTCCAGTAAGCAGAAACTATTAAATAAATGAGCCCTAGCTGTCAGCCTCACTATTAAACATTCGTAAGAATTCTTTGCTATTGAATAGCTGTAGAACAAAGCAACAACTTGCAGTATTCGACTCACGACAGTAAATACTCATATTTGAATGTAGTTAGACGACTTCTCAGCCAATAGAAAGAACGATATTACTGAAAGTAGTTCCTAACACATTTTTAGTGGCAGTACCAAACAAAAATAATTTAGAGAATGTACGCCGAGCTTCGCGATTCATCAAAACAACAGCTGCGTTTTCTTTACGAACCAGATGCTTCAAAAGGAGCAGCGAAAAGCGTGGGCGGAGGCCAAGCAGAAAACGTCCACGAACAATGGTGTGGGCTTTCTCAGCCTCTTACCACAATGGATGAATGTTGGGTCATCATTCTGACACACAAACGAGAGAAAAGAGCAACAGCGAAAGTACTGGACCTCCACTCCACCGAGGAAAGGACAGGCGTATTCCTCGCAATGGTTGATGATGACAACCTGTTTCGAGATTCACCGCAAAATTTAAAGAAAATTAGTCTTCAGCGGGCTGATGATATGCCAAGGAATCAGGACTTGAAAGCATAAAGATTCCGTTGTTACATGATATGATTTACCCGTTCTCCATTTAAATCCCATATGACATCCCTTCTCTCCATCTTCGTAGTTGTTGCACATTAGGTAAATATAAGAGGCACATTCAGTTAGTTATGAAAATTATTTTTCTTTTTTCTCAGTCAGTTTCGGTTGAAAAAATGCAGAATTCGTTGTGGGAAATCGTGGAGTATTCCCACTTCAGACCCTATAGTTCGATAAAGTTCCGATAGATGGCAGCGTTATACGTAGCCTTCAAAATTGCGTCTGTAACGGATAATCGTTCCAAGCAGAGCTGTCATTGAGTTTCTTTCTGCGGTAAATCAGAGCATCGCAGATATTCATAGGCACTTGCTGAATATCTGCGAAGCCCTCGCAGTGAACGTAAGCACGCTGTGTCGTTAGGCGAGGCGTCTGGGTTCTTCGCAACAAGGTCGGGAAATCTGTTCCATCTTCCGCGTGCGGCCGGCCGTACACAGCTGTGACTCCTGCAATGTTGGAACGTGCCGACCCTCTCGTTCGAGAAGCAAAGGAACGTCACCTCCTCCACCATAACACAATGCCTCACACAAGGGCGCACCCAAAAGGAGCTCACAAGACTCAGCCAAAACTAAGTCCTGGATCTCGCAGCGCCCGACTTCCATCTCTTTGGCCTAATGGGGGAAGTTGTTGGTACAGCAAGACGTTGGCTCCGCCGTAGACCAGTAGGTTGGTGTCGTGCGGGCATACAGGCACTCGCAGTAATGTGGCCTAAGGCCGTTGCATTTAACGGAGACTATGTTGAAAAATAGTGTTTTGTAGCCAAAAGAGTGAGGAATAGTGTGGTGTATTGGAATCCTGAATGAAGCTAACCTGCTTTCAGAAAAATATGTGTTGCATTACTTATTAAAAGACCTTCGAACACACAAATTCTGCTTTTCGTCAGAAATAATGTCATTTAAAATCGTACGCAATGCCATTTCTGACCCTGTGGATCCATCTTCAGACCCCCTTCTTGCTACAACATCTACTATCCAGCTTTTATTCGATTTATTGTGCCTACTGTTGATAGCATCGTACAGAATATTTACAGATATTATTATGGGAATAAATGAGTGTTGACAGAAGCAGCATTCATTACATATGACAACATAGCGGTACTTTAATGACAAGTACAATAACTGGTGAAATCAGAGCCGTGGTTCCTACAAATAGCAGTACTAGCCCTGCAACACTTACGACAAACAATCAACGATGAGGCTGCACACTCACAGACTTTAATGTAAAACTTCAACTTCATTTAACGGTGTAAAACTGCAAAGAAAAAGTCAAATGTGACAAATAATTGCAATGTACTCGTAAATTTCAGTACAGATTTATCTAAAGTCCACGCTGGTGGTAATCAGTTCTTCTTCCTTCATCGTCCGTTTCTTTCACTGAAATTGCTCTAAACCGTGATACTGCTTTTTAATAATAGACACAAGCAATCACCGGCCTGTGTGGCCGAGCGGTTCTAGGCGCTTCAGTCCGGAACCGCGCTGCTGCTACGGTCGCAAGTTCGAATCCTGCCTCTGGCATGGATGTGTGTGATGTCCTTAGGTTAGTTAGGTTTAAATAGTTCTAAGTTCTAGGGGACTGATGACCGCAGATGTTAAATCCCATAGTGCTTAAAGCCAGTTGATAGGTGAAACAAGCAATCGTAGTAAGTGCGTTCAGCTGTTGTAGAAATCAAGCCCTGGGAGAGGGATGAAAAAAAGACCGATATCACATTATACATATTAGATCAATCAAAATGACAGTCACAATCGCATTATTTATTTTGTCGCCAATCGGATTCAACCCGCGATGGGGTCATCTTCAGGGCAATTAACACCATTTGGTCACTCGATGGAGTCGTCACCCTGTCTGTGCACGGCTGGTAACTATCAAATTGCCCTGAAGATGACCCAATCGCGGGTTGAAACCGGTTGGCGACAAAATAAATAATGCGATTGTGACTGTCATTTTTATTAATTGATTATAAGTAAACCGATCGCTGTTATCTGCACGCAACTATGTTGTCTAAAAATTTACATTACACATAACTTCATACATAGATTGTCTCAAAAGATTCATCCTATTTCACAAGTCTTCATTCTATGTGAATAAAGATATAAACTTGAGCGGATTTCAATTAAGTATCGAAGCTAAAGATTTATTTTGACGCCAGTTGTAATTTGCTGGTTCATATGCTGAAATCTTCTGTGAAATCATTGAGACGGCACGTACGAAAGACGTCCCTTAACTGAAACGGCGGTTGAAACAATTTAAAAAGTGCGTAATATGGAATTAGACCATCAGCGACAAAATATGTATGAAACTGGTGACGTCATAGCACTAGCGGTACGGTACATTTTCTGTGAAGAATTTATTTTTAGAATGCTTTGTGTAAGATGGGCGCTACATTTATTGAATGCTGAACAAACTTAAATTCGAAAACAAGTTTCTCAGTAGTATCTGTCCAGTTTTAAGAAGAATACAACAGATTTTGCGATCCAGATCGTACTCCTGAAAGGATACAGCATCACAAAGCAGTGGACAATGCCGGTGACCGAACACCAAATACGGCTAAGTTAATTTCATTTACCGGAAAAGTTACGCTCACTGTTTTCTGGAATTCAGACAGACTTCGTCGTATCGATTATCATGCAAAAGTTAGAACAATAGCTGTTGAATACTAAGCAAGTCTTCTGAATTATCTGGAAAAAGAAACACGTGTGAGGAGGCCTGGGTTTCTGTCCACAAAACTGCTTTGGCGATCAGAAAATGAGGAATTCGAATTACGAATTGTTCAACATACGTTGCGTTTCCTAGACTTGGAGCCCTCTGACTTACAGCTATTTCCGCAATATTTTAGGAAATTTGCACCTGGGAAATGTTTTAAGTGCGTTGCTGAGTTTATGACTCTGAACATCATTTAGTATCGAACTATAGGGAACAAATCTTCTTATTATGAAAATTTGGAAAATTAACTGGCCTAAAAGGAAACAAAAGTGTACCTTTGGTGAAAATAAATCCGCGTATAACTTTAATGCCAAACTCAGATCTTTTCACGTTGCCTAATAATAACCTTGGTGCTTGCATAGAAGTTTTCATAAAACGTGAATGTCAGCCTAGGTCATTATGAGCTTATCTGTGGTCGTTACATCATAAATGGGACTTTAACCACGTACAGAAGGTACGTAGCACCCTGAAAGGTATTTACTTCTGACGGGGTGGAGGGAGGAGAGATTTTCGTGAGGGATTTCCGTGCTGGCGTAGCGCTGGCAAACACTCACCAAAGACAGCATGCGGGATGGCTGAGTCGACCGACAGAAAAAACGAGCCGATGCATAATTCATATTCGTAAGAATAGATCGCGTAGCGGTGCTGTGGCGAGAGCAAACATTTAGCGCGTCGCTGCCGCCGCTGCAGCGCACACCGCCAAATATCCACTTAACACTTCCAAATATTTGGTGTCACGGACGCGCAAATAACCACATTCATGCAAAGCTGCGCGCTTTCGATCCGTGAATGGGCTCTCGTATCGCATGACAAGTGGCAAACATATGGTGGGTAACTGTTTCGTTTTTTGCGTAACGATTGATTTAAATATTTTGATTTCGGATTAGCGAAGATATTAAGACACAGAGTATTTTTGTGTACCTACCACTGAAATGGTATGTACGTCAGTGAAATTTTGTTTTGGTTGTGTTGACACGTCTTACGCAAGAATATAAATAACTGTCAACGTGATATGCAGTGTAGTTTTGTTTACATGTCTTTTGATTCATATCGCTGAAGTACTGTGTAGTCCTAATATTAGTTATTTCTATTTTATTTCCAACAGGAATTCATCCAAAGTCATTAACAGTTTCTAAAATATCTGCTGCTTCGATTTCAGTAGTGAAGAAATGTGAGGGTGAATTCACACTTCATCTCATAGTTATTGAAGATGATCCACGAAAGGACTTTCGAAAAATGTGTGCTTGTATGAAAACTCATGTATGACCGATGCTTTAATGTTTCCATAAGAAAAACAGGAGAAAGAACACTGGAAGTTGGTTGCAGCAGTTCTTGGACCCTGATCAAAAATAAATACGAAAATTAATTTCTCAGCGGTAATAATTTTTAAAGAGATTTTAACTGTAAGATTACCTGTGGTGAATATGTATAACTTAAGTGCAGTTCATGCGTCAACATACGATTCGTAAGCCGGGTTGGACAAAAAAAAATGGACATTTAACCCAGCACACCTACATCATTAAAAATGCAGTCGATAAAACAACGATAAATATGTATCAGCTAGTCGAAGATGGTTGAGCATAAGTTTGAAAGTTTTATTTCTTAGAGTGATGCGGTCAGCCGGCACGATGCTCGACAGCTGCAAACATGGACAAAATAATGAACAGTGAAAGAATTTTACTCTGAAGAGTCAAAGAAAATCCCCACTTAATTGCTACTTCGGAGATGCTGTGTCCCATCGCTCGTGCGCCGACTGTAACACCACGTTCAAACCCACTTAAATCTTGATATGTATAAATACATTTTGAAGGGATTACGGTTCCTGATACCGCAAATAAACTGACTAGAGTAATATTCATATATGAATTACTGGTATAATAGAAAATATCAGGAGCGTGTGGCATCAAAGTGAGAATATAATTTTTCCTGCGTGTTTACTTTCTTTAACAGCAGCTGAAACTCCGATATAGCTGCCCGCATCTCTGACTGAAAAAGAAACAGTAGGTACCGACATAACTAGCCGGTCATACATCGTGTACTACCCTTACAACTCTCCAGGTCCCCAGGGGCTTGCTATATGTCTGAATAGCAATTTCTGTACTGCATACCTAAATTTCCGCGCCCCGCATACCTTCAAACGATGCAGAACTTGACGCTAAGAGAGATAGATTTGTAACTGCTGTTAATGGTAAATATATAGCTAGATTCTCCACAAACGCTTAAAATTAAATTCCTCGTTCTCTACTCGTTAGTAATCGCGATGATGCTATTGATCGTGAGGTGAGAAGCAAGATGGAAGTGATTGTTGCAGGCCTGGCGGAGAAAGAGAGGGTATAAAGGTTTTCCACCGAGTAAATTCCATTCCAGAAGTGTGATTCTGGAAAGTCTACGAAACAGCCATCCGCGACAATTTAGTATGACAAGCTCCTCATTTACTCTGAACCATTTCCATCCTAGTATATCCTTAGATGTGGACGTACATTCCAACAATTCAATTATCTTCCCCTCTCACTATATTTCCATCTGCTTCCTAAATAAGGCTTACTTAGTGTCCTCCAGTTAATTTTTTGCTGTTTGAAAGGTAAACAGTCACAAGATTCCCTTTTTCATCCGAGTAAATAATGGCCGTTCACTTTCAGGCAGATAAACTCGACTTTAAGTTCTTTGGTGAACAGCCACCAAGTTTGAATCCCTTCATTGCTTGTTTTGTAGTTTGTGGAATGAAATGGTGGACCCATGTTCAATACAAAGCAACAGATCGACGCATGAAACAAATGGATTGTTTTCAAAGCGGTTCAGGACTTGCCGAGAAATTCATTTTCCATTTGATTTCAGCCAGGATTTACAGCATTCCACTAAGCTCTGTTATTGTTGACCTTTCGTGTAAAATTTTGCCTTACCTTTGTTATAGTACGTGTATAGCGTCAGCTGCTTCACTCACCTTCAATCAATGATCGTCGAGTATCATTTTCTTGATGTTTGTCTCTATGGCCACTTTTGACTTCAGCCTTCCATTTTGTTTTCTTGAAGTTTGTATCTATGGCCACTTTTGGCTTCAGCCTTCCATTTTGTAACTCCTGAGTCCGAAGAAACACAAACGTTTCATAAGTGCCGATAAACCGTCCAAAATAGGAAATTTTTTTGACGGAACTTTAGTTCAGTTTATCCTCCTGAGCGAAACATAAATAATACGATATCTCGATAAAGGCGTTGAAACAAATCATTTCGCAAATGAAATTGATACTGTCTTCTGTGGGGTTTGATTCGAATCCCATGTTCCGAGGTTCCGGAAAGGATTGTATCTCTCACGATGGTGACAGAGTCGAGGAATTAATCAGCGGTCCAGTTGAGTACGTTAGACGCAGAAGTGTAGCAGGGATCCGATGAATACATGCATCGCTATGGTTTCTTAGCCTTAACCCACTGGTAGAAAAATTGACATGTCATTTCTCGGGTCACACCAACAACAACAGCGCAACAGCATGAGCATATTCTGTTATATTATTCCGTATCGGAAGTTGTATCTTGATATGTAAAATAGAGATAACTGTTCTGATTTATTAACTGTTTTTTCAACTATATTTATTTTTTCATTCCGACGAAGGAAGGAAACAGGAGGAAGGAATGTTACAGCATGAGGTCCCTAGCACTGAACTCTAACGCTCTACGAGCAGGGACGGAGAACATCATCATGAGAGGCAGTGATCCCGGAAGTCGCATGAAACGACCAGGGAATACTACAGGAAGCCGATATCATCGTGACGGATCCGGAATTTTAACCTCAGTCCTCCTAAATATTAGTCCATTTTACTAGTCTTACATTCTTCTGTATCCAAGGACTAGACAAGTAATGTAGTTAGAATATCTGTACGTAGAAAGCCATAAAGTAAAGAGAAATTCGTCTGCGTGATATTCTTGTCATTGCACTCAGCGCTTTGAAATAACAGAACCAGTAAGTCAGTCACAGAACCCTGCTATCCAAGATGAGATTATCTCACAATTCCCCCACGCGATTTAGTGAGTAATACGGATTCCAACGGAGTTTTACAGTTAAAAAGTTGTTACTTCGCCATTTGACGAAGCTGTGATATGAACACAATCTTAATATTACAAGGTGTTTAGTTTCAAAGAGTTTTCTTTTTATATAGTAGGTCACTTTGCCTTGGAGAGCAATGTCCATGTGCAGTCAGAAAATAAACAAGAATCGTAGCCCGTTAATTTTTCTAGTGTGGATAATAAGAAATGCACAAAAGAAGCAAGACAGCGTGGAAATTTAGTTACATACGCGAAACGGTAATTTAAAGAAAACTGGGTTTTGAAAAACGTTGCATACCGGTGAGAAAAAAAAATGGTTCAAATGGCTCTGAGCACTATGGGACTTAACTTCTGAGGTCATCAGTCCCCTAGAACTTAGAACTACTTAAACCAAACTAACCTAAGGACATCACACACAGCCATGCCCGAGGCAGGATTCGAACCTGCGACCGTAGCGGTCGCGCGGTTCCAGACTGTAGCGCCCAGAACCGCTCGGCCACCACGGCCGGCATCGGTGAGAAAAAATCCTAGATGTTCCCTCGTTATCAGCATCAGGAATTTGTATTCAGTTTGTCGACAATTATTTGCTGTTTTATTCTAGGGAAATGTTTGTTAATTTTTGGGCTGTTTCGTGTTTTTTACAAAAAAGATTGCGAATTTTGCGTTGATCAACCAGAAACTGTAGCATAAGGGTGTGGAATGCGTATTTGATAGCGCTTGGTTTAAGTACACGACGTCGATTATTCCTCCTGTCCTTCGTTGAAGGATTGCCACTATGTGAGGTGAATTTACATCTTCAAAGATATTTAGGCATCACGCGTATGTACCTTAGCGCACAACGTCCAGTGTCCAGCTACAACGAGATGCGCGCTTCCTACAAAATTATTTAAAAAACGAAATAAAGAAAATCCTTCTCGTTTATCAGGTGATGTGCTCAACAGTGGGATTAATCGGCTATAGTTAAAAAGCAACAGATAGGCACATTCTTTTCATAGGACGTTCTACACCAAATGATAATGATGCAATAAAAAATTATATTTCATTGTACTCAATAACTTAATCGGTGGTAATTTCTACACGTGGAGGTACTTCATAGAAATCGTCGTTATCGACAACACACAATATTTAGAATAATCTCACAAACTTCTATTTTCGTCTTTCTAAATTCGCTGTTAATCTCCAGAGAAAGAACTTAATTTTTTAATAAAGGAGGACTACCCAAAGTGGCGAATTTATTAGTTTTATTTTTAGATGGTGGGAAGTTGCGTTTTTGGTTTCTGCACAGTAATACAGGCCTTGTCACAGACCTCTGGCCGGTTTGACACAATGATGCTGACACAAAAGATGAGGTGGCTGTTCGCCTCTGCCCGTAGCCCTCTACTGGCACAATACCTTTTGGCTGTGCTGGAAAGCAATCTGCCTGCCGTTCAAGTTGGAAGCCATGAATACCGGCCCAGAGGGTCGGAGGGGGGAAAGGAACGTAATGAGTTAATACTGTCGTCCAGACTTATTACTGGAGAATTTCTTAACCTCTTTCTGGCTTTTGCAAATGCATTTCTCTCTTCGAAATATAGTGTTTGACTCTTTTGGTTACGAGCTCAGGTCGCCATAGTTAAACAACTGGAAACGTCAATCGAGGGGAGTGAAATTTATATCCTCGTTCGTCCGTCTTGATTTAGCTCTTCCGTCGTCCCCACTAAGCCAACTGAGGTGAATGCCAGGATGGTTCCACAAGGTCATACACGATTTGCTTCCCCACCGTTGTTAAGCTGAGCTGTCGCCCTGTCTCAACTAACCTCGACAATGACATGGATTAGACATTAAATATTCTAAGTTTTGGTTGGTTGGTTCGTTCAAAAGTATTTGAAAAATTCCATCAGCGCTAGTTACACCCCTATCTCGTATTATGATTTCCTGCTGTACAAATTTCTTTTCCTACTGGTCTCTCTATTTGGAGAGAGACGCATTTGGTCACACAAATGAAGAAATAAATGACACCCTGTGAAACGTTCCCAGTCGAACTCTACTATCAGATCCAGAAGTTTCGATTTCACCTGTGTAAAACTGTTCAAACCATCAGATTTAATAACCACTGCAAACGTATTGATCTTGTGCCGAAGTTCATAAATGTAAAGATCAAAGAAGTTCGAAAGCAGCAAAAGTTGCCAGACAAAATTGAACTACTCAAAATGTTTGGCTGAGAAAAGAAATTAAGTGATTGTATTCGAAAACACGAAGCATAAACCAACAATTATAGAAATATGTCTTCAGATACTACAAGAATTGAACAATCCTGATGTACATGCAGAGCAACATTTCTATCCAAGTGTTGAAGTCGTACAAACATAACACTATGTGACAATAAACAGCAGCTTTTAGAAAAAGGTTTAAAACATGCCGTTGACTCACCAGCAAATGAAAAACAAATGGAAGATCTCATTATAGAATGTGAATTTATTCTCACCGCAGAAGAAATAAATTGCCACAGTAATGTAAATACAGGGCCAACTAGAGAAGTAATAAATGGTTCAAATGGCTCTGAGCACTATGCGACTTAAATTCTGAGGTCATCAGTCGCCTAGAACATAGAACTAATTAAACCTAACTAACCTAAGGACATCACACACATCCATGCCCGAGGCAGGATTCGAACCTGCGACCGTAGCGGTCGCTCGGCTCCAGACTGTAGCACGTAGAACCGCACGGTCAAGTAATAAAAGAAGAAATAAAAAAAAATAGCAACACAGACTGTGTGAAAAGAAAACAATACATTCAAAATTTTGATGAATGAAAAGTTTGAAATCTAAGAAAAAAACTGCAAGCAGAAAGTATTATTCTAACAGAAGCCGACAAAAATAATACTCTAGTACTCACATAAACAAATGCATACACAGAGTAAACAGAGGAATTTATCACTAAAACAACATACCATAGTTAAAATGAAACAGATTTCAAACACTTACTAAATACACATTCAGAAAAATAGAGCATATATTTTCACATAGGGAGAAACAAAGAATTGTGCACAAAAATTCTCAGACAACCAACATGAGATGGCAGCCAAAAATCCTTAAGACGGAGATTCCGACCTGGTCGATAATAAATTTTGGAGCAGCTCTCACGTACCTCCTAGCAATAGAAACGCAGTCATAGAAAATCCAATTCTATAAACTTGAAAAATGAAAAGACAATAGGAAATACCACACAGCTAATACAAAAATCCCATCCACAGCAATACTGCTTTCCTTTGGCGTAGAAACCATGTACAGATGGATTCCTGTTAATGAGTTTATTAAATTAATTCAAAAATACCTGAAAATTCACAACCAGTTATGTCATGAACAAGTGGAAGAAAAAATAAAATCATCTGCGTGGTAGAGATGAAGTGGGGATTTTTCCGCACGATCATTTCACGAGTGCACCGTGAATATCAGGAATCCGGTGAAACATCAAATCTCCGACATCACTGTGGCCGGAAAAAGATCCAGCAACAACGGGACCAACGACGACTGAAGAGAATCGTTCAAGCCCGCATCTCGTGGTCGTGCGGTAGCGTTCTCGCTTCCCACGCCCGGGTTCCCGGGTTCGATTCCCGGCGGGGTCATGGATTTTCTCTGCCTCGTGATGGTTGGGTATTATGTGCTGTCCTTAGGTTAGTTAGGTTTAAGTAGTTCTAAGTTCTAGGGGACTTATGACCACAGAGCCATTTGAACCATTTTTTGAATCGTTCAAGGTGACCGAAGTGCAACCCTTCCACAAATTGCTGCAGATTTCAATGCTAGGCCATCAACAAATGTCAGCACCCGAACCGTTCAACAAACATCATCGATATGGGCTGTCCACCTGCTTAGCCGGGTGGTTACGTGCTTGCCTCCCATGCAAGCGGTCCCGGGTTCGATTCCCGACCGGGTTGGAGATTCTCTCCGCTCGTGGACTGGGTGTTGTACTGTCCTCATCATCATTTCATCCTCATCACCGGCGCGCAAGTCGCCCAATGTGGTGTCGACTGAAATAAGACTTGCACTTGGCGGCCGAGCTTCCCCGATGGGGCCTCCTGGCCAACGATGCCATACGCTCATTTCATGTATCGATATGTTTGCCCCTGGTAGCTGAGTGGTCAGCGCGACGGAATGTCATACCTAACGGCCCGGGTTCGATTCGCGGCTGGGTCGGAGATTTTATCCGCTCAGGGACTGGGTGTTGTGTTGTCCTTATCATCATCATCATCATCATCATCATCATCATCATCATCATCATCATTTCATCCCCGTCGACACGCAAGTCGCCGAAGTCCCGGCAAGTCGAAAGACTTGCACCAGGCGCACGGTCTACCCGACAGGAGGCCCTAGCCACACGGCATTTTCATTTATCGATATGGGCTCTCGGAGCCGAAGGCCCGCTCATTTACCCTTGATGACTGCAGAATACAAAGCTTTACACCTCGCCTGCGCCCGTCAACACCAGCATTGGACTATTGAGATGACTGGAAACATGTTGCCTGGACGGACGAGTCGCGTTTCAAATTGTGTAGAGCGGATGGACGCGTACGGGTACTGAGACAACCGCATGAATCCATGGATTCTGCATGTCAACAGGGGACTGTTCAAGCTGGTGTAGGCTCTGTAATGGTGTGGAGTGTGTGCAGTTGGAGTGATGTGGGATCCCTGATACGTCTATATACGTACGTAAGCACCTGATCACCTGCATTCATTCATGTCTATTGAGCATTCCGACGGCCTTGTCAATTCCAGCAGGACAATGCGACACCTCACGCGTCCAGAATTGCTATAGAATGGCTACAGGAACACTCTTCTGAGTTTGAACACTTCGGTTCAAATGGTTCAAATGGCTCTGAGCACTATGGGACTCAACTGCTGAGGTTATTAGTCCCCTAGAACTTAGAACTAGTTAAACCTAACTAACCTAAGGACATCACAAACATCCATGCCCGAGGCAGGATTCGAACCTGCGACCGTAGCGGTCTCGCGGTTCCAGACTGCGAACACTTCGGTTGGCCACCAAATTCCGTAGACATGGAGATTATTGAGCATATCTGGGATACCTTGCAACGTGCTGTCCTCCACCCCTTCGTACTCTTACTGATTTATGGAATGCCCTGCAGTGTTTATGGTGTCAATTCCCTCCAACACTAATTTGGCTCTTCAGTGTATATAATAGATGAACCTTAGAACAAAGTACATCTACTACACAAAGACGTAAATACTATAAAATAAGAACGTAATGTTTACAACAGCAAATAAACAAGAATAAACACTTAAAAATTTAAGAGATTAATAGACACAAATGTAAAACCAAAGAAACCAAGCCACTCCAACAAATACAAGCAGACAGATACAAGAAAATAGCATACACTGATTTACCTGAGTAACCTCAAATACAAAATAGCTAATACTTTCGAAAAGCCAGGCATGAATATTGCACCCAAGACTAATAATTCAATACAGTAGTACAATCCAAAACTAAAACCAAAACTAGACAGATATCAGGAATCTGATATCTTCTAGCTCAGTGCAGGGACTGTGACAAAATTTACATTCGTATGGCTGACAGGACATTTTACACAAGATATAAGGAGCACAGTACGGAACGGAAATACGGTACAAATCACTCAACATTTGCAGCGCACTTTAAACAGAAATCCCATAGGCCAAGCACAATAGGAAAAGATATGAACACCATAAAAATCAGTGTAACGACAGCCACCTCCTCCCTTTTCAAGAAAACTTACACATACACAAAAAATTAACACATTATAAACAGTTACTTAATGACAAGATGAATATTGGAAACCAGACACCATACAAAGTAACTGAAGAAAAAAATCAAATTAAGGGGAAAAGCCAATTCCTCTAACCGCGAGACCGCTATGGTCGGAGGTTCGAATCCTGCCTCGGGCATGGATGTGTGTGATGTCCTTAGGTTAGTTAGGTTTAACTAGTTCTAAGTTCTAGGGGACTAATGACCTCAGAAGTTGAGTCCCATAGTGCTCAGGGCCATTTGAACCTATTCCTTTTCCGTCCCTCACTTTCTCTTATTCTGTCTCCATACAACCCTTTCCTTCTCGTCCCCTTTTCTCTGTCTCACTGCCAACTCGCTCTCCATCCTCTCCTTTCATTCAATGTTCAATCGTCTTTCTTTGTCCCGCTTCCGCCCTGCACTTCCCCCTCACCCACTCCCCTCCCACAAGCCACCTACCTATCATTTAGCCGGCCGCGGTGGTTGTGCGGTTCTAGGCGCTCCAGTCCGGAGCCGCGCTGCTGCTACGGCCGCAGGTTCGAATCCTGCCTCGGGCATGGGTGTGTGTGATGTCCGCAGGTTAGTTAGGTTTAAGGGGACTGATGACCATAGATTTTAAGTCCCATAGTGCTCAGAGCCATTTGAACCATTTTTTTGACTGATGACCTCAGCTGTTAAGTCCCATAGTGCTTAGAGCCATTTGAACCATTTTTGAACCTATCATTTAGATCTTCAACTCCACCGCTGCTGCTTCATTCTCTTACATATTAAATAAATACATGGTAACATAATTAAACGAAATAACACAAACGTGACGAATAGCATAGAATGAGAATATTCTTAGATAAAACGAAAAACTAGCTGTTGAGTTGGTAACACTACTCACACAAGACACACAGATAAATTTTCAATCAGAAAGATAAAAATAGACAGTAGTGGTGCTACATTGTATTATGTTTCATATCATTAAATTGGTGGTTCCTTGAAACAATGTGGCTTAGGCTGAAAACACTGGTCGTCAGGTGTAGCCGAGCGGTTCTAGGCGCGCGGGCGACCACTACGGTCGCAGGCTCGAATCCAGCCTTCGGTTAGTTAGGTTTAAGTAGTTCTAAGTTCTAGGGGACTGATGACCTCAGAAGATAAGTCCCATAGTGCTCAGAGCCATTTGAACCATTTCAAAACACTACCAAATGAACGAATATCTCAAAGAAAAGTGGAAGCCGACGGCGTTCCCTGTTGTGAGTGAAAATCGTGGAAAACACCGTAAACAAACTCAACATCTTTCGTAACGAGCTGTTTTTCGATCTAGAAATTAAGACAAATTGTAAATATCTTTCATCTGTAAATACCTTTCGTACCAGACCATTGGTGGTGTTTAAAAAATTCACTTTTTCTTTTAACAGCAAAGACGGATTTAAAATACCTTCAGTGATTATAAATCAACTACGGATAATATGGCCGCACAAATGAAAAGTTTTATATGACTTGTCTTTATACATTAATGTTACTTCGGTACCAAAAATTAGAGAAACTGAATTTACGTACATTGCCCTTTTATGTGTAACCGTTTACCTTTTGTATTGTTCAAAAGATCGTGTCGAATAAACTAAACGGCCTATATGACAATGAATTGGATAAAATTAGGGCCATATTATTGACGTGTGTGCGTAAACCATCCGAATTTGGCGAAATGGCATGCCTGTTGTAGAATTCATTTCTTACTAGAATCACAGCACACTGTCAATACACTGCAGTACGATGCATCGGTTGGTAGGAGCACATGTTCACCAGTGTGTAGGCAAGTTAATTTCAGCATATTTTCTATCTTCTAAATAACGAGTAGATCTGAAGGCGTAGAAAGGAGCGGTAATATCTTTACAGGGAAGACCTTTTCGACCGTTGAAGCTATATGGGATGGGCACGAACCTGCTACAATATACGACCAATTGCAGGAAAGTGCGACTTATTCGTAAGATCATTGAACGAGAAGAGAACAGTCTGTATCGGGTGGTAATCAAAGTACTACTCCATGCATTTACTTGATCACTAAACTGTCGTAGAACACATAGAAAGCAACAACAGTCATTTGTCAAATCGAAACTCGTTGCCTCTGAACCCTCCATCCCTTGTATTCGTTAATCAGCAGCAGAGGCTTCTGTAGCCGACGGACTCTCATTATCGCAATGGTATGCAACAAGCAGAGTAATCAGTTACCAACGTAAACCGTCTGCCACTACTAATGGACATCCCGTGACCCGTAACTACCTTTGAAACCTGCGCCAGTGTAGTGAGTATTGACGAACGGTCGCTTGTGTAGTGGTGAGAGAGACTTCCATTTCAGATGCGCACTTACATAGGAGGTCCAAAGTCATCAAGTTAATGTGAACGGTTCTTCGTTGATGGCTGACACTGCGTACTAATGAATGGATCCGACATTCTCCTGCACGTACTAATCTGGCAGCCGGATAAAGCAACCAACCATATCCAGACAACCACGTTGCTTTCATAGGGTGATCATAATCAATGTCTGTCGTTAACGAAGAATGCTGTACTTTTAAGTGATACTTGCCAACAAAAATTAAAAAATCAGAAGACAAACTTCAAAAAGGTAAGGTCGCTAGTAAAGCGTTGAATTCCATAGCCGGTTTCGGTAAGACTACGTTACCATCTTCGGACTTTATGCTCTAGAAATTCACATAACGAAGGTGCTAACGTACTCTTAACGAACGAGCTATCGAAACAAATTCTTTATTGGCGATCTTGGCTGTTTGAAGTTTTTCATCTGCATTTATTACACTGCAGATCGCCACCATTTTGGCACAATGTCAGGAGCATTAAAATCAACGTACTCAAATGATTTTCATCCTTTATGGAGCTGTCGTTGGCAAAATGGTTCAAATGGCTCTGAGCACTATGGGACTTAACATCTGTGGTCATCAGTCCCCTAAGAACTACTTAAACCTAACTAACCTAATGACATCACACACATCCATGTCCGAGGCAGGATTCGAACCTGCAACCGTAGCAGTCGCGCGGTTCCGGTCTGAGCGCCTAGAACCGCGAGACCACCGCGGCCGGCTTGTCATTGGCAGGCATCGCTTTTATCCTGTGAGCTTCCGCAGTTTTGAACAGTAGGAGAGAGCTAATGATGGGACTGAAACAGGGAGGACTTTGATAGCTCAGTCGGTAACACCATTGCCTAAGAAGGCCTGGTTCTTGGTTCGAGTCCTTGTCCAGCATACAGCTTTAACATACCAGGAAGTTTGTCGACGTATTCGCGTTATCAAGTGACACGCTTCAATTAATGGAATAACCCAATTACTTCTTAAGCCAAGAAAACCCGACACCTCTGGTATTACCGTGACAGAAATTTGGAAATTTGTGGTAAGGTCTTATGGGACCAAACTACTAAGGTCATCGATCCATAAGCTTACACACTACTAAATCTAACTTAAATCAACTTACGCTAAGGACAAGACACACAACCATGCCCTAGGGAGGACTCGAACATCCGACGGGGGGAGCCGCGCGGACAGCACGGCTACCCCGCGCGGCTATCGTAACAGTGATTTAGTTGCTATCAACAGAGATAATTACTGCGATTTTTCTACATGCACGTTAAAGTGAAGAAACCTATTCGTAGATAATTAATCACTATAGTTGTTCGGTTCATTAAACGTTTGAGAACTGTACAAGATTATCATTCCGATTTTGTGTATGCTGGTTCAGGAGCTTGACCCTGCTGGCCCCACATCTAGCTGTGCATGGAACTGAAAATTAAAAACGATTGATGTCATTATGTCATGGAATGTTACGTGAGCTACCAACGTAGATGCACGTCGAAGACACTTCTTAGTAATTCAGCGTTACGTAAACTTTGCCTCTACTAACGTCGTGTGAAACTAACAAGGGAATTTCCCAAGCGTAAATAAACGATCTTGATGGAACTTGGCAGTCGTGTGCAGGGGCCAGCATAATGCAATCCGCATTTTTCTGTGTCTGCCAAATTTCACTTTAAGGTGTAAACACACCCCTAAAGGTAATTTGGCTAATAGTTTGACAGAGAGTATCTTCTAAACGATAATATAAAAATGTTTTTCATCTAAAAGTTTATTTGTAATTAACGTTCTTGAAATCTGTATAATCAGCTTTTGTAATAATTTTAAATTTTTCAAGATACCTCACCGCCATTAATTTATTTTGAAAAATGAAAACTTTTGTTGCAACATAAATTTAAGAAGCTTTCAAGTCACATACATCCCTGAGTGATAAAGCTGGTTCCTGAAATACCATTTTTGGAAAATAAGCTGTAAACAATGTGCTGTCGGAGTATTTTCAACATACGTAGTTAAAATACTTTAAGATTAATTATTATTCTAATTATTTATTTTACATATATTTTTATGTTTTAAATTGTTATTTTGCGTTTTACATTCTCTTTTGTCTTCTAGTTTGTTTCACGTACATGTATTTTGTTAATTGAAAATTAGCAGTAACTCATTATTATTATGCAAAATTTTACAGTAATAACAATCTGTAAAGAAATGCTTAAAAATAACTTTTTTTACGCCATGCACATGAAATGAGTGAAATTTATTTACAGAACATACACGACCAAGAATAAAATATAAAATAGAACTCAGCAGGATTTCAAATTGTCGTGGGTGAAATTTGCCTGATACAAATCGGGATATTTAAAGGGTCACCCGTGACAATTTGAAATCATGCTGAATTTTGTTTTAAATTGTATTCCACGTCGTGTATATTATGTGCAGAAATTTCGTGCATTTTATGTGCATGGTGTAAAAAAGCTATGTTTTAAGAATTTCCTTACAGACTGCCCTTATTCTAGTGTTTTTGTATCGTTATAACGAGTTACTTATTATTTTCAAATAACAAAATGCAGGTAGTATGAAACTATGAAACTGTAAACTAAGGAACAAAAAGGAATGTAGAACGTAAAATAACAATTTAAAACATAAAACGAATACAAGTAAAATAAATAACTAGAATAATAATAGGACAATACCCCTGGGTTCGGCGTGGGGGCGGCGGTGAAGTGGGTGGACTGCTGTGGCCTGTTGTGGGGTTGTAAATCACAGAGGGCTCTCCGTCGTTTTTAGGTTCCAGGTTCAATACACAATAGATACGTTGAAAATACTCTGACAGCAAACAGTGTACAACTTCTTTTCCAAAATGTTATTTCAGAAACCAGCTATATTGCACAGCTGTGTATGTGACTTGAAAGCTTCTTTAATTTATGTTGTTACAAAAGCTTTCATTCAACATAAGCAACTAATGATGGTTGGATATTTCGCAAAATTTCAAATTATTACAAAAGTTGATTATAAAGATTTCAAGAACGTTAATTACGTATCAACTTCTATAACTATGAAATAAATTTCCTACTATCATGGTTTCGAAGATATTCCTCTAAACCTAATATGCCAAATTACTTTACGGGTATGTTTTAGCCCTTAGAAGTGAAACTGAGCACAAACAGATAAAAACTATTGCATTATTTTGCCTCTCTACATACCCGCCAAGTTTCACCAAGCTCGTATATTGACACCTGGGGATTCTTCCTTGCAAGTAACGAAATACTTTTCGTGTGGATTTGATCAGGGGAGGCATAAACAGTGTAGGAATACTATCAAAAGTCTATAGCCACAATTCGAATCTTTCCAGACCATTTTTCCCTCAGTTGCTCCAATTAGAGGACGATTCAACAAACTTAAACTCGTCGGAACTTAGATTTGGTAAAATACATTTTGTGCTAGGTGAAGTCTTAACAAAATGGCCTGATGTCAGAAATACGCTGTCAAATTTTTGATCTGTAATGAATATTTTTCTGAAGCTGCAACCTGTATACGATTAGCGGCACAAAAGCAGAAATCTCGAGCGAGGTGGCACAGTGGTTATAACACTGAGCTCGCTTGCCTGAGTACTGCGGTTTAAATCACCTTCCAACCGCCACGATTTTGATTTTCGGTGGTTTCCCTAAGGGAATTCATGCAAGCATCATTGAAAATAACACGTTCGGCTGCCTCCCTCAGTTCGAGCTTTTACTCCACCTCAATTAACTTGGTGGTCGATGAGACGCTAAACACTAACCATTTTATCATTTATTAACGTTTTCTGACTACAATAAAATAATAAGTTACATATTTATGCGCAACTCGACACGCGCTTACATGGAGAAGTCGCTCAAATGGATCCTGATGTGCTTCACCACGCCAACTCCTACAACTAAGTTGCACATTTTTGCCTGCGCTCGGTAATCTGGGAAGGTACCTTGATAATTCAATTATTCAACGTGTCCAGTATCAAAATTTTCTTAAAAACCCATCATTTTATAGATAGGACGGTCAGAGATTGTCCCACGTATTAATAATGAATTATTTTAACAAGACGTTTTGCTGTCCGATTTTAGTAAGCTTCCCTTCTTGTTTATAACTGGAGAGCACGCGCAATGGATCCGTCATCTGATCAACTAATGCTCTCCGTCTAGAAGTGGGCTTCCTTACGACCCATCAAGCTCATTGCGCGCTGAAGAAAATGGAGACAATAACCTGTCTAACCCCAAACATTGTAAACTGACGAGGAAGTTGTACAACTGTCCAAGTTTCAGCATCACAATGCCACGTCCATTTTCTTTTCAAACAGTAAGCTTCATAGGAATCAACAGTTTTAAATTTAGACACCATTCGGTCATCTTTCCATGCCGCTTTACTGAAACAATACTTCTTGTGTTTCTATCAGGTTGCTCGTTTGAGCTACACGACTAAATGTTACTTCGAACTCTTTGAAACCATCAGGGAGAGCCACATTTACAGTGTGTATGTTCGATCCAGGCAAATACACTGTCCATTACTTTTAATGTGACCACCTGCCAGAAGCCTGAATAACCACCTTTTGCAACGTGGACCGAAGAGAGACGTGCAGGAGGAGGAGGAGGGGGTGACTAGTGTTAACGTCCCTTCGACAACGAGGTCATTAGAGACGGAACACAAGCCCGGATTAAGGAAGGATGGGGAAGGAAATCGGCCGTGCCTTTTCAAAGGATCCATCCCGGCATTTGCCTTAAACGATTTAGGAAAAACACGGAAAACATAAAACTCATCGTAGTGCTCTGCGAACCACTCCGAGCTGTGTGACGTTGCTTTGGCCTGCTAGTAGATGACTTTGTGCCGAGGAAAAACAAACTATTTGTATGGATGGACATGGTTCCCCGGATCACCCAGGGAATGCCACAAAGACATTCCCCAGACCGTAACGCTCCCTCCACCGTCCTGGACCCTTCCGGTGATTGCTTTCAGACGCTTCACGCCGTAAACGCCAACGGCCTTCCGTACGATGCAGCATAAAGCGTGATTCATCTGAAAAGGCCACTCGGTCACTCGGTGAATGTCCAGTTGCGGCACTGGTGTGCAAATTCCAACCTTCCTTGCTGATGAACAGCAGTCAGATGGGTGCATGAACCAGGCGCCTTATGTGGAGGCCCATATGCAGGATCGTTCGCTGAACGGTCGTCCAGGAGGCACTGTTAGAAGCCCCTTGGTTCATCTAGACTGTCAATCAACAGCAACTGCATGTCTGTTCGCCCGTACACACCTCCGCAGCTGTCGTTCATCCTTTACATCTATAGCCCGTGTTGCATCACAGTTCCCTCACCGAGCGAGGTGGCGCAGTGGTTAAACACTGGACTCGCATTCGGGAGGACGATGGTTCAATCCTACGGCCGGCTATCCTGATTTAGGTTTTCCGTGATTTCCCTAAATCGCTCCAGGCAAATGCCGGGATGGTTCCTTTCAAAGGGCACGGCCGACTTCCTTCCCCGTCCTTCCCTAATCCGGTGAGACCGATGACTTCGCTGTCTGGTCTCCTTCCCCAAAACAACCCAACCCAACAGTTCCCTCGGAGCCGGTTTTGGATAGCGCCATTTAACCGTGCATGGTGTATTTTAACCCAGGCGGCAGGGAAAGAGTTTAAAAAACTTAGCCTTTTTTCGGAAATACTTCCACCCTTGGCCCTAAAGCCAATAATCATGCCCATCTGGGCGTCAGATAAATCGCTTCGTTTCCGCATTGCGACAACGACTGCACTGTTATCCGCTTCCCCCGACACGCATTGTATATCATCCACTGTTAGTACTGCCACCCAGCGCATGATTCTTGCACACTGACGTCGAACATAGGCGGTGGTCACATTATTGTGACTGGACTGTGTACAATTGGATGGCTAGCTTGTTAAAAAAAATGGTTCAAATGGCTTTAAGCATTATGGGACTTAACATCTGAGGTCATCAGTCCCATAGACTTAGAACTACTTAAGCCTAACTAACCTAAGGACATCACACACATCCATGCCCGAGGCAGGATTCGAACCTGTGACCGTAGCAGCAGAGCGGTTCTGGAGTGAAGCGCCTAGAACCGCTCGGTTACATTGCACGGCGAAAAAAAAAAGTGATACGCTATACTACACTACACTGAACTTTTGACATCTCGCCGAAAACATTGACAGTTTTCGTAAACGCAATATTTAGTGACGAACGATTGTGGAGGTCGACTGTAATGCGAAGCAGTCGCGTGAAGCTACGTAATAAGTTTCAAAACAGTGGTGCCGCACATGACGGAGCTAGCACTTGGCCAAACACAAGTGTTACTGTTCATAGACCGCATGCGGCATCCAAGTGCAAGAATAGTCTTGCTAATGCGAGCCGTTGAAAAGCCGACATGCTGTTTCGCTCGGTGACAGATGAGCGAACTGGCATAAAAGTTTTCGATGTCGAGAGCCAAGTCTAGCAGCTGTTTAAACGTATATGTAATAAGAAGACGAGTATTTGATACAGCCGTCTTAGTATACAAGGTGTCTCTCCTAAGAGTCGTCAGGATCATTTTCTCTGGTATTCCCTCAGATATCTGCAATTTCGTTCTTGCAACGTGTACCTGGAGTCAGCCAAAACAAATGCTGCTCAGCACGCCTTTCATGCAACGTCCTGTGACGGTGGAAAGCGTCGGTTTCTCTCCCATTACAAACAAAATGATTTTTGAAACAGAATTTTACGTTCCTGTTCGATATAGCAGTCCAATGTTACTCTCGTGCGATACTCGTTTTGCGATATGTAGTAATAGATACAGTAAAACTCGAAGAATAGTCAGTTCTCTAGCAGCGACTGACCAGTGCTGCTGGTAGCAGTCAACACGGGCCAAGGCTGTGCTCTTGCGGCTGGAGTACTGGTTATTCTTCGTGTTTTACTGTCCCTAGTAACACACATCCTAAAACGAATACCGCACAGCTCTCTCGAGTGAGCACGTAAAATTCCACTTCAAAAATTATTTCATTCGTTACGAGAAACAAACTGATGCGTTCCATCTATACTGGGCATCGCATGACAGATGTGATGAGCAACATTTGTTTTTCCGATTCCAGCCGGCCGGAGTGGCCGTGCGGTTCTAGGCGCTAGAGTCTGGAGCCAGGCGACCGCTACGTTCGCAGGTTCGAATCCTGCCTCGGGCATGGATGTGTGTGATGTCCTTAGGTTAATTACGTTTAATTAGTTCTAAGTTCTAGGCGACTGATGACCTCGGGTGTTTAGTCCCATAGTGCTCATAGCCATTTGAACCATTTTTGCTACCCTGCGCGGCTGCTTGAGAGAGCACCGAAATCAAATAACTAGGGTTTGGCTAACAAACGAATAGGAGACGAGAGTGAAATTAACGCACTGTGAACAGCATTTAAAGAACTCTGGAATCGCAAACTGTAGTCGTGAACAGAAAGAGAGACTCGCTGGTTAGCCATACTGTGTATTACCGTTATTGCTGTACGTAGTCGAAGCCGATATACTCTAAATCTCATCCACTAACAGGATGAAGGCTTTTGAAATGTGCTCCGAACGTCAAAAATAACATAACTGGATAAAGTCACCAATGACGAAATATTGCTAATAAAATTCCTGTAATGCTAACCACTATCTGCTTGTGGTTGAATGAGGGGAAACACGAATGTGGATGGAGACTTCCGTGGCCGTTTGCCACTACATCGAAGATTGCAGTTGCCATTAAACGCGCAGACTGTTCGATGGCGTTTCTAGCAGAATGGTGCTCAGCATCTCCTTCGGACTATCGGACTAAAGGAAACTTCGATATCTCTTCTTCGTATTCTTAAATCCTGCTTCCAACAGTTCAGATTGTTCCGCTACTGACTGCCGTCGGTCGATTTAGTCATTTGCCACTCTAGTGCTGCAACTTATAGAAGTCAGTTGATTGTGTTATAACATTCTATTAGGTAAGTTACACCTTTATGGCGTATGTGGTTCGGCCTCGGCTGATTTTGACGTGAATATTATTGATAACTTGGATGACATGTCGGCTTTGTTAGCTTAATTTATATATTTTCTTTCGTCGTTGTCGTCCTTAACATCTCACTTAGTCAAATATCATTCATTGAGCAATGGAGAGTAATTGGGATTGAGTCTGGGGAACACACACATGCGTCTGATAGATATACGTGTGAGTAGCTGGGAATATTAATCACAGTCTCATAATACATTTATAAACTCAATAAATATTTTGCAAATAACCATTTCATTTTTAGTAGATATATACAGGGTGTTACAAAAAGGTACGGCCAAACTTTCAGGAAACATTCCTCACACACAAAGAAAGAAAATATGTTATGTGGACATGTGTCCGGAAACGTTTACTTTCCATGTTAGAGCTCATTTTATTACTTCTCTTCAAATCACATTAATCATGGAATGGAAACACACAGCAACAGAACGTACCAGCATGACTTCAAACACTTTGTTACAGGAAATGTTCAAAATGTCCTCGGTTAGCGAGGATACATGCATCCACCCTCCGTCGCATGGAATCCCTGAGGCGCTGATGCAGCCCTGGAGAATGGCGTATTGTATCACAGCCGTCCACAATACGAGTACGAAGAGTCTCTACATTTGGTACCGGGGTTGCGTAGACAAGAGCTTTCAAATGCCCCCATAAATGAAAGTCAAGAGGGTTGAGGTCAGGAGAGCGTGGAGGCCATGGAATTTGTCCACCTCTACCAATCCATCGGTCACCGAATCTGTTGTTGAGAAGCGTAGGAACACTTCGACTGAAACGTGCAGGAGCTGCATCGTGCATGAACCACATGTCGTGTCGTACTTGTAAAGGCACATGTTCTAGCAGCACAGGTAGAGTATCCCGTATGAAATTATGATAACGTGCTCCATTGAGCGTAGGTGGAAGAAACTAAAATGAGCTCTGACATGGAAATTAAGCGTTTCCGGACACATGTCCACATAACATCTTTTCTTTATTTGTGTGTGAGGAATGTTTCCTGAAAGTTTGGCCGTACGTTTTTGTAACACCATATATATATATATAT
Source organism: Schistocerca nitens (assembly GCF_023898315.1). Classification (NCBI taxonomy): domain Eukaryota; kingdom Metazoa; phylum Arthropoda; class Insecta; order Orthoptera; family Acrididae; genus Schistocerca; species Schistocerca nitens. The sequence goes on from NC_064616.1 coordinate 268,342,595, forward strand.
ATATATATATATATATATATATATATATATATATATATATAGGAAAAGTGATTCGCGCTATCCTGTGTAGAGGTCTCGCGCAGAATTCGACTAGATTCTGTGAAAGTTGCAGTTCTATTAAAAGTTTGTATCACTATGCGCTACGGGGATTACAAAGACGATGAGGAACCAAATTCCTTCGGGCAACCTGCATGTTGTGCCGCAAGATTACATAAAATAATAAAGGAAGCAAAATTAATCTCTCATGTCATAACATTCAAACTGTATCATGAAGATGCCAGGATATAACAACAACAATATTTCGTATATGATGTCATAGCGATTACTGATAACGAAATTACAGTTCAGAGGGACCGCTTGTTCGCCAGAATGTTAATAATATAAGTGATTTAAATATTGTCATATTTTATCGCGTTACAGTGTTTTTGTTTATCCTAAAGGTTGGGAGTCTAACGTTTTTCCACATATTCTTCGTTGTCCCTCATAGAGCCAACATTTATAGAAGCGCTTGTGAAATACGCTGGGGCTTATAGCAGTTCCTTGTGAATTGCAAGTTTTATGTCACTTTGCGGTTCGTTAAAACTTTTATGGGCGACGCCTTTGCATTCCAGCAATCATGAGATCCTGCTCTGTATTAACGAACGTTTCTCTTTGTGCAATTTGCCATTCAAATTGTGCTTAGAGCTCTCAATTCTAGTGAGAGGCACTGACGTGCCGTTCTTATTATCATACACCCTCAGAACGGATAATGATGGCTGTCTCATCTGTTATTGTAGCTTGCGAATTCTTTCGCGAAGTGTATTTTGTTGTATGGTCTTGTTCATGTAACAGGCGAGGCTAAACCAAAAAAGAAAAAAAAGGAGGAGAAAACTACTACACAGGTCAGTTAACAGATTCCAGTAGTACGTAGTTTCTTACGTATGCCGAATGATGTGATACGCTCTGGCGTATTAGATGAACCTTATTCTTCGTGTTAAGAAGTCTGTACTAGTCATGAGTACATTACAGTCTAAAAAAAAGTTATATGTTAAAAATAACATGTAGTTTCAAACAGCGTAATACTTGTTTTAGGCCTAATTTTGTGCATCACAGTGCTGCTTAATTTCAGTTTTTCGTCTAATAAAAATGTAGAAATTAGTAACCATATGGTCTCTTGGTGCTCATCAAGCCTAACATACAGTATGGAAAGACCATGAAACGAACATTATCGCTACCGTCTGGAACTGCGCGACCGCTACGTCGCAGGTTGGAATCCTGCTTCGGGCATGGATGTGTGTGATGTCCCTAGGTTGGTTAGGTTTAAGTAGTTCTAAGTTCTAGGGGACTGATGACCTCAGAAGTTAAGTCCCATAGTGCTCAGAGCCACTTTTTGAACATTATCCAGCAATTTCAGTTTAAGGTATACATTTTCGTCGCTAGACGTGAGCTACAGGAAAACCATTATTAACTGTAGATGGTATACTGTAAAGAAAGTCTTCTGTTGTGGCCTAGACAGATAACCACATGAACGGTAAAAAGTAACAAATAAAGTAACACATTTCGCAACATTTTGCGGTTTCGTTGATGAGGATATCCGTTGTTTCATGTACTTCATTCTCAGTGTGACATACTTTTTCCAGTAGATAAAACACTCCAGTGATGATGGTAACAACAGCGAAATATGTTTTCTTAAAAACGGAAAACAGTGAAAAACAGTTCCACTGAGAGCGATATCCTCAAAGTACTTCGACGTTCGTAATATATGTTTGTGTACAGTGCCCATTTCGGAACTTGTCTTAGAAATGAACTTTGCGGGTTATTAAATACGTAGTATCTCTCTTTGGGTCAGTCGCTTTATGTCTTGCTGCATATATTTCGTTGCCGCAAACTGACCATAACAGACAATACAGTTTGATGGAGACAGTGTTAAGGATATATCAGATACTACGCACCAAGGTAGCCTAATAAGGCAAAAATTATGTGCAGTACGTCCACTACAGACTCTAGAAAACTTTTGTGTACAAAAAATTAAGGTTTCCCGAACAAGTGGAAAATTTTTCCCAACTTCGCAGACGACATGCTGTCAGGCCGTAAACAGTAAAACGTCGTGCCACTATGACAAATCCCGCTTTTGCTGATACACATTAAACTGATTGGTGACAGACATATTCAAAACACAAGGACGTACTTTAGTTTTGGAGCTAAAATAATAACGTAAAATATCAGTCAAATCTGTATCATACTTTAACTCAAATAAAGAAGTCTATATACAATGACACAAAGGTGTCGACACCTGACTGAATATCCAAAAGGAAAGAAAACATTTTGTCTTTTGCAGAAGATGATGATGTAACGAACATAATAACAACACTGTATGGATCCTAGCGTCCAAAGAAAGGTCGCTGAGGCCAGTTGCCGAGAGCTACAGGGAGCTGGTTGCCGACGCGTACCCACCAACCTCCTACTATTCGCCGTCAATTCTTCTGTCGGCTCTGTGAAGAAAGTATCTGGGAACATTAAGTGTTGCCGACCGCCATCTGTATCCAGCCAATATCACACGTTTTAGAAGAATACGTGTTCATTTCAGCGTCCCAACAATCTAGACTATGCTCTGTTTTGCACCGCCGAAAGTTACATCGCAGTCCCTCTATCCTCACCATTGGGATTACGACTACAACAAGGTCACACAGATTTGTATGTAACTGTGCTCAACAGCATGGCCACACGCTATAATTACAAATGTATTCTCTATGCCTTAAGACTCACTGGTCTGTGTAAACACACATCTAGCTATCAGTGACCTGTAATAGGTCTTCAACGTTTGCAGAAAAGAACGATATCTTAAATAAAATAATTTGATTAGGAACGTGGGCGGCAGACCACAGAAAGCTTTATTCATGGATTTATGCTGACTTCCCTTACACCGATTATCGCTTCTCCTAAAAGTCATTAGGTATTTTTTTCTGGCGGTTTTGCTGACATTTTCAATTTCCCTCTTGTGATTCAGTTGTTAACTCAAACAAAGAATCGCTCACGACGGGTAACGTCATTTCGGTTCAGGTGACGAAATATCTACTTCTCGCTTTATTGTTAACTAACAGTGCGCCAACATGTGTTGGGAAATCGCCGTGTCATTCTCGACTATGATTAACGAAACAATTACTTCAGTCGATTGGCTATTTGCGTCGCTGAGTCTTGTAAATAAGTAAATCTCAAAGGAACTAATGCGTATGTTCGAGAAGATGGTTTACTGATATAACTGGACAACTCCTAGGAATTATACTGGACACCGATGGAATTGTCACTTAAACTAATATTATTGTGTTCACAGGTGATTTTTTTTTAATCGAGAGACTAATTGACATAACAAGATCCTCTCTCTAGTTTGTATCGAATCTGTGAAATCTGCTATTGTATGTTCAAATGAAATTGTTGCGGCACTCGCTATTTTTATCTGTACTCCCTTGCTGAGAGATGAAATCTTTGCAAATATGTGAACGGTTCTATACATTTTGATTTTGTTCTGTATGTGTCGTATGTGTGCGTAGTCTTCTAATGTTTTGGGATTGTCTCGTGGCACATGGTCGCAGAAACATTTTCCAAGTAAATTAACTTCGTGTACAGACGAGCAGACGCCCCTTCGTGTAGCGTGAAATATACTGGTGGATGAAAGACTAGGCTAGTCATCTAATACTGTATCTGTCATATATCGTCCCTCACCTATTACCAAGTGATTATTTTTGTGACTTTCTTTACGATTCTGTTAAATCTTACTACCATCTGATTCACACTATGAAAAATTTGAGACAGAGTTTAGCTGAAGCAGCTACACTTGCAGCAGTGGTCCACTCCTCTCCGATGCTGCCGCCTAACAGCAAATATGAGGGGCGTTCAATAAGTAATGCAATGCATTTTTTTCTCGGCAAGTTTCGCTTGGAAAAAAATGTGGAATTTGCTATGGGACATCTTGGGATATTCTCGCTTCAGCCTTTGTTGTTGTTGTTGTGGTCTTCAGTCCTGAGACTGGTTTGATGCAGCTCTCCATGCTACTCTATCCTGTGCAAGCTTCTTCATCACCCAGTACCTACTGCAGCCTACATCCTTCTGAATCTGCTTAGTGTATTCATCTATTGGTCTCCCTCTACGATTTTTACCCTCCACGCTGCCCTCCAGTACCAAATTGGTGATCCCTAGATGCCTCAGAACATGTCCTACCAACCGATCCCTTCTTCTCGTCAAGTTGTGCCACAAGCTCCTCTTCTCCCCAATTCTATTCAATACCTCCTCATTAGTTATGCGATCTACCCATCTAATCTTCAGCATTCTTCTGTAGCACCACATTTCGAAAGCTTCTATTCTCTTCTTGTCCAAACTATTTATCGTCCATGTTTCACTTCCATACATGGCTACACTCCATACAAATACTTTCAGAAACGACTTCCTGACACTTAAATCTGTACTCGACGTTAACAAATTTCTCTTCTTCAGAAACGCTTTCCTTGCCATTGCCAGTCTACATTTTATATCCTCTCTACTTCGACCATCATCAGTTATTTTGCTGCCCAAATAGCAAAACTCCTTTACTACTTTTAGTGCCTCATTTCCTAATCTAATTCCCTCAGCATCACCCGACTTAATTCGACTACATTCCATTATCCTCGTTTTACTTTTGTTGATGTTCATCTTATATCCTCCTTTCAAGACACTGTCCATTCCGTTCAACTGCTCTTCCAAGTCCTTTGCTGTCTCTGACAGAATTACAATGTCATCGGCGAACCTCAAGGTTTTTATTTCTTCCCCATGGATTTTAATACCTACTCCGAATTTTTCTTTTGTTTCCTTTACTGCTCGCTCAATATACAGATTGAATAGCATGGGGGAGAGGCTACAACCTTGTCTCACTCCCTTCCCAACCACTGCTTCCCTTTCATGTCCCTCGACTCTAGTAACTGCCATCTGGTTTCTGTACAAATTGTAAATAGCCTTTCGCTCGCTGTATTTTACCCCTGCCACCTTCAGAATTTGAAAGAGAGTATTCCTTATAGTTCCATGAAGTTTCGGTGTTGGGGGTGCTATACGTAGAGTTCAAAATGACGTCTGTAACGGGGCCGCGTTCCAGGTAGAGAGCTGTCTCTGAGTTTCTTTTGGCGGAAAACCAGAGCATCGCAGAATTAGTATGCGCTTGCGTAATGTCTACGGAGACCCGACAGTGAACAAAGACTCGGTGAGTTGTTTGGCGGGACGTCTGTCATCGCCGCAGCAAAGGCGGGCAAATCTGTCCTATCTCCATCGTGCCGGCCGGCAGCACACAACTGTGACTCCTGCAGTGTTGGAACGTGTGGACCATTCGAGATGGTCGACGGATCACAATCGAACACCTCGCAGCACAGCTGGACGTCTCTGTTGGTAGCGATGACACGCTCGTCCACCAGTTAGGGTTTTCAGAGGTGTGTGCCCGCTGGGTTTCTCACCAACCGACTTCCATCTGTTTGGCCCAATGAAGGACGCACACCGAGGAATCAGTATGTGAATAATGGGGAAGTTATTGATGCAGCAAGACGTTGGCTCCTACATGAAGGCATATACGCCATACCAGTAAGGTGGGGTAACGCCGACGCATTGAACAGAGATTGTGTTGAAAAATAGGGTTTTGTAGCGAAAAGAGTCGGGGAATACTATGATGTATTGCAATGCTGAAAAAAAAACTGCTTTCAGAAAAAAAGTGTTGCATTACTTACTGATCGCTCCTCGTATGTATTCCTATGTTGTTTTGTTCTGCTCCCTAGATTTAGTAGCCATGTCATCGTTGTTCTGTACCTTTCATTTTACTGCTTCTGGATAAGATTTATCTTCTCTACATCAGGAAGAGACGCAAGCCAAATCTGCACTCATTTCTCGGCTGATGCTCGTATCTGCGGAAAACTGATGCGTTTCTACCCTTTGTGAATTCCATTTTTTAGTGCCCCCATAGTCGTTTTCCTTCTGACACGTGTAATTCACATTTGTGGCATAAGAACTCCTGGTCACGCCAGTGAACTGGTTCTGTGGCTCTTGTGTACGCTAGAGCGTGTACCCGAGGGAAGTAGGCTTTCTCCAGTGTGGGACGATATTCCTGGCTTTCCTTACTCCTCCTAAACGGGTGGTGATGTGCGCCGACAGACACAGGATACACAGAGGCCGTATGCTATAAAAATCCCACCGGTAATACAATAATAAATGATAAAACGCCCTTGGTTCAAATTTGCGTTATCCCCAGTTCGTTCCATATTAATGGCTATGTATCTAAAATAACAGTAAAATTTTCTTTTGTATGTCATATAAGAGTTGTTTCAAAAGCTGCGGATAGATAATTGAATATCTGTGCAGGTGTATAAGTACCATCTAGACAGAAAATGCGAACAGTAAACAATAATCAGATTTGCGAATTGCAGCCATACGCTTAGGTACACCAGTATACAGACAAATACAGTGGCAGGCTGAGCGTTCCACAACCTGCTTGGTAACACGTGGGCATATATACAGTTATTTGTGCTTGGTCTTCTCCTGGCAGTTTCATTGCCAAGAGTACTAGATTAGCAGGGCAAGGAGCTATAACTGGATGTTCCCACTGTTAATGAACTCGTACAGTATTTTATACGTTGCTGTATCGTTGTATGCTGACAATGTTTGTAGGCTTCTTGGGAAGTGGCGACCAAGCGCCCAAAGATAACATGTAGGGGCGTTGATGTGATAGGTGTTCCGGGGACACTGTAGGAACGTTTGATTTAGATCTTATTCCTCTCTGCAAACACGCAGAGAGGTCAGCCCTTAGATGGAACCGGTAGAGGAGGTTGTTAAACTTACAAATAAATAAATTTAAGCCGTGCTATAACTGTCTCGAAGCTCTTCCGTGATTATCTTTCACCATACCATGATACTCTTGGAATGGTGGGATGAATTAGTTCGTAGTGGCTGCATTTGATTTTAGATATCCTCGATAATTCATCTTTCCAGTCCTATGACAACTGCTTTCTGAGAAATAGTAGGTAGTTTATATAGTAGCTAGTTGGAAGGAGTGATGAACACATCGGGCTTGGCAAAATTTAATCGAATCTAATAAATTTCGTTTCTTTCCGTGGAAATTTGAGTGTGGTGTTTTTGAATTAATTTTTCCCTATTGAATTTAAAACTTCAGACAGTATTTCTGTTTTGGCGGTTATGAAGATTATGGGCTGAAATAGCTAGAAGCCAGCCGGAAGCGGCGTATGAACTCTTTGCGGTGGGCGTTTTTCAGTCCAGTGGTCGGATCTCGGAACTTGGTGAAAGTAGTTAGAGTTTGAAGAACGCTAGTTCACTCTCAGGCGTCAAAGTGTATTTTTATAATTGTAACAATGCAGAGAATTTACCCAGGTCCGCCAATAAACGCTTCCGAGTTAAATATGCACAGCAGGAGGTACAGTAATTTTTCTCGCGTGCCGAAAATGTTGGGATAATGAGAGTAGGGATGGCCGTTAAGGTTGAAACAACCGGTTTTCGGTTATATCCTTTTATGAGACCAGTTCAACCTGAATGTTAAAACTGCTTAAAATAGCCGGTATCGGAAATACCCAGTTTCCGGTTTTTTAGTCCTATTATTTCTTGTAATGAACGTAGAAGTCGAACAAATATTGAACAATTTTGACACACAGATTGAAGATATATAGAATCAAAATATTAAATTAAATAGGCAGATAAAAGAAAACTTAGTCCTCCACCATTTGTTCATTTTCTCGAAAAGTGATAAGCGGTTGAATACTACAAAAAGCACTCTTACATTGATTATAATTCTTTGGAACTCTGCCTAAAAATCATGTTGTAATCGGGGATCATGCCGCTATGTGTGCTAAAGGATGAAAACTGAGGTTAAAGAACCCTCTTTTTCGTTAAATTTTTCCGTTTTGGAAGGCTGCAAGCATATCAGCTAATTCCCATTTTTGTAGTATACTATGAATGAATTGTTATTAAGTCTTTTATTTTCTTCTGTTACCAACATTTACTTCCTCATTTTTATGTGACAGAAATGGCAGCCAACATTTAATCTTTTAAACAAATGGAGCATTGTACTTCACTGGTACGTTACTTCGTAAAAAATTTCCAGACTATGGTTGGAGCCATTCCGCAATACAATGGATGTCCGGCGACGGCAGTGAGAAAGTACCTTTCAGACTAGGTGGGGGTAAGTCTTGCTCACCGTATGTACACGCGTACTTTAAGCCACGCCTTACCAATTCTTATGTCACGTGTTTGTTGCTCGCTTCTGTTGGTATTGTTATTAGAAAAGTACTGATCACTTTTCTCATTTTCTATAGTAACCCAAAATTTCAAACCAACGCAGATGTTGCGAATAAAAATTACTCCTTGTTTTATAAAAAACATGTATTTAAAAACGAAAAATGTTTGCACTGTTGCTATGGAAAATTAATATTTCCATTTTTTGCTCGGTCATTAGCAAAAAATAAAAAAATACGTGATGTAAACGAGACCAAACGAATACCGAAAAATACCGGGTATTCAGAATTAAAATGCAGGTATCAGTTTTAACATGTCAGCTTTCCAATCTCGTGTAAGAGTAGGAGCTATTAGAATTTCGCGGGATGTTTTTTTTACTCAGTTATTAGTAAAAAACAGAAATACCTATTATAACCGGTGGTCCCGGCGGAGGTTCGAGTGCTCCCTCGGGCATGTGTGTGTGTGTTTGTCCTTAGGATAGTTTAGGTTAAGTAGTGTGTAAGCTTAGGGACTGATGAACTTAGCAGTTAAGTCCCATAAGATTTCACACACATTTGAACATTTGTTATAACCGGGACCAAACAAATGACGGAAAATGCCGGTTATTTAGAACTGAAATACCGGTATCAGTTTTGATCTGTCGGTTTCCCCATCCGTAACTGAGAGCGATCACGATTATGACCTCACGCGACCACACGCAAGCTCCGAGGACGGACGAAAGTAACGTTTCAGACTACCGGATGTGAATTGCATTGTCTTATGGAGCGTTGCGAACACGACAAAGATAAGCAAAAAAATGTTTTAGGTTGTATGTAAGGCGTAATAAAATGTGGTTCCACAGGTATTTGTTGCTATTTGTTCCGGTCACGTTGGGCCCGTGCCAGCAGCCACTGTGAGGTTAAAGCTGATGTTGCCACCGGTGACAGGTTTAGCCGCGGGAATGAAAAGCGGAGTGGTTGGCGGCGCGGCGCGGCTGTGCGTGCTACAGAAACGAGCGCAGCGCGGTACGGCACGGAGAGTCGGCGCCGCCGCCGCCGCACGCATTCGATCCGCGTGACCCGACGGGCAGAGGGTCGCCCCGCAGCCACCTGGCTCCCGCATCCACTGCGCCGCGCCACCAGACCAGTCACCGCCGTCTCGCCTCGTCCTCCGCGCCGATCCTGTTCGCCTCTTGTCGTCCCAATACGGCCTATCGTTCGACCTCGTCCAATGCAGGCGAGCAACACCCGAAAAATTACCAGCTGTCAGCCAAGCAAACTGCTTCGTCGGGCAAGGGACAGTGATTTGTAGTTACTAGAAAATCCGTGGAGAGTACCCGTGGTCTAGGGGTAGCGTCTTTGATTCATAATCAAAACGTCTTCGGCCCCGGGTTCGATCCCCGCCACTGCCTAAATTTTGATAAATAATCAGCATTGGCGGCCGAAGACTCCTGGCATAAGAAGTCAGCCTCATTCTGTCAACGGCCTTGTCAAAGAGGGCGGAGGAGCGGATAGAGGTTCAGGGCACTCTCTTGTCCTAGGGGTGGGAAATTGCCCCTAAAGGCGGAAGAATCAGTAATGATCAACGACATGAGGATGCAGAAGGCAATGGAAACCACTGCATTAAAGACACGTAACGTGTAGCCACAGGACATGTGGCCTGTAATTGAAGAAGTGTCATGATGATCTCTCCATTGGCAAAAGATTCCGGAATAGTCCCCCATTCGGATCTCCAGGAGGGGACTGCCAAGGGGGAGGTTACCATGAGAAAAAGATTGAATAATCAACGAAAGGATAACGCGGAAGTACTAAGGAATGACGAGATACGTTTGAAGTTCTCTAACGCTATAGATACAGCAATAAGGAATAGCGCAGTAGGCAGTACAGTTGAAGAGGAATGGACATCTCTAAACAGGGCCATCACAGAAGCTGGGAAGGAAAACATAGGTACAAAGAAGGTAGTAGCGAAGAAACCATGGGTAACAGAAGAAATACTTCAGTTGATTGATGAAAGGTGGAAGTACAAACATGTTCCGCGAAAATCAGGAATACAGAAATACAAGTCGCTGAGGAATGAAATAAATAGTAAGTGCAGGGAAGCTAAGACGAAATGGCTGCAGGAAAAATGTGAAGACATCGAAAAAGATATGATTGTCGGAAGGACCGACTCAGCATACAGGAAAGTCAAAACAACCTTTGGTGACATTAAAAGCAACGGTGGTAACATTAAGAGTGCAACGGGAATTCCACTGTTAAATGCAGAGGAGAGAGCAGATAGGCGGAAAGAATACATTGAAAGCCTCTATGAGGGTGAAGATTTGTCTGATGTGATAGAAGAAGAAACAGGAGTCGATTTAGAAGAGATAGGGGATCCAGTATTAGAATCGGAGTTTAAAAGAGCTTTGGAGGACTTACGGTCAAATAAGGCAGAAGGGATAGATAACATTCCATCAGAATTTCTAAAATCATTGGGGGAAGTGGCAACAAAACGACTATTCACGTTGGTGTGTAGAATATATGAGTCTGGCGACATTCCATCTGACTTCTGGAAAAGCATCATCCACACAATTCCGAAGACGGAAAGAGCTGACAAGTGCGAGAATTATCGCACAATCAGCTTAACAGCTCATGCATCGAAGCTGCTTACAATAATAAGATACAGAAGAATGGAAAAGAAAATTGAGAATGCGCTAGGTGACGATCAGTTTGGCTTTAGGAAAAGTAAAGGGACAAGAGAGGCAATTCTGACGTTACGGCTACTGATGGAAGCAAGGCTAAAGAAAAATCAAGACACTTTCATAGGATTTGTCGACCTGGAAAAAGCGTTCGACAATATAAAATGGTGCAAGCTGTTCGAGATTCTGAAAAAAGTAGGGGTAAGCTATAGGGAGAGATGGGTCATATACAATATGTACAACAACCAAGAGGGAATAATAAGAGTGGACGATCAAGAACGAAGTGCTCGTATTATGAAGGGTGTAAGACAAGGCTGTAGCTTTTCGCCCCTATTCTTCAATCTGTACATCGAGGAAGCAATGATGGAAATAAAAGAAAGGTTCAGGAGTGGAATTAAAATACAAGGTGAAACGATATCAATGATATACGATTCGTTGATGACATTGCTATCCTGAGTAAAAGTGAAGAAGAATTAAATGATCTGCTGAACGGAATGAACAGTCTAATGAGTACACAGTACGGTTTGAGAGTAAATCGGAGAAAGACGAAGGTAATGAGAAGTAGTAGAAATGAGAACAGCGAGAAACGTAACATCAGGATTGATGGTCACGAAGTCAATGAAGTTAAGGAATTCTGCTACCTAGGCAGTAAAATAACCAATGACGGACGGAGCAAGGAGGTCATCAAAAGCAGACTCGCTATTCCAGAAAAGGCATTTCTGGCCAAGAGAAGTCTACTAATATCAAATACCGGCCTTAATTTGAGGAAGAAATTTCTGAGGATGTACGTCTGGAGTACAGCATTGTATGGTAGTGAAACATGGATTGTGGGAAAATCGGAACAGAAGAGAATCGAAGCATTTGAGATGTGGTGCTATAGACGAATGTTGAAAATTAGGTGGACTGATAAGGTAAGGAATGAGGAGGTTCTACGCAGAATCGGAGAGGAAAGGAATATGTGGAAAACACTGATACGGAGAAGGGGCAGGATGATAGGACATCTGCTAAGACATGAGGGAATGACTTCCATGGTACTAGAGGGAGCTGTAGAGGGCAAAAACTGTAGAGGAAGACAGAGATTGGAATACGTCAAGCAAATAATTGAGGACGTAGGTTGCAAGTGCTACTCTGAGATGAAGAGGTTAGCACAGGAAAGGAATTCGTGGCGGGCCGCATCAAACCAGTCAGTAGACTGATGACCAAAATAAAAAAAAAAAAAAGAAAATCCGTAAATTGAACAAGGTGCTGATGGTAAAATGTAAACTTTCGCGGCCGGAAATGTCACAGTGAATAAAATTTTCCGGGCTATTATGCCGTAGTCGAATAGATTTCGCATTTAAACCCGCCGATTCATCCCTATCTGCGGAGGACATTTTCAAGGGGGTTCAAATGGCTCTGACAAGGGAAAATCCCCATCGCACCCCCCTCAGATTTAGTTATAAGTTGGCACAGTGGACAGGCCTTGAAAAACTGAACACAGATCAATCGAGAAAACAGGAAGAAGTTGTGTCGAACTATGAAAAATTAAGCAAAATATACAAACTGAGTAGATCATGTGTAAGATAATCAACATCAAAGATAATGTCAGCTCAGCAGTGCCGTGGTCCCGTGGTTTGCGTGAGCAGCTGCGGAGCGAGAGTTCCTTGGTTCAAGCCTTCCTTCGAGTGAGAAATTTAATTTTTTATTTTCAGTTTATGTCGCAAACTCTTATGTTTTCATTACTTTTTTGAGAGTGATGATCACATCCACAAGGAAACCTAAACAGGGCAAGGTAGAAGAATCTTTTTACCCATTCGCCAAGTGTACAAGTTAGGTGGGTCGACAACATATTCCTGTCATGTGACGCACATGCCGTCACCAGTGTCGTATAGAATATATCAGACGTGTTTTCCTGTGGAGGAATCGGTTGACTATGGCCTTGCGATCAACTGCTTTCGGTTCCCATTGGAGAGGCACGTCCTTTCGTCTACTAACCGCACGGTTTTGCCGTGCGGTCGCAAAACACAGACACTAAACTTATTACAGTGAACAGAGACGTCAGTGAACGAACGGGCAGATCATAACTTTGCGAAAATAAAGAAAATAAATTTTTCACTCGAGGGAAGACTTGAATCAAGGAACTCTTGTTCCGCAGCTGCTCTCGCTAACCACGGGACCACGGCACTGCTCAGCTTACGCTGTCCTTGATGTTGCCTATCTTCCGGATGGACTACTCAGTTTGTATATTTTGCTTATTTTTCCATAGTTCCACACAACTTCTTCCTGTTTTCTCGATTGATTTGTGTTCAGTATATCAAGCCCTATCCACTGTGCCAAATTATAACTAAATCTGAGGGGGGTGCGATGGGGAGGTTCCCTTGTGAGCACTATGGGACTTAACATCGGAGGTCATCAGTCCCCTAGAACTTAGAACTACTTAAACCTAACTAACCTAAGGACATCACACACATCCATGCCCGAGGCAGGATTCGAACATGCGACCATAGCGGACGCGCGGTTCCAGACTAAAGCGCCTAGAACCGCTCGGCCACTATGGCCGGCTTTTCAAGGGGGGATCGTAGCTTCTTTTAATATCCGATTCCCACCCTGATAGCAGCAAAATTCCGTTCACACGTGCTTCCGCGTAGTGGCGCTGTATCATATGTTTTGAATTTCCGAGGGCAATTGGCCGTTGTCGATTGCCGTCGTCCGCTGTTGCTATCGTCCCATATTGGAAGACTGGTACGCATCTTCAGCAGCGCGGGGATCCAAATGTCACACAATTTCACGCCATCCTCCTTCCTTCTGAAATCCCTGAGGTGTTTGGTAATCTCTCTGTTCTCTCCGTATAGTCTTTCATGCTATCCACTTGCGCCTGCCAGTACTTGTGCCGTATAATCATGAATGTGATGGTCTCCTGCCTGCAAAACATGTTCCACAACAGTTCATCCGTCAGTCTGCAAACTTCTGCAATTTCCCTCGTACTCTTCTAGTCGTTTCTTAACTGTTCTTTTTGTAGTACCCACGTACATCTCCGCATGGTAACTTAGGCTACACAGTTTACCGAAAACTCACGCACACCGGCCGTTACCTACATCAACAATTGAACCACCGCACACAACAAAAGCGAGGTGCAAAAAAAGTTGCCGAATATATTTGTAAGCCGGGTTGCTTGACGCGGAATTAGAGCACCTCACCAGTGCATTGCTCAAGAACGGTTATTCGTCTCCTGAGGTAAAAAGCGCGTTACGGCTGTTGCGCAAAAATCATAGCGACTGAACATCACGGTAATCTCTGAATCCACCAGAAGATACGAAGTCACTTAAATTGGCCAAGGATGCTCGCAAACCGCTGTAAAAGGCAGAAATTTATAGGATTCCGTGTAGTTGCGGGGACGTGTACGTGAGTATTGAAAACGAACGGTCAGCAAACAGGTAGAAGAGCACAAGGGCAATTCCAGATGGGAGGATACTGACAGATCAGCTGTTGTGAAACATGCTTTGCAGCCAGGAGATCACCACACTCATTTTGATAGGACTCCAATACTGGTAGCCACAAGCGGGTACCATGAAAGGCTATACAGAGAGGCTATAGAAATAGAAAAACATGCCAGGAATTTCAGTAAGAAAGGGGGGGGGGGTGCCTGAAACGGAATGACATTTGGACGACAGTGCTCAGGAAGATGTGTACCAGCCTTCGTCTTCCACCATGGGGCAGTAGCAACAGCGGACAACGGCGATCGACAACGAACAATTGCTCTCGAGTGTTCCAAGCATGTGACGTCACTCCACTGCGCGGAAGCACGCGTAAATTGTATTTTGCTGGCATTAGTTGCGAGCTAAGGTAGAATCGGACACTAAAAGGAGTTACGATCCCTCCTAAGCATATCCTCCTCACATGGGGACGAAACGTTGCGTTTAAAAGTGAAATGCATTCTACCACGGCATAACAACCCGGGACACTTCATTAGTTGTAAACCGTGTACTCTGTCAGCCTCATTTAACGTATGCACCGAGAGAAGTGGCACCATGATAGGATACAGTTCTCGTATTTCGAAGGATACCTGTTCAAATCCCCGCCTTACAGTCCAAATTTGCATTTTTTATTGTTTGCCTTAAATCACTTGGGGCAAATGCTTTTGAGAAGAAGCGGGCGATTTATTTCTCAGTGCTGAGTTCCTGCTACGTCTCCTTGTCAACGGGGCGCCATCCACTATCTTTCTTGTGGTATTTTAAATTGCGGGCAACTGCAGCAAAATTTCCATATTTTGAATGAAATTATCTGTACTGGCTGTTAAATACTTTTTTGTAAAAGTCACGATCAGTTTCGCATCAAGTGAAGACGCATCTTCAGGTGATGCGTAAAATAATCAATAAGGACATATTTCTTACTAGTAATTGTTAACGGTGGTCTGAAGAATAAAGCGATATTAAAAAGTAGTACTACATAGCAGTACTTGAAGGGTACTCAAGAAGATTCTTTTTAACAAGTCATAGTGGAAAGGTAACTGCCTTAGATCCATTTCCCATCATTCACATCACGTTATAAAGAAATAGCCCCCTAAAAGCGGGAGACCGTCGTTAAAATGAAGGCGATAGCAGAATCTACAGAAATAAAACCTGGATAAAAAATAATGGTCCAAACAAACTTGTAGAGTAGTAACACACCTAGATAATTTCAGTGTCTGAGCTAATCTTTCGTCTTCACACAGTGCAATATTTGACCAACTCAAGAGGACACGACTGTGCGGTACTGATGGAGAAGTTCCAATTACAAAATGATCGGGTTTCTACACTCGCATCCTTTGGAATTTCCGACTTCAGTTTTCGTTCATCGTCGCCACTATTTGCTTTGTCTTGCGTATCCTTCAGTGTTTTAATGATATTCTTCAGAATTACAAGTTTTCAAACTTCATCGTGTTTATCAGCCAGTGTGTATAAAAAATTTTCATGGCATGTGGATATTACGGTTCAGAGCTTCTTCATTATGTGGTGAAGCTTTTAGACGTTACAGTATTCACTTTCCCCATGGAACTAAAAAAAAGAAAAAAAAAGAAGATTCGTACCGCGTTAGATAAAAGGTAACTTTAAGTAGTCTTCCATTTTGGACTCGTAATTAGTGTTCGGATACTCCACGTTAAGTATTCGAAAAGCTAGTTTTTTATTTATTTTTAATGGGTTTGTGGACAAATTATTTTGTTAACATTCATCTCAGAACTTATAGGAAGTCTTGGCCCTAAGGATATTTCGGTGTTGAAAGTTGTGTGAAAATGAATTAATGTCTTCGCAGCAGGCGTGACATCCGTCTTCCACAAAGTTATCTCACAGTTTATTCAAATGGCTCTGAGCACTATGGGACTTAACATCTGAGGTCATCAGTCCCCTAGACTTAGAACTACTTATATCTAACTAACCTAAGGACATCACACACATCCATGCCCGAGGCAAGATTCGAACCTGCGACCGTAGCAGCTGCGCGATTCCGGACAGAAGCGCCTAGAACCGCTCGGCCACAGCGGCCGGCACAGTTTATTCGTGGTGTCAAATGTACCACACTCTTTTTTCTGACATGCCTGTGGCGCCAGCAATTCCATACACTTTTAACCCTCGCCGGCCGGTGTGGCCGAGTGGTTCTAGGCACTTCAGTCTGGAATCGCGGACCGCTACGGTCGTAGGGTCGAATCCTGCCTCGGGTATGGATGTGTGTGATGTCCTTAGGTTAGTTGGGTTAAAGTAGATCTAAGCTCTAGGGGACTGATGACCTCGGGTGTTTAGTCCCATAGTGCTCATAGCCATTTGAACAATTTAACCCTCGCAGTACCAGGGGGAGGGGATAATGTATGCCCTCCTTTTGAAAATGATGCAATCTAGTCAGTTTATCTTTATTTTAAGATTATGAAATAAATATTTATTGCTTTTGATGAAGTCTCCTACCAGATTCCATAAATGACCTGAAGGTAACCCAAAGTCAATTTTTCTAGTGAATGTCATATTTAGTATTTTCAAATTCTGGACTTTACTTCTTTAAAAAGTATGTTGTGAGTCAAAGTCAACAACAATTAACGAATTTTGCATTTCACTTTTTTGTGGTGCTCATAGAACAACTGATGGTAAACGTTATTGAAAGCGCCTTCATAAGGCTAAGGTTGTGCTAAAAGGTATTTTGAGGCTCTAGTACAACTTACTCATCATTAACTCTATAAAAAGAATGTTGTTAATGTAAGTCAACAACAATTAACTAATTTTACTTTTTTCAGCTTTTGTGGATGGGCATAAGGTACAGCCCCTTTGGTAACGCGAGTTATGGAAAATGCGCTGGTACTGCCAGTGTTAATCACCGATTGTGTTGCAGTCTCATTCACGTGCATCATGTTAAAGAGAAACAGGATGACTTTGAATTAATTCGCTCATTGATTAACTGTTTTAAATGAAGGAATTAGTAATTATAAAGCTTCAAGAACTTCAATTGAAATTCTGTTGGCGATAAATCGTCCAAAACAAGGATTCTTACCGATTTCAACTAAATCAACACAGCACGCCCTCTTCAAAAGGTTGTATAAACAAAACTATCCGGCAGATCTCGTTAAGATGTTACTGTGTAACCTGCAGCACCGTAACGCATCAAAATACGGTTTATATGAAAGCCGTCTATCCCCACACAGACCACAGTTGTGTGGTTTCGCCGCCGCGTAATTGGCCAGTAGGCAAGCAACCTGCGCAGGTATTGGTCAATTTACACGCCACGTACAGAGCCAAGCTGCTGTCTAAACGAAAATTAACTCGTTCGTACGTCATGCATCAAGAAATTTGTGATGTGTAGTATAATCACCATCGTCGATGAGTTTTCTGTCTGGCGATACAGTGACCAAGTCCAGCAGCAATATCCCTATCGGAGGGCACCGAAATATAATCTTGTACGCTACGAGAATAAAGCGTTCCCTTCGTTCACTTTTAGACAATGAAGCGCTTAGGTTCCTCTGCTACTTCAGGATTTACCGAGGTGAGAAAAAGTTCATTCACGCAGTTATCACACTCATTGCTGCGCGTAATTATAATACGTTAGTGGCGGCGGCCGTCATAGATTTTCATGGAGGTTGCTGCAGCTCCAGCCATTGACAACGTTATTACCAGCCTCCCATCTTCTCCGGAGTGTGCGGTTTGTTATCGCTAATGACGTCCGTTCACAAATCGTATACGCCGTTGCGCCCCGACGCGGATACTCCCCATGGTACTAGGGCGTTTCACATGAAACACATTCGGAAACGCTTCCGCGAAAATCCATCAAGTGGAGCGGACTCTGAAACGCTCCATTGTCTACAAGGCTAGATTGCTGCACGGAGATTCTGTCTAATCTGGTCCTTTCCACGGCTTATTACACACAATTAGTGTGTGCTGAATATCAAGATAACTAAATCTCACTATTCGTTGAACCCCAGTTCATCAATTTCACTCACACTGGTATTGTGTGAATTATAACCCAACGGAGACGCAACGTGAACAAGCTTTTTCCTATCTGTATTTTCATATACCTACACCAAAGGAGCAATTTCGATTAATCATTATAAGAAGACGAAAACCTGGTACATAGCTTTTAGTGACTGTTGCAAAATGATTTGAAATGAAATTATATATATATCCTTATTACGCCGCTTTCTAAAAATGCTTTATTCGTCCGTCGACCTGCTAGGTAACACTATCTGCAGACTTTCTGTTGTAGGGATTGGTCTTTAATCGGCCACTGTGATGATGATGGACAGCATCTTGAAATGTCAATGGTTGATTCTTTTGAGAGAGATTCAATGGCTGTGGAATCCAGTGCCACTAATGGATGGAGGCGGCTTCTAGCACAGGTCAAAAATCCGTAGATAAATTGGTATTTGTGTAGTCTCTAAATTCCACCCCCTTTACCACCCGCTCCTCCATCCTCACCTCCTCCCACTTCCCTAACAACTTCTCCCACCCCTACCCTCCGGACAGCTCTGTTCTTGGAGCTGTGGAAGATTCTGGGTTCAGGGTGAGGTAGGGCGTGGGTGAGGAGGTTGGACTTTGGTCCCTGCCGTAGTATCCTTTTGTCTGTTGACTTGGGACCTGCAATAGAAACTGCCTTCATCAACTACTAGCGTCACCAATCTGTGGTACCCTACTGCGTCCATTGACGTAGTTATTAAGACTCTGGTCTGTTATTTTGGCGCAGTGGTCTTCAAATCCGTTTCGGTGTTGCAAATTTTGATATCCGTGCATGCCTCAAATCTCTTCAGATGAATGTCACCCTTGACCAAGCTGAGCTAGTGATCTACATGTAATGATTACCTGAACGTTAACGAGCCTTTAAGCTGAATCCTTCTTTGGGGGGTCCATTATCGGTCGTGCGATTTGTTTCTACACTCCTGGAAATGGAAAAAAGAACACATTGACACCGGTGTGTCAGACCCACCATACTTGCTCCGGACACTGCGAGAGGGCTGTACAAGCAATGATCACACGCACGGCACAGCGGACACACCAGGAACCGCGGTGTTGGCCGTCGAATGGCGCTAGCTGCGCAGCATTTGTGCTCCGCCGCCGTCAGTGTCAGCCAGTTTGCCGTGGCATACGGAGCTCCATCGCAGTCTTTAACACTGGTAGCATGCCGCGACAGCGTGGACGTGAACCGTATGTGCAGTTGACGGACTTTGAGCGAGGGCGTATAGTGGGCATGCGGGAGGCCGGGTGGACGTACCGCCGAATTGCTCAACACGTGGGGCGTGAGGTCTCCACAGTACATCGATGTTGTCGCCAGTGGTCGGCGGAAGGTGCACGTGCCCGTCGACCTGGGACCGGACCGCAGCGACGCACGGATGCACGCCAAGACCGTAGCATCCTACGCAGTGCCGTAGGGGACCGCACCGCCACTTCCCAGCAAATTAGGGACACTGTTGCTCCTGGGGTATCGGCGAGGACCATTCGCAACCGTCTCCATGAAGCTGGGCTACGGTCCCGCACACCGTTAGGCCGTCTTCCGCTCACGCCCCAACATCGTGCAGCCCGCCTCCAGTGGTGTCGCGACAGGCGTGAATGGAGGGACGAATGGAGACGTGTCGTCTTCAGCGATGAGAGTCGCTTCTGCCTTGGTGCCAATGATGGTCGTATGCGTGTTTGGCGCCGTGCAGGTGAGCGCCACAATGAGGACTGCATACGACCGAGGCACACAGGGCCAACACCCGGCATCATGGTGTGGGGAGCGATCTCCTACACTGGCCGTACACCACTGGTGATCGTCGAGGGGACACTGAATAGTGCACGGTACATCAAAACCGCCATCGAACCCATCGTTCTATCATTCCTAGACCGGCAAGGGAACTTGCTGTTCCAACAGGACAATGCACGTCCGCATGTATCCCGTGCCACCCAACGTGCTCTAGAAGGTGTAAGTCAACTACCCTGGCCAGCAAGATCTCCGGATCTGTCCCCCATTGAGCATGTTTGGGACTGGATGAAGCGTCGTCTCACGCGGTCTGCACGTCCAGCACGAACGCCGGTCCAACTGAGGCGCCAGGTGGAAATGGCATGGCAAGCCGTTCCACAGGGCTACATCCAGCATCTCTACGATCGTCTCCATGGGAGAATAGCAGCCTGCATTGCTGCGAAAGGTGGATATACACTGTACTAGTGCCGACATTGTGCATGCTCTGTTGCCTGTGTCTATGTGCCTGTGGTTCTGTCAGTGTGATCATGTGATGTATCTGACCCCAGGAATGTGTCAATAAAGTTTCCCCTTCCTGGGACAATGAATTCATGTTGTTCTTATTTCAATTTCCAGGAGTGTATGTTTCTGATGTCTATACTTTGAGCAGATCAGAACAACTTGGCGGGCAGCTGACTGGCTTAGCGTTTCCTCTCACTTCCCGAGTCATATTCAATCAAGAGCCTACACACTGAGACCCCCCTGGATAATTCTACTGTCTTGTAACGCTGTTTGTGATAGCTCTGGTAATACTTTGCTCCTTGTAGGTGCGAAAAATTCTTCACTGTGTGTATCTTCAAGATCGGTGGCTTCCATCTCTACGAATGGATACTGAACGTAGGATGATAGGTGTTTCGAAAGTTCAAATTAGTGGGGCTAACTAGATCACCTCAACAAATGACGCCACTGCAGAAATTTCATTGATGAAAAGCAGAGATGACATTTCAACATTATGTGTACAAACACATGAATGTTTGGGCTAGGTGTTGAAGGTGAAGCAGCGCTCTCGACATACCACTGTGCTATCTCTTGGATTGATTGTAAACTACTTGGAACGTGATCCATTTTGAACAGTCACAGGTGCTGCGTCACAGTAATGGATTCTAGGACTCCGTCTTCAAAAAAGTGCACAAGATACTGCTCAAGATAGTGTGACGAACTTGTCAACTGGGACAGCGGTTTTCATGTAAGTTCCGTGTGGGACTCGACGTGAGCGCAAAATTCTCAAGAACACTACCATTTGAGAATGTGGCAGGCAGCTGATAGAGTGGACTGACAGCTCCAGACATCTACACCAACGAGCGCACACCAATGGGTCTGCTAGATCCCGCACGATCGCTATCGGCGTCTAACTGAAACTTGCAGTTCCACTGCAAAGACCCCCCCTGGAGTGGTATCGATACGTGTTGCCACACCAAAAATATTCGCCATGCTGACAGTCCGTGGCGCTGATAACACCGTCGTACTGTCCGTGTGGATACTAGTTTAGCAGAAAACGGCCCGCATCTCGTGGTCGTGCGGTAGCGTTCTCGCTTCCCACGCCCGGGTTCCCGGGTTCGATTCCCGGCGGGGTCAGGGATTTTCTCTGCCTCGTGATGGCTGGGTGTTGTGTGCTGTCCTTAGGTTAGTTAGGTTTAAGTAGTTCTGAGTTCTAGGGGACTGATGACCATAGATGTTAAGTCCCATAGTGCTCAGAGCCATTTGAACCATTTAGCAGAAAACGAGCATATTTCCTGACTAGAGGCGTCGGACGTGGCTGTAGGATCCTGCATGACCGAGTGACTATGTCTGTCCTCTCGGAAGCTTGTCACGTGGGGCTATTGAGGTTCTACATGGTGTTGAGTATGGCACTCCTGAGAACATGACGAGTCCATATTAACATCACGGTCGTGGGATCCCAATCAACAGGGGAGGAGTTAGCTAATGTTGATGTGGCGCTCTACGAGTTTCGTGACGTCACTTGCTGCTACTTACTGTTGAGGAGCCATTTCGTCACGTGAAACACAAAATAGGTTAGAACAGTAGAAAGCAAGAACGCTCCCTGCGTCACAAGCTAAAACGTTGACGTCTACAGAAAGCAAGACACCATATTGTCCTTCTCGTGTTCAGTGGAAGTCCATATTCAGTGGTTTTTATGTTACACCTTACACACCGTGAATATATGCTGCTTCTAAGCACCAACTCAATGTCTAGAGAACGAATCGTTATTGTTACGGCTTGTTGCAATAAAACGATAGGAAACCTCATGTTGGTTGTCAAAGAATTTCCATATTTGGTTATCATTTCGTAATAAGCCGCATGTTATCAGAGTAAGCTGTCTTAAGGCAACATCACATTGGAGCTTCATGAAAAACGTGTCGTTCTTATTAGAATTTCTTATAATTATAAATTAATAAGACTTTGGTGATTAGAGCCTATGGAAGATAATAAGATAAAATACGATTTTGCTGTTAATGCTGCATTCTAGCTTAGTGAGTAGAGGCACCGTGTTATTGGAACAGAGGTTAGGTCGGTAGGGAGTTCGAGTCCTGTTGTACCCATTTTTTTCAATTGTTATGTAAATATAAATGTGTTCTGTGTCAAGAGTGAGTTTGTTCGACTTTGTGAGCGTTTATAAGCAGATGTCCTTAGTGACTGGACATGTATCATTCCTTTTAGTCTTATTACATGTTCACAGATAATGAAGACAGGGCAACATGACTAGCATATGGAGAAAAGAAGAAATGAGCGTTTTAACAGAGGTACCGTAGGAATTTTACGCGCGCCCATCTTTGTAAACAAACTTCTTATATATTGTCTGGGAATCAAACAAAGCCCACAAATGCTGCCGAGAGCCCAAAATGACGTTAACCAGATCGTCTCGTGTGCCAGCGGCGCTGTCTCGTGACGTTGGATATCCCATCTGCGTGCACGTCAGCGTTAGCTGCTTTGTCCTGTGTGCCGACTGCTTCACACGAGGCACTACACGATCTTCTCGCAAATAACCAAGATTCAAATGTGATTCGTGAATCAGACACTAGCTTCTGCAATTCTTCCTTACATACATAAAGTAGCTGGCGGTACCCCTGCCTACTATCTGCAGTTGTATTGAAATGCTGGTAGTTTGCATATTGAAACATGTAGCATACCTCATGTCAGTTCGACGTTTGTTGGATGCTCCCTTCAAGGTGTTGCAATGTTAATGCCACACAGTGCAGTAACGTCAGTTCTACGGAAATGTGTGCGCCTCAACGTTCGGTCCTGGCATTGATCCACTTGATATACTGATCACATTCCTAAGCTAGACAGCGTGTATCTGGCGCTCTTTGTAAACGACACTTGTGTACTCTAGTCGCACGAACATCATTACATCGTTTTAAATATTAAAGATATCTAGAGCAAATTACTCAGTGGGGAAACGTTTGGAAAAAAAGTTAATTCGGATAAAAGAAAGAGACATAACAATTGTCATAATGCTATCGACTGGCGGGATCTTGCCTGATGTGATTCGTTTAAATATTTAGGCATGATTATATAGTTTTCATTGCGACAGAGTCCGCAGCTGTGGTAAAATGTGCCGGCCGGAGTGGCCGAGCGGTTCTAGGCGCTACAGTCTGGAGCCGCGCGACCGCCACGGTCGCAGGTTCGAATCCTGCCTCGGGCATGGATGTGTGTGTTGTCCTTAGGTTAGTTATGTTTAAGTAGTTCTAAGGTCTAGGGGACTGATGACCTCAGCAGTTAAGTCCCATAGTGCTCAGAGCCATTTTTTTGCGATAAAATGTAGGCTTGAAATTTAATAGTAAGAACGGCTTTGGGACTGTAAGGTAATCTACGCTTGGAGTCGAGTTTCCTCTACCTTGTATCAATTGTATCAAGTGCTTACGGGCAGTGGGCTCACCATGGTGGTCCTCCCTGCAATTCTATATGGATATGGGATCCCCGTACAGAGTAAGGTTCCTAGAACCTGCCGGCCGTGGTGGCCAAGCGGTTAAAGGCGCTACAGTCTGGAACCGCGCGGCCGCTACGGTCGCAGGTTGAATCCTGCCTCGGGCATGGATGTGTCTGATGTCCTTAGGTTAGTTAGGTTTAAGTAGTTCTAAGTTCTAGGGGACTGACGACCTCAGAAGTTAAGTCCCATAGTGCTCAGAGCCATTCGTTCCTAGAACTTTATTAGAGACACTCTTTAAATGAAACAACAAGTTTACTGTTACCAGTCACCGTTTTATTTATTTCCACGACGCGTTTCGAAGGTTTAAACCTCCATCATCGGGTGGATTTACATTAGTAAGTATTACATTTGTGTGTGTGTTGTGTTACGATTTTTGGAGGAACTTGTGGCACTGCCTAGTGGAGAAACGAGACGCTATTTCAGAATATGGTTTAGGATTACTTTTGACGAAAAATTAAACTGATATCTAAAGGTAAACATTAAATAAGTAAACTACAGTACCTTCAGTGATCACAGGTTCCTTTAGCTGTCGTAACACATCACATTTATACTGCCACATTTGTAAACAAATATGGCGTCTGGAATCAGCTGGGTGCAAGGTTCGTATAGCAGAGGTGAAGACATAATCGCAAAGTGCAAAGAATATACATCATAACAATATTATTACAGAATAATTGCTTTAAGCATTTGGCGGTGTTTGTTTTGAGGTGTCAAATATATGTGTATGTACTTCAGGTGGTGTATAAATCCAATTCTGACAAGTTAAAACAGCAAACATCCGTACTCGTTTATACAATCTGGTGAAATGTTAAAATGGCTTAAACTTCATACTTATTGATAACAATTAGGTGAAATGTTACAGACTATAATTACAATGATCATATTGGCTACAACAGTAAAATCATACATACATTACACTCTTTGATTGGGGTTAATAAACAGATGTGAAGTGGGGGGCTGGAGGCAGAAGGAGAGGTAGAGAGAGAGAAAAAGTGTGTGTGTCTCAGCTGGGTGGAAGGTTCGTATAGCAGAGGTGAAGACATAATCACAAAGTGCAAAGAATATACATCATAACAATATTATTACAGAATAATTGCTTTAAGCATTTGGCGGTGTTTGTTTTGAGGTGTCAAATATATGTGTGTGTACTTCAGGTGGTGTATAAATCCAATTCTGACAAGTTAAAACAGCAAACATTCGTACTCGTTTATACAATCTGGTGAAATGTTAAAATGGCTTAAACTTCATACTTATTGATAACAATTAGGTGAAATGTTACAGACTATAGTTACAATGATCATATTGGCTACAACTGTAAAATCATACATACATTACACTTACACATCCAACCAAAAGGCAGAAAACTAGACATCCTTGAAACACTCCAAATATACAAACATCAGATGAAACAACCAGAATCTATCTTAAATGACAAAAATGACAATATTTACAATAGTATCATCTCCGTTTTCAACAACTGCCTACACTCATAAAAATGCACACACACACACACACACACACACACACACACACACACACCTAATATTTACCATAAATATTGACAGCTGCCAAGAGTACAAGAGATTGACCTCATTCACAGATAATTCATCACACACACACACACACACACACACACACACACACACACACACACACACACACACCTAATATTTACCATAAATATTGACAGCTGCCGAGAGTACAAGAGATTGACCTCATTCACAGATAATTCATCACACCAACAGCTTGTACCCCTTGTCAGTTTAAAGCTATATGTACATCAACTACTGGCACAAATGTATATCTATCTGCATATTTTATAACATTAACCAATGTATTACCCCAACCTTTAGGCAGCTAATATATGCAACATGCAATATTAAGACTCCTTGCCATAAAATGTTTCCTCTCATATAATCACTCTGTTCTCTCACTCTCTCTCTCTCTCTCTCTCTCTCTCTCCCTCTCCCTCTCCATTTCACTCACACACACACTTTTTCTCTCCCTCTACCTCTCCTTCTGCCTCCAGCCCCTCACTCCACATCTGTTTATTAACCCCAATCAAAGAGTGTAATGTATGTATGATTTTACTGTTGTAGCCAATATGATCATTGTAACTATAGTCTGTAACATTTCACCTAATTGTTATCAATAAGTATGAAGTTTAAGCCATTTTAACATTTCACCAGATTGTATAAACGAGTACGAATGTTTGCTGTTTTAACTTGTCAGAATTGGATTTATACACCACCTGAAGTACACACACATATATTTGACACCTCAAAACAAACACCGCCAAATGCTTAAAGCAATTATTCTGTAATAATATTGTTATGATGTATATTCTTTGCACTTTGTGATTATGTCTTCACCTCTGCTATACGAACCTTCCACCCAGCTGAGACACACACACTTTTTCTCTCTCTCTACCTCTCCTTCTGCCTCCAGCCCCCCACTTCACATCTGTTTATTAACCCCAATCAAAGAGTGTAATGTATGTATGATTTTACTGTTGTAGCCAATATGATCATTGTAATTATAGTCTGTAACATTTCACCTAATTGTTATCAATAAGTATGAAGTTTAAGCCATTTTAACATTTCACCAGATTGTATAAACGAGTACGGATGTTTGCTGTTTTAACTTGTCAGAATTGGATTTATACACCACCTGAAGTACATACACATATATTTGACACCTCAAAACAAACACCGCCAAATGCTTAAAGCAATTATTCTGTAATAATATTGTTATGATGTATATTCTTTGCACTTTGCGATTATGTCTTCACCTCTGCTATACGAACCTTGCACCCAGCTGATTCCAGACGCCATATTTGTTTACAAATGTGGCAGTATAAATGTGATGTGTTACGACAGCTAAAGGAACCTGTGATCACTGAAGGTACTGTAGTTTACTTATTTAATGTTTACCTTTAGATATCAGTTTAATTTTTCGTCAAAAGTAATCCTAAACCATATTCTGAAATAGCGTCTCGTTTCTCCACTAGGCAGTGCCACAAGTTCCTCCAAAAATCGTAACACAACACACACACAAATGTAATACTTACTAATGTAAATCCACCCGATGATGGAGGTTTAAACCTTCGAAACGCGTCGTGGAAATAAATAAAACGGTGACTGGCAACAGTAAACTTGTTGTTTCATTTAATGTCAGTAACAGTCACGGTAAAGCCTAACCTAAAATGTTCGCATTTAAAATAGAGACACTCTGGTTTGTACAGTGCGCAAAAGTCGATTTAGTCGCAACATGCCAACTTTCTCCTCTCTCATTCCACAAAAATTCCAATCATTGTACTCCACCTCAAATAATTCACCACATCATCCCGTTTAATTTCTAGTTCCAGATTCAATGTTAGTTGTAAGTATTCTCAAAACACCACCAGTCGTTGTTTTATAAATTAACGCATGTCTATACAGAAACATAAAGAACATACGTTTAGATCAAGCCGACATTTCATAAGCCCATAAGTCAAACGTTCAAGCTAAGTCAAACAGTTCTTCAAAGCAGAACCCCCAGATTTCATGGGAGTCACGAGTGGGAAAGTCGTTGCAAAGTTGCATCAAAACGACATTGCCACTAGCTGATAAGCTAGGAAGATTAGCCTTGATGTAGTTCGCCGAGAGATCCTACATACTCATATCATATCCTTCATCAGTAAGGCAAGCCAGTAATCGTTTGGAGAGATTCAGAACGTATGACTGTTTCGAATGCTGGTATGATCCGATCGTGGAAAACAAATACAGTGAATTTGAATTATATGAAGTGAGGACAAATCAAACATCCTAAAATGACGTCGTCTGACAAATTATAGAAGGCCTAATCAGCCAAAAGGACGAAGTGAAATACAGGAGGCGCTTAAGAAGGTCTCAACACTCAGATAAATGTTTCTAAATCTCTCAAAACCATCCCCCGCTGATATCTGGAAGCGTATCCGTTGCTGGTGGTGTTGTCGCTAGAGGGACCATTATAAACCTACTTTAAAAGCCCCGGACAGGGATTACAGAACAGCTGTTGACCACTCCGTCACGTCGCCTGGCTCTTCCCACATCGCCCGGGCGCTGTAGGACATGTTGGACTGCGTAAGAAGCCGAAAATAATGCTATGACTGGGATGTAATATCTGGCTCGGAGGTGTCTTCGCTGTGACCCGTCGACCAACGTAAATACGGTTTTGACGCTATTCTAAATTGATCTGGGTGAACGCCTACGCGCTTTCAAAGTCGCGACAGACCTTCAGCAACCTTAGAGCTGTATAAGGAGTTCAAAACGTATAGACAAAAACATTTTGTAAATTTTCTGGCACTAAGTGTAAACGAACATGTTTATATTCTTTTAAATAAAAAACTTTTCTTCGAAACAAAATAAAACATTTATCTACGTCAATAATATGATTTATTAACGCATGTAGGTGAATGCAGTTGATTTTTACAGGTGTATGTCTTGTACGGTCAATAGTCTGTTTCAGGATTCGTTTTACTATAAAACTGATATTTGTATCACATGTTATTCAGAATATGACGCTCAAGTCATTGATTACAAACAGTGATAAAGGTACTCACAAGGTGTTGCAATAAGTCGAACGCTTTAGATAGTTACTACACCAGTAATTCCGCTACACGAAAAAAAATGCAAATAAGAAGAACAAATAAGAAGAGATACAGATAGTATATTAGTAATTGCTTGCATCTTTAGAGGTTTAATTGCGTTTATAACTTGTCAATCTGGCTGCTGAGTGTAGTGCGCGACTTACTGCAATATCTGATAAGTATTTTTACGCCTGTTTGTAAGATATGATGCACTGCAACTTTTGAATAGCCTGTGGTTCATGATTTGTTTCAGAAACTGAGGAAATGTCCAACTTCTCTGACTTCAAAGGGCAGGTTATTCCACGGTCGAGTGCTTGCAACACAGGGCAACGTCGCGGTATGACCAAGATGTAAAGCGATTCAGAATGTGAGAATCATTTGTGTTGTGTATTTTGTTTCTGCAGAGGTGTTACAATTGAGGATAAATATTTGATAGTTGATTACTCGAGAGGGTAACGCGATTTTGCGGCGATGTGTCCTCAACGTATATCACACAGGAATTTATTGCGATGGCACGAAGGTGTCACTATTTGGACCGTGTTGTAGGAACGTCACAACAGTGGCATGTTGTGTCTCTTGAAAGAAAATTGGTTGTATTAAGTATTATGCGACGCATGTATGTTCCGCCACACAGATTCAGTATTTTCGATTCAGTTTGAATATTCAGCCAGTATTTCGCCAAAAATATCTAATTGTACTTGAAAGCACACAAGAAGTGACAGCTGCTAAGTCATTCCTCTGGGGAAAATCGCTGCTGTTTATCTGCTTATTCTGTAGTAATTGAAGCCTGGTCATTATTAATTAATACACTAACGCGTAATTTTTCGCGTTATTGTACTAAATTTAGTAGTGTCGGTATAACGGGAGAGAGAATTCCGTATTTTCGCATCTCTTCAAAGTAATTCGCTCGTTTGTAAACAGCTGTTGCTCCTCCTGTTATCGCCTTATGTTTTCAGTTGCAAAGACGTACATAAGCACACCACATAGACACAATGCCGGCAATGAAACGGACTCCGGGTGACCATAACACGGACACGGCGGGCAGCCCACGCGGCACGTTGTGACAGTCAATTAGCCACCGCCTGATTTGTAGCCACGGAGTTGCCCTAAATTTTCGTGGCAACACGGAGCACTGTCTCACTGGTCTGGCTGTCGGTGTTTACCTGCAAACACTGGCATGTGAGAGGACAAGCAATTACACTCCACCCGCTTTACCCCGCTGCCTTTTGCCCAGATATTTCACACAGAATTACGATTAACATTTGGCGCGCTCTTCCACACCATGTCGTTCATGATTGCAGATAGCATTTTTAACATATGTTTTAAGAAGTAGCGTCTTCTTCTAACAAGGGGAAGGCCTCAGACACGGCCAACCGATTCGGCTCAGATTTGGCAGATACTTGTGTACAACCTAAAACGAAGGAATCTAAAATATTTTTGGTCAACACCTCTGCGTTTTTGAGAAAATCACCCCTAAAGATTACGACGTGCAATCGACTCAAAGTTGGAGGGATCGATAGATAATTGTAAATAGAGCATTTTTCATCATCAGGTATGGGGTCCGCAAACGCATAGTTTTCCAGAAATCAAGATAAGATACTTTTACAACTGCCGTTCTGTAACGACATGGTAAACGCTTCTCATCGACAGCATCGATATCGCCGGCACGGTAGCTCAGCGTGTTCGGTCAGAGGGTTAGCTGCCCTGTGTAATAAAAAAAACTGAGTTAATGGATCAAAACGAACCTAAACGGATGTCTTACGACGTCCGCCCCGAGCAGATGCAACGAACGAAAGGGAACAAAATGAGATTAAAAAAAAAAAGATAGCGCAACGGCCAAGGTAAGTGGCTGCGAATCGGAGAACCCGCGCTCGAATCTCGAAGAAACCTAGCGGTTGTTCTTCTTTTCTTTTGTATTTTTCCATATCTCAGTTGATAGGGATAGGAGGGTTAATAAGGTAAGTAAATCAATAAGGAATGATAATAATAAGGTAGGCAAATAAATTTCTCAAACCTCTTGGGATAGCCAACAACTAAAATGTTACTCTAGGTCACTTTACAATGGCTCTTCCAGTCACTGTTACGTGTCCTCACTTTTCTTCTATCAACTAGATGGGTGGTACTTGTCATATAAACATTTGAAACAATTATACTCACGGCACCAAGAACATGTAATGAATGCAATCTTCCGACAGCTACACTGCTTCCGAAGTGTCGGCGAAATGCGTTTACCATGTGGGTACAGAAGCGGCAGGTGTAGAAGTTTCTTTCTTCGATTTCTGGAAAAATTTGCGTTTGCGGACCCCATACATGATGATGAAAAATGCTCTATTTACAATTATCTATCGATCCCTCCAATTTTGAGTCGATTGCTCGTTATAACCTTTAGGGGCGATTTTCTCAAAACTGCGGGGGTGTTGACCCAAAATATCTAAGAGTTCTTAGTTTTAATTTGTACACAAGCGACCTGCCAAATTTGAGCCGAATCGGTTGGCCATGTCTGAGGCCTTCCCCTTGTAAGACCTATTCATTAATCAACGTAAAGTAACTTTTCAGGTCATAGAAAATTGCAACGCAAAATTCCATTTGTGCAGTATTCCAAAACTCCCGATTGTGTAAAACGAAACAGACTCGGCCAAATCATGCGCTGGTAGATGATTCGGCTGATTGTGTTTGGTGTAATGATAATTTTATTTCACGTTATTTTTGCCTGAATTTGAAAAACATTAGTGATGCCTTTTTCAGCATCGTCCTCCCCCCCCCCCCCACGCCCCCACCACAACATGACATTCTCCTCTTCTCGCAGGCAGTTTGCTAAAAAATTTATTTCACCATTTCCTTCTCTGATCCGTGGTTTCCGACCAGCGTTAATTATTAACTACCCGGGTATGCCACGTTGGAAAACTATAACGGATTTTTGCAGCATTCGCACTCTCACGCTTTTCCAAAACTCAAGAGTGCTTTAATTCATCTCTCTTTTTATTTTCCTCTGCATAACTGCTCGCTTTTCCAATGGGCAGAACATTACTGGTCTTTCATATTGTCATCGACCCTCCACTGTTTGTTGTAACGGTGAGTGAATCCTCACCACTTTCTTCTAATTTCACACTGCACCCAATTTGAGAGTCTGGTTACTGACGTTTCTGTTTCGAATCTGTGATTGAATTTCTTCTTTGAACTTATTGACGTATAGTATAATGGCTTTTGAACGCGACCACTAATTCGGCCTTTTTCCCACTGTTAAACGACGCATAATTTGCTATTGATATAAGAATCTTACAATAGTCACATTATGTTTCAAACGAATAACATAAATTTTCTTTAGATCTCACTGTGAAATCAAGCAAAGTTCAGTGAACCAGTTAATTTAGGCAACAAACTTTAAGATACGAAGCGCGTTCAATAAGTAACGCAACACCCTTTTTTCCTTGTCCGAATTCGTTAGAAAATAAATGCGGAATTTGTTGTGGGACACCGCGGAATATACCCACTGCAGCCCCTACAGTTTCATTAGGTTCCGATACGTGGCAGCACTGTACATAGCCTTCAAAATGGCGTCTGTCAAGGAGGCACGTTCCAAGCGGAGAGCTGTCATTGAGATCCTTTGGCGGAAAACCAGAACATCTCAGATACGCGTAAGCGCTTGCAGAATGTCTACGGAGACCTGGTAGTGCACAAAAGCACGCTGAGTTGTTGGGAGAGACGTATGTCGTCATAGTTACAACGTTGAGAAAACCTGTCCTATCTTTCAGGTGCCGACTGGCCGTAAACAGCTGTGACTCCTGCAATGTTGGAACGTGCGACCACACTCATTCGTCGTGATCGACGTATCACAAACAAACACCTCGCTGAACAACTGGACGTTTTTGTTAGTAGTGCTGTCACACTCGTTCACCAACAGGTGTATTCAAAGGTGTACACCCGCTGGGTTCCTCTCTGGCTGACGGAGAACCATGAAGAGTAACGAAAGACCATCTGTGCGGAATTGTATACGGGTTACGAGGCTGATACTGACAATTTTTTGTCTGACATCGTCACAAGCGATGAAACATGAGTTCATCCCTTCGTACCGTACACAAAACGGAGATACATGGAGTGGCGCCACATCACCTCTCCACCGGAGAAAACTTCAAAGTCTTAACCTCACTGGTAAGGTCATGGCGACACTCTTCCAGATTCTGGAGGGGCTATTCTATTTAATTTACTCCCTCTTGGTGCAACGATTAATTCTAGTGTGTACTGTCCATTGCTCAGGAAGTTGAAGAAACGACTTCAGAGTGTTCGTTGCCACAAAAATAGAAACGTATTTCTCCTTCTCCATGACAACGCAAAGTTTCACACAAGTCTGCGAACCCGAGAGGAACTTCACTGGACTGATCTTCCACATCCAGCCTACAGTCCGGATCTTGCACGTTTCAGCTTACATCCGGTTGGCGCAATGAAGAATGCACTCCACGGGTAGCAGCAAGTGGATGCAGCACGACGTGACTACGACGTCGACCAGTAGATTGGTACCGTGTGGGTACAAAGGCCAGTAAGGTGGCGTGAGGCCGTCACACTGAACGGAGATTATGTTACGAAATACGGTTTTGTAGCCAAAAGAGTGGGAAATTAATACGACGTATTCGAATCCTGAATAAAAGCAACCTGATTTCAGGAGAAGGTGTTGCATTCATTACTGAACGCCCCCCGTGTATTTAAACATTATGTTGTAGAAGATCAAGACATATTACTTACGAAAAATTACAGTTTCACATATACAGTATTCGCACAGTACAAATTACTTTTCGACATAAGCACAGCAAGTGTTTTAAGTACTACGACGTTAGGAAAGGCCAGCGAGGAATACAGTTGGCTCACCGCTGGATGCGGGGTCTTCACAAGGCTAGCTGAACGGTGGAGGCGAATCAGTGGAGGCTGAGGTCGTTAAAATGAAAGATGAATATTGTATTTTCAACCAAACTACATCACAGACCCTACAAACATGATAAGAAAAACAAAGTACTCCAGAAAAATCGCCGCAATGAGAAGAGCTCTTTGCAACTTCAAGCATGATTGAGGGATTTCTGTTGACAATGTTCAAATTTTTTAAATTACGATAGTTAAAAAAATTAACAAAGGAACTGTTGGAGCTATCCGATCATATGTAGTATGAAATGAAAGCTTTCGGCATCGGTAAACATAATACCAACCATTTTTCAAATCGTGCATGTGTATATGGAGTTGCAGACGAATTTATTGACAGTTTATGTGCAAATGTGCCAATGTGCCAGTACTATAAAGCCTCTACAGTAGTATGAAGGCAGTGCGAGTTTCCCAGATCGTTACCTATTTTTCTGAGTTCATAAGTAGACACGATTTAGTATTTTGTGTGTGTTCATAATATTGCGTAATTCCTGGTACGTGGTAAAACCGAATTCAGCAATGCTTTGCGAACTGTATTAATAAATTGTTTAATATTGTGTTATTTTAATGAGAAGTCGCAAAATGACCACAATAATTTAAACTGTTACCTAGTATCTTACATGTATGCGTGGGATTAGCTTTAAATTCTTAGATTCAGTAGTGTATCTGTTAAGTAGATGTGCCGCCGGGCAGCAGAGTGCGTGAACTTTTCGTTAGACTTAGATTCATTTTGAGAGTGTGAGTAAAGTACCTTAACTTTTCCTCAGACTTTAAATAGTTTTGTGGGCATGAGCTATAGACTTTATTTGTACATTGGACTTAACAGTATTTGACTGTGCGCTTCGGTGACTGAATTTGTGCTGCTATACGAATTTTAATGTCGTTAATGGGATTTAAGGCAGAGTGAACTGTAATTATTTGCTACAGATATTATTTATATTGATGTGTATTCCAGATAACGAGTTTTCTCTTGTGTCAAAATTTATAACGAGAAACAGCGCTTTCAGGCTACGAAAATTTGCTGTTGATTTTTATGATTTAATGTGCAGTTATATGAACTTCACTTGCACGTGTGTCTGTATACGATGTTCTGTTCACACTGCATACATTAATTATTGCTTTTTTCATTTCAATCACCAATTTATGTGAATCAAACGTTCATGTGTATGTGATCATGGTGTAATAAATATTTATTTGGATTAAACTATAACTCAGTTGTTTCATCAACCTCATTACTTCTATGCGATTTATGCAGCCGTTTTAGTTATTTACACATGTTATTTGCTGACTTGTCTGTTTACTTAAATATGTTACAGATTAATTCTGTGTTAAATGTATGGGTTTAAGTCGACGTTGCACAACCGATCCGTTTTGATAAGAACGAGTAAAGCAAAAAAATTAGGTCGTGCATTGCCCACGGTGATAGCAGCGACACAACCGCCAGTGCGCTCGTAGAACATTCAGTTTTTCCTGGGCGAAGAGAAATTGGTGTCTTTTAAGAACTAAACATTTAAATTTCGCAGACATTTCATGTTTCTTTCCATTTGCAACTCTATTCTTGCTGCTAGTGAACAAGCGACGATTTATATCGCGTACATATATCTCGCTTTTGAGTCCGTCAGTAGTTTCGCAGACCCTTAAAAGATCTTGCGTGCCTAATGGTCAGTTTAAAGTCCGTATGAAGTACCTAAAAGCGGCCCTGATAACCGTTCACTTTCTTGCGTTGGCTAACAAGGCTTGTCATTGCTCGGTTGTATTGGAGGGGGGAGGTGCTCAGCACATAACTTTCCTGATCGTTGTTAGCGGCCTTCGAAATCGGAACCGCTACTTCTGCTGCAAGCAACTCGACACTTGTCCTCTCGAGGCCGAATGATCGCCAGTCCATACCTTCCACCAAACAAAAATCCTTGACGATATGTGGGATGTAACAGGATTGCTTAGCATGGCTGTCAGATTGGTATATCGCTCAGTCGCAGAAGCGGACCGAGTGAAAGCAAGCCAGGTGATACAAAAGCCGTGACAGAGAGCTGCTGTGCTCGCTAACAAGCGACATTAGCGCCTCCCTCAACCCTCGGGCGAGCTCGAGTACGTAATTGGAACGAACTTCCCAAACAGAGTTACCTCTGCGTTAGGCGAAGTTGCGCAACTCAGTGCAATTATTGTCGCCGTTTGCGGTCAAGTGACGTGCAGGTCCATCCTGGCCACCAGCTAACAGTCGCCAGAGTCTTCAGCCGTATGGTAAACA
Organism: Schistocerca nitens; assembly: GCF_023898315.1. Classification (NCBI taxonomy): domain Eukaryota; kingdom Metazoa; phylum Arthropoda; class Insecta; order Orthoptera; family Acrididae; genus Schistocerca; species Schistocerca nitens. Next base: position 268,378,362 of record NC_064616.1, read on the forward strand.
GCATTTTCGATGAAAGCTATTCTCCCACTTTTCCAAGGATATAGATGCCGTGATATAGTTCATAGTTTCGAAAAGCTAGTGTCCTGTAACCTTAAATAAGTCAGTTGTAAAGATGATCGGCAGCTAGATTCTTAACAGTAGAAGGATACAAAGTACTACGTTTACTCGAAGAAATTCTACATCTACATCTACATCCATACTCCGCAAGCCACCTGACGGTGTGTGGCGGAGGGTACCTTGAGTACCTCTATCGGTTCTCCCTTCTATTCCAGTCTCGTATTGTTCGTGGAGAGAAGGATCGTCTGTATGCTTCTGTGTGGGATCTAATCTCTCTGATTTTATGCTCATGGTCTCTTCGCGAGATATACGTAGGAGGGAGCAATATACTGCTTGACTCCTCGGTGAGCCGGCCGCGGTGGTCTCGCGGTTCTAGGCGCGCAGTCCGGAACCGTGCGACTGCTACGGTCGCAGGTTCGAATCCTGCCTCGGGCATGGATGTGTGTGTGATGTCCTTAGGTTAGTTAGGTTTAAGTAGTTCTAAGTTCTAGGGGACTGATGACCACAGCAGTTGAGTCCCATAGTGCTCAGAGCCATTTGAACCATTTGACTCCTCGGTGAAGGTATGTTCTCGAAACTTCAACAAAAGCCCGTACCGAGCTACTGAGCGTCTCTCCTGCAGAGTCTTCCACTGGAGATTATCTAACATCTCCGTAACGCTTTCGCGATTACTAAATGATCCTGTAACGAAGCGCGTTGCTCTCCGTTGGATCTTCTCTATCTCTTCTATCAACCCTATCTGGCACGGATCCCACACTGGTGAGCAGTATTCAAGCAGTGGGCGAACAAGCGTACTGTAACCTACTTCCTTTGTTTTCGGATTGCATTTCCTTAGGATTCTTCCAATGAATCTCAGTCTGGCATCTGCTTTACCAACGATCAACTTTTTATGATTATTCCATTTTAAATCACTCCTAATGCGTACTCCCAGATAATTTATGGAATTAACTGCTTCCAGTTGCTGACCTGCTATATTGTAGCTAAATGATAAGGGATCTCTTTCTATGTATTCGCAGCACATTACACTTGTCTACATTGAGATTCAATTGCCATACCCTGCACCATTCGTCAATTCGCTACAGATCCTCCTGCATTTCAGTACAATTTTCCAATGTTACAACCTCTCGATATACCACAGCATCACCCGCAAGAAGCCTCAGTGAACTTCCGATGTCATCCACAAGGTCATTTATGTATATTGTGAATAGCAACGGTCCTACGACACTCCCCTGACGCACACCTGAAATCTCACTTACTTCGGAAGACTTCTCTCCATTGAGAATGACATGCTGCGTTCTGCTATCTTGGAACTCTTCAATCCAATCACACAATTGGTCTGATAGCCCATATGCTGTTACTTTGTTCATTAAACGACTGTGGGGAACTGTATCGAACGCTTTGCGGAAGTCGAGAAACACGGCATCTACTTGGGAACCCGTGTCTATGGCCCTCTGAGTGTCGTGGACGAATAGCGCGAGCTGGGTTTCACACGACCGTCTTTTTCGAAACCCATGCTGATTCCTACAGAGTAGATTTATGATAAAAATGTGGGTATAATTTTGTATTTCCATATTTCAGTCTCAAAAATTGAATATGTGGTATCTCAATACTTTTCTGATGACGGCATCTAGGCGAGTAATTGCTAAACAATTAGTAATTAAGACGAAGCAAAACATAAATATTTATGAAAGTTCGAAATTGCCAGAAAACTGTGGTATGTGTCACTTGCTATTCAAAGACCTACACTGTCCACTCACATAAATGTGACCACCTGTCAGAAGCTTGAGTAACCACCTTTTACGTGGTGACACGTGCAGGTGTCACTGAGGCTCTGGAAGGTACCGACAAGGATGTGAAGCCACACCGACACCAGTGCCCTGGTCAGCTCCACTAGATTTCTCGGTTGAGGATCCATGACGCGAATAGATCGATCGAGGTGGTCCCACAGATTGTCGATTTAAATACGGGGAGATGTTCAGATGTGTATGAAATCTTATGGGACTTAACTGCTATGGTCATCAGTTCCTAAGCTTACACACTACTTAACCTAAATTATCCTAAGGACAAACACACACACCCATACCCGAGGGAGGACTCGAACCTCCGCCGGGACCAGCCGCATAGTCCATGACTGCAGCACCTGAGACCGCTCGGCTAAATACGGGGAGTCTGATGGTCATCATCCAGGTGCTCTCCGAACCACGCACGTTCACTTCGAGTTGTGTGACGGGTTGCATTGTCCTGCTAGTAAATGCCATCATGGCGGTGAAAAACAAACTGTTTGTAGAGGTGGACATGGTCCCCAAGGATAGATGCATACATTGTTGATCCGTTGTGCCTTCCAGAATGACCAGATTACCCAGGGAATACCACAAAATAATCCCCAGACCGTAATACTCCCGCCTGGTTGCAGGGTGTTTGCTTAAGAAGTTTCATGCCACACACACCAACGACCATGTGTCCGATGGAGCATAAAACGCGATTTGTCTGAAAAGGCCACCTGTCGCCATTAATGAACATCTAGTTGCGGCACTGGCGCGCAAATTTCAGCTTTTGCCGCCAATGAGCAGCAGTCAGTATGGGTGCATGAAACAGGCAACCGTTTGGACGTCCATTCGCAGCAACGGTTGATGAGGAGGCACTGTCAGTAGCCCCTTGGTTAATTTTGGTTGTCAGTTGCTCAGTAGTTGCACGTCTATTCGCCCCTACACATCTCCGCAGCCGTCGTACATCTACTCATCAATGTCCAGTCGCACGCCGATGCTGCCTCGACGTTGGTTTTGGGTAGCGCCATTTGGCCATGGCGGCACGCGAACAGCTTAAAGCATTAGCCGTTTCCGAATTCTTCCACCCTAGGCCCGAAAGCCGATTATAAAGCCCTTTTGGATGTCAGATAAATTGCTCCGTCTCCACGTTTCGACAACGCCTGCGCTGTTCTCCGCGTCCCCTGGACGTGCTTCATATACTTTCCACTGTTAGTGCTGCCACTTGGTGTTTGTGAATGGCTATTGCACGTTGGCGTCGACCATAGACGGTGGCCACATTAATGTGACTGGACTGTGTATGAATAAAATCTTTGTGTTCTTTCTTAATCAAATAGCGAACCATTACCGCCAAATCCTCCTCTTCTTCGTTTGTAAATGATTTACATCTACATCTACATACATACTCCGCAAGCAAATGGTTCAAATGGCTCTGAGCACTATGGGACTTAACATCTATGGTCATCAGTCCCCTAGAACTTAGAACTACTTAAACCTAACTAACCTAAGGACATCACACAACACCCAGTCATCACGAGGCAGAGAAAATCCCTGACCCCGCCGGGTATCGAACCCGGGAACCCGGGCGCGGGAACTCTGCAATCCACCATACCGTGCGTGGCGGAGGGTACCTCGTACCACAACTAGTATCTTCTCTCCCTGTTCCACTCCCAAACAGAACGAGGGAAAAATGATTGCCTATATGCCTCTCTACGAGCCCTAACCTCTCCTATCTTATCTTTGTGGTCTTTCCGCGAAACGTAAGTTGGCGGCAGTAAAATTGTACTGCAATCAGCCTCAAATGCTGGTTCTCTAAATTTCCTCAGTAGCAATTCACGAAAAGAACGCCTGCTTTCCTCTAGAGACTCCCACCCGAGTTCCTGAAGCATTTCCGTAACACTCGCGTGATGATCAAACCTACCAGTAACAAATCTAGCAGCCCGCCTCTGAATTGCTTCTATGCCCTCCCTCAATCCGACCTGATAGGGATCCCAAACGCTCGAGCAGTACTCAAGAATAGGTCGTATTAGTGTTTTATAAGCGGTCTCCTTCACAGATTAACCACATCTTCCCAAAATTCTACCAACGAACCGAAGACGACTATCCGCCTTCCCCACAACTACCATTACATGCTTGTCCCACTTCATATCGCTCTGCAATGTTATGCCCAAATATTTAATCGACGTGACTGTGTCAAGCGCTACACTACCAATGGAGTATTCAAACATTACAGGATTCTTTTTCCTACTCATCTGCATTAATTTACATTTATCTATATTTAGAGTTAGCTGCCTTTCTTTACACCAATGACAAATCCTGTCCAAGTCATCTTGTATCCTCCTACAGTCACTCAACGACGACACCTTCCCGTACACCACAGCATCATCAGCAAACAGACGCACATTGCTATCCACCCTATCCAAAAGATCCTTTATGTAGATAGAAAACAACAGCGGACCTACCACACTTCCCTGGGGCACTCCAGATCATACCCTCACCTCCGATGACAACGTACTTGGTTCTATTTAAGTGAGGATGAGGAGCTAACTTCGGATGTCATAGATCTAATAGGTCTCACACATTCCCCCACCATGCTGGCTTCGTCCCCCCCCCCCCTCTCTCTCTCTCTCTCTCTCTCTCTCTCTCTCTCTCTCTCTCTCTCTCACACACACACACACACACACACACACCTTGTTTATCTATTCGAGCATTATGTTTTCTAACTCCGATGCATCCGAAGTTGGTCTGATAGCGAAGAAACTGCACAGTTTTCAATATTTTTAATTTTATCTATGATGTCGGTCTCAGTTTGAATACTGAAGACGTGTTGATTATCAGCCTTTGCTTCCATATATATTTTACACAGGTCATTCGGTATAATAATATTCTAATCGACTGGCTTTGCTCTATCAAAGGAAAGTAAGTCACATGAAAAACAACTTTGTACTCTCAGTCTTATAATTTCAAATTACGTGTGGGCGGGAAGTTTTCAGGTGAACTTTTCATATGTCGTATCTTTCCTAATATTGTTCATCAACATGAATGGACAGCCAGTTATTTCTACCGATTGTCTTGTAAGACGAAAAATGATTCGAAAGATAAATATGTCCTCTATAGCACACATTTTCAGATTTTTCATTGATAAATAGTACGATAAGTGTTACACAGAGCACCGACGGAGACGTCTATTAACATATTTAGTTAATAATTCGAATCTATTTTACTATATTCACCAAGATATTTAGGAAGGAGGAAATAAGTGTCATAAATAAACTCTGAGTTTTTTTTTTAACTCGACTGGCTATTACTGGCTCACGTATTTGTGATGCACAGAGACATTGAAAGACACCGTTAGAAAATTAACCAACATCGGAAACGATGAATACGAAATTTACGTCAGTAGTGGAGAGAACTTTTAGCTGCCGCGATGGTCCCAACTAAATAACGCTAATCGGTAAAGAGCATCACCGTAAATCACAGGCTGTGAATTGGAACAAATAATTTAATGGATTCATTAAAAGTTACTTAAACAACATTCACAGTTATTTTTCACTGTTCATTAAAAACACAAACCAGTATTCTGATTATTATATAAACCGGGGAAACAAAAGCCACTCACCGAATTTGGTAATGCTATTAGAAACTGACCGAAAAATATTTCGACGCGGTATTAGTGCTCAAGTTAAAACAATAGTTGGTCATGCACTACATTAATATGCAGTCACTTTAAAGAAACTTCTAAGGGAAGTTTAGGTGTAAAACAAAGCATAGGGCTATAGACGGAAAGATGCTGAATGAAACGCATTTGGCTCCCAAGAGGGCAATGCTTGGAGCCTTCAACGACAAACGTAGCAGAATATCGTCGAAAAACCTCTTAGGAAACCTGAAGAAATTCTGGTCGTATCTGAAAGCTGTTAATGGCACCAATGTCAGTGTCCATACACTTCTGAACGAGACATGATCTGAAACTGAGGGTAGCAAAGAAAAGCAGAAATTCTTTCAAGTGATCGTTTACAAAGTAAAACCCAGAAACATTTCTAAATGTAATTCTTGTACCACTGTAAAGATAAATGGAATATGTATTAGTGTTAGTGTCGTTGAGAACAGCTGAAACCCCTGTAATGAACAAAGCTCCAGGGCCTGATGGAACCCTAGTAAGATTCTATATCGACTTTGCGGCTTAGCTAGACTCTTTTTTAACCATACTGTACCGAGCATCATTCGAACAAACAACCGTGTCCAGTAGTTGGAAGAAAGCACAACTGATATTCATCTACAAGAAGGACATAACAAGGGATGCACAAAGCTACCGTCGAATGTCCCTGACGTCAGTCTGTTGCAGAATCTTAGAACACATTCTGAGGTCAGATGTAATGAGGTAGCTTGAACTGAACGACTCCGCCGGCCGCTGTGGCCGAACGGTTCTAGGCGCTTCAGTCCGGAACCGCGCTGATGCTGCGGGCGTAGGTTCGAATCCTGCCTTGGGCATGGATGTGTGTGATGTCCTTAGGTTAGTTAGTTTTAAGTAGTTCTAAGTCTAGGGGACTGATGACCTCAGATGTTAAGTGCCGTAGTGCTTAGAGCAATTTGATTTGAGAACGACTCCTCCATGACAACCAACATGGATTCCGCAAGAATTATTGGTCATGTGAACTCGCAATTTTCTCACATTCTATCCTAAAAGCCATAGATTAAGCCAATCTGGCAGACGTAGTATTTCTTGGCTTTCTAAAGGCATCTGACTTGAGTACCACACGTACGCTTATTGTCGAAAGTACCACCAATGAGGTATCAAGCGACGTTTGTGACTTGATTGAGGATTTTCTTGGTGTGTTGGGGGGGGGGGTCACAGGATATTATCGTTTGTGACGAGTCATCGAAGATGCAGAAGTAACTTCATGTGCGCCAAACAGAAGTGAATTGAAACCCTCGCTGTTCATGATGTATATTAATGATGCTGCAGACAATATTAATAGAAACCTCAGACTTTCCGCAGGTGATGCAGTTATATACAATGAAGTACTATCTGAGAAGATATTCAGTCAGCTCTTGGTAAGATTTCAGTGGTGTCTGACTTGAGAATTTCCTTCAAATTTTCGCCAGTGTAAAGTTCTGCTCTTCGCAAAATGAAGAAACACACTGTCATATGTTCACAATTTTATTGTGTCACAGTTGGACTCGGTCAACTTATACAAACATCTGCGTGTACCAGTTTGTAGGGATATGAAATGGGAAGACCACGTAGTCTCACAAGGGGACCATCAGACCTGCATATCACTGATACTGATGAGTCTTATGTATGTTATAGAGTTACCTGTCCTGACTGCCAGGTTAGCAGCTTTTCATGCGAGAGTCACTGGTTTTCGATAAAATCGGCGTTGAAGTTTTATGCATACTTCCTATACCTCTACATTTAGTCGTGTTTCAACCTGGTGAGCGTAGCAGTGCGGCTAAAGTTAGCGGGCGCCATGTTGGCGGTATACTTCAAATCCCGACTGTGTACTTTTTCAATTTCATCTTGCAGAATATCATTAAATAGTTTATTCCATGCAAAATTATTCAAAAATAGTCATTTTTCATTAATAAATCAATCATTACAGAAAATATTCTTGAAATACGCATACCGTTTGTTACAGAGAAGATTATAGAATTGCCTTCTTTCTCGCTATCGCTTGCATCGCTACATCAAAATTCCAGACGATATTGTTCGTAGAAGCAACCGAAACACAAATGCGTAGAGCAGCACGCATATTTAATGAAAGCTACTTCATGGCAGGCATACAGATTTTTCAGAAGCGATACCGGAGAACACGTTTCCTTTAAATTTAAAAAGATTGTTCTTCCTTCGATCGACTTCCATGCAAACCTGTGGAAGCAAGTGCACTACATTCATGCATTTATGGAACCTTCTTTCGAAGTGACAAGTTGGGTGCATTTTGAAATTTTTTGTGAAAATTTTAACTTGCCTGTAAAAATAAACATCACAGCTTTGGGAAAGCGGAGTCCAGTTGCAAGGGATAATTTTTATGCTGCGGGTGCGTTCTTTTCTTCCATCTACAAAGATTTAATCTTTTTTGGCGTGCTAGGCTTCTGGTAATTATGTTACGAACACCATTCCAGTGTTGTTTTGACAATGCTTTCAAGAGTTTTCCTGATGCAAATGCATAGGGAAATTGGTCTTTGAGACACAAGGCGACAGGGTTCTTTTCCGATTCAGTATTGGTACAAAGATTTGTGTGACTGGCCGAGCGGCTCTAGGCGCTACAGTCTGGAACCGCGCGACCGCTACGGTCGCGGGTTCGAATCCTGCCTCGGGCATGGATGTGTGTGCTATTCTTAGGTTAGTTAGGTTTAAGTAGCTCTAAGTTCTAGGGGACTGATGACCTCAGAAGTTAAGTCCCATAGTGCTCAGAGCCATTTGAACCATTTGTGTGACCCAAGTCTTTGGGACAGATTTCGTTGATCACGTTTCACTGAACATGCTTAGGTAATGTACTGATTATGTTCAATACTGTGTGAGCATCAGGAAACAAATCTAATCAATAAACGGAGGATTCTTGATTGCCTGATGAATACTGTTTGTAGTAATGATACTGTATATTGGGACATTGTATTAAGTTTTGTTTATCAAGCGAATTTACTTGGAAGATAGCAGATGATATGACATTACTGTCCACTGTCTTCAGTCCAATCCATGACTGTATCCGCTGTTGTGAGCCTGTTTCCCGTTTGTAACTTCTGCTAATATTTTTCATATCAACATCGAGGCTGAGCGAGACACATAATAAATTCAAAGCGTATTTTTGAGTTGTATATATACCCCGGCGTCGACGTGGTTCTCTTTTAGGCGCATTAACTTCGTGGGCTGTTATCTAAATTCTTATAATGCTGTTCTCGTTAAAGCATTGAGTAATAGCCCGAGTGCATTCCGGGTTCTATGATATGGTAGGCTGTTCAATGCACGGATGGTGAACAATTTTCTTTTGAATGTTTGCAAAAGCTGGTACTTTCAACGCATTCGTGAACCAATCACACGCAATTCATCTAACGATGTCGGGAGGGGAAGTAGTCATTTCGTCTTTTGCCCTCCCGAATATCTCTTCAAGTCGTCTTCATTAAATTTCCACTTGTCTGACATAATTAACTGTGTAGAGGAGGCAAGTCCGCTATGAGAACATTTTGGATGGGATAATGATCCGACCACATTGGGTTGTCAAGGCTTGCCCGCTGCATATCAAAGATAGGGATGTAGAACAGACGGAAATACCAACAGCGAGAGTTTGTTCTTTAACGTGAGTGTACCATCGTGGGATAAACGTTGTTAACAAAACAAAGTTTTGGTCTTCTAATATTGAGAGAATGGCTGCACCTTTCGATCAGTTTGTAACCTCCCCCTCACTTATCGACCTTAATGACAGTGGAAAATTAAACCGCGTGTACCTAATGGAAATTTGGGAAAAGCAATCGTCACCGAAGTTAATCTGTCGGTAAAGAGGGAGGAAAGGGTTACACCTAAATGAAAGGAAAAATGCAAATGAAACTGGTGGAAATTAATTTTGAAAAGGGATAAAGTTAATAAAGAAAGTAAATGTGCGGCCGTTACGTTAACAATTAACTAGCGGTAATTAGATATTTGAGATTTGGGGGAAATTACGGTCGCCAGTCCTATGGACAATTACTATAGTAACTGAAAAAGAAAGGTTATTACACATATAATTAGCACTAGAAGCGTGGCAACTGAAGGTTGACACGTGTAGTGTGAAAACTGAAAGTTTGTCAGAAGTAATAAATTTCGCTACACTCTGACTTAATTTAGCAAAAGAATTAATAAAACCGGAAAATCGAAAGTTAATTTAGTGACTGAAGTTAATAGTGAGCTTTCTTTCTGAAGCACATCGAAATTCAGTAAAATACGGTTGGTCTTGGACTACCTCAACAATCATTTCAAAAGCTACTTGAATCTACGCAATTTAGAAATAAGAGATTTAACTTTGAACTTGAACTAAATTATTCTGAACAATTAACAATAGTAAAATTTAGTACATACCAAGCTGAGCTGCAGCCACAGGTAAGCTAAAATATGCTAACAAAACTGGCACTCTTAATTTGTGCTTGTGTAATCTAAATATTGTAACCAGCTATGAATACCTTAACTGAACTTTGAAATTAAAGCAGTGAAATCGAATGCTATTACTTTGATGCTGGCGTTTGAATTTCAACGACACTCGGGTTCATTCCGGAAAAGGAGGGGACCCTGCTTGCTAATGCAATTGGGACAATGAGCAACAAAGGTTCATGCTAAGTTGCTGTAATTTTGTGATGCAACAATTTTAAAAGCTGAGATCTGCCATACAGTTCTAAAACTTTACGTGCTTCCAGTCTTCCTTGTTGGTTGATTGAAGGTTTGAAGTCGTCGGTCGAGGAGGTGGCGACAGTCACTCATTGTCGGCCGTCGCTGTTGCAGAAGCTGGAAGTTGGCGCGCCTTCTTCTCGACACTGTCACCAGGCGAAACGTGCTCTTGATGTGCGCCAGCTAATGCTTCCCGTCCGCGACACCGTGTCAGAAACTAACATAGCAAGTCGAGCGCAATTACATGCTGCCAAACCCCGAACGCGCGGCAACTCGCGGGAGCGTCACACAACACACCTGCTCCACTGCCCCACCCCAGCCAGACCCCCCTCTGCCCGCGCTCCACGTGGCAGAGTTAACACTACCAAAGATCCTAAACACTTTCGTTCTTCACACGACCTATCAATGTATTCGTTCGATAGCATAGTTTTCCCCAGGCAAGACCCAGCGTAAAATACAAATAATATTTACAAAACAAACCAATTATACATCTGCATATATATATATATATATATATATATATATATATATATATATAGTAAAACAATTACAATATATAAAGACACAGAAATGTCCTATCTTGAGGTAACAAAACAAGGAAAAAAATTATAGTACAATAGATGGAAATAGGATATGCATTTCCGGCGTTACAAGTTGCCTGATAACTCCATGTTGTCGTTGTAATTAACGTCGCCGGCAATAAAAGGGTTGTATTTGAGGAATAATTTCCTACCTTAGAACGTTTGACACAACTGTGTAAAATAACACAGTTTCAAATCAGTGTCCTGGTGCTCTGCCATTAGCTGTAGCGGTCAGCATTTGTAACTCAGTACTACAGATGTGTCAGTAGTCTTCAACAACGAGGAATATTACACGTGTATATGTGAGTTGTAGCCAACGCTTGTATTTCCAAGGGCTGGCCAGTGAAACCAGCGGCACCAGCCTTCCATTAAATTCCATTCGGTGCTTTGTGCCTACAGCGGTGTGACACTGGTGCGCATCGTTTCATTATCGTGAAACTGGTTGCATTACTTTTCAGAAGCCAGGATTTAATTTCAACAAAGCTCACTTGAAACTGGTAATCATTTCCCGAAAAATCGAAATTGGCAGCGAAACCATTTCTTTCTCGTGTCGAATCGGGTTTAACTATGGCGTGCTGTCCTTGAGGCCATGTATGCTATCTTGGGACTGCTTTGGAAGGGCAACGCAGTGAGGCTGCCAGGGCGCAGAATATGCGGCGAGGGAAAACCTCAGCCTCGCGTTGTTGGCTGTCTGCCTGATCACCGGCCGCTTTGTGTCACAGTGCTAACCTTTCCTCCGGACGCAAACAACTGTACTGATACAGAATAATGGAAACGCTTGAAGAGGCATGATAAATACCACAACCAGCCTGTCTGAAGACTGAAACTAGCCAAACGTGAATCCAGACAATTCGTAATTTTCTTCGAGGGGAAATATTGCACGGTTACCTAAAATGGCAAAATACTGAATTGTTGAAATGGTAATGTTACTTTGAAAGCCTTTCAGAGGAATAGTCAAAAAGGAATGGTACACTTTACCACTTAGTACGCCAGTAACGACATTCTTGTGCCAGCGGCAAACTGAAGCGTTGTTGTTTCTGGACAGTGGAACCAGAGAAAGGTACGAAGAATAGTTTTAACGTCCCTTCGACGACGAGATCCTTAGAGAAGGAGCACAAGCTGAAATTACAAAAAAAATGGAAATGAGCGTATGGCGTCAGTGGCCGGGAGTTCCCAGACGGGAAGTTCGGCCGCCAACTGCAGGTCTCACAGTGCGACACCACATTAGGCAACCTGCGCGTCGACAATGGGAATGAAATGATGATGAGGGCAGCACAACACCCAGTCCCTGAGGGGAGAAAATCTCCCGCTCCAGCCGGGAATCGAACCCGGGCCCCCGTGCGTGGTAATCCAACGCACTGACCATTTTTTTTTATAAAAACATTTATTTAAAAAACAATGTTACACTCCAAATACATACTAAGTTATGCATACATGAAGTTATTTAAACATTTCAGTTACGCTGACGTTAAGGAAAGACAACAGAGGATTGTGTTACTGACTAATTACCAGAAAGAATTAATTTAAACATCAAGAACAAAATTTTTAAAGACATTCAAACTTCAACCTGAAGAAGTAAAATCTGCACTTTGAATTACATGAGGTGCAATCTTTACAGAAGCATAATTTCTTTATGATGGATATCAGCAAGTTGATGGGATAATTTTAATTAAAACAATTTAATAATCATATTAGACAATTTCTGAAATACTTGAGAAAGGCGGAAAGGAGATATATAATACATTTGACTAGCCTTCCAACTACACTTTCTGGACATTAATTGAATCTGAAGTGATCAGATCTATATAATCAGTCTTTCACTGGATCAGATCTATAATCAGTCTTTCACTGAGAAACTGACTTACACATCACAGTGCAAAAATGAACAGGGCAATGTGCCAGCCATTGAATATTACATTTATCAGATAGAATCTTATGGTTTTAAACAATCGATAAGGACATTTCTATAAAAACTGTCTATTTCCAAATTTCTAGTATAAGCCAATAATGCACCTTTAATGTTTTGTGTTTTGACACTATTTCGACACACAATCTCAATGTCACATAAGTTCTGTACATTAGCTTATACGTTGCAAAAACTACTCTCTGAAGTAGAAAAAGTACACATCATTAATATACTGTAAAATCTTAAATAGTATCCTTAAGGTAACTACAATACATCACTGTCAACACAGTCTTCTTTTTTATCTTAACCAATGCCTATTCTTTCAAATACAATTTTTAACATATTACCGAACTTTTTCTTGTGATTCGAATAGCTTCGAATTTTGTGAAACTCACACAGCATGTGTACCTTGAACTCTATGATGCTATCGGATCCTAATTTGTTAAGGACGTAGTTAACAAAATTTCCCAGCAACCAGTGCACAGCGTTATTTTTTGCTTCTGGGAAATAGCGTGCGTCAGGCCTGTGTATCAATGACAGCGATATATACTCAGGGGATGTTCTTGTAATCAGAGCTATTTGCTCTCGGACCCACTTCCAACTATTCATGTGACCACTGCAAGTATATCTGTGAATTACTGTGTCAACTAGATGGCATTGTTGACATAAATTTGTTTCACAGAGTCCGATTGCGTGCAGTCTTTCATTGGTGCTAACTATGTTGTTAACTGTCTTGTACCATGCCGTTTTTATGTTAGACGTGAGCACATTAGAACTAATGTTTTTCCAAATCTCAGTCCACTCAATGTTTGGAAACTGTCGTTCTATTTTGTTTCTTCCTTCGCTTTTCTTTCGCTCCCGCATTATGGCTCTCGATGTTAAGTGTCGTGACTGCCTGAGTTCGACACTGACATAACTAAACTCAACATAGAAAATCCTCACGTGCTGTAAGCGACTGTTGATATTCTGCACGTCAATCGGGGGAAGCAGGCTTGGAGGTTTAATGATCTCGAAAAGTTGGCTGGTTATGCTTTCTCGCGAGTCTCTTATTAAATTAACTTGCCTTTTGATAAAAAGAGCAGAGGCTTTATCCGTTATATCAGTTAATCCTAGTCCACCATTTTTAGGATCTAAAGTGGCTACTTTAGCAAGTACTCTGAACACTTCACCTCTCCACAAAAAGTTGGTGATTTTGGACATTATTCTCCTCGCTATCATTCTCGGTATTGGAAACAGCTGGGCAGTATAATAAGCCTTAGCAAGGATGCATGAGTTGATACACTGTGTTCTTTGAACTTGGTTCATATATCGAGTTAAATTCTCTACAATGGCTCCTTGCACTTTATCTGCTGCAACTTTCCAATTTAAAGCCGTCATTTTCATAGGACATGCTGTCAGGGTGATGCCAAGTGTTTTATGTTGTCGGACTATTTTTGCCCACTCGACGTTGATATTATCAAAACCTCTGAGATTTAACATCTTACTTTTTTTTTCGTTTGCATTGGCTCCAGATGCTCTACAGTACGAATCAGTCACCGTTGCTAGCGTGGTTACCTCGTCATTATTCCTTATAATGACCCTTATATCGTCAGCATAGGCTCTTATTATTTTATTTCCTGATAATGTTAAACCTTTTAATGTAGCGTGGACATGTCGGAGGAAAGGTTCCAGCGAAATGGCGAAGAGCGACATGGACAGAGGACTTCCTTGAGGAACACCTCGTTGTATTTGCATCGGCCTGGATTGTTGACAATTCACCGCTATTTTAGCATTTATTCCAGTTGCTATGTTCTTAATCAACTCTATGACCCTATCGTTGAAACCTATTTTCTTCAATGTCTGTAGAAGATATTCATGATTTACTACATCGAACGCTTTATAAAAGTCTAAAAACAATAAAGCACAATTTATGTTTGTTACAGAAGTTATTGCAATGATATCCCTGAATTCCGCTAGATTTTGAAAAATGGTTCTGCCTTGTGCACAGTTCTGATGTTGACTAATAATTTTATCTGTAAGGCATGAAATTCTCTTGTTTATTATTCTAGCTATTAATTTATAAATAGAATTCAGCAGTGAAATTGGACGAAAATTATTTAAATCTTTGTTTCCATTATTTTTTGGCACCAAAACAATTTTACTCTCCTTAAACTCAGCCGGAATCATTTTCCCCTGAATAACCTCATTTACAATGTCCGTGATTTTCGCACCTACTATTGGCCAGCAACGGATGTAAAACTCCGCTGGCAGACCATCCGGTCCTGGGGATTTTTTTGGTGGTGAGGCGCACAGAGTCTCATACACGTCTTCCTCAGTGACAACCTCGAGAAAATTTTCGTTGTCATCATCTGTCAGCTGTGGGGCTAGGATGTCAAGGAATTCTTCCAAGGAAGCATCTCTACTTTGATGTACAGAATATAGCTCGCAATAATAGCGATAAATCTCGTCCATGATATCCTGCTGGGTTCTGAGAATCGTACCGTGTTTTGTTCGAATTTCATCAATAAACGTCCTTCTCCCGTTTTTCGTATGCTTCACTAAATGATATAGGGAAGTAGTTTCATCTTCCGACACCGAATTTGCCTTCGATTTTATTTTCAACCCTTCCATTTGACTTCTCTTGATATTAAGTAACTTGGCTTTGACTTTTTTGATGTCTGCTATCCGAAGTGAGGAACCTGCTGAGACTTGATCATATAGATCTCTCAAAACGGAATAGTAATACTCTATAGTGCATTTCATTTCCCTTGGGCACTGTATTGAATAAGAACTTTCCTCAACTTTGGCTTTGCCATTTTAACCCACCAGTCAATAGCAGTGGCATATCTACTACGGGCTCGCAGGCATATTGCCCATGTTTCTTTAATCAGATCTTCTAAATCATGATTTACTAACAAGGAAGTGTTCAAATTCCACTGATTCTTGAATCGGCGAACCGGCTGTCTTGTTAGATTTATGCAAGCTAAGACACTTGAATGGTCTGAAAAGTACGTAGGAATGGTTTCTACTTTTGCCACGGAAGTTTCAAGATTTTTAGAAATATATAGTCTATCAATCCTGCTGCGTGATATTGCCGCGACATAAGTGAACTCAACACTGGAGGGGTATTTGATTTCCCATACATCCTTTAATTCTAAACCAGTAACTAGTTGTTTTAGTTCACTTGAGAAATTAAAATTAGGTAACTGATCTTTTCGATTTAAAACACAATTAAAATCACCTCCAAGTAATAACTGTCTTGGCGATTTCCTTAACAAGTATATCAGGTCATCTTTGAAGAAACGTGCCCTGTCAACTCGATGAGAACTTCCTGAAGGGGCATACAAGTTCACGATAGTCACATCATAGATATTTAGTCCTATTCCTCTTCCGGATTCCAGTCGTTCCACCTCGCTTACTGCAATCCCTTCCCTCACCAAAATAGCTGTTCCAACACTTGTTTCGGTAGACACATTTATGTAACTGACAAAACCGGGAATTACCAAATCCGAAATTAGAACTTCTTGTAACAGGGCAATATCAGTCGCGGATTCGTACAAAAATTCCTTAAGGGCCAATAATTTCAAACCGGTCGTGATTTTATTTATGTTTATAGTGGTGACAGAATAAGATTGCGTCATTGTGCTGTCACTATGTAGTTGTTTTGATGAACTAATATAGTTTCATGTGGTTCAGGGTTCAGTTAAGCTGTAACAGCTTTCTCGGAAGGCTGAACATGGAATAACACTTCAGTCAGTTTATTAGTTACTGTCCCGTTTTTTTCTGCTTCTAATGTTTTCTCTTGTAGCGCAAGCAGACTGATTTCCTGGTAAACTTTCTGATTTTTCCTCCAGTGATTCGTGTACGACCGTTTCGGACTGAACATTCTTTGGGCTTGGGTCGCCCCTACCGGATTTTCCCTTCCCTTGGTTACTAACTACATTCTCATTTGGTTGTGTCGGTATTTTACTTCGCGGCTTATCTGGAGCAGCAGCAGACGCTTTCGCAATTTCGGTTGCCGGCACCTGCCCTGAGGTGTTGACCGTGATTTCAGTTTGGCCACCATTCCTCTTTCTTTATTAATTTTACTCACTTTCTGATCGAGGGAAACAAGTGGAGACTGCAGTTTTGCAACCTCTCCCTGAATCTGTTTATTAACAGATAGATTCTGACCTTTGCAATCGGCTACTGCACCTGATGTTTCTTGCAAATTAATGCTGCTTACACCCCCTTCATTTTCTGGTACCGTATGTGTATTATCTTTCTGTTCATTAGTTTCCATTCGCACTTTGCCTTCAGGTTCCTCTGCCTCCTCATCGCACTGTTTTTGCTTGCGAAGTGAGGGAGTGGGACAAGACAGCTCGTCCTCTGAACAACTATCAGTTATCTCCAGAGGTCGTTTTTTCGGTTGCGTTTCAGTTTCACGAGTAGTGGCAACAGGGTTTCCTTTTGGTGTTAACGGGGGAAATTGACTGTTATCGTGAAGGGAGACATCAGCTTGGCCCGCTGCGTTAACATCCTCAACCATTTGTTCCGGGCTATTCTTTGGTAACAGATCATTTAAGGTAAGCTTCTGACGCTGTATCAAATTACTTTTAAGAACAACAGTTCGCAGCGGACATTCCTGTCTAAAGTGGCCGGTTTCGTTACGTATATGACATGTAGCTTCCTGACCTGTATAAACAATTTGTGCCTTATACCCACAAACAGTTATGTGAGATGGAATATTCGTCTTAACGTCCATCTCTACACAGCGGACCCCGTTAAAACACTGCAGTTTAAAGCGAGGCGACCATCTTTCATTTGCAATTTATTTAACGTCTCCGTAGTTTGAAAGAGCTTCCTTAATCTTATCATTTTCAATTTCAATGGGAATATTCAAGACACGAACGGTTTTGTAATGAATGTCCGCTCTATAGATGGAAACCTTACTTTTATAACCATTTCTATGCACAAAATCTACTTCATAGCCCCACTTTCGTAACACTTTATCAATAGTCGAAGCACTGATTAACTTGACAAAAACACAGTATTTTTCCTGATCCAGTTGCCAGGTATGAACGGTTTCAGAATTTAGACCAATTACCTGTGTAATCCAGTCATCTATTTCCAGGGATGTCGGCCGAACAGGACGGGATTCCTTGTCAAAAGCAAATACCAGAGTATTCTTCCTGAGGTTTGTAGCCATGGTTAATCCAGCGAAGCAATTTCGGTTAAACAACCGAAATTCCAAGTAGCAGCAGCAAGACCAGAAAGAGCGATCAGATGACAAGGAACAGGAACGAACACGGAGATTAACGGACGGACGGCACTCGGCGGAGCACAAGTACAGCGATGTAAACACTGAAGTGCAGCGCAACAGTTAACAGCGGCCACTCGCGAGCGCGGCTGAAACGGAACTGAGCTAATGAGGAGGACAGCTGGAATTACAAATTAATGGTGAACGATATCAGCTGTGTCCTTCTCAAAGGAACAATCGGGGTATTTATTTTAAGTGATATAGAATAGCCACAGAAAATCCTAATCTAAAGTTCTGGACGGAGATTGGGACCGCTTTCCACACAAAAAGTAGGGTGGAATGTCTTCGACTCCGCCGACTCACTCGGTAATGGAAAGTGAAGTAATTGCATGTGTGCCACCAGTTGAGAAGACAGCGTCTATCTCGACACGTATATGGGTCACATCCGTTACACTGTTTGAAAAGCTACCCAGCGCTGCAGACGCGGCTGTAAGGTCTGTGCTGTGGATGCATTACGTCGTGCAGTACCCTCTCGTCACAGTGGTCCACTGGTCTCACACACACACACACACACACACGCACACACACACACACACACACACACACACACACACACACACACACACACACACCGCTCTCATACGTCCCGAAATATCATGATATGTCAAACACGTAGAACGGAAAAGATATTTCTGCCCTTTCGAGCTCACTGGCCTGCAGATACTGCACCGTTCGCCTTCAAGAATATTTCAGTTGTCTACACATTTTCACTTCGTTTTACAGCTCTTCACTGCTGAGCATGGCGTAACACGGACTTCTCATGGACTGTGCGGCTGGACCCGGCGGAGGTTCGAGTCCTCCCTCAGACATGGGTGTGTGTGTTTGTCGTTGGGATAATTTAGGTTAAGTAGTGTGTAAGCTTAGGGACTGATGACCTTAGCAGTTAAATCCCATAAGATTTCACACACATTTTTTTGAACACGGACTTCTACGCTCATACAACAGTTGACTGTGCTGTTTGCCGGCCGAAGTGGCAGTGCGGTTAAAGGCGCTGCAGTCTGGAACCGCAAGACCGCTACGGTCGCAGGTTCGAATCCTGCCTCGGGCATGGATGTTTGTGATGTCCTTAGGTTAGTTAGGTTTAACTAGTTCTAAGTTCTAGGGGACTAGTGACCTCAGCAGTTGAGTCCCATAGTGCTCAGAGCCATTTGAACCATTTGACTGTGCTGTTTAGTCGCAGTCACTTACTGCTGTTTTACAGGTTTCGTTTATTCAGTCCATTCATTCTAGTTGTTGCTATTTTGTCTCCACTTTTGAAGTGGAGGTGTAAGGTCAGAAGTCGAAAATCGGCCGAAGGTCGTACTGGAACTGTCAGTATATTTATTCTCAGTACCTCTGTATTACGGCGATTGAAAAAGAAATCGGAGGCCGTAAAATGAAAATCTGTGAAGGGATCGTAATGCCATTGCCTACGGAAGAAGGTGTGGCCCCTATAAGAGCGCTGAGGCCCCAAACTCGTCGCCAGAGGGACTTGGTCGCATACCCACGTGACGACAGAGGGAACACGTGCACGCGTCGACCGTCCACTGCGCTCAGTGGTGCTCAACTGTATGCCCATTGGAAGGGTCGAGGCGTGGCACATGCTGTTGGCCCATGACGCACGATCTGGAACGCAACACCGCATTACTGACACCATTGTCCAGCAGCTGGATGCACTCATTTTTGGAGACTGGCGAGTTACAGTGGTAGCCATTGCCCCGGAGGTCCGATTGAGCGGCGCTGTTACAACGGACATCCAGCGCTCTCCGTATACTTGTACTATTCCCCGATGAATTTCCGTTACCTACACTCCTTGCGCTCTAAGAAAACGCGCTGTACCCCTTTTCTCTTCTTCTGAAGCCTCCACTTCCCTGTTTTCAGCACCATTGAGCGCAGTACGCGGTGAGCGCGTGCACGTGCTCCTTTTGTTGCCACCTTGGTGTGCGTCCATGTCCCTCTTGCGGCGACTTCGGGGCCTCAGCGCTCGACTAAGGAGCGCACATTCTTCCGCACATTCTTCAGCATTTCTTATTTTACAATCTCCGCCTCGTTTCTTTTTCAGTGACCGTAATACATTGCAGGTATACTAGATCAAACTAACAAATACGAAACCATCCATGCCGGCCGGTGTGGCCGAGCGGTTCTAGGCGCTTCAGTCCCGAACAGCGCGACTGCTAAGGTCGCTGGTTCGAATCCTGCCTCGGGCATGGATGTGTGTGATGTCCTTAGGTTAGTTAGGTTTAAGTATTTCTAAGTTCTAGGGCACTGATGACCACAGATGTTAAGTCCCTGACTTCAGCCGTCGCACGGACGCCAAAATGGAAAATATTGAAATAAACGATATCGGAATTGAAAAACAACTGCTATCACTTAGTAGCGGAAAAGCATCCGGACCAGACGAGATACCCTTAAGATTCTACAGTGAATATGCTAAAGAACTTGCCCCCTTTCTATCAGCAATTTATCGTAGATCTCTGGAAGAACGTAAAGTACCTAGCGACTGGAAGAAAGCGCAGGTCGTTCCCATTTTCAAGAAGGGTCATAAATCAGATGCGAATAATTATAGGCCTATTTCGCTTACGTCAATCTGTTGTAGAATAATGGAACATGTTTTGTGTTCTCGTATTATGACGTTCTTAGATAATACAAATCTCCTTCATCATAACCAACATGGATTCCGCAAACAGAGATCATGTGAAACTCAGCTCGCCCTATTTGCCCAAGAAATTCACAGTGCCGTAGACACTGGCGAGCAGATTGATGCCGTATTCCTGGACTTCAGGAAGGCATTTGATACGGTTCCGCACTTACGTTTAGTGAAAAAAATACGAGCTTACGGAATATCGGACCAGGTTTTTGATTGGATTCAGGATTTCCTAGAAGAAAGAACACAACATGTCATTCTTAACGGTTCAAAATCTGCAGATGTAGAGGTAATTTCGGGAGTACCGCAAGGAAGCGTGATAGGTCCTTTATTGTTTACAATATACATAAATGACTTAGTTGACAACATCGGTAGCTCCGTGAGGCTATTTGCAGATGACACGGTTGTCTACAAGAAAGTAGCAACATCAGAAGACTCGTACGTACTCCAGGAAGACCTGCAGAGGATTAATGAATGGTGCGACAGCTGGCAGCTTTCCCTAAACGTAGATAAATGTAATATAATGCGCATACATAGGGGCAGAAATCCATTCCAGTACGATTATGCCATAGGTGGTAAATCATTGGAAGCGGTAACGACCGTAAAATACTTAGGAGTTACTATCCGGAGCGATCTGAAGTGGAATGATCACATAAAACAAATAGTGGGAAAAGCAGGCGCCAGGTTGAGATTCATAGGAAGAATTCTAAGAAAATGTGACTCATCGACGAAAGAAGTAGCTTACAAAACGCTTGTTCGTCCGATTCTTGAGTATTGCTCATCAGTATGGGAACCTTACCAGGTTGGATTAATAGAAGAGATAGACATGATCCAGCGAAAAGCAGCGCGATTCGTCATGGGGACATTTAGTCAGCGCGAGAGCGTTACGGAGATGCTGAACAAGCTCCAGTGGCGGACACTTCAAGAAAGGCGTTACGCAATACGGAGAGGTTTATTATCGAAATTACGAGAGAGCACATTCCGGGAAGAGATGGGCAACATATTACTACCGCCCACATATATCTCACGTAATGATCACAACGAAAAGATCCGAGAAATTAGAGCAAATACGGAGACTTACAAGCAGTCGTTCTTCCCACGCACAATTCGTGAATGGAACAGGGAAGGGGGGATCAGATAGTGGTACAATAAGTACCCTCCGCCACACACCGTAAGGTGGCTCGCGGAGTATAGATGTAGATGTAGATGTAGATGTAGATAGTGCTCAGAACCATTTCTGAGAAAAGCGTGCACTAATCAGGGTCTTTACTAGGAGTTTTGCCGCCTAGGCAAGAACTGAAAAACGATGCCTCAAAATTTTACTGCCATCGGTCTCCCCAGTAACCTCCCCTCCCCTCCATCACCGCTAACATCCAATGGCAGAACAATGGAAATCTCTCTCACTCTCTCTCTCTCACTGTAGTAAACACGACGGTAGTGGAGGAGGTGCAGAAGCTCGGATTAGGTAAGGATGGGGAAGGAAATCGTCCGCGCCCTTTCAAAGGAACTACCCCGGCATTTGCGTGAAGAGATTTAGGGAAATCACGGAAAACATCAGTCAGAATGTCCGCAGGCGGGTTTCAGTCGTCGTCCTCGTGAATGCAAGTCCAGAGTGATATCCACTGCGCCACCTCGCTTTTTTATCGTTTTTTAACGTAGGCCTTAATTTGAGGAAGAGATTTCTGAGGTTTATTTTTATCTCATTTTGTTCGTTATTGTTGGTTGCGTTTGTCGCAGAAGAAGCTGAGAAGTACCGTGGTGTAGTGGTTACGATATTAAACTGGTGAATAGAGGTTCGTGAGTTCAAAATTCACCTGGACTGTTACTATTTTAATTTATATATTCGGTTCGAGTACATTGTAGAACTATCCACAAATGTCAAGAAACATTGTACTGGTATGTTATGTGTGTGTGTTCTGGCCGGAGGCAGTTTTCTCCGCGCTCTTCTATGTGCAAGTGCTGAATAAACCTTCGTTAAGTGAAGTTAGTGCTTGTCATTCGTCGAGTACACCTTCTTCTACGTGCATTTTTTCAGGGCGGCCGTGCGATGACACCAGTTCAAGTTCATCGTTGATCTGTCCACTCAGTTGTTTTTATTTTTTTTTTTTTTTAATTACAGAGTGCAGCTAACCCTCTGACCAAACGCGTGGAGCTACCGTGCCGCCAAAAACGGTACGTCCGTTAGCTCTCGCTCTGTGCAATGGTACTGCCACTACGGTCGATACATTGGTTTTCTTAGGTACAAAAAATATTGAACTGACGGGTGGTACGTAATTCTGAATACTTCAACCTCTCGTCTCCTGCCGATAACGGACACTAAAACGCAAGAAAATTGGCCTTATTTGCTTTAGTTTACAAGTTATCGTTTGTATGATTGTGATTCAAAATGGTAGGAACTAAAAGCACTGACTAACGTTATATTGTTAAGCAGACAGGTATGTTTGTCTACTGTAGTGTGGCACGGCTACACATATTTTTAAGTATAGTCGCCGTGCGTGTTCGAACATTCGTCACGTGTTTGAAGAGATGTGTGTCAAACTCATGGAACCGCGTCATGATGGCGTGCTCCTCCTGACTACGGTTATGACTCGCCTCTCACCGATGTGGATCCTCCCTGATCTGAAGACAAGGAAATGATAGGGCGCTAGGACAGAAAATCGAACAGACGGAATGCTTCCGTTGGAAGACAATGGTTCGTTGTTATTTCATCACACCATTGGTGATAAATCACTGCAACCATTCAAAATCCTAAAATATCTAGGATTATGCATCCGGAGCAGCTTGAGGTGGAACGACCACACGAGACTTGTCGTTTAAAAGGCTAATGCCAGACTGTGATAAACTGGTAGAAGTTTCAGGAAAAGTAATTCATTCACGAAAGAGGGAGCTTACAGAATCTTCGTTAGTTCAGTTCCTGAGACTATTACAACTCAGTGTGAAACACATATCAGGTAGAGTTAATACAGGAGATAGGGAAGATCCAAAGGGGAGCCAGAAATTTCGTCAAATGTACGTTTAGTAAACGTGAGAACATTATTGAAATACTAAAACAACTCCAGTAGCAGATGTTACTGGAGATACCCTGTGCATCACGAAAAGGCATATTGTTAAAATACCTTAATCACGTTTTGCAAGAAGTGTTATACAACTCTCTCTCTCTCTCTCTCTCTCTCTCTCTCTCTCTCTCTCTCTCTCTCTCTGTCTCATCGGAGAAATTCTAAATTATCGGAGGCGAGCAGACATCCGCAAATGTGTTTGTGTGTGTGTGTGTGTGTGTGTGTGTGTGTGTGTGTGTGTAAGGCAACTTGCACTGTATTAATGAAGCTGTGGATGTGAAGTGGCAGCCAGTTTCATACAGACTTTCAGACTCTCCTGTTTGTTAGAGTGTTCTGTATTTTCTGGTTGTACATGCAGTGAATATCTCCTAAACCGGCTGAAAACACTTTCATTGAAGGAAAGGAAGACGTAATATTACTGTCGCAAATTTCGTGAGCTTGTAATGGGCAGTGAGCAGATATTATTTTGTATCCGAAATTCAGATGATTTGCTTCACTGATACGGTCAAGATAAAATTAAATCTATAAAACCATCAACTCTGCCGAAGTCAGTGAGTCATCGCTATCATGTATATGCTAACCGTACAGTACAGTGGCGTGAGATCACACTTGCCATGTACTGTCTCTCGAACAGACATGCAGGAAAAGACTGATAAGTTGAGATGGCCCAAGAGCCTGGCCTCCGCGACTGCCGGATTTAACTCCGCTCGATATTTCCCTGTGCAACCACTTGAAATATCTAATTTATGGTATCCCAACAGAACCTGAGATAGTTATGGTCTCAGAAATTCTGACCTCAGCGCTCTATTTTTGTAAAAGTGGGAGATTTAAACACTGGACCTGATTTCGTTTTACTTGTAATACGCTTCTACGATCGTAGCGTCTGCTGAGAAATTTTTTATATGGGCCCATAATAAGACCAAGAGTAATGGGAATTTCTACTCATCCTGCGTGTTGATACTGATCTCTCAGAAATTCTGTTGGAAAAGGGGTTGATTAGCATTTTATCGGTCCGTCGACGAAGTTGTTAGAAACGGTACACAAGCTCGGATTGTGGAAGATTATCGGCCGTACCCTTTCGAAGGAACCGTCATGCCGTTCACCATAATCGATTTAGGGAATTCACGGAGAACCTAAACGTGGATGGCTGGGCAAGGATTTGGACAACTGTCCTCCCGAATTCGCGTCCAGTGGCCGATTACTGCTTCACCATGTCTGGTGACTTTACTGAAATAATTTCTATGAGGATATACAGGTAATTACCAATAACATAAATTTATTGTTTAATGTCTTCAGAACAATTACAAAGAGTCTTCCCCTTTTCGTACATCAAGCTTTGATGAAACTGAAGCTTAAACGTAGTCATATACGATTTTCTGGATGGAGTAATAGTTGTTACGACTGCCTGGAAATTAATGCGCACATTTCACTTTCACATTAGTACGTTTAGTTTCTGCGATATTCATTTCTTATGTACTGAACACATTTCAGCGCACACTAAAATCCCTGATACAGGATATGTTATTAGACTCAGCTGTCTGGAAAACTAAATTTATTTCATAAATTAAGAAAATTGCGCATGTTATTGCAATGTCTGGAAATGTTTATCTGCCACGATAGCTCATATCATACCTGTCCAAACAAGAAAAAATAATAACCAACTAGCACATCTGTACAACGTATTAAAGAATAACAGCACGTTTAGCACGTCGCAAAATACAAATAAGTAAACTACAATATTTAAATTACACCACCCAGCAAGAAAGAGAGATTACCATCTGTAGTGCTTTATGGTCTTCGGGGAAGAATATCAGTTGGCTCGGCAAACTCGTTACGGGAAGCCGTTATTCGAAATTTATCCTCCCTTGACGATCTATGTGTCTATTTAGTGCAAAGTAATTTTAGGTAACTACTTTGTAGCGGATTTTTTTCCTGCTTAGTCTAACATGAATTAATAGCTTACTTCACTGTATTTTGTCTGTTTTTGCAGTGGAGTTCCTTAAAACTATATTTTGATAACTAAATATCACTTTTCTATATCGAACCGAAGTTGCAACTGCCTGAAAAGCAAACTACTACAAACTGAAGAAACTAGATTTATTAATTCGCGAGGAATGTATTACCTTTGAAAAACGACATGTTGGTTCACTCGCACGTGAAATTACGCTCTACTACTTCGTAACTGACTCTACTTCGTAATCGACTCACAATATCGGAACAAGGTTTCTGGCCAAAACAGGAAACATAGGGGCGGTTGTTTCGTTGTGTTGTTAACATTCGAAAGTTTCTCATTTAGTGTTATACTCAAGGAACTAAAATTATTTCAATCGCGATGAAATTTTTTTAGAAAGCATTCAATCAATGAAAATAAGTATACAATAAAACAGCAGGTGTTTATGTTCCACTTCCTTATAGATAGCCGGCTAGTCCCGGCGGAGGTTCGATTCCTTCCTCGGGCTTGGGTGTGTGTGTTTCTCCTTAAGATAATTTAAGTTCAGTAGTGTGTAAGCTTAGGGACTGATGATCTTAGCAGTAAAGTCCCATAAGATTTCACACACATTTAAACATTTTTTTTCTAGATAGCAGGCTTCCTACTGTGTAGTGTCGGCAGACTTCAGCCTCGTCTCCAACGCATTTCCCGTACTGTTCCTAGAATTTTGTGTGAATGTTGATCTCTGATATATTTCTGGCTTCTTTTTTACGAGCTATCGAATTTTTTTTAAGTAACTCGTCCCATTAAAAAGATAGTTGTTTATGTTTCTCGATACATAAAAAAGTTATTTATGAAGTATCAGAGCTTTTATGTGATTCGTGAATGCATCTTCGAACTAAAAGTTAAACTGGATGCATGGCTTCAGTTAAAAGCATCTTGATCGGAAAGTTACGTATGAGGTTTGCTATCTAGAGTTTCTTGTTATAGGTAATTTTACTTCTACGTGGTATTCTGAATGAATTTCCTAAAAACGGCTTTATAAACAGAGACTAACCATAAAAAAAATTATTTTTGTGTAGTGCCTGGAAGATCGGGGACTCTACAAGAGAAGACTCAACTTTTCACGTGGCCGAGGCACTGTTGTCACCAATATTGCTCCACGGAAGTGATGTGCCAAGTTTTAAACTTTCTTAATAGCTGTTTCGCAACAGTGTCCATTACTTTCGACAGTGGTAGCCTGTTGCAGTCCCTGTCATCTGCAGCCTGTGTTCAAAAGAAAAGAAACAATTCTACGAGTTCGAGAAAAAACAATCTTTATACGCTTTTGCTACGTGACTCCTACGGAGACGCGTCTTAACCCACATTCGCCTTTTGTGGATGTCATCTTCTGCAGAACAACATGTTAACGTATATTTGTTGTTCTGACTACCATTCTTCGTGCTATAGTTTCCTCACTGTTACGTTCAGAAGCAGACTAGAAGAGAGATGCTAGCTGAAAAATAATTATGGTAAAGACAAAAATAATTGCGCTTGTACAGAAGACCTTGGTACCAAACAGAAATGAGATGTTATCAAAGCTAATCACTTGGAATAACATAAAATTTCCCTTTAAATAGTTAGAGATTGAAGTTTGATATTCGGCCGTTTTATGAAACCAATGTGTAATTGGGATAAATTCCTAAATCAAACAAGATGAAAAGTACACAGGTCTGCAAAACTTTAGGACGACCTAAGCTGAGTACTATAACATATTAACTACCATTCATTAAATGTATTCGAAATTGTGAATATGGACAACCATCAGCTGCCGGACGGGGACTCGAACCCGGATTTCCCGGGTCGCCTTACCATTAGGTTATCCGAGCAGGACTGACGGCCAGACCCAAACTTCCATATGTCGTCAACGATGAGTCTACAGCCTTTACTCTTACATCCATTATATATATTCCCGTACAGGCGAGACTTTTTATTTGAAAGTCGCTCGGCCAGTGTCGGTGGATAAATATGATACTTCAGTACCTGTGTTATTCCTAATAACTACGCAATGCTACTTTTGACAAGCATGCGTGTCCATAGTAACATTGCATCGTAATTAGGAATAATACAGGCACTGCAGTATCGTACTGTACATTAACTACAAGGTGGAAATGAATGCAAGTTTGGAAATG
Organism: Schistocerca nitens; assembly: GCF_023898315.1. Lineage (NCBI taxonomy): Eukaryota > Metazoa > Arthropoda > Insecta > Orthoptera > Acrididae > Schistocerca > Schistocerca nitens. Next base: position 268,406,077 of record NC_064616.1, read on the forward strand.
TTGCCAGTGGTCTACCAGTCGTGCACCGAAAATTGGTCGTCACATGGCAAGGGATCAGCATGACTTTAGCGCCAGATGGGGCTGACACTGCAACAAGAGGCGGTAGAAGGAACTAGAGAAGACAGTGTTCATGAGTCAGCGACCAGTTACGGTGCATTGTGGTATTCTTCATTACAACATGGTCCGGAGACATCTGAATGAATTCATAAGGGGAAAAGTAGACGGGAAACCGGAAGGAGGACGAAGTGTGCCGAGTTTAGCCCAGGAAATTGTTATTACTCACAGCGCTGTTTCTCGTACATGGGGAGCATTCCGAACCAGAGGCACTGATAGTTGTAGGAGAGGAGGTTGTCTAGCTCGGTCAGTTACAGCGGCAGATGAGCTCTACATTGTGCGAAAGGCAATTTGGGTGTGCCCACATCAAACAGCTGGTGCAACTGCAACCATATGTAACAGGACTGCAAGGTAGATAATCTCACGTTGCATAGTAGCACGGCGCCGGCTGTTGTGACCGAGCGGTTCTCGGCGCTTCAGTCCGGAACCGCAGTGCTCCTACGGTCGCAGGTTCGAATCTTGCCTCGGAAATGGCTGTGTGTGATATCCTTAGGTTAGTTATGTTTAATTAGTTCTAAGTCTAGGGGACTGACGACCTCAGCTGTTAAGTCCCAAAGTGTTTCGAGCCATTTGAGTAGCGCGGTAACTGCATGGGTGTGCTGCCTGTAGAGTTTTGTACCGCAAGGAAGAAAGGGAGAGGATGTTGTTATGGTGGCTGGTATCCTCTTTCTACAACAAAAATTCACACTTGGATTAATACGGTTTTTTATTTATATGAACTCATCAGTAATAGTCCTCTTGCAGATTGATATAATGTCAATATCGGTAATCCTGCTATTGCAAACTTTAGTTGCTCGCTGCTAATAAAGTACAGTTCTGATTGAGTTCCTCTATGGTCACTAATCAGGTCGCTATGTACTGTCGTAGCCTGTGAGGAACTAAACCCACTCTAGAACTAAACTGACAGACGACAAATTGGATGATTGAGAGAGGCCCTCCGGTCAGTGGCGGAGGCCAAAATACATGCTATAGAGAGGGCGTTGGCGGCATGTTGCCTGTGGGTGTGTCTCTGGTTCCTCTGGTGATAGCCGCTCTTGATCCAGCGCCTACTAATCGATCTTCGCGCTTCATCTTTGCGACCAGTGTGCTGGCGACAGCTTACCCGCCAGCACAGTCTCTTTGCTCGACGACCAGTACGTCGTGTTCCGCCAACACCGCACATCGGCCGCACCGTTTGTAATTGTGCCAAAACCATGGGTACGGGACCAACCAGAAGTGGGTGGCATGCTCTTCGTGAATGAGAGGAGATCGTCTGAGTAGTGATTCTGGACGTACCCTCATTGCGAGAGGAGGGAGCACGTAATGTACCCAGGAACACTGCCGAACGTGATCGTTTTGATGGTCCACATGTTACGATGTGAGGAGGTATAATGTTACATCGGCTTACTGACCCCCAAGCCTTCGAACACGTTGCATTCACTGGCCAATGTTACTGCGACACTGTTATCCTTCCTCACGTGCGTCTTTTCGTTAGTGCATTTGCCACTGACCTAATTCTTGTGGATGACAATGCGCGACTGCATCTAACATGGTAGGAGAAGGAGCTCGTGGAACAGGAGCATATTCAATGAAAGGACTGGTCTGCTCGGTCCCCCGGAATTTTTAAACCCCATCCCGTTCGTGTGGCTTGCGTTCAGGAGACGTACTGCAGCACGTCCACATGCACCAACGACAATCCATCGGCTGTCAGCAGCACTTCTGGGGGAATGGAACGACCTACTGCAAGAACTCCATAGCAACATTGTGGCTAGCATGGGAGCAGGTTGCAGAGCACGCACTGTTCTCTGTGGTGATCACACGCCCTATTAAAAACTGTGTTCCACATGGTACAATGTCTATGGAACTGTCGTGAATCACGATGACTTTATTGTATTTATTGTCTTTGAATAAAAGTGCCATTTCTATTCGACTCACTGCGTGTTTATTTCATTTACCCTCGGAGCAATACTGCAGCAGTTGTTTCTATGTGTGCCACAAGCTCCTTTGCGCCATGCTACAAAATGTGAAACTTACTTTCGTCCTTTACTTTTTCACATCAGAGTATATAAAGACATGACGAGAGTATGTTTCCAAATAGTCTTTCTTCTTGTCGTTCAGATAGTGACGTAACAACTAATTGCCCGCGTATGTCTTATTTCTTGCCGTACTGTCCAACAGACGGTACAGTTCTGCTAGACGAGAAGAAGGGGGGGGGGGGGGCGGATTGCAGAACTCCTTCCAACAGCAGCAGAGAAACTGTTCTTTTTTTCAACAAACTCCGCTTTTCCGTTGACGACATCCTACCCCGTCACAGAAACTAGATACAATCAACTCATTAAGGGAATGCACGAGCCACGGAAGATTAGTGATTGGAAAAAACCTTTTGTCATGCGTTAGGTAAAGGAAAAAGCAAGCCTTAGCGCGTACAAACTAAAAACTGGACATTCCGAGGAGAGTGGAGACACAGTCAACACTCAAACAGATGAGAAAGTTTTGTGCAGGCAAAGATATAAAACGTCGAAGAGCAATATTGGAGTCCATTATTATTATCATCGAAAAACTGAACGTAGCTAAAAGCTTCGTTAATTAGAGCCTTGGGTGGCGGAAATCAGTATTTACGGACGAAAGGTAAGTTTAATGTCTGGAAATTTGATATTAACGTGCGTGCTTGACGTCAAGGCAACGAAAAATTGCAAAAGGATAATCGTATGATCACATCAAATTTCGTCATGGGCAATAAAATGATATACGTACATTAGCGGGGGAGAAAGCTAAAATTATGAGTGAAGGCAATTATTTTTCCATTTTTAAATGACTATTTTACACAAAAGCCGGTATAACGTTGTCATGTAAGTGTTCACAAACTAACACAGCCCAAACTAATGACAGGTCATACATAGTCCTCCCAGCAAGACGTACCGTCCTCATTTGAATGAAGGAAGATTCAAAGTTTAACATCTCGCCGAGGACGAGGTCATTAGAGACGGTGCACCAACTCGCACTGCGGTAGGATATCAATTTTGTAGTTTTCAGAGGAGCCGTCTCATAATTTCCATTATTCAGTTCAGGAAAACCACATAGTTCCAAAAGCTAGGTAGTTTTTACCTGGAATTTGAACCCTGGTTCTCCTTAAAGTTAGTCCAGTGCATTAACCTTTGGCCCACCTCATTCCATCTCACATTTGACGACGATTTTTGACCTACTGTAAAAGGACTTTAAATCCCGATCTCTGGATAGAAAATATGACCATTTGAAAGCACGATTGTTGGTCCATTAAATAAGGCAGTAGTCATAAATGGAAACTTCATGCACATTGTACTAATTTGTGTAGCCCTCACATCGGACGTTACTGTTTAATCATGTAAAACATGAAATCCTCTTATATATTACAGTTTGCTTATGAAATAAAAGTGAGCGGGCTTCAGTTTAGCACATAATTTATAGTGTTTTAACATTTATTATCAGTGTAATGCGTTTGCAAACATCAAAATTTAATTTACTTTTGAAAATGACCATCATTTATTGATTTCGATTTTGCACGTAAGCCATATCACGTGAATATTCTGACAATGATACTGATAGTTTCTTTGTTCCATATAAAATAGTATGTTTCTGTGATCAAAACGAGATGTTCCTTTATTCTGCGTGGTATATTTCTATTAGGTATTAATTATCTGTGGTACAGTTGGAAGCACACTATCCTGTCAGAAGGATGCGTCTTAGGTTTGCTATATAGGAACGGATGTAAGTTACGTTAAATGTAAAAGAATTTTTCTGTAGGACGATAGACTGTATGCTTTATCCTTAACAAACATATAGCTCTCATGTGGCTACTTTATAACTTGGATTATCAAAGACATTTAAAATATCTGTACATCAGTACTTTTGAGCGTTTTTGGGAACTCTGGAAATAGCAGTAAGATAAAAGGCAGCTTCGACAAAAACTGGAACTAAAAAGGAGTTTGAAAGGAGATTATTTGGTATTCAGCCTGAGTACACAAAAACTTACGAGAAATAAGCATGAATATTTCAAAGAAGCAGTAATAAGAAAATGGTGCCAAACAACGTGCTTAGAAGCATTTTTAGTGCCATGAGCTGACATTTTTATTTCTTCAGAGCAAGGTGGCAGAATATTAAAGTGGCAAAAATTTATGTTTACTGTGTTGCGCTACATTTGCTTTTGCGTGTTTATTTAGTGAATGTTTGTGAAAATTATATGTAGACGAAATATAGACATGTCATAAGACATGCCACTTATTTCTTTTATTCGAAAGTATAGAGTGAATATTATAAAAGTATCTGTACCTCAGGGGTTACTAAATATGAAAATGAGATATTGTGAGTACGGATGGTACAAAGCCATGAAATCGAGAGGAAAAAGTGTAACTTTTTAGTTATTGTCTATAATGATCCAACCGAGTGATGAAGGCACAGGGTGTGTTGGCGTATCGCGGTCACGGTCATCTGGGTAAGAGGTTACGCTCAGGAGAACCAGTATCGACGATGCTTGCCGCCATGTTGTGACGCGCCGTGGGCAGCAGACGGCATCTCCATGGCTACAGTGCGTGCATCTAGACAGTTATTACCCACACATTTGCCCCTTTCCTAAACTCTGCGAACTAGTACGGCGATCGGATCCTTAGCGCGAGAGAATTTCGCATTTCCCAGTTCAAGCTTTCACCACTTCGATACTTGCCCCTTGGAGTAGCGAGTGTTAGTTTTTGATCATAGTCCCCATTTAGAGTGAAATAGTAGCTTTTGTGTACAACAATTGGTTTTTCTAACGAAGCTTAGAGCAGTCAGAAGAAAGGGATGGTTGGTTGGATCCTTAGGCCTGTTGCACACGTTTTCGGTTCGTTTCGTTTTCGGTTCTTTTTCGGCCGCTGCCGACAAGTGTGAAACGGTGCTTCGGTTTCTATTCGGTGCCTAACAAACAGCAGAGCACCGAATACTCCCTCGACACAAACAGAATTCATCAGGTTTCTGTAAGGTGCGAACTCGTGTCTAAGGAACAGAAAACAATCAAGAGATTCACACACGCACGGTTATGTTTCTATTTTAACCTGATAGCGAGTGAATCTCTTCAAAAATTATCTCTTCTTTTCATTTCCTGAAAGCTGTTGTCGCAGTTTTTCTGATTAAATGGAGCGATTTATCAAATGTTGTTGTGGATTGGCTGATCTACGCAGTGCTGTACAGTCCAGTGCCGTGGGAAAAATCTTGTGAAAAATGTATGGATAAATTTAAGACGTAGGAAACACGGAAAATACGTTTGTGTTGAAATTTGCAACGACTCTGGTGAATGTGACACCAGTAAGAAAATGGAATTGGGTATGTATTCAAAAATTCACTTTTGTCGAATAAGAGACTTAGTACATTAGGACAATGGGTAAACTAACCGCGATTGAGAGAAAATTTAAAATGAAGTTATTTGAAAATTAAGAAATTAATCAATGACATTTACTTCACATACCTTTCAAATCATAGTACATTACAACATTTTTTGTGATAATACACTCCTGGAAATTGAAATAATAACACCGTGAATTCATTGTCCCAGGAAGGGGAAACTTTATTGACACATTCCTGGGGTCAGATACATCACATGATCACACTGACAGAACCACAGGCACATAGACACAGGCAACAGAGCATGCACAATGTCGGCACTAGTACAGTGTATATCCACCTTTCGCAGCAATGCAGGCTGCTATTCTCCCATGGAGACGATCGTAGAGATGCTGGATGTAGTCCTGTGGAACGGCTTGCCATGTCATTTCCACCTGGCGCCTCAGTTGGACCAGCGTTCTTGCTGGACGTGCAGACCGCGTGAGACGACGCTTCATCCAGTCCCAAACATGCTCAATGGGGGACAGATCCGGAGATCTTGCTGGCCAGGGTAGTTGACTTACACCTTCTAGAGCACGTTGGGTGGCACGGGATACATGCGGACGTGCATTGTCCTGTTGGAACAGCAAGTTCCCTTGCCGGTCTAGGAATGGTAGAACGATGGGTTCGATGACGGTTTGGATGTACCGTGCACTATTCAGTGTCCCCTGGACGATCACCAGTGGTGTACGGCCAGTGTAGGAGATCGCTCCCCACACCATGATGCCGGGTGTTGGCCCTGTGTGCCTCGGTCGTATGCAGTCCTGATTGTGGCGCTCACTTGCACGGCGCCAAACACGCATACGACCATCATTGGCACCAAGACAGAAGCGACTCTCATCGCTGAAGACGACACGTCTCCATTCGTCCCTCCATTCACGCCTGTCGCGACACCACTGGAGGCGGGCTGCACGATGTTGCGGCGTGAGCGGAAGACGGCCTAACGGTGTGCGGGACCGTAGCCCAGCTTCATGGAGACGGTTGCGAATGGTCCTCGCCGATACCCTAGGAGCAACAGTGTCCCTAATTTGCTGGGAAGTGGCGGTGCGGTCCCCTACGGCACTGCGTAGGATCCTACGGTCTTGGCGTGCATCCGTGCGTCGCTGCGGTCCGGTCCCAGGTCGACGGGCACGTGCACCTCCCGCCGACCACTGGCGACAACATCGATGTACTGTGGCGACCTCACGCCCCACGTGTTGAGCAATTCGGCGGTACGTCCACCCGGCCTCCCGCATGCCCACTATACGCCCTCGCTCAAAGTCCGTCAACTGCACATACGGTTCACGTCCACGCTGTCGCGGCATGCTACCAGTGTTAAAGACTGCGATGGAGCTCCGTATGCCACGGCAAACTGGCTGACACTGACGGCGGCGGTGCACAAATGCTGCGCAGCTAGCGCCATTCGACGGCCAACACCGCGGTTCCTGGTGTGTCCGCTGTGCCGTGCGTGTGATCATTGCTCGTACAGCCCTCTCGCAGTGTCCGGAGCAAGTATGGTGGGTCTGACACACCGGTGTCAATGTGTTCTTTTTTCCATTTCCAGGAGTGTAATTAAGGTAAATCGGGTTTTAGGAAGTTGCCACCTCACTGAACCCACTTCAGTCATGAAGTAATCTCTCAACACATCTCTTACATTTTTGTCTAACATAGTTGCCTGATTTCTCCTCATTTCAGTGACGGGGCGTATTAAAAATCAGAGATGCACAACGTAGTGTCATTTCAAAATCATCTCGGGCTCATACAAAAATGTACAAAACTACACGATCTTTCACTACATCCGTAGCATAGTCAGGATCCAAGTTAAATGCGCTGTGGAAGATTTTTCATTTATCGCTAAGTTTCCAAATGTACGTTCTTCGTACCTGCGAGCTCTGCACGGACAATAGTTGTAGATCGTTTTCTCCACTGTCAAACTATGTACACTGTACCGTTTGAGGAGATACTTATGTAAGCCAAAAGCATCATCGTCCATGAGATGGTAAGGCACCTTGGGGTTCTGTGTGCCTGGAAGACATTTGTCCTCAGGAAGATCCACGCCCGCATCTCGTGGTCGTGCGGTAGCGTTCTCGCTTCCCACGCCCGGGTTCCCGGGTTCGATTCCCGGCGGGGTCAGGGATTTTCTCTGCCTCGTGATGGCTGGGTGTTGTGTGCTGTCCTTAGGTTAGTTAGGTTTAAGTAGTTCTAAGTTCTAGGGGACTGATGACCATAGATGTTAAGTCCCATAGTGCTCAGAGCCATTTGAACCATTTTTTTGAAGATCCACGGTGCCGTTATTGATAGCTCTCCACAGTTGTTAGTTCTGAAAAACGGTAGCATCGCTGTCCTTCCCACACGCTCCAACATGACCGTAAACAAATCGGTGCTGTGCATCAGTTACTCCATCAAAACTACAGACAAATATCCTTTATACTTGATATGCACTGAGTTGAGAGGATGGACGATCCTTATATGTTTCTCATCAACGGTGCCGAAGCAGTTCGGCAAGTTAGCAACAGTTTCAAATTTTCGGGCAGTTGATTCTCATTTCTTATATGAAGCAGGAGTGCATTACAATCGTAATACAGTCGAGAATGCACAACAGACCTCTGTGACGATGTTGCTTATAGTCGAAATTCCGTGGAGATAAGTGTAATGAAAATCTGAAGAAGTACAGCCACTTATCAAATATCTAAAACAGAAACGCAAAATCACTAGATTAAAATATTGTAATACAAGTTGTTACAAAAAACAACAAATGATAGGTTGATATTTCTTGCGACAAACGGGATAAATATTTCCCTTCAAATAAACACGTTTTGAAGAAGCGGACGGAAGTAAGAGCCTCATACCGAAAATCAGTTGACTAAACTAAGACGAAATCGGGAGCAGTGGCGCCAAAAACAAAAGCCGACATTTATGCGTCTGTTACAATTGCTGGACAAGATATTTGAAGAAAGAGAAACGGAGGATACTGCCTCACAAAATATTGAGATAATGATGGTGGTGTTGCGTATGTAACTGTTGAAAATGATAAGAATCATATGTAGGAGGCGCCAAGCGTACCACGTGACGCTGCAGTAGCTGAAAACGTGTATCGTCTTTCAAACAACCGGCATCAAAAAAATGGAAAACGTATTCTGTTTGTATTAGAAATGAGTCTAGCCCTGAAGGGAACATCAAATCGGCACCTTTCGTTGTTGGAAGGATTACTCCCTCCTCTTGAAGATTTCGATGATTTGACACATTTGATTTGAAATGAAGGTGTTGAAAGTTGTAAAGAAAATCAGGTAGGGGAAACATCGTTCTCCTTCTAGATCTGATACGCGATATGCTTCTCCATATAGTACTCAACCGATAGTCGCTAGTCAGTATATACAGTGCCAGCCAAATCTGCAGCACACTGCTTCAGCCTACCTGGAGCCAATTCACTCACAAGTGCCTGCTGTTCAGCTCTGCGAGGATGCACAGAACCTTGGCCTGAACTGTCTCCACAGTTCTTTCTCCGATGAGAGCTCAGAAGATGTGTTTCAGAATTTGTAAAACATCATTTAACTTCAACTTTCCTTGCATTTTTTTATGATGTATTACCCGTAAACCTATCTGACTTCAATTTTTTATTAAAATCTAAATAAAAAAGGCTCCTTAAAAATTGTGTTACTTGCCTTATTTCGAAGTTATGATCGACACATGAATCGGTTGAATACATTCGCTCATAAATGTGTCTTGGCGTTGAAGACGAGGCTTTAGCTTCACATGCAGTTTATGGAATGATTTCGCTGACATCCTGAAGTAATTAAACAATTTGTCATTGTGCGCTCGTACCTTCGGGAAGACGGTATAGTGTGCTCCAAATTCCTGTCGTAATGTGATGAGAGGGTGCCCCCAATGAATTCTGGTATTCTTCCTCTGCTTCTTTTATTTTTCTGTAGAGAAACAACGTGGCAACAACTTGACTTCTCTCCATGATCACTAACTGAGCCTGTGTACTGAAGAAAACACAGGATCAAATATGAAGCGTGTATGTGTGAAATAGTTTCAGTTGTTTTCAGTTGCAACCGAAAACGAACAGAACCGAATGGAGCCGCATACATGTCAAACAGGTCTTAGTGTAATCCAGATTTAGTCAGCGCAGAGGACTTCCTTGTCCTACGTTTGTCTCAAGCACGTGCTTTGCTCGTTTTACTCGTATTTTTCTACCTCTTCGTTTCAGCAAATTCCACTGATTAAATAAGTTCCTCTTCTTTCCTCACAGTGCATGCCCTCCTGCTCTTCGACCTTTTGCGTTCCTCGTTAACAGGATCAAACAGCATACTCTAAATTCTAGCTTTATAACGCAGGCCTACACGTTCGAGAAAAAGGTCAAATTTCTCGTAGTGGTAGTCAGAGAAAAAAATGGTTCAAATGGCTCTGAGCACTATGGGACTCAACTGCTGAGGTCATTAGTCCCCTAGAACTTAGAACTAGTTAAACCTAACTAACCTAAGGACATCACAAACATCCATGCCCGCAGCAGGATTCGAACCTGCGACCGTCGCGGTCTTGCGGTTCCAGACTGCAGCGCCTTTAACCGCACGGCCACTTCGGCCGGCGGTAGTCAGAGACTGTATTTATAGTGGAGAACTACTTTTTCGGCACAATCCACTTTTAGGTTACGCACTTTGTCCAACGGTATTCCAGTGATGCCATGTTGCAACAATCCGAATTTCAAGACCTTGATTTTCCCACGCTAATGCTCCTTTGTGGTAAGTTAACTGTCCCTATGAAAGATGTCTATTTTTTCTCTTTCAGGTTTCATTTCACTTATTTTTCATTTACTTGATCCATAAGAGTGGCATAGTGTTCGGTTGGTTATTGTTTTACACTTTGCAAGGCAATCATTGAGAATACTACCTTTTGCATCCAGTTCAATGCGTACAATAAACTTTCCAGCCGATGAAATTACCTCGCTTTTGGCTGTTTTGTCCTCAAAATGTTCTACTGCGGCTCTTTTCTGACATGAAACGGCCGATCCATATTGATCCACAGTAAAAAATCAACTCTCAAAGTTAGTTGGTTTATTTTTAAAAGGGTCCAAAAAATGCAAAATTCGTCTTTATATTTGCTTTTGGTTAGAATTCTGGCACTCGTCCTGTACGAAGGTAGCTCACTGTTAATTTTTGAGCTGACAAGACTTGTACTTACTTCAGATATTCCTTCGACGTCATCTGTTTCATACACCTTTAATCGCTGATCGTCCCCCCTTTTTAAATGTTTTCCTCTATGGCTGCGATTTCCGAACACACTTGACAAAGATGATAGGAAAGAGTTGTGGGGGCACTCAGTCACGTCTGAAATTAGCCACCTGTTTCTTAATTCTGTAAAAAATGGGAAAGAAACCTCATGAATACCTTCAAGTTGCGAATAATTACCATTGACGATAAATCATTTAAAAATCGCTACGGTATTCCTTTTCATCCTTTTAAACAGAATACACAAAACACGACCACATTAAAAATCAATATAAACAAAACTGTTCCGGATCTTAAACGGTGCTGTAATCTGTATGTGATGAATCGTAACACCATAGTGTTTTTTTTTTTTTCTTCTTCATATGGGGTACAACCATCGTGAATTGATTTAAGGTTAACATGCTTCCACCTCGGTTGATATTGGTTGATTTGTAAGTATTTCTGTTTAGTGCAAATTGGTCAGTCGTGCGAAACGCAGTAAATAAAAATACTTGCAAGTAAAGCAATAACTGCTGTAGTAGAACGGTGTTAACTTTCAGTCACGGTGGCACTTAATCGGGCAGCGCGGCGTTCCACAATGAGCTTAAGATTTTCGTCGATCTATATAACGCAGCCGTGCCAAACGCTCAGACTGCTACTGCAGAACAGACTGCTACGAACCACTCATTGTTGAGATATTAAGTAAAACCCAGTTAATGGACGCCGAGAAGACAAATCCTGTCCAGTCACTGCGACGTGTCTCTTGCTCGTTCAGTGTTTGACGGAGCTGTTCTCTCGCGTAGTAGAGCCTACATGCTCCTCCAAACCTATCAGAAAGCTTTTTCATGCTCTTGCGCTGAGTCAGACACTGTAGAAACGGCCACGTCGCCGGCGCGTTCTTGCTATCTCTTTGATTCCCTTACTTTCGTTAATAAGGAAATGTATTCGTTTTCATTGTGGAAAATTGTAATTGTGCTATTGCCTTACACAGACTGTTACTTATGCAAAGATAATCCGGAATCCCGTGGCACTCTTCTACGCAAACTTGCCTTCCTTTCCCTCTCTCTAAGAACTGCGTGGTAGTATTTTGTACATTTCGCTTTATGTGGACTGTTCTGTCGTTGATAACGCTTATTTTTCACGACTGTGTATGTAGATTAATAGTATACATAAAATTCACCGATTGTTTCTGTGATGCAATATTTTCATTTTCTGTCGCAGAATTGGAGGGAGGCCGGACAAGAGTGGTCAGTGGCCGTTATTCGTCTATTTCTGTTTCTTAACAACGAAAAAATATGGACGTACACACATTTTATCTACATTTGCTCTTAGCACTTGACGATTGTTGGAAGCAAAATGACGAATTATTAACGAGTTATATCATGACGAGGGCAGCTGGAAGATTTTTCCAGCGGATCTGATTGTGTCAACTGAAAAAAATTTTCATAAGGGCAGAAACTCGACATATTATTCATTAATAAATATGTTGAAACGTTTCGTAACGTTTTTATGGTTTGGTGCGTGTCGTGTATTACAGTCCACAACTTGATTAGACAGTGCTGACCTTTTCATTTCCTTTTAATTACGTTTGCTTTGTGTTTATATAGGATGTCAATAGCATCTCGGGTATTTAGAGAACACTGTGAAGGCAAGTGGTTTCAAAAGCCATGAGGCGGTCTGTATAGAATGTGCAAAGTGGCTATCATTCGATTCAACAGAAGTTGTGGTCGGACATTTATTTGAAAATCTCACAACTCTGATAAACGAATATAAATTCTCACTTTGTCATGGGTCGAAACTGTTTCAAATATTTTCATGGATTTCGATTCCCGTCTGTCAGTGATTGATGTTGCAGTGGACTCTAATGTAGACTGACCGGAAAAGTTGCTACGAGGTTGCCTGAAGCTTAGGCGCACATTAAGCAAACAGCATGAAGTGAAGTTATACTATGTGTTTCTTGAGATGAGAAAGTCCCCGGCGTTAAATTCATAAAGTTGATACCACTGCTTTTATAAACATTATACGCTCCTGTGGCAAAAAATTAAGAGCTATTCGGTTCCAAAAATCTGAAAAATGTGACGTACTGCATTCTACTCTGTACAAGACAGAGCTGAAAGAGAAAAAAAATCTAACAGCTTACAAAAATAACTAGGAAGATACCTCGTGAAAGAAACTACGTTAGAGAAATTTGCCACAAAAAAAGAAATATAAAAACATCAAGTACTTTAAGAGGATGTAAAGTGAAAATGGCTTGCGTGTCTTTATTGAAAAACACATAACGAAGATTACATACATTATTCGTCGTGGACAGTTAAGTACATGAAGTGTGTGGTGTCACTTCAGAGTCATCTGATATTTGATGGCTATTTTGCACTTGATAACGATTCGATCGATAAAACCCGCAAGTTCTCTAAATGAATCATTTTCACGTGAAGACAATCATTTTCATTTTTCTGATGTTGTTTCTTGGTGCAATGTTTAAATTATAAATGTTGGGCTCAGTGATATCTTGATTCATACGCGACGAGTAAAATACCCATAAACATTGAATCGCTGTTTACTACTAATAATAAAACTTTAAGTGTTAGCTTCTGCCCTACTTTTCCTCACGTGTGTATATTTTGTGAATTTCTGAAATTCATTTTAGTGGCTCTACATACGGCAGAAATGTCGCGTTTATTAGAAGCATAAATCATGTCCAGTGGTTTTGGACAGAAACGCTCGTGTTACGAACGGCATCCAATAGCTAGACGAGCTAACCGCGTTACACGAGCAGCCAATCTGCACGCCGCTCATACGGCCCCGAATTCCACGCTCCGATAATTGAACTCAGTTACGAAAGTTAAGTCAAAGTGCATGGGCCGTCACGCTAAAATACCACATCCATCCTCGCCGACATAGCTGATAAGTAATTGTGTGGGTGCTCAAGGTCAGTTATTCTCTCTTTTTCTGTGTGAAATTATAAATGTACCCCTTGTTTGTATCACTGTTTTCGAGTGTTGCCATATTATGATTTAACATGAAAATTAATGAAAATAAGATGATGAAAGGACTGCTCCTCAAGTAAAGCACAAGAGGTATAACGACGAACCCTCATTAACAAGTACACATACGTTCAATCCACTAACCATTGCAGAGAAGTCTGTTATTTAAATGGGAATATATGGGTAGCATCCAGTCATCATGACTCACCGTTACCAAATCTCCATCGATTGTTGGCAGCGTGATGTACATGAAAATTTCTTCGACCATCAGGGTGCAAACCATATACCTCCGGATTGAGCATTGTCGTAGTGTTTTCCGGGATATTGGCATATATATTTATTTTCACCTATATTATTAAGCCTTCATGAAAATAATGCGTTTGCAAGACTGAACTGTTCGAAAGCGAAGTCTGTTTATGAAAGATAATAGCGTGATTTGTGACTCATCAGCAAAGTCTCACACTGCAAATCAGAAGTTCACATTATCTTATAGATATCAAGTCTCACTGCGAAAAACATTCCAAGTTAAAGTGTAGGTCTTCCAAATATTGGCGGGGTTGAGCCTGTTGTCAGAGAGAAGGTGGGATGTACCACCTGCGACATAACCCTGCAGCTTGGGTTTCAGGTCAACATTGGGACTCACCATTGCTTCACTTATAAAATGGAGATGCAAGTGGGGGACTACCCAAAAGAATCATTGAGACTTGTTTTTGAACGTTACTACGTTAACTCTGTTTTGATACTGGAGGGTAGCAATGGCCTTAATGCTGCATTTGAGACCTAGACTACTGAGCTTATATGTAGACATAACCATTCAGTGTAGCCTCAGGTGACCAGACAAAATGAAGAGTCTATAGGCTTGTCAGCGTGTCGTATTCAGATCCACAGACTGCATTTTCAGTTGTGGAGATTGTGTCCAACACGCCACATGCAGCGCGACATTTTGATGGCCTACGCATTGCACAGGCAGTCGCTTTGATCACGGGAGGATGAGCCGTTGGTTGTGTTACCATCATCTCAAGGCCTCTGCCGCCCCCCCCCCCTCTCTCTCTCTCTCTATTTCTCTCTCTCTCTTTCTCTCTCTTTCTTTCTCTCTTAGCGGAAGGGAAACAGCTACATCGTAACAGGTCCCATCACAAGGGAATTCTTTTTGATCGATTCATTGTTTATGATTCTACGATACAACACTTTTCATTTATGATTTGTACGAAACTTAGGAGTAAATATTGTTGTTATAATTTGACCATCGTGGCCAGATAAACCACTGATTATTGGTTGTACCTCTGAATCCCGGCAGATTGTGGGGACTAAAAACAAATTATCAATCACTCGCCTTTCAATCCTCGTAGGGAATTTTCCTGTGGGGAAAAAATCCAAATCTGGACTTCAACAACACGAGGTCCCTCGGTCAGTGCAACCTGACAGAAAATCAACATTGAACTTTCCACAAACAATGATTCTTCAACTAAGACTATATAACCTTATTAAAACTGTTCCTACCAACTTTATGAAGCATTCCTGATGGTGGTCTGCAAACTGTCCATACTTGCTCGTGTGTTCCTGATCCACTGACGTGGCTCAGAATTTAAAAAGCTGTTCACCACAACATTCGTTAACCTGAGAGACCAAGGACTTAACTCCGTTTAATACAAATGTAGCTACTCCCTTTTTCATCTTATTGGTTGAACAATGTTACCGACAAACTGCAGTGCAAAATGGTGACCATTATATGTCGGACGGCCACTGCTAGAGATATGCAACAAGACTTTACGAGGGCCACTGATGCAGTCGTGTCGGATCAGACTTCGAGAAGCTGGCTTCAGAGATGAACTTACCGCCAAGATGCCCTGTTCGAGTCTAGTGCCACAGAGCGTCCGAAGAATTAAAATTTACCTCGATGCAAGGCTATCGAAGCGCACGCGAATGGATATGCAAGGATGTCGAATTTTACCTAGCAAACTGAAACAGTCTGAGAAAGGTGGTGTAGTGGTGTGTGGTGGTATCAGTATTGATCCGAGTACTCACCTGCTGTAAGATGGCCACGGAAAACGTCAAGATCATTACGCCAGACATATCCTGTCAGACCATGTATTTGCCCCTGCATACGATGTCGGGTCTGAATTCCATTTCCAGCAAGTTGATGCCAAGGCGCGTGTACAGCTCGTCGGCAGGGGTGTTTTGCGAAGGTTGGACATATGAAATGATGGAATGTCCAGACCTAGAGAGGTTAAACAGTGGACCCTCACCCGGATATATCGGAATTCAAATTCAAATTGGGCCATCCAACACTAGGGATTTCTTCGATTCCAGAATAAGTTAAGGTGAATTTCAGCAGCCTTCGTGGAGAAGATAAGCCCGATTTTCTTCGTCTACCTCCAACTATCTGACTTCTGCTCATGTCTTTAATGACCTTGTCGTCAGTGGGACGATAAACCCATATCTTCCTTTCTTCCTTGCAGTCTCTTGCTTTCCGTTGAAAATGCCCTTTCCGAACGAACATCCAGGACTATTCACTACCCACCTTCACATTTCCAGTTCTGCCAGTACCTGCCACGTACTTCAAAAAACTTCGGTGACAGTATTCCCTGCTGAACGTAAGGACCAATCTTTGAGCTCTGGCTGACACCATTTTTAATTCTAATTTTTTGTAGTTACTAGCGATGACTCCGCATCTCAGTCCTATAGAGGACGTGTGGGACACACTTGAAGGATGTGTTCGTGGCCAAAATGTCGCCAAGAATTCTCGCGAACAGTCGTTGATCATTATGCGTATCACAGAGTTACCTCCATAGATTTATATGGAGAATGCCAAGTAGGTGTCAGGCTTCGATAAACGCTTATGGAGAGCAAACAGAATATCTAGAACTCTGAAGACGACAACTGTCTTGTCAGGAAAAGCAAATGTTCCAACTTCTAGTTCGACATTCTTTAGACATTTCTATTATTGTTAGGAGAACGAACTCTGACCAATTTGTACTTCGTGTTTGTATTATCCGCAGAGAATAAGGTAGGTGGAAGGATACTCAGCTATCAGTTACTGTTTTGTTATGTGCGGTGTATTGTAAACAACGTGTTCCCTTATTTCTTTGGAACATTTTAACTTAAGACGACTGACGACAACTAAAACTGGCTCCCACTACCATGTGCTTCAATGGTTTAAGATCTCTCTCTCTCTCTCTCGCGACTGCTACGGTCGCAGGTTCGAATCCTGCCTCGGGCATGGACGTGTGTGATGTCCTTAGGTTAGTTAGGTTTAAGTAGTTCTAAGTTCTAGGGGACTTATGACCACAGATGTTGAGTCCCATAGTGCTCAGGGCCATTTGAATCTCTCTCTCTCTCTCTCTCTCTCTCTCTCTCTTTCTCTCTGTAATCTAATCTGATGCTTCGTGAATCCAGGCGACACTTCCACAGAAAACTGTCCTCACTAAAGCAGCAGTTAACGTAGCAGACTATTTTTGCGTATGTGAGCCCCAGCATAAGGACTCCGATGTTTGATGTGGCGCACCTGTTACTTGTAGCTCTCATGCGAATGTATTAGTCACGACATGCACAGTTGGCCTCCACCAGGTATTTTTCGTAACCGGAACCTCTTCCACACGCTACAGTACGCCGATTAACCTTGCAGTTTCGGTTTGCCTCTAGTTTGCTTTTAGTCTCCCACGCGGATTTCCATTTCGGGAGGAACAAGTTTTGAATACCCTTCAAGCCACCCCCTCCCCTTTTTAGTTTTTCCTTAGTTTCCCCAAATCACCTAAGGTCAATACCATAATAGCTCTTAATAGCTATGACATCTTCCTGCGAATATGTCACTAACTGAGGGAGTCACCGTATATAATGATCTCGGTGTTAACGAGGTGATATTACGAGTATGTTACATATTTTCATTCCTTTTTCACTTTTCCACAGGCGCACGATTTCAGTTACTTTGAGAGGTGGGTCTCCTAGAATTTGACCGTTTTACTTTGCAGTTTAGTGCGCAAGGTCAGTGACAAAAATGTACTGTGCCTCTGGGCGCAACACGTGTATGGTCTTAAAACCCTATCATTTGCGTTTAGGCACTGTTATGACTGGAACGTAATAGGACTTAGGAAGACATTTCTGATTCGTTATTATACATTAGTATTACAGTCGTAGTCACCATTGGGCGACTTCAGCATACTGCCAATGCAGTCGTAGTCATCCGGCTATTTGGTCGCCCTAATACGACCGACTGGGAAACGTCTCCCACAGCAGTCGAATAAGATGTGACACATGGCAAGCTACCAGTTAGTCCTAAAGCAAGTGAACCTACTGATCTACTGACTGCTAATGAAGAATAATTTGTACTTGCCTCATGGGACAAAGTAGTTAGCCAAAGCCAGTCCCATTGTGTTATTTCTACGGTCAGTGATTGAGGTATACCAGTTATTGTGGCTTCCGGGATACTGTATAGATACTGCCGTGTTAGTAAATATGCAATGTCAGTTTGATATGTTTAGCTGCAATGTTGGCTGAAGAAGGTAGTGGCTATTTAAAAGAGCGAAGACTTCAAATGGTTGATGTGCAGTACCTCCCCATGTACTGCAGTGCTGTCAGGTGACCGCGTGGAGTTCAAAAATGGCTCTGAGCACTATGGGATTTAACAAAAAAATGGTTCAAATGGCTCTGAGCACTATGGGACTCAACTGCTGTGGTCATAAGTCCCCTAGAACTTAGAACTACTTAAACCTAACTAACCTAAGGACATCACACACATCCATGCCCGAGGCAGGATTCGAACCTGCGACCATAGCGGTCGTGCGGTTCCAGACTGTAGCGCCTTTAACCGCTCGGCCACTCCGGCCGGCTGGGATTTAACATCTGAGGTCATCAGTCCCCTAGAACTTAGAACTACTTAAACCTAACTAACCTAAGGACATCACAGACATCCATGCCCGAGGCAGGATTCGAACCTACGGCCGTAGGGGTCTCGCGGTTCCGGACTGAAGCGCTTGGAACCGCTCGGCCACACCGGCCGGCACCACGCGGAGTGGCAGCACGTTTGAGGCGCCATGTAACGGATTGCGCGGCCCCTCCCTCCGGAGGTTCAAATCCTCTCTCGGGCATGGGTGTGTGTGTTGTTCTTAGCATAAGTTAGTTCAAGAAGTGTGTAAGTCTAGGGAACCGATGACCTCAGCAGTTTGGTCCCTTAGGAATTCACACATTTTTTTAGTGTCTGGTCTCCAACTCCAGGGCGCGCCTTTTCACGCTCCTGTCTAGCTGCGTTAGCGATCACAAAATCATCCGCCGGCTATCGTGTTAGTCTTGAGCAGGTCGGCAAGCTGTTAGTTACGGGCAATTCATAGTACACGTGTAAGCAGCTGACGGACTGTTCTCCTAACATGGCGGTCCTGTTATAACATACTAATCACGCTAAGTAGACATTGAAAACTTCACCGCATACATAAATAACAGAAGAAATTTGTATGTAGGTACGAGATGATTATGAAGTCTTTTAAATATTTAATTACAGCCACGCAGCACACAATTACAATCTGACCGATTTAACCACCAGAACTCAGGACTACAGGTTTCTCTGCACGTTTCGGTAATGATATCTCTCGCGTCGTATTTCTAATTAGAAGTTTACGAACGACATAGTGAAATATTCGGAAACGGAAGTTTGATGGCGTTATATGGGCTGACAAAGCGAGACGTGCGACTGCGGTGACAAAAGGAAGCGAGAACTTACTGAGGATCAGTATGCTAGGAACAGTTCTGTTCTTTCGTATTTCTTATGTGGGAAGGAGAATAACAGGCAATTCTAAAGAAACGGATATATACGCGTGAATCACTTTAACGTAAATAATAATTCTGTTCAAGTGCCACTCGCCTTAGACATTTTATCTTTAGTTTCTAGTAATGTATTATTTCTCCTTACGTACAATACTGTTCCTGGGTTCAGACTAATCGACGATCAGAAACGGTCGAGAGTAAAATCTTAGCTTCTTACAGCTTTAATGATTTAACCTACTTTCAGAAATGGCTTCTATCTTGCGTGTTTGCTTTCATTTCAGCACAGTGTTTTGTAATTTTCGGCATTATATAAATTGAATGTTAAAAACAGTGTGTCATAAAACCGGAAAAACTAAACGAGCGTACCAAGGGTGTTACAAATGACAAGGTCTCACATCTTACCATTGAGGTCATAAGAGCTGTAGGGGGTTGAGGAAGGCACTCAACCGCTACTTCAACGTAAGAACAGTCCTCTGAAATTCCTCCAACGAAAAATTAGCGAACAGGAATTTCCATTCTGCGACAATACAGGATGTGGACGTGAATATTAAGTTTACTAATCAGGATTAAGAGTGTATATGATAGTGAGGTTAAGCTTCCGTAGTACAATGCTTTGCAGGATAATACGTACATGGAGGTGCGTCCCCGGCTATAGCTGTGTCATTGTTTCCTGCATAGAACGTGCTGTCGGTCACAATAGCCGGCTGTGTGGCCCTGTATGCTATGTCAGCCGATACTCTTGAATACATAGCGCGTAAAAAAGGAATATAGACAAAACGTTATACAGTTTCCATGTACGAGGAAATCAGATTCCCAAGGTCTGTTGTTACTTGCTGCTGAACACATGCCACAATATGGCCGGAAATTTCAAAGGTGAGCAAATGGATGAAGGTTAAAGACAAAACTATGACCGAAGACCAGGTGAAAAACTGCTCGATCTGGCATAGAGGTATCAGTGCCTTGTATACTTCAGCTTTTCTCCTCATTGGTCCGTCTCTGCATTAAAACAATATGGAATTTTTGCGTCAGCTTGACCCATTTTCTTACAACTAAAATAGTTTTGGTAAGAATTTTGCTATCAACAGTGAGGTTCTGTTCTGACAAAGCACATTAAATGCAGAGGGATACACCTTCAGATTAACTTCATTCCGAATGTCGTTATTACTCTCTGTTGATCCATTGTAGATGTGGGATAGCGGTTGGTCAAATATGTGACAAAGAAATTCGCCAAACATGCAAATTGTTAAGTTCAATATACTATCTTCGAGTTGGGGTCGCCTTCGAAGGAAACATTTGAGAATTCACGAAGTCCAGAACAGATGGCCCCAGGATGCCACTATCGATAATGTTTGAAAGGTGCATATGGAGCCTGAAGACGGCATATTGAATTCCCGAAACTGGGAGCGAAAAATTAAATAAAATAATTTCTCAATTTGCACGTCTGTTTGGCTTATTTCGTTCTTAAAATCGTTACTAATTGCTGTTTGCTGATACACTATGTGATCAAAAGTATACGGACACCTGGCTGAAAATGACTTACAATTTCGTGGCGCCCTCCATCGTTAATGCTGGAATTCAATATGGTTTTGGCCCACCCTTAGCCTTGATGATAGTTTCCACTCTCGCAGGCATTTCTTCGAACAAGTGCTGCAACGTTTCTTGGCGAATGGCAGCCCATTCTTCACGGAGTGCTACACTGAGGAGATGTATCGATGTCGGTCGGTGAGCCCTGGCACGAAGTCGGTGTTCCAGAACATCCCAAAGGTGTTCTGTAGTATTCAAGTCAGTACTCTGTGCAGGCCAGTCCATTACAAGGACGTTGTTGTCATGCAACCACTCCGCCACAGCCCGTGCATTATGAACAGGTGCTCGATCGTGTTGAAAGATGCAGTCGCCATCCCCGAATTGTTCTTCAACAGTGGGAACCAAGAAGGTGCTTAAAACATCAATGTAGGCCTGTGCTGTGATAGTGCCACCCAAAACAACAAGGGGTGCAAGCCCCCTCCACGAAAAACACTTCCACACCATCACACCACCGCCTTCGAATTTTACTGTTGGTACTACACAGGCTGGCAGACGACATTTACCGGGCATTCGCCTCACCCAAACCTTGCCAACGGATCGCCACATTGTGTATCGTGATTCGTCACTCCACACAACGTTTTTCCACTGTTAAATTGTCCTACGTTTACGCTCCTTACAGCAACCGAGGCGTCGATTGGCATTTACCGGAGTGATGTGTGGCTTATGAGCAGCCGCTCGACCGTGATATCCAAATTTTTTCACCTCCCAACTAACTGTCATAGTGCATGCAGTGGATCCTGATGCAATTTGGAATTCCTGTGTGATGGTCTGGATAGAAGTCTGCGTATTACACATTACGACCCTCTTCAACTGTCGGCGGTCTCTGTCAGTCAACAGATGAGGTCGGCCTGTACGCTTTTGTGCTGTACGTGTCCCTTCACGTTTCCACTTCACTGTGACATCGGCAACAGTGGACCTAGGGATGTTTAGGACTGATGCAATGTCGCCTACAGACGTATGACACAAGTGATACCCAATCACTTGGCAACGTTTGAAGCCCGTGAGTTCCGCGGAGCGCTCCATTTCGCTCTCTCACGTTGTCTAACGACTACTAAGATCGCTAATATGGAGTACCGGGCAGTAGGTGCCGTGCCACTACTGTTCAAGTTTGGTTTGAAGAAAACTCTGAACAGTTCGAGCGAATGATTTGACCACAGAGATCGCTCGACATGAATCCCATTGAACATTTACGGGACATCATCACAATATCCTGCACCGGCAACACTTTCGCAATTACGGACTGCTATAGAGGCAACATGGCTTAGTATGTCTGCAGAGGACTTCCATCGACTTGTTTGGTCCATGCCACGTCGAGTTGCCCGGGCAAAAAGAGGTCCGATACGATATTAGGAAGTATCCTTTTGTGGTGTGCGTACTGTAAGACCTTCAGTACACACACCATCAGATTATTTGACTTGTCGCTCTAACGAAGTAGGCGAGTGTCAGCAATATGTCTCGTGGTCTTATCGTGGCGTGTTTATCTTCTGCCGTTAGGTCAGACGATAGAAATGCCACTTGCACACATAGAGTAGCAGATTGACGGTGACCAAAATTGACAATCTGAAGTTCCTTTGGTATTGGTACGTTAATCTTAGTCTCACATATATCTCTGATACTTGACAAAAGTGTCTACACATTTATCTTCATGGCTATGTACAGGAATATGGTAATCTTATTAGGCGCAGACTGAAACTTGAGTATAGACTGGTACAGACAAATGCAGACTGACTAATCAGAGGTCTGTACACTCGTTATAATACCTCGCGCGTTCATGTATCACTGCGCGAGTGTGATCCACGAGGAGAAAAGGTTCTACGTTAGCAGCAATCTCATTGGCTGCCTTACATATTAACACGCGGATCGGCGGAAACAGAATTTGGACCGCCTCTATGGCAGCGCCATCTCGTAGTGCAGAGACGGACGAGCGCTGCGCCTGCGCTGTTGTGCTTAGCGGGGCGCGCTCTAGTGGGAAAGTTGTGTACGCGCTGACTACGCGGAACTACACTCCTGGAAATTGAAATAAGAACACCGTGAATTCATTGTCCCAGGAAGGGGAAACTTTATTGACACATTCCTGGGGTCAGATACATCACATGATCACACTGACAGAACCACAGGCACATAGACACAGGCATCAGAGCATGCACAATGTCGGCACTAGTACAGTGTATATCCACCTTTCGCAGCAATGCAGGCTGCTATTCTCCCATGGAGACGATCGTAGAGATGCTGGATGTAGTCCTGTGGAACGGCTTGCCATGCCATTTCCACCTGGCGCCTCAGTAGGACCAGCGTTCGTGCTGGACGTGCAGACCGCGTGAGACGACGCTTCATCCAGTCCCAAACATGCTCAATGGGGGACAGATCCGGAGATCTTGCTGGCCAGGGTAGTTGACTTACACCTTCTAGAGCACGTTGGGTGGCACGGGATACATGCGGACGTGCATTGTCCTGTTGGAACAGCAAGTTCCCTTGCCGGTCTAGGAATGGTAGAACGATGGGTTCGATAACGGTTTGGATGTACCGTGCACTATTCAGTGTCCCCTCGACGATCACCAGTGGTGTACGGCCAGTGTAGGAGATCGCTCCCCACACCATGATGCCGGGTGTTGGCCCTGTGTGCCTCGGTCGTATGCAGTCCTGATTGTGGCGCTCACCTGCACGGCGCCAAACACGCATACGACCATCATTGGCACCAAGGCAGAAGCGACTCTCATCGCTGAAGACGACACGTCTCCATTCGTCCCTCCATTCACGCCTGTCGCGACACCACTGGAGGCGGGCTGCACGATGTTGGGGCGTGAGCGGAAGACGGCCTAACGGTGTGCGGGACCGTAGCCCAGCTTCATGGAGACGGTTGCGAATGGTCCTCGCCGATACCCCAGGAGCAACAGTGTCCCTAATTTGCTGGGAAGTGGCGGTGCGGTCCCCTACGGCACTGCGTAGGATCCTACGGTCTTGGCGTGCATCCGTGCGTCGCTGCGGTCCGGTCCCAGGTCGACGGGCACGTGCACCTTCCGCCGACCACTGGCGACAACATCGATGTACTGTGGAGACCTCACGCCCCACGTGTTGAGCAATTCGGCGGTACGTCCACCCGGCCTCCCGCATGCCCACTATACGCCCTCGCTCAAAGTCCGTCAACTGCACATACGGTTCACGTCCACGCTGTCGCGGCATGCTACCAGTGTTAAAGGCTGCGATGGAGCTCCGTATGCCACGGCAAACTGGCTGACACTGACGGCGGCGGTGCACAAATGCTGCGCAGCTAGCGCCATTCGACGGCCAACACCGCGGTTCCTGGTGTGTCCGTTGTGCCGTGCGTGTGATCATTGCTTGTACAGCCCTCTCGCAGTGTCCGGAGCAAGTATGGTGGGTCTGACATAGCGGTGTCAATGTGTTCTTTTTTCCATTTCCAGGAGTGTATGTACACAATAACTATGAATTTTGGATCTCAATGGATTATGCATACCACGTGAAGGGAGCTGTTATTCGTGTGGAAATTTTGTCCAAGTCTCTCTGCAGTTCCTTATGGTTGTCGAACAAAGATATTTTCCTGTGGTCAACAGCATCGCCAGCGAAGAAACTGACTGTGCTGCTGATTGCGTTTGGGTGCACTGCATTTCGTAGGAGCACGGGTTAGGACGATATAATTTCTTTTCTTCCACTAATGTATGACTGAAGACCAAATCCGCAAAGGCAGAATAGCCGCACTGGATGTGAGTGCGGCAATTAGCGGCGGCAGGCAAGAGCTCGCCCGTGGGGAGTGACAGCGGTCGGCGCTCAGCAAGCAAGCAGCGCTAATTACTGTTCAACAAGGGCGGCGCGAGCAAACGCTATCTGCGCCCATCTGCCTCCGCCTCCACCGCTGCCGATGAGCGCCGGCGCCCGACAAGGTGACCGTATCTTGTTTGCTTTCCATTACATTCGTTCGTCGGCCAGGGGCTTTCTCGCTTCTGCTGCTTCGCTCGGCTCATACCAAAATGCCACCGATTTTCCTCTACTTTCGCACGATTGTAGTACTTACTGCTCTGGGTCTTCGCTTCTCGAACGTTTTTGCGATACGAGAGCGCAAGTCGTCTAGTAGCGGCATTAGCACAACCGGCTAGAGAGGCAAACATAAAGTCTGTCCTTTCCGCCTTTTTTCCTAGCCTTCCACCAAATTTTTGTATCGCTACAACGATTCACGTGGTTTTTTTTTTTCACAAAGGAAAAATGAATTCATAACTCTTGTGGTAGATACGAGGCTAGGAATAATCGATAAATAATAAGAAAACATGATGAAGGCTGAGTAAGTTATCTCTACAATAATGCGCGTATTGCACTTACTACACTATGTGATCAAAAGTATCCAGACACCGCCCAAAACATACGTTTTTCACATTAGGTACATTGTGCTGTCACCTACAGCCAGGTACTACATATCTGCGACCTCAGTAGTAATTAGATTTCGTGAGAGAGAGCAGAATGGGGCCCTCCGCAGAACCCACGGACTTCGAACGTGCTCAGTTGATTGGGTGTCACTTCTGTCATACGTCTGTACCCTACATTTCCACACTCCTAAACATCCCTAGGTCGACTGTTTCCAATGTGACAGTGAAGTGCAAAAGTGAAGGGACACATACAGCACAAAAGCGTACAGGCCGATCTCGTTGTTGCCCAACAGAGATCGCGCGACAGTTGAAGACGGTCGTAGTGTGTAATAGGCAGACATCTATCCAGACCATCACACAGGAATTCCAAACTGCGTCAGGATGCACTGGAGGTACTATGACAGTTAGGCGGTGGGTGAGAAAACTTGGATTTCACGGTCGAGCGGCTGCTCATAAGCGACACATCACGCCGGTAAATGCTAAACGACGCCTCGCTTTGTGTAAGGATCGTAAACGTAGGACGATTGAACAGTGGAAAAACGTTGTGTGGAGTGACGAATCACAGTACACAAGGTGGCATCCGATAGCAGGGTGTGGGTATGGTGAATGCCCGGTGAACGTTTTCTGCCAGCGTGTGTAGTGCCAACAGTAAAATTCGGTGGCGATGGTGTTATGATGTGATCGTGTGTTTCATGGAGAGGGCTTGCACCTCTTTTTGTTTTGCGTGGCACTATCACAGCACAGGCACACATTGATGTTTTAAGCACCTTCTTGCTTCCCACTGTTGAAGAGTAATTAGGGGATGTAGATTGCATCTTCCTACATGATCGAGCACCTACCTGTTCATAATGCACGGCCTGTGACGGAGTGGTTACACGAGAATAACATCCCCGTAATGAACTCTCGTGCACAGAATCGTGGCCTGAATCCTATAGAAAACCTTTGGGATGTTCTGGAACGCCGACTTCGCGCCAGGTCTCACCGACCGACATCGATACCTCTCTTCAGTGCAGCACTCCGTGAAGAATGGTCAGCCATTCCACAAGAAACCTTAAAGCACTTGACCCAACGTGTGCCTGCGAGAGTGGAAGCTGTCATCAAGGCCAACACCATGTTGAATTCCAGCATTACCGATGGAGGGCGCCACGAACTTGTAAGTCATTTTCAGCCAGGCGTCCGGATACTTTTGATTACATAATGTATTTACATTATTCACAGAAGGTGTAGCCCACCAAGACGTCATTGTGATATGCGTGCATACAGCGTACGCTGTGACCGTTATGTAGTACTTCGTACACAACAATAAACAGAGGTGGGCTACAGACTGGTGCATCAACTGTCGTCATAGATAAGCTCGACGGGAGCAGGAATCATTAGCGGAGTCATAAATCCAGTAAACAGAAGTTTTTCTTAACTTGAAGCTTTCTCCAAGTGTTGCCAAGAAGCTTTACAAAAGAACACTCATCAATAAGTCCAGTTATAACAAGAAGCAAACTTCATAGCGTCGTGCAGTGCGTGGCTCTCACTAGTAGCGAACAAGCGATATGTGGAAAGTTGACTAAGGCTGAAGATTGTCGACAGAGACTGGGCCGTGTAGCTGCCGCCGATCGTCTTATATGGCGACGGCAGAGGGCGCAGCCATTGAAGGCGTGGCCCGGCAGCCGCTCATTATTGGATTTGCTGGGTCCCGCGCGACCGCTACCAGCATCTGTGGGAAACGTGCGTTTCCGTTGCCATTTGTGAGACGCCAGCGAGGGTGGGATCTGTGTGTGATACCACTATAATATTAATGAATCGTAATAAAATGAGTATTTATTTATTGATAATTTCATTCCCATTAGCAAATTCGTAGCAGGCATAGCCCTGTATGACTTTATTCCAATAAGCTCAGTAGTATACCACCCTGTAGATGTTGATTTCATCACAATTCCTCAATGTATTACGATTATACCTCGCCGAGAATGCACCAAAATAGTTGTCATTATTATAACGTTCCTTTCCAAGAAACGTGACTCATTTTTCAGATACAAATTCTAACATTCTGATTGGTGTCTGTTTGTTCTAAGTCGTGTCTCCCTACCACTTTCGCGCAACGACGCTCTGGGCGTGTCTTTTTAGGGAATTGACTAGTTTGAACCTGGGACCTGTTGTACATTTTAGAAGAGTTCAGTGAGACTAGCGAATCTTAATACTAACTAAATTTAGTGGAAGGGGTTCAGTGCTTTCCTATTTTTAGTTATCTGGTAAAATAACGTCGAAAAAGCAGTTAAGTTTACCATTGGAAATTTTATTCTGCTCACAAAACATTGTTTATAAATTGCACTATTGATAAAAGGAAATATTTTAATACAAAATGATAAAAACCAACTGCGTTCAACAAAAATGTGAACGAATATTCCCTGAATGGGTTTCCAAGTTCTACAATGGATCGAAGGATGACCTATGCCATATCACATCTATAATCTAGATTTAAGTTAAGTTTCATAAAAGAGAAAACTATCAAAATGGTCTACAGTGACGCTCAATTATCTTTAATTACTTATTTAACTTGTCGTAAATTACAGTGGCTGATGTGGCTTCTCAATACTTATATAACAGAAAAATCATTGCATTTCAGATTTTAACATCAAGTAGCAAATGTGAATACCATGAGCTTTAATTGACGATCGACACTAGTATTACGCAAAAAGGGGATGCAACAGATGAGACTTCTGCAGTTCTGAGTGAAGCCTTATGCGGCATTGCGTGCGTTCATTACCTTGTCGTTGGTAAGGCAGCGTCAGGGGGCGGCAGGCGGCGCAGCTCCACACACCTCGCCGTCTCGGAAGCAACTCTTCTCTAACGTCTCCTTACTACAATTTACCGAAGCTGGTTTAAGAATAAGGTATCTGGCAGTGTTTTCAACTGACCAATCAGGGTCTCAATGTTAACCTTAAGCTCCATCTACAAAAATTCTGTCTATCCAATGGGAAACGTTATACTTTTCGTGGTGGGCCAATGTTTTTAACGTTTGCAACGTAAAAGAGACGCGAAAAAGTCTCACGCTAAAACTTTCAGCTGGTGTGGCCCTTTTAGTGATATCGTAAGATTTATACTGTTCTTCTGGATGGCTGTATCTTTTAACATGGGCTGGGGGGTGGTTTTGGCGGTCAGCTGGCGACGTGGGTGTCCATCCCTTATCGTAGGGCCTTCTAGCTTAACACGGTTCTGCTCTCAGCTTCTGTTCTCGTTTCTCCCCTCGGAACTGCGTCTGTATCACGGTGGGAAGGTATGACATGCATTTAGGCGTTCTTGTGTCAGTCTGTGGTACTCCATTTGCTCGCTCGTTGATCGTATTGCTTTGGTTAATTTAATGTCAGGATTTATTTGGAACTATGTGACATACTCTCGGATTTGCTATCATGTCAGAGTTTTCATGGAAGGTGTTGGATTTGCCTGACACCTTAAAAAATGTTAGGTGAAAGATTATAAAAAAATTTAAAAAACGGTGGGACACGAAAGCAGTACTGCCAGACATCTACCTGTCACAATTGCAGGCTGCGCTAAGACCGTTGTTCGGCGGTTGGCTCTCTCCTTTAGTATTTCACAAAAACTCTTAGAGAAGCGGATTGTAGTGGAGTAGCGTAGTTATGGATTATGACGCAGATCGGTTCCCTTCGGGTTTACGCTTCCCTCGTCGGTCTTCGCCTCTACACGCGCTAGCAGCTTTCAAAAAACGGCTCTGAGCGTTATAACTCCTACGTAAAAGGGCAGGGGTAGTTTGTTCAATCGCTCAGGGTGACATAGGAGAGGGGACGTTATATTGTGTTGAACATTTCCAATGCGACCAAGTGAAGTAGCGCAGTGGTTAGCACACTGGGCTCGCATTCGAAAGCACGGTGGTTCAAACCTGCGTCCGTTCATCCAGATTCAGGTGTTCCGTCATTTTCTTACATCGCTCAAAACAAATGCCAGTGGCACGGCTGATTTCCTTCCTCATCCTTGACACTATCAGAGCTTCTGCTCCGTCTCTAATGACCTCTAAGTCTACGAGGCGCTGAACTAAATATTCCTTTTTTTTTCCACTTCCAGTGCGCA
Organism: Schistocerca nitens; assembly: GCF_023898315.1. NCBI lineage: Eukaryota > Metazoa > Arthropoda > Insecta > Orthoptera > Acrididae > Schistocerca > Schistocerca nitens. The sequence goes on from NC_064616.1 coordinate 268,435,516, forward strand.
CCCATTTAGTTTCGTTTTGATTCTGACTTCTGACGGCGCTTACTCGACATAATTATTCTACTGAAGATGCAGTGCTCGCCAGAACGTGTCATGTAACACACGTTCGTGGTTACCTTGCAAGACGTGGTAATGGGCGGTTCTCAAATGAAGTTGTTATTGGGATGCAAGTTGCATATCTTATTAGGTCAAGATCCAATGGAGAGCAGTGTGTTCCGTCACAGGTTCTTTTAGTTAGCGCTGAAGTATCAGAGTTGATCATCTAACTGCAGTGACAGACATTGGCATTGTGTCATAGTGTGATTTACTGTTAAAATTTCGTGACAAGGTTTCCCTAGAAAAGTCAACCAGTATGTTGCTTCCTCTTAGTATATCTCGAGAAAAGACCATGAAAGTCAAATTAGAGAGATTCGTCTCACTCGAAGGCTTACCATACGAAGTACCTTCCGAAAGATATCGTAATGTAGCTTACCGAGGATAGGTGGAGATACAGATGTAGATTTCGTATATCGCACCCTGATATGAAATATGCTTTACGGGTAAATTAAATGAACATATGACAAATAGGAAGACTCTTGATTGACTTCGACACTGACTTCATCATCGTTATGAGCAAAACCTAAGACTATGAGGGATGTTTTTATATATAGGGTGTACATAAAGTCCGGGAACGCTTTCAATTATTTATTGCACAAGAACTAAACATTGCACAAATCTCATACATATTGCTTTCTGAAGAGAAACTCTTAAAGTTTTTTTATAAGCATTCGATGTGCGAACCATGAGTGACCTGGCACACCTCAATACGGTAATCGAATTCTTGCCATACCCGTCCCAGCATGGCATCGTCACCGTAAGGTGGCTCGCGGAGTATAGATGTAGATTGTGGCAGTCGCTTCCCTTTGCCGGGCACAAGCAACTCGTCGTAACGAATTTGTTGTGCCAGTGGTAAATAGCCTTCCTTGTTGGTGGCTTCTTTCCCTTCTTGGTTCTAAACATCCGTTAAACAGCTGTAGCACACTTGTTTTTTTCATACTCCAACAAACAGAAAGCTCGCTCCGCACCTGAACTCGCTATGTTTGCGACTAGCGCCAACTATCGGCAAATTTCCAAACAACGCTGTGGCGGTATAAATGAAAAAAAAAAAAAAAGCTTTCAGGGTTTCTCTTCAAAATAACATACGTTTGATATCTGTACAATGTTTGGTTCTTGTGCAATAAATAATGGAAAGTGTTCCCGGACTTTGTCTACACCCTGTATTAATATTAAGTAATGCTTTGTGTATAAGAACTACATCACAGCGTCCGGCGCGCTGAGCACATGCGCTTATTGGCTACCCGCAGACTCCGTAACGGAAGCATCACTCCTTGTCTACGGATTTTTCTCCTTATTTAAAATGCCTCAGTTAATCGAAAAGTGTGAAATACTGGAGTGGTTTGATTTTTTTATACGCCAAAGACGAGAGAGCAGTCGAAAGTCATTTGCAGAATAATCACACTTCCGCAAGCGAATGCGAAAACTTACGTGAAAACGCAGATCGTGAAATCATTGTCATAATAGGAGTATGGCAGAAATAGTATCAAACCGTACCGCAAAGTCTGAAAGAACCGCTGAAATAATTAACGTTTAGACCTAAGTTCTCATTCGCGCATTACATGTGAAAATAAAAATGATTATTGATTGCAGCATACAAATGTTGTAGTCTGCCTCACTACACAAGGCAGGCTACAACACAAGCAACTACATTTGATGATAAGATATAAGTTTCTATGAAACTATTAGTCAAACTGATAGGAATGACAGTCCCATTCTTTGTTTCAGTATAATTTATCTTCACCGGTAAAGGAAACTCACGGATAATGGTGCAACAGCATCTAAAGTATATGGATGAAGGTGAGAAAGATGAACTCGTGTTTTGCTTGAACGGAGTTCTCTAAATGCTGACCTTATTACTGAGCTCTTCAGGAAACATCAATATGATTATATAATATTGTTGTGAAATGACTGGAGGCTTCCACGTCGTTTAAACTGCTGAGGATACTGCTAAGGAACGAACGTGATGAAGTGATGTAATTATAATGGAAGGTGAGAAATTTCGTGTGAAAATTCTTGGAAACACAGCGCATCTCCTAGTGACTTAATCGCACTTTAGAGTACTTCTTCATGTTCTGTTGTGTTCTTCCACAGTTAAGGCAACTTGTGAAGTCAGGATGTCGCCGAAATTATCAGAAGGCGTAAATGAATACAAGGAGGCGGTAAAACCCCATGGCGTGCCCATTTGAAAACGTTCGTTCTCGACTTCAGTTTCGTAATGGAAATGATCCTCACTACTGCATATTTTGAAGTGGGTGCAATTTTTCCAAGTACTCATTTATATGAAAGCCCTCTGAGCGTATTATGGTTTATGATACCTAACTATGGAGAAGTATTTAAACGTTACCTAGCTGTAAATTTTTAACAAATTAAATTCCTCCCTCTTTGAAGACAGCCCGCATCTCGTGGTCGTGCGGTAGCGTTCTCGCTTCCCACGCCCGGGTTCCCGGGATCGATTCCCGGCGGGGTCAGGGATTTTCTCTGCCTCGTGATGGCTGGCTGTTGTGTGATGTCCTTAGGTTAGTTAGGTTTAAGTAGTTCTAAGTTCTAGGGGACTGATGACCATAGCTGTTAAGTCCCATAGTGCTCAGAGCCATTTGAACCATCTTTGAAGACAACTTAGGCTCCATTTATCCCTCGCTAGCAGTCTAATTGGAATTGCGCTGTGGTGTTCTCCGTATAGGCGCCGAGATGACAGGTGGACGCAGCTTTGGCGGCGTAAAATGCCCTCCAGCGAGCTCCCTTTTCGTGTTGCTCATGAAGTGTTAAACACAGAATGTGGAGCAATACCTCTGTGCCTGCAAAAACGAATTATTTCCCCGACTCGACGTAGATATGCGTGTCATTACTTTTTATAAACGACGGATGAGAGACTGTATCGTATCTATTAATTCTGAAATTCCGTTATTATTAGAAATCTAGGAGTTCCAGTAGGAGGGTCATATATATTTCGCCATTATGTTCTTTTCTATTTGAAGCAGTCTCACTAGTAAAACACAACGTAATTGTCATTACGGACGATTTTATTAGTGATGTAATAATTCCTTTTTCTGTATGCATACAGAAACAAAAATTCAGCTGGGCTAAACAAGTGCTTATGGAAACAAAACAATACATCGACCATTTATGGTACATTTATTTTGTCTAAGGTCCTCAGTTTCTCGCGCAGAAGACTTACAAATAACTCCGATGCTAGACATCTCGTTAATAGCTTCATTTTGTGTCGCTTATATCATTGTCAATTATTTTTGAGAAGAAATCATGCAGCAATTCGTTTGGTGTCCCGACGAGACCGAGATTTGTAATGAAAGATCTGTTGACTCTTTTTAAGGAATTTGGAGAATATGTCTTGAATATCTGCCCAGGATGATTTATAGTGGGATCGCCACAAAATCTTGTCGTGAGGAAGACAATTGCCAGATTCCTATTTATCAAAATAATCCTAAATAAGTTTAATTTATCTTCAAACGAGGCTGCTTACAAAACACTCGTTCGTTCAAGTCTTAAGTTTATTCGTCAGTCTGAGACCTTTGCCTAGTTCAGTTTAGAGCAGGGGCAGAAAGTATTCAAAGAAGAGTCGCACGATCTGTTGCGGGTTTGCCTAGACAGCCCAAGAGCGTCGCACAACCGCTCAATCGACAAAGACATCAGCGTTTGTGGCAAGTTAATTAAAAAACAGGAGCAGCTTTTACAGTTCCGCCGACAACTAGGATATCGCAAACAGTTCATAAGCTCGGGCTGCTGAAGAATGGGGAAGGAACTCGCCATGTCCTTTTTCAACAGAACGTTCCCAGAATTTGTCTTACGCGATTTAGAGAAACCACGGAAAACCTACACTTGTTGGCCGTTCGAGGAAGCGCTAAAAAACTAGTTTGACAAATTCTTCGATAATTAAGCCTAACGTAATGTGTGCAAATAGACGAAATCACCAAATACCGTTATACTACACCAACACCATCACCATCACTTACTGGAGTCATTTATACTCCTCAAATAATAGTAATGTGAGCTTCACGGAAATGTTCAACAATTACCTTTTGGATCCTGCCCAGTTGTCAAAGATCGGGTGTCTAGAAAACCTGCTTCTCGGATCACTAGACAAACAATTCAAGCAAATCGTATTAATGACTTTTTATTACAAAAAATAAATGACAAAACGTAACTTAGAGAAGTACAACTGTGTCACAAGCAAACGGTGACATGCAATATAATCAGTGTCTTTCAGTATAACGATTCCAATACAAGTGAAGTAATACAGTGGATACTTCTATCAAGGTCGCTGGTCTTGACGCTTTTGTAGAACTCGTAGAACGGGCCGCGGCCAGTCGGGTGTAGCGCTTATGTTCTCTTCGCGTAGAGGGCGCTGCCGTCGGCGTTGTTCCAGAGAGGGGTCGGTCCCAATTGGCTGACGTCGTACTCACAGCCCTGTCTGCTCTAACGTTCCCGACCGGCGTGCCGGCGTTTGACTTAACGCAGGAACATTACCAATGGGAGGTACAGTTGTTCATCGCGCCTTAGAACTTTACGCTCAGCGTTCCGGGAGTCTGCATTTCAGAACAAATTACGAATCGGGTTACTATCTCCAACTTAAAGATCGGGTTCTGGTGTTGGCGAAACGTGAGAAAAAGCATATAACAAATTTCGGCGGAAGATCCTGAGACAAACGCCTACAGGCAGATGTCTACTGCTACATGCTTCATTTTTCTAACCCTTTCATGTTGACTGTGGGTGGATAATTGTTTGAGCAAAGCCGCCAATTTTGGTAAATATGGACACGTGGAACAGCACACGTAGTTCCTCCAGATTTTCGTTATGCGATGTTTACGAGGGAATCGAAGTGAAACTGCCTTGTAACGCCATATTTATTATAAACTCTAACGAAAAAAAAGACACAACGCGAAGGAATTATCCGAATGGAACGGATGTACATGTACAGAGAAACAAACGATTACAATTTTCCGAGTATTTTCACATCAAATATTAGCAAGTGTTCGGTAAACGTTCTCTTTTCAAGGCCATTCCAGTACCGTAGTAAATATTACAGATTTCCACAAAAAATACAAAACTTACTTGCGTCATAAATGGTTATGCTTACTAAACGTGATGCAAAATATGTGCCCTTCCATGATTCTCATTTGCCGAACATTATAATACGGTACCGTAAAACTGACACACTGTAGTGATCTAACAAGGATGAAATATTATGCATATGTTATATGATGTTCCAGATGTCTTCTGCGGAAGATAATTTATCCCTAAACAAACACCAGAGGGGATACTATCGTTTTACACCATGCTATGTGACGTCACTATGTTCGAAGACTGCTCCCTCGTCTTTCACTGATAGAGTTGTCGCTGCCCTGGTCGACGTCGCACTCACAAATGACGACCGTTGACTTCCCTCGTAGTCGGTCTTCCATCTCACGCTTCCTGAGAGTCCCAACTGGGCTAAACGCCGGTCCTAGTATGTGGTTTGGGTTGGCTGACGTGCGATCAGCAGTGGCTGCTCTTCTGATGGGGTGATTCAGGCGGGTACGGAAATGGCCGTCTCCTGGAACAAACAATGATCACAGCTGACACTTCACATCGGCAGTTCTTTCAACCAGTCTTTCGCAGGCCCACAGTACAACCACGTAGAATTTTTGTCAACAGCACGAATCGTTCTCATCGATGGCCATTTGGAATAAACACAAGATTTCCTCAACGTGACGTTTGTAAAAGAAATAAACTTTTTCAGTAAGCCAGTTAAAGTAGTTACGGGCTCATTGTTTGTTTGCTCAACGCGTAGTTCCTATTCTTTCCATAGCTCAGAGCTACGAAGCAGTGTGTTGTGTAAACTTTATTAGAGCTCTTTGAAATTATTGTATTTTTACATAATGTGTTTAGATGTATTCTTTTTATATTTCATGGGCGTATGCTGTGGACATGTTAATGGTAGATCCCACTTTCTTAGGGATCACTGTGAAAGTCATCTCCTCGGCTTTAAATCGTGAAAACATTAATTCTGTATCAAGTAACAAGGCAGAACGATAACTTTCCAACACCTAGATGAGTCACATATTTATTTCTTAACTCTAACGTGCACACAGTTTCTATGTGGTCGTGTTGAAATTGTGTCTGTTCCTCATCTAAATGTATACTGCGCAAACCGGTGTCAAGTACGTAGTTCCTCCAGATTTCCGTTATGCGATGTTGACGAGGTAATGGAAGTGAAATTGCTCTGTAACGGGCACGTTCTTGTAGTATCAGGCAATTACTGTCGTTTCCAAACCGCATATGGTGACAAAGGATAAAATGACTGCTCGTATATGTTATAATCACCATAACCTTATTCTCACGGTCGCTACATGAGGTGTATAGTGGAAGCAGTAAGATCTAAACCAAACTAAACTCAATACGAAAAGGCCTGGGAAGGCCCACCGGTACCGACCGACCATCGTGTCACCCTCATCGATAGGCGTCATGGGATACGAATATGGAGGGACATATGGTCAGCACACCACTCTCCCGGCTGTTGTCAGTTTTCGTGACCAGAGCAGCTCCTTCTCAATCAAGTAGCCCTCAATTGGCCTCATGAGGGCGGAGTGCACCCCGCTTGCCAACAACGCTCGGTAAACAAGAACGGTCACCCATCCATGTGCTAGCCAATCCCGACAGCCTTTAACTTCAGTGATATGGCGGGAATCGTCTTTACCTCTGCGACAAGCCCGTGTGGCAAGCAGCAAGATCACTGCGCGTCCCAGTTTGCCCAACAGAGCTTCGCAGGAAAAACGTCGTCTTTCTTGCAAAGATTCTCATTTGGATGTCTAAGGATATCTGTTACACATTTTTATGGACTGTGTTGATCTGCTTTATCCTAGTAAAGCGTGTGTTAATTCATTCGACGTCTGTCAAGTGCTTTGTTTGATAAGGACCACAAATATTGGAGTAGTGCTCTAGCGTACGTCGCAATGAAGCGACTTCTCCTCATAATCTCCTCAACAAATATCAGTCTTACGCCTTCTCTACCGCTAATTTCACACGTTACCCACATTTTGTATAGTTTCGAAATATTAATATTGGTTTTCGATAGGGAATCACTTTCCATTTAAAGTCAGCTGCGATTCAGTATATCAAACACTGATAGTAAATAATATCTGAATCATGTTAACAGGTTTTTCCACTGCTCCTTGCTAGAACAACATAATTGTAGGTGACACAAAATTGTGTATGTTCTACAGGATTAATTAACTTAGGTTACCGGTGTTCGTATTATAAAGACATCATCAGACTTCAACTCATTAAAATCGGATAACTAAATAAGTTAATTCTGTAGAACATACACGGTATTTTCCTTTTCACGTTTAACTATCGAAATTTATTTGCAGTTCCTTAGAATAACTTGAAGATGATACCTTTTGTGGCCAACGGCATATCCAGCGAGAAATCCACTTATTTCCGTTCCCTTTCTCCTCTTTCAGTTCTTAAGAGTCTTTACACACAGTCGTGACTAGATCGCATATATTTATAAATACTTATTATAGAAAACAGACATATTTTCCGTCTCTCCATCGCTGTTTTAATTATTTAAAACAGAGCGGTTTCGGACACTATTACCGATTTTCAGGTAATTTCTCTTAGTTACAGACTAACAAGTCTTACGGAACTATCATTTGCACGGTTAGGTGCTGATGGTTCAGTTAAGATTAGTTTCTCTTTATGTGTATTTTTTCTTATAGATCTAATGATTGTTGATACCGAAACGTGTTATAAGTAGTAGTAATAAATAATTGCTATCTAGACAGTTCTTTGAGTAAGCCCCATTATACGCTGTAAAACATCATTGTCGAGTATCTTTTATAAACGACGTTTTATAAAATATTTGACGGTGTCCTGGGATACTTTTATCATTTGTTTTATAAAAGTTAGAGCGTGGTCCTAGCTTCTATAAAAGATCTTTCAAAGAACACTGGCAGTATAATATGAGTGTATGTGCCAATAGCGATAAACAACCACCTGACGTATTGTAAATAGTTCATCATACGGAGCAGTCCGCACTAAGCGGTAATATGTTATTAAACAGATAATCCGGCGGAGCGAATACCGACCGATAGGATAGGCCCACGCCATTGCCACCAGAGCACACACTCGGGTAGGGAGCTGCGGGCCCTCTCACGTACCACGCGTTCCAAGAACAGCGCGCATTCCTGGCCGGACAAAGCACGGCCACAGGAGTGCGCCTGCGCCCCTACCGTACGAGTGAGGGGAGGCCACCATTTAGCGCTAAACAATTTTACCCAGGCTGCGTGCCGTCTCGTCTGCGACGTGCAGCTGATGCATACACGAACCCGCTCCTTGCTGTCCGGAAACGTAAGTGCTTTGCTGAAAATAGTAGCACCTTTATATTTTTTTAGGTGCAAAGGGTAACGAGCTATAAAATTAAGGTATTTACTTTCTCGTTCTGCAAACTTTCACCATACATTTTATATCTGGCAGGATGAAGATATGGTGATGTTTCTCAGTACCTTGCAGATGCGCTACAGTGACTGACCGGGGACGTGCAAGAGTGTGCGAGTAGTTGAACTTACAGTCATTCGCTTGTATTTTCTCTCATAACATAAACTCGGTAGAGGGTGGTAATACTGCTACGTACCTGTAGCTAGTTTTCCACTCGAGAGTTGCATAGGAAAATCTGTTCATAAATACTTCCACACCTGGCCCCAGTAACAAATAAAGGTATCAAGCTATTGAAATATGGAATTCAACACTTTGTAGTATGCGAAGAAACCAATATTTATTTTGTATTTTATTCTCTCAATATTGTTATGAAAACGTACTATTGTAGATATTGTGCGTTTTAAAAATAACAGCTTTATATCCTTGCACATTACTAATAAAATGTTCGTAGTACCAGTAAAACTAAAGTTTCAGTTTCAGTACTTCGATCGATTAAGAGGGCAAGAGTATTATCCAGGGAACGAAATACTCGCCTCGCCTCTTTGCTTGCTTTTAGTACCAAAAACCAGCTTTCATAATATCTTGCACCAGTCATTGAATAACAGTAGTATCCACGTTACGGGACAACAATGTTTGTGTGTATTGCAAAACCAAGAATATTACATCTGACAACAGTGATTTTCATGCCACAAATAAGATATGGTGTTAAGCTCCGACGTACTACAGTCATTGCCTCTAATCACTATGGCATGGCCGGCCGGGGTGGCCGAGCGGTTCTATGCGCTACAGTCTGGAACCGCTGGACAGCTACGGTCGCAGGTTCGATCCTGCCTCGGGCATGGATGTGTGTGATGTCCTTAGGTTAGTTAGGTTTAAGTAGTTCTAAGTTCTAGGGGACTGATGACCTCAGAAGTTAAGTCCCATAGTGCTCAGAACCATTTTGAACTATGGCATGGAACTAAAGAGTGCCTGGATATATTCTTGCAGCTTTCATCCCACACGGCTTGTAAGTGGACCCAAAAATATAAAAAAATAATTAGTATCTGCAGGCGGCGACGAACCTACTACGGTGTCTTAGCAGGCTGAGAGGTGATACTCCGACGTGGCGCGTCCCAGGTGGCGGATAGGGGGTCCTCACCGGTTTACCGGCGGACTTGAGCGAAATAAAATAGCTCTCGCGGACCAAACACTAAGCAACCTCTACGGCTAACAACCGTAGTTGTAACTCGGAGCTTGCTCCATACAAGGTTGACTACCTTTGAAAGTCAAACATGGAAGGAAATCTTTCAAGGAATAATCCACCGCTTGGCAATAACCAAGGAAGGCTGCACTCGGATACGGTGGGCAGTCACCTGAAAGGTAACTTGGATGAGTCGGAGCATCTGAAAATACCCAAAACGGACAGACAACCAAAACTCAAGACAGGACAAATAAACTACATTGCGACACACAATATAAATTCCCTCATACAACCAGGCAAACTCAAAATTCTGACGGATGAAATGGATCGCAAGGGGATTCTCATAACCGGACTTCAAGAAATGAGAAATACTGATCAGGAGCCGATAGAATCACAAGGATATTGGATTTATAAGGGAATACCAGGGAAAAGAGTCATGAAACAGTGTCCACAATTTGGAACAGGATTCGTGGTGAGTCTGAAAATAATAGAGTCCATAATAGAATTTAAAGCACAATCGCCCAGGCTCTCAACATTAACTCTAAAAGCTGCAAATAAAATGTGCACAATAATAAATGCCCATGCCCCGACAAATGATAAAAATAATAAAAAAGAACACAGAGAAGAGGTAGAAAAATTTTGGGAGCTCTTAGATCAAACGACGAATAACATTAATAAAAATCACATCAAAATTTTAATTGGAGACTTCAATGCCCAGTTAGGAAGGGAAAAGAGATATAGAGACATAATAGGGAAATGGACAGCACAAAGAAGAACAAACAAAAATGGCATAAGACTAGTGGAATTTTGCAGAAACCATGACATGATCTCAAAGTCGACGTATTTTAAGAGAAGACCAAGTAAACTAAAAACTTGGAAACATCCAGACTGGAAAAAAGGAGAATGGCAACTGGACCATGTCTGCATGGATAAGAATTACCACAAGGAAATTTACAATGTGAAAGTACTGAGAGGGACAGATACCGGATCAGATCATTACATGATAAAAATTAAAATTAAATTAACCCCATTAGCAAAGAAAAAATCCCACCAGAAGAAGAAGAGAACCTATGACCCTCATAAACTGATACAAAATGAGGATTATGAAGCACAAACCAGGGATATAAAAATAACAGATGATCTGGAAGAAATAATTCCCAAATTGAAACAAATAGCTGAACAAGTTGCCCCTATAAATCCAAGGAAAAAACACCAGTGGTGGAACGATGAATGTGATGAAGCAGTGTTGGATCGACACCAAGCCTGGTTAAGGCATCAAAATGAAAAAAACAGAAAAATCATATTTGGAACTCACAAAACAAAGGAAGACAACACAAAAAATAATAAGGAGAGTTAAACGTCAGTACCAAAAAGATATACTTCTAATGATAGAAACAAATAGTGAAAAAACAAACTCAAGAGACTATTACAAAATATTTGGCAGACAATTACAAAGATATGATCCTCCAACATTAATGTTAAAAGATAAAGATAATAACCTAGCCCATAGCAATAGTAAAAATACAGAAATTCTAGCAGAAACATTTAACAAGTTATTAAATTGTGAAGATCCCCCAGAACTTCTTCAGATAAACACAGAAACCCCAATTAAATCACCAGCAGAAAATATAAATCCACCTACAATTAATGAGGTCTACAGAGCTTTGAAAGAACTCAAAAACTACAAAGCAAGTGGAGAAGATCAAACGTTTGCTGAACTTTGGAAATATGCAGCAGAACCAGTAAAGATAGCATTACACCAATGCATAGTAAAAATCTGGAATGAAGAGAAATTACCAGAAAATTGGACTACTGCTATAATACATCCATTACATAAGAAAGGAGAAAAATCAAATCCAGACAACTATAGAGGAATTTCCCTTTTGGACTGCATGTATAAGATCATGTCAAGAATACTATACAACCGCTGTAAAGATCAACTAGAACTCGAACTGGGAGAATATCAAGGAGGATTTAGATCCTGGAGAAGCTGCCCAGAACAGATAATCACCTTGAAATTAGTTATGGATGTCTACAAAAGAAGGCAAAAACAACTAGTCATAACCTTTGTAGATTTCAAAAAGGCGTATGATTGCATCCATAGATCTTCAATGATGAAAATATTAAGGAATTTTGGACTTCATCCTAAATTAATAAAAATTATACAGTTAACCTTAACAAACACCAAATCCAAAGTAAAATTTAGAGGAGAAATATCTGAACCATTTACGATTAAAACAGGGTTGAGGCAGGGAGATTGTTTATCACCATTGCTATTCAGTTGTGCTCTTGAATATGTAATGAGAGAATGGTACAAGGAAAATCCTATGAATATTAAAATTGGAACTAAGAAAGATAAAATAAACCTAAATTGCTTGGGATTTGCTGATGACCTAGCATTACTAGCTAATAATATTCAGGAAGCCACGAAACAAATAACAAGCTTACAAAATATAGCACAAAAATTAGGACTCCAGATATCATTTGAAAAGACTGAAATAATGGTAACGGATCCACTTGTAATAGATCACATCACAGTAAACAATAGGGAAATTAAAATAGTGAAACAATTTAAATACCTGGGTGAAATTATAACACATAAATTGGACGAGAAACCTGCATGGCGAGCAAGAACTAATAAAATGATAAAAGCTCAAAAACTAACATGGTCTACGTACAATAAAAAATGTCTATCAATTAAAACAAAATTAAAACATTACAAGACGGTGGTTCAACCAGAGGTTACATACGGAAGTGAAACTCTTTTTAAAGTCACCCAGAAAAACAGAATTGACAAAATTTTAAAAGTAGAGAGAAGAATTGCTAGAACATGCATAAATAAGAAATATCAAAAAGCTGGGCAATGGCGGATAGTTCCAAATGAAGTGGTATACAGAGAACTGGAGCCCATCACTGATACTATACGAAAGAAAAGGATCTCTTTTTGTGGTCACATTGTGAGGACACCAGAAACCAGATTATCAAGGAAAATTATTGAGAAACTCTGGAATTTGAAACAACAAGGAGGATGGCTTAAGGAAATAAGAGAGGATATGGAAGAACTGGAAATAACTCTGGATGATTTGCAGAACAAAACGTCAAATTTAAAGAAGTTGAGGGACACAGAAATAAGATTTAAACCAAAAATTGACAAACGACGTACAATGAAAAGGGTATTTACAGGTAAGGAACGACGAAAAGCATCGGAACGAATGAAGAGATACTGGGCCACTCGGAAGGGGAAAATACCAAAGAAGAGGACCAGAAATGATTGAGTGAAGTGGTCCAATGAGGCCGTAAAAGCAGAAGAAGAAGAAGAAGAATCTGCAGGCGGTACTCCACACCTCTTTAATTGATTCAGAAAAGACACCTTAAATACTCCGAATGTTGTTATATTAACAATTTTTAGTATTTCCTACTTGCTTCGATTTTAAATTATCATTTTATCAGTTATCATCAACGTAACATGAGAGGATAGTTTGTTGCAGTACAATTCTCGTTCCAGACGGGCATCCCATGGCATTTCACATGTCAACCAACGTAGTATGTGTTTTGGTAAAATCATTCAAGCTGTCTGGCAATGAATATGTATATTCGAAACTGATAACGGTAATCCATATCCATACATATTATAGAACAACCACTATCCTACGAAAAAAGTGGGTGTGGAAAAGAAGTGTAGCACAAGAAGAACGAATATACAGATTTTATTCATCCTTTATTTGAGAATGAGAGCAGTTAGTGAGTTGCAACAAACTTTACACATAATTTCAAACCTGTCGAAACTTTTCGCCGTTATCAATCTCCACAAAATGATGAAAGGAAATAAAGTTATAAATTCGCTGTTTATGCAGTAAAACGGCCGCATCAGGAGTGACGTTTTAATTAATTATTTCTTTAGTACTTACTGTATTTGCACACATTTTGTAGACAGTATTCACATACAACACTAAATGTACCTGCGAAGTTAAATCATTGTACGAAGCACAGTTCAGGAGATATGACGTCATAAACATTTAGCCGCATGAAACCGAAACAACAGGGCGGGATTCACCTGAATTACAGGAGAATTATTCGTAAAAATACGTGTGGAATATTTTAAATATATATGAAATGTATGTGACATGTGGGTAAATGTGCAAAGGCTCTGGAAAAAGCTCCTCCTAAATCCCTGGATCGATTTTGGTATACATACCACTTACTTTCTGGAAAGAAATACTGTAGTGATGAGAACCAGAAACCTCATATTGGGATAGGGGTGATAATGTCGCAAGAGAAGGTGGAAGAGAATATGGACAGACTGAGAGGAGGAAGGAGCAGATGGACATAGATATGGCTGCGAGCTAACACCCCAAATATGTTCAGCCTCACATGCGGTTCCTCTTCGTCGAAATGTCTTAGCTCAAACTAGGTGTCGAACCGCTCGTGTCTGCACCAGCACTGTCCCCTCTGCCCGTCCCCGGCCACGTTTCGTGCGCCGAATATCCTCGCCCACTGAATAGGCCAGTTCCCTTTCCTGAAGCCGTCCATCTGATTGGCTACAGCTTATTCTACATTGTTTTAGATTTAAGCATATTTCAATAATCAGAGCTTGACCACTTTCACGTTCTAAATAAAGTAACAATAATACTCATTACATAATAAACGTAAAATTCTTTTACATAAAACCAATACAATTTCCTTCTTAACTTTGAATGTCACAGCTAGGTAGCCTTGCACCATTGTGCTTTCTGATAAATAAATAAAGAACAAAAGTAACTATTATGCACTAAACTTTACAACAAATATTCTATTACGTAACAGTTCAATAAGGTGTCATGCTTTGTCATCGTTCAGTGTGTTTCGCGTGGAGGAAATGATGGTCTGATTCTTCACTGAAAATACTGATAATTTAAATTTACTGTGTCTTTTAAACGAATGAAGTTACAGAGTTGATATTTACAACATTCATCAGTTTAATTATGCGCTTCTATATGAAATGTCTGTCGTTAAAATCGACTAAAGCGTTCAGATTTTAGCACTCAGGTCTTTGTTACAAAACTTGTGGATTTCACTTTAACAGTAAATCCTAAACTATGATAGATATCATCAATTTTCAAGTTTTATTGGGATCACCATGATAATTTATAAAGGATGGTAGATTAAAATTACTGTGGCTTGTTTCCCTGCATTACTACAGAATTAAATAGTTTCCATAAATGTTTCCCTTTATGGCCGATCTCAAGTCCGCCATATTTAACTCTGCTACGTCTCTCTGACCACAAACGCCTTTCGCTAGGTTCCCTATGACACTGGTTCTCGTCTGTCTCTCTCACACACTACAGCGCTTGGGCCTCAATAGACAATAGACGCCTGTGAGTTTCCCCATCTCGTGGTGCACCTGCGCTGTTTGTGGCACACGGTTCTGGACGACAGGGTTCGTTTCACAGATCCTAAAGGCTGTCTCTTTCGGCCATATACTTAAATGAGAGCGAAATGTTCGTTAACTCACATGAGGGACGACATAGACAGATGGAGGGGAGGAGGAAATGAATGGGGAGGGAGATAGATAGATAGAGAGAGAGAGAGAGAGAGAGAGAGAGAGAGAGAGAGAGAGAGAGAGAAGATTAATTAGGTGATGGGCTTGGGGTGACAAGAAGATAGAGGAGAGGAGGAGATGGACTGTAGCATAAGAAACAGATGGGCAGAGAAAGGAAAGCAGAGGAGATGGACAGAGATGGATAGAGAGAGGTGGAGGAGGAGATAGGCAGATAGAGGGTGCGCAGGAGATAGAAAGGGCAGTAGGAGGAGATGGATAGACAGAGAGGGAAGGCAGAGATAGACTAATAGAAGATTGGAGTACATATATACCTGGGCAATGCCAGATACTCAGCAAGTCTCTTCTCTCTCTTTATATGAAGCAGAGTGTATGTGTGAATGTCTGGAATCTTCTCCCAAACCCCTGAATCGATTTCAACAAAGTTTGGCACAGAAACTGGAATCCTCACAACTATCAACATTGTGGGTTTGTATCCTCTTAGCTCCAATAGCGGTAGAGATACAAGCAAAAATGTCTTTTTACAGCTCCTGATGTATAAGCTGCTCAACATGACAGGTGTGTTCTTTGGGAACTGTATCAGTCTGCCTTATTGACCTGCTTTGCAGGGCAGCCTACATGTAAGGGGAAAGAATCTTTTTTCCAGCCCCAGGTATGTATGCTGCCCTGCATGACAGGTGTGTTGTGTTGGAGTAGTATTGTCAGCTTGCCTTATCTAACAGTTTTGGATGGCACCCTATAGGTCAGGGGCGAAACAATTGTTTTCAAGCCCTTGTCATGTGGGCTGCCCTGTATGACAGGTAAGTTGGGGCAGTATAGACCTGCTTTATTGACATGTTTTGTAGGGGCTACATGTGTGGATGGGCATGGTGAGGTAAAGTTTGGATAAATAGAGGACGGAATGGATAGGGATAGACGGGGTAGGGGGGATTTGACAGAGAAAGGGCCGGTAGGGATGGCCGAGCAGTTCTAGGCGCTACAGTCTGGAACCGCGCAACTGCTACTGTCGCAGGTTCGAATCCTGCCTCGGGCATGGATATGAGTTATGTCCTTAGGTTAATTAGGTTTAAGTAGTTCTAAGTTCTGGGTGACTGATGACCTCAGAAGTTAAGTCTCATAGCGCTCAGAGCCATTTTTGAACATAGAAAGGGGGAAGAGGAGATTGGTAGCCACAGAGGGTGGAGGAGGTGGTTGACAGAGAGATGGGGTCGAAGAGGATGGACAGAAAGATGTGGAGGAGGATATGGGCAGAGGGAAGAGGGCGAAGACATGGTCGAACAGAGGCTCCGGAGGAGATGGCCCAGTAGAGGGCTGAGGAGACAATGGAGGAACAGAATGGGCAGGAGGAGAGGAACAGACAGAAATGGGTGAATGAGGTGGACAGAGAGATGAAGGCGGGAGAAATGGACACAAAAAAGGGGGGGAGGAGGAGTAGATGTGTGCAATATATGTGTTGAACTTGTATGCAAGCAAAGCTGTGGGGAAAAGACTAGATGGAAGAAGAGACTGACACAAACAAAGGGAGGAGGCGGAAGAGGTGTGTTCAGTATATGTGTCAAACGCATACACAGGCGAAGCCGTGGGTAAAGGCTAGTTAATCAGTAAAATATACCAAAAAGAAAATGTGGCTGGTAGCTGGTATACTTTTATAAACGTTCTAAATGAAGAAATGGTGATTGTGTGTTTTGTTGTAGCAAGACGGTGCCTTCCAGCTCATTGCTTACTTACCTTAGTAATCTTCACAAATAAGCTTTGAAAAACAGTGTAACTCGGTCAAGAAAAGCTGCTGACGTCCGACTACACAAGGTATGTCCGTAGAATGCATTTTGTTGGTTGTTAATTGTTGAAAGCTTGTTCCACTCATCTGGTCTAGGTTCACTCGCTGAATGAAGTAATTTCTTTGAAAAATAACTGTGCTACATTTTCACATAGAAAATTCACAGAAAAACTGCCATTAACTCTGCACAAAAGGTGAAGTGCACATTTTCAACGCACAGTTGTTGGTACAGAAGTTAATGTTCATTTACTGCTACGCTATACATTTAATTCATACGAAACACCCTGAAATTTAGTGAAATGATAATGAAATCAAGACCCTAAGCTGTCGACTGGCGTTGATATACGAGTACATCAACGGGGACAGTTGAAAATGTGTGCCCTGACTGGGACTCGATGCTGGGATCTCCTGCTTACATGGCAGACGCTCTATCCATCTGAACCACCGAAGACACAGAGGATAGTGCGACTGCAGGGATTTATCCATTGCACGCTCCCCTTGAGACCCATATTCCCAACTTAATGTCCACAGGCTGCAGTCGTAGTGCCCCTGCCCATTACACTCATTACTCGCGGCAGACAATCTTACCGAGTCCCGTAAGAGTACGGGCAATGCGTGTGCATCCAGCACAGAAGAAGGAAGTCAATGGCCGGTTAGCCTATATGAAGATGGTATCTGTTCCTTCGGACATGTTCGAAAGAACAGATACCATCTTCATACTGAAATTTAGTATCCTTATCGAACTAACGACCTGCCCATCAGAATTCATAACAGTGTCACTTTACTAACAATCAGATGTTCACGCAGTATTTAATGATTAATTACGATCGCCAAAATTAAAAACTTCCTTAATCCGTAACGAACAAGTTTTTCTAAGTGAAGTACGCGTAAAATGCAATGCGAAGTTGAGACGTTTAGCAAGAAATGCAGTTTTCGCTTTAGCTAACATAACTCTTAGAAAAGTCACCCTGGTCGGAAATTAATGTTCGTGCTGTAAAGTACTTCCTTACTGTACCACAACTGGATACAAAGCCCCAGTATTCCGCGCAATCACTCTACCGGCTCCAGAAAACGTATAACAACATACTCCACCTACTTGACCAGTCATTAGCCTTTAAGGAAAATACGTATTTTGTCAAAATATATTCTCTAAAAATTAGTAACAATTTCTTCACGAGTCTGAATGACTGAAGTAAAGATATTACTTTCTCAATACACATACTGGCTGTTTTACGTTATGCCCTCCATACAGCGTACGTGATCCACTGCGTGAATGCACATCAGGTACACGCTCATACACACGTAGTCATTTACAAATTCAAGATAAATTTCTGACTTACATTACATTGTGATAACATTAAAACGGTGCATTTGTTAATCAAAAACAACTTGAAATCACACAAGAAAATTCGAAAATTTTCGTAATAGCATGCCTCTTACGTTTTCCGTTAAAAGCTGTGTTACCATTATTTGACGTGTTCACCTATATTTATTCTTTGATGCGTGTACAATGTCATACCAGCGCACCAGGAAGACATTTTTTATGCAATACAGAAAATTTCAAGTTTTTAAGTAAATATTTGTATCCCAGCAAACTACTGAAGTTATCAACTTCAAATTGAAATGATGAAGTACTGTTGCTGTTTGACAGCGCTATGTCTGCAGTCATGGACTGTGCGCCTGGTCCCGACGGAGGTTCGAGTCCTCCCTCGCGCATGGGTGTGTGTGTTTGTCCCTAGGATAATTTAGGTTAAGTAGTGTGTAAGCTTAGGGACTGATGACCTTATCAGTTAAGTCCCATAAGATTTCACAGACATTTGAACATTTGACAGCGCTATGTAAAGCTTTATTGCAATCAGTGTACTGAAACAGAAAAGTTAAATCACAGGTTGGTGTATGGTTTAGCAATCGATAGGCGTACGAACTGCAGTGTATCAGCACCTGCACCATGTAGAGCATGGGAACAGGTCAGTCCGGCGTATACAGGGTGCGGCGCTTAAGTCCGGACAAATGAAACTTTTTTTAAAAGCAAATTTACTAAAACAAAATACAAATTAAATTCTTTTACATATAAGTAGTGATATCTTTCCACGTTACCCGACATAACCCCCTTCAGCCGCTATGACCGCCTCCAGTCTTGTCCTGAAGCGATCGCACGCACTCATTAAAACAGCGCTGTCCAGATTCGCAATGCCTTGAGATGTGATGTCATGGTGCCTCGCCTTATTGGTAACCTTTTCGACTACGCTCCAAACATAGTAGTCGAGGGGGTACAAATCCGGGCTATTCGGCAACGAGAACTCTTTGACCAGTACATGTCAGCGTTATCCAAGAACCAGTTTTGGGCTAAATAGCTCAAATGTGTTTCTCCTCCGCCATCTGACGCATTGTCCGCTCGCTGACATTCTGTACTGACGCCAATTTTCTTAGCTATTGCCCCGGGTCCTCAGAAAGCAGCGTCAAAGCCTTTTCGATGGCTGCCGCAGTTCGTGACACGCTTTTCCTCGAATGAGGCTTCCTTCCCGCGTTAGCGGAACCTTCCTCAGACTTCTCTGAAGCATTATACTTGGCCACAATATCGTAAACATTTTATCTCGGATACCCAAAGAATCGAACTATTTCCGCACTTGTCCGTAACGTCTCGGCAGTGTTGAGGTTCTGACTGTTTACTAGATGCCTATGGCCTTCAACAACGCCAATTGCAGCCTTCGGCTAAACAACGATATGGCGGGAAATTCAAATTAAAATATCCGGATTTAAGCGCCGCACCTTGTATCTACACATAAAATATACATAGACACTCAACACAACCTGTTAAAGAGGGATTACATATTGGTACGCCACTGTGTGCTCTTAATTTAATAATGAACGTAATTTCGCTAAACAGACCATGTGCTTAGTAAGAGTGACAGAATATCAGAACATTCCGACAGCAGTTACGCCCGGATCATCTAACACACAAACTTTGTTTCTCGACACGGTCATCTGCATGTCCATGGGAACTGTATTTCATCTAATCTTGAAAAATAACGATTCATCGAAGTGTCTGTAAATTTATTCTATGCTAATGCGACGAAAATCATGCAGTTACTCGTGCTGGTAACGTGCAGACCGCAGCCCTGGAGAGGGAATGCCTCTGTTAACGGGAAATACATGTTCTGACATCTACATCAGTAGTGTGGTTGTCCCGAAAGCCCATCGTAGACAGACTTGCTAAGTCTTCGCGGCTAATGGTTTAATACGACAGGCGTTTGACGGAGCGAAGAAAGGTCATATCACTGACCTCTGTTCGGAACACCAGCCCTTTAACAGGCCAGAGAGGAAAACGGGTGCTCACTTCGAGCTACGTTGCTGTACCTTTTATTAGATATACTCTGCACTCCCCTGTCTGCGTGCTTTTCGCAAACGGTTGGAGAAAGTTCACTATAGTGTGTTTCCTGCAAGACTATAGAGCTTCTAAACATATCGGGACCTTTTGATATCATTCATCATTTTCAGAAAATGGATGTTAAACTAAATTGCTCAGAGAGAAACGAGAATAAAGTAAATGGCAGTTAGAGTGTTCGCAATCAGTACTGTTCAACATGCTCTTCTGCATCTCCGTCGTATGCTCGGATTTATCCTGTATTGAATAGCACTGTGAATTAGTGTTACACCAATCTGCTAAATATTCATCCCGCTGAATTAATGAATGGCGAAGGTTGGGTACAAATGCTGATAGGCCTTAGATTATTTTATTCGTGGTTTTAATAGAGAGAAGAATACTAGATGCGGAAGAATACCAGATTCATCTATGATAATTGTTTCGAGACGCTTTGGAACTATATTTTTGTGAAATAAAGCTTCTGCTTATTAAATTTTCAGGATTTTTGTAACTCGTCCTGATGAACTTATCGTGGTAGCGATTCTTCTCGTTCGGAAAAAAATAAAAACAATCCTCATTACAGATACACATACACACAGTCTTATATACGTTCCTCGTTTCAAAGAAGTCATCCCAGTAGAGTCTAAACATTAGCCAGACCCTGGCAGCTAGTATTTGCTGCAATCTCAGGCGACTGAGTTCACTAACGCTCATTAATCATCTAGAGGACAACGATACTTCATACACTGTGAGGGAAGAGGCTGGTCGTACTTCACGGTTTCACGAACATCGACGAAATCGAGTCCGAAACAGTGATTAGATATGCTTAAGGTTCATACATAAAAATTCATTACTGAAATACACTTGGAGATAAAGAAATCTACGTACTCACAACTGGACTAATTTGTACCCTTTCAACAGATTTATAAATGATTGGAGAGAAGGGCATCTGGGACACACGTCCGAGTGCATTATTGATGCTACAGTTGGGGTGGTACGATTAGATAGCTTTATAAATGTGAACGGTCATCCCGGCAGCAAAAATTCCTCTAAGTGATTAACCGAGGAGCCACAGGGAGTGTCGCGTCTGGACCAACCCCCAGCCGTACAGACCTTCATGTTAATACTTTTATTTGAATATGGATGAGCATACGTGATATTGTTTTAAAGATAATGTGAATATTTACTCCAACAAAGGTAACCACTAAGGCATGGACCAAAGTGAATTTAACAAGGAATGTGATGCCCGAGTCTGCATTTCAGATTGCCTACAATTGATCTACACTCCTGGAAATGGAAAAAAGAACACATTGACACCGGTGTGTCAGACCCACCATACTTGCTCCGGACACTGCGAGAGGGCTGTACAAGCAATGATCACACGCACGGCACAGCGGACACACCAGGAACCGCGGTGTTGGCCGTCGAATGGCGCTAGCTGCGCAGCATTTGTGCACCGCCGCCGTCAGTGTCAGCCAGTTTGCCGTGGCATACGGAGCTCCATCGCAGTCTTTAACACTGGTAGCATGCCGCGACAGCGTGGACGTGAACCGTATGTGCAGTTGACGGACTTTGAGCGAGGGCGTATAGTGGGCATGCGGGAGGCCGGGTGGACGTACCGCCGAATTGCTCAACACGTGGGGCGTGAGGTCTCCACAGTACATCGATGTTGTCGCCAGTGGTCGGCGGAAGGTGCACGTGCCCGTCGACCTGGGACCGGACCGCAGCGACGCACGGATGCACGCCAAGACCGTAGGATCCTACGCAGTGCCGTAGGGGACCGCACCGACACTTCCCAGCAAATTAGGGACACTGTTGCTCCTGGGGTATCGGCGAGGACCATTCGCAACCGTCTCCATGAAGCTGGGCTACGGTCCCGCACACCGTTAGGCCGTCTTCCGCTCACGCCCCAACATCGTGCAGCCCGCTTCCAGTGGTGTCGCCACAGGCGTGAATGGAGGGACGACCTTGGTGCCAATGATGGTCGTATGCGTGTTTGGCGCCGTGCAGGTGAGCGCCACAACCAGGACTGCATACGACCGAGGCACACAGGGCCAACACCCGGCATCATGGTGTGGGGAGCGATCTCCTACACTGGCCGTACACCACTGGTGATCGTCGAGGGGACACTGAATAGTGCACGGTACATCCAAACCGTCATCGAACCCATCGTTCTACCATTCCTAGACTGGCAAGGGAACTTGCTGTTCCAACAGGACAATGCACGTCCGCATGTATCCCGTGCCACCCAACGTGCTCTAGAAGGTGTAAGTCAACTACCCTGGCCAGCAAGATCTCCGGATCTGTCCCCCATTGAGCATGTTTGGGACTGGATGAAGCGTCGTCTCACGCGGTCTGCACGTCCAGCACGAACGCTGGTCCAACTGAGGCGCCAGGTGGAAATGGCATGGGAAGCCGTTCCACAGGACTACATCCAGCATCTCTACGATCGTCTCCATGGGAGAATAGCAGCCTGCATTGCTGCGAAAGGTGGATATACACTGTACTAGTGCCGACATTGTGCATGCTCTGTTGCCTGTGTCTATGTGCCTGTGGTTCTGTCAGTGTGATCATGTGATGTATCTGACCCCAGGAATGTGTCAATAAAGTTTCCCCTTCCTGGGACAATGAATTCACGGTGTTCTTATTTCAATTTCCAGGAGTGTACTTCACGTGATACGACGGAACAAAATCTATTACCGCCTACTCCAACTTATGAAAAACATTAATTATAGTTTAGATACTTCCTTAATTATAGACTTTCCCAGCGTTCTCTTACAAAACAGGGACTATCCGCCGAAACCTCATTCTACGACGGGCGTTCAATAAGTAATTCAACACATTCTTTTTTCGGCCGGTTTCATTTGAAAAAATGCAGAAGTTGTTGTGGAACATTTCCGCTTCAGCCCTTATAGTTTAAGGGGGGTAGGACGTCAAACGGGCCGACTTGGAGCAGGAGAGGCATCACAGCACATTTTAATTTCCAGTGTCTATACTTTTACAAATAAATTCATGAAACTGTGTTAGCATCACCAGGAAGGATTCAGGATTCACCGTCATTGCAGTGGAAGTTCGAAAACATAACAAAATAATTTTTTTGCGTGTAAAATTTCATCATTTTTCACTTACTAATGGCTGCATTTGTTGCTATAGGTACACTTTTCTTCATAAGTTGCAGAGATTCTTCGATGAATTTTGCACAGCACACATACCATACTTACAGGTGTATGAAACTCTAGTATTTATTTAATTTATGAAAAAACGAATGATCTGTTGTATTTTAAACTTCATGTTTAGAAAAAACACCAATTTTGTAGTTAATTACCTCAATTTTTACCACAGTTTTTTATAGATTTGGAAAATTCTAGAGTTTCATACACCTTTAAGAATGGTTTGTATACTGTGCAAAATTCATCGAACCATCTCTCTTACTTATGAAGAAAAGTGTACCTATAGCAACAAATGCTGCCATTAGTAAGTGAAATAAATGATGAAACTTTACATGTAAAAAAAAATTACTTCGTTATGTTTTCGAACGTCCACTGCTATGAGTGTGAATTCTGAATCCTTCATGGTCATGCTGACAAAGTTTTATGAATTTATTTGTAAAAGTATAGACAATGGAAATTAAAATGTCCTGTGGTGCCTCACCTTAATGAACTACCGATAGGTGACGGCGCTATACTTAACCTTCAAAATGGCGTGTGTAACGGAGGTTCGTTCCAAGCAGAAAGCTGTCACTGGTTTTTTTTCCGAAAACCAGAGCATCGCAGATCTTCATAGGCGTTTGCAGAATGTCTACGGAGACGTGGAATTCAACAAAAGCACGGTGAGTCGTTGGCGAGGTCGGGCAAACCTGTCCGATATCCGGCGTGCCGGTCGGCCACACACAGCTGTGACTCCTGCACATCTGGACGAGCCGACACACTCATTCGAGGTGATCGATGGATCACAGTCAGACACATCGCTGCTCAACTGGACATTTCTGTTGGTAATGCTGACACACTCGTCCACCATTTGCGGTACACAAAGGTGTGTGACCGCTGGGTTCCACGCCACCTAACTGAAGACCATAAAGAGCTTCCATCTGTTTGGCTCAGTGAAGGATACACACCGCGGAAACCATTACTTGGGTGATGGTGAGGTTATTGATGCAGCAAGACTTCGGCTCCGACGTCGACCAGTAGAGTGTT
Source organism: Schistocerca nitens (assembly GCF_023898315.1). Lineage (NCBI taxonomy): Eukaryota > Metazoa > Arthropoda > Insecta > Orthoptera > Acrididae > Schistocerca > Schistocerca nitens. Next base: position 268,460,092 of record NC_064616.1, read on the forward strand.
ACCGTGCGGGCATACAGACCCTCACAGGAAGGTGGGGTAAGGCCGTCGCATTCAACGGAGATTATGTTGAAAAACGGAGCTTCGCAGCCAGAAGAGAGGGAAATAATATGGTGTATTGGAATCCTGAACAAAACCGACATGCTTTCAGAAAAAAAAATTGTTGCATTACTTACTGAAAGCCTCTCGTATGACATGGGAACGTAGCCGCAGTCTACTTTTCACAGCACACCTGCCATTTGTGACAGTGACTAGATTGGAATGTGAAAAAAAAAATGGACTTTGTACGGGCGCTGCTGATGACCACACAGTTGAGCGCCCCACCAACCAAACATTATCATTATCATCAACAGCAGACCTACGGTAGCGTTGGAAACATATTTCACATGCTTACACACGACAACCTAGACGGCTCGATCGTAGTGCAAGAAACTATGTAAGATAAAATAAGGAAAAATTAAACTGTGGAAGCACCTATGAATACCACCTGACCATGTGATGAGTTCAAATGGATCTGAGCACTATTGGACTTAACATCTGAGAGCCGGCCGGTGTGGCCGTGCGTTTCTAGGCGCTTCAGTCTGGAACCGCGTGACCGCTACGGTCGCAGGTTCGAATCCTGCCTCGGGCATGGATGTGTGTGTGATGTCCTTAGGTTAGTTAGGTTTAATTAGTTCTAAGTTCTAGGCGACTGATGACCTCAGAAGTTAAGTCGCATAGTGCTCAGAGCCATTTTTGAACTTAACATCTGAGTTCATCAGTCCCCTAGAACTTAGAACTACTTAAACCTAACTAACCTAAGAACATCACACACATCCATGCTCGAGGCAGGATTCGAACCTGCGACCGTAGCGGTCGCGCGGTTCCAGACTGAAGCGCCTAGAACCGCTCGGCCACACCGGCCGGCGTGCGATGAGTCCTGACAAAATTTAATTTCTCGGTCGCAAGGAGAAAACACAGTATCTGCTGTGTAATCGCAAAAAACAGCGGTACTTAAAGAAGAGCGTCCCGTTGTTTGTTTGTATCTGCAGTTTTATTCCGATCGCGATGAAATTTTGCACTCTTTACCTTCAACACAAGAGGTATATCTACATCACATTTCATAATTTGAATTGAAACAGATATGTATGTCACATAAAAGGGGGAAAGGTTGTTGCAAAAAAATCTTCAAAAGTTCTTCGCCGATTTACTTCAAATTTCCACATTCAGATGAAACAATGGAGAAAATTAATGAAAAATTAAATGCCTAACAAGGGAAAAATATCGTTATAAACTGAATGTAATTCCTACATGGAGAGTAAATTACAGCGGCAATAACCGTGTTGGAGATAGTAGCATCAGAAGTCACTAGATTGCAAATTCTTATTTATTGATTAACTGCCGTTGTTAATATGCAACGGAACAACGATGGTCGTGAAGAATCTATTGCAGAACGTAATGGAGTCCATCATCATCACGGATTGTGCTGCAGGTGAAGAAGTATTTATTCCTCGAGTTGCGTTAATACCCAGTGTTTTAAATATGCCCTTCAATTTAAAGCGATTCCGGTTTTTCGTGCGACTTGCATTCGCTACGAGTATCAAAAAGCACAGGGTCAATCATTTTGTGCGGCAGATATTAGACATTCCCGGCTACGCCGGGCGATGCAGCTAGTAATAATACGTAGAAAGCAATATGTAGCGACATACCAGTCCCTAATGAAAATAATTCACTCGCGTCCAAGGCTACGGCAAAGTGATTTTGCCAGACAGTTCATTATCCGTATCCAGGTTTTCATAGCAGCCAACCGTCCGGGGAAACGATGATTGCAGCAGTTTGGCGGCGGGCACAAAGGACAGACTTTACGCAGGTTGCAGGTTATCCGCCGAGCGCTGCGTGATTGGTCGCCGAGGCAAGCTCCGCTCTATATCTGCACTGCCCTCGGCGAAAGAGCACCCTTAGCAGCATAGGGGCCGCTGATTACTATCAATATCTCTGCCGTGCATCAAAGGGGAATCCGATATAACAGTGTCGCGACGGCGTCGTCACAATGCAACCTCCAAGTGATCTGTTTGCGTATTGTTTCCCGTGCCACACACGGCTGGCTGTCCGCAGCAGCCCTCACTAAACACTGCAGCCCTGTATCGTCCGCTGTATGTTGACTTCCATACGCGTACGCCACCAGTAGTGAATGCCTGAGATTTGAGCGTTACACTAACAGCCAGGATTGGCTTGATGGGTAGCTATGCGTCTTTTTTTCATCGATAAATTCTGTTCAGCACGGAGAGGGAGAGGGTGAGACGGGGGAGGGAGGGGGGAAGATGGAGAGATGGAGAGGGAGGGAGGGAGAGAGAGAGAGAGAGAGAGAGAGAGAGAGAGAGAGAGATATGAACGTAGATAAGCAGAACTGCACGTAAGGAAATGAAGGTTTGAGACAAACACGCAATTCTTCAAATGTTGCTTTGTATTTAGCTGAGAGAGTATATTATAAGTTTGAAACTTACTAGTTCGACATCGTTGCGAGGAATCGCAACTATGGTCTATGGAACAAGCAAATAACTGAAATTAAATGTGACAGATTCCTCGTGATAGGAAAAGGCCTATAGGAAGGTGGATTTACGACACAAAGAAATAAGCATGGAAAACGTGAATGTGAAAAGTTGAAGACCGTAACGTGCAGAGAAAGCTGGAAGGGGCCTGTATCCAGCAGCGAATGATAAATGGATGATGATGATCAGTCCTGCTACACTGTCATGAATATTTCGTTGCACAGATTGGAGATGACGTGGTGTCTTCTCCCACCGTCACCGCCGCGCTACAGAGGATGGTCGCGTGTATGGAGTACGAGAAGTTTCAAAGTAAATACGATTGCAGTTTGTATTTGAAATTGATTTTATTAGCTATTGAATTGTTGTCAGCACTGGGTAGGTGGTGAAAAGTCAACGGCTGTATACTTCACTCTTTCCTGTGCCACAATAACGCTGAGTGAAAGGTAATGAAAGTCAGTTTCCATTTTAATATTATATTTATGAATTTTAGTGTTGGTTTCGAACTGTGACGGACTATAAGCAATAGACTTCATAAGGGAATATGCATAGGCTACTGTGAGTCTCTTATAAGATTACCCAAGTTTTCAAAGAGCTTTCTACGAGAATTTTGGGAGTGGATACCTCATATTATCGTTTCTGCATCCTGCAGTGCAACAATTACTTTTGTCTTCAGTGACGAGTTGCTCCAGTAAATGATTCCATAAGAAGTTAGTGAGTGAAAATAGAAAGCTAGCCTACTTTTTTTTATATTTTCAGCTCCAAAATTTAACATTATCCATAACACAAAAGTTGAAGAGCTTAGACGATTAACCAATTCTGTAACATGTGAATTACAGTTCAGGTTTTTTCAGTATAAACGCTTAAGAAGAGATAATATTCACTTTCAATTATATATTTACCTTCATGCATTATTTCTAACGTTGTGGTACAGAACAGGAGTTCCCTTCTCCCACATCCCGTCGTTTCCTCCGGCTTCATGGCCAGCCCATCTCAGTTTAAATTTCGTAACCGGGCTTAAGGTTCGTGGGATATATAGACAAAATGACAGAATATGTAATTTGATGTTTCATCAGCCTCATTCGTATGGAGCACACGTGCAGTACCCTTACAATATGTAATGAATGTCCTTGCATAAGTCAAAATAAAGCCACGAAATAGTAATATATCGGTTTGTAATCGATTCCACCATTTTGGCAATGGCATCCATAAAACGATTCCAGCAGCCCTTACAGCATCGTATTGTACTGTATGTTACCCGGGGGCTAGAAACGACGGAGAGACTCCGTCCCCACGGTAGCCGTAGTGGTCCACAACCCCACGACGACTACCGCAGTCCACTTCACCCCTCCGCCGCCCCACACCGACCCACTCTTTCAGGGTTACTGTGCGGTTCGGCCCTCGGTGCACCCCCGCTAGGGAACGTCTCACACCAGACGAGTGTAACCCCTATGTTAGCGTGGTGGACTAATGGTGGTGTACGCGCACATGGAGAGCTTGTTTGCGCAGCAATCGCCGACATAGTGTAGCCGAGGAGGAATAAAGGGAACCAGCCAGCATTCGCCGAGGCAGACGGAAAACCGCCTAAAATCCACCCACAGACTGGCCGGCTCACCGGACCTCGACACAAGTCCGCCAGGCGGATTCGTGCCGGGGACCAGACGCTCATTCCCACTCCGGAAAGCGTGCGTTAGACCGAACGGCTAACCGAGCGGGCTTATAGCATCGTAGGACGCATTCCTCTCTTATTACGTGATGATCGTTTCAGTGCACCACAATCACAACTCGGAGGCTCCACAATATCCCATTTATAGAGTGTGTCAGAGCACCGACCACATCCAGTGCCGGTTCTATTTAATTTGACGTTTTCCTGTTACGTTCGACACCCACAGTTTTACTGATATATTTCTGGTACCTTTCAAGCTCTCGGTAGTTTTCGACGTGTTGACAGGTCTTGTTCCTGAGCTCTCTACTTTGGAGGTACTTGTAACTAACTAGCTGTTCAGCGTACAGTAGTGGCGGGCGTCTCTAACGAAGCCTATTCCTTCGTAAGATAGGTATGTCGTGAGCAATGGGTAGTATTTTATTATCTCGTATATTGTGGTAATCTCTAAGGAGGGTTTCAGTTCTGCGAAACTGTGGTGGGTAGCAGATATTGCTTAGCAGGGGAAGCCAGTAGAGAGGGGGTGGTCTGATTGTACCAGTAATCATGCGCATCGTGTTGTTGAGTTCTGCATCGATGATGCTCGTATAACAGCTATTACAACACACTGAAGCACAATGTTCTGCGGCCGAGAGAAACCAGTGCAAGAGCCGATGTACGCAAAGTCTTCGTTGAAGCCCCCCAGGTTATGCCACACAGTCTCTCAATGATGTTGCGAGTTTTGGTCTTGGCTGATGTGTTTTCCAGATGGGTCTTCTTTTATTTCTTTTTTCTTTTATATAAGATGGAGTGCGGTCGAGTGTGATGCCAAAATACTTGGGGTACTTGTTGTGACGGAGAATATTGCCATCAAAATGCACCTTGAGCTCAGTGTTAGCTAGTTTGTTGTTAAGGTGAAACTCACAAACCTCGCTCTTATTGGCACTGGGCCTCAGTCTCCATCATTTTAAATATGAGTTAACGTCCGCTAAGTGCCGTGTTAGTGTTTCCACTGACTGACCAAGTTATTTTGATTGACAATCCAGAGCGGACTCGTCTGCATAGCAGAATTTCCTTGAAGATGTCTTTGGAACGTCAGAAATATAAAGGCTGGACTGGAGAGATGAGAGAACTGAGCCATGTGGAAGACTATCATTTAGTGTCCTTATTGAGCTTTTACGTTCATCCAAGCAACCTGAAAGTATCAAAAAATGGTTCAAATGGCTCTGAGCACTATGGGACTCAACTGCTGTGGTCATCAGTCCCCTAGAACTTAGAACTAATTAAACCTAACTAACCTAAGGACATCACACACATCCATGCCCGAGGCAGGATTCGAACCTGCGACCGTAGCAGCAGCGCGGCTCCGGACTGGAGCGCCTAGAACCGCACGCCCACCGCGGCCGGCCCTGAAAGTATCGATTACTTATCAAGTTATTAATAAGAGATGCTGTTGTGCGGCATTTAATTATTTTCAGTAACTTATAAATCATTCCTTCCCTCCAGACGTTGTCGTATGCTGCCAGAAGATCGATAAAGGCCACAGATACTTTTCGCGAACGACGCAGACGTGTACAGGGAAAGGTCGTACGGGTTATAGCACGAGGCATCGGCGAGTTTTCCTCGTATCGCAAGATGTGCCTGGGAAACTGAGGAATTACAAAAGTATCTAAAATAAAATACGAGTATATCAGCGACACATGTACTTGATTAGCGTTTGGTTCAAAGCTCTGAAACTGACCATAAACGTAAATAAATACAGTACAATTTAATCATCGTAAATAGTTGAAAAGATAAGATATCGACTACATTTTAGACGATAAGTTTCTGGAATCAATCGATACCGTCAAATGAGTAGGAATATCTACCCGACGTGGTTTAAGGAGGACCGACCGCAAATATTTACTCTTCCAATGCAAATTAATAGAACATTACTTTTTCTAGCAGACATCTCGAATTGTGATAACGAATGTAAAAGTAGGTCTGCTGCTGACAGATATCGACAGTCCTCCTCCTCACGTTCCATCTGTGAATGGTACAGGGAGGAGCACAATGTGTAACACTCGTCACACACCATACCGACCTTGCGGAGTGCAGATGTAGTTGCAGGTACTGTACAATGAAAACGTCGTGACACGAGGTCACACGTGCCAGTGGTTTGGTAACTGTAAAGCATATTGATGCCTCAACAACATACGACTGTTGATATCCTTCAGAAGCGATTTTGCGCTCGTTTATATCAGTCACACTCTTTCTCAACACATACAGTTTCTGTTTGAACTGACTAGACTTCCCAAGTCCTCCACAGATTTTTATGATTTAGCTTGCGCGGTAATCTCTTCGTAGACGGAAAGCGTATATCACCTAAGTGGCACTAACTGTTCATAGTAGCATCCATGTGTAACTTAGTTCTGGATTATTATAAAATTTATTGTCACAGAGTTTTCCCTGAACTCAATTAGCATATTATCAGAGTAAAAATTGTCGTTTACTAAAGATACCCACAGACTTTAAATAAACGCCAGAAAGAATAGTAAATGGTTGTTTTTTTATTCACTTTAGGCTATGCAACCTTTCTCCCAAGTAACTTGATTTACATAATGTATATTTCTACGATAACAGCCACATGTAGCTTACATTGCATACTTCTAGTCATTGATGCCATATGGAATAATTTTCTGGGGCAATTTTACATGTAGACACAAAATATTCATTGCACATAAATGTGCTGTAAGGACATATGCTATCCATCCTCGAAATTCAAGTCACCAACTGTTTAAAAAATAAGTTGATATCAGAACACCCAAATAATACATTTACTCACTTGTGAAGTTTGTTATGAAGGATTAGACATTACTTGAAAATAATTTTATCAGTCACAAATATAACGCCCGCATCTCGTGGTCGTGCGGTAGCGTTCTCGCTTCCCACGCCCGGGTTCCCGGGTTCGATTCCCGGCGGGGTCAGGGATTTTCTCTGCCTCGTGATGGCTGGGTGTTGTGTGCTGTCCTTAGGTTAGTTAGGTTTAAGTAGTTCTAAGTTCTAGGGGACTTATGACCACAGCAGTTGAGTCCCATAGTGCTCAGAGCCATTTGAACCATTTTTGAACAAATATAACAATAGGAACAAAAACATTCTGCACTATCCACAACTTTGCACAGAAAAGAGTAAAGTATGCTGACATAAAAACATTTGACCCATCCCACGTGAATTAAAACTGCTGGTGGATAATGTATTTTTATACACGAATTGAAATCATTTCTACTTGACAGCTCCTTCTAATCCACAGGTCAGTTTCTGAGTAGACCGTATGTATGTCTCGGGGCTACATTTATCGATTTTTGTTTTAGATTACTATTTAAGAAAGTCCAATTATGCAAATGGTCAGTGTGTAGCCATGTTTTAACAGAGGAAGAGAATTTTATTTGTGAACCTACTGACACATTATAGCTAGCTGTCGCGAATATGATCCACGAAACATACCAGAATTATTTTTTTAGCAATTTATGATAGATACACAGCAACGACGCCTTTAAAACGCACACCATTTTCGCAGGTTGGGCTCGAAGGTCCACCTCTAGTTACAGAGCAAATGCCGCATTAGCAGGTTGCATTAAGTTCCTCTCCATTGTTTACTAATGCCTGTAAGACTTCGTTCATTGCGTTTGAAGTTGGAGAATTAAGCGAAAGTGGTGCAATGCTCTCTTTCTCCTTAATTTTATTGTGAAATACGACATAGATGAATGTGGAAGATCATATAGATGCCAAATTATTATCTTTGCATTTTTCAGCAGAATCTGGCAAAATTTTACGCTATTTTGATTCTAAAATGCAGTTGGCGCTCGACGGCTGTGACATTTCTGCGTGTTAAACAGTACATAACTGTGTCATAAGGTGTCAACGTATGACGAGGAATTGCAATGAAACGTAATTAGCAGTCGCCGAGTTTGCCAGTGAAGCATTCGCGCAGAATTCCACACTCTGCTCACCCGCAAATATGATCATTCCGATCGTGTTAAACGTTCTAGGCACCCTATTTTGACGATCGCACTAGAATAGAACTGACGTCACCATCAAATATGGACCTATTACAAACATTCCGCTTCCCCAACGTACTGATTATAATGAAGTTTTATACCGTATCAGTCACTAGCATACGGCTATATCGGGGTTTGGCTGACCTGTTGAGTCACTTTTCAGACAGAATTAGTTTGTCGGCTTACATCCAGAATTTGACAGGCTTTGTTTTGCAATTTTCTGGAAGATCTCTCTTTCGTCGAAGTTCAGACTTCGCCGGTTTATAACTTAGAGTAATACTTCGTTTGTAGGTAGATAGTTTTCACTGAGCGCACATTCAGTACATAAATATTTCATGCAGACTGCATAGTTTAGTAATATCTCAATTTAGGCTATCTTGTCTTGAGTTTTAGTAGGTTTTTTTATTGCATTAAGTTATGATGATACCTCCGACGTATGTTGACGCTCTGACTATATCGGAAGATAAAAATCCGTCACTTACTTCTGTAATGTAATTCTGAACCGGGGGTTATGTCGAATAACGGACGCAGAGGTTACCTAGTGCACCACATAGTGCCAGAAAACAATAAAGGAATTCACATAAATGAGTAATAAATTCCACAAACAGGAATGGAAATCACAACCCATAGGGAGCCTTTGGAGAGCATAGGTAACACGACCAATTATGTCTTCCTTATGGCATGTGGACGGAAAAACGAATGGCGGGTTTCAGAATTGGCTGTTAGTAATGTAGTCAAAGAATTAATTGAACGAATGTCGCCGGCCGCTGGTGGCCGAGCGGTTCTGGCGCTACAGTCTGGAACCGCGCGACCGCTACGGCCGCAGGTTCGAATCCTGCCTCGGGCATGGATGTGTGTGTTGTCCTTAGGTTAGTCAGGTTTAAGTAGTTCTAAGTTCTAGGGGACTTATGACCTCAGCAGTTGAGTCCCATAGTGCTCAGAGCCATTTGAACCATTTTTGAACGAATGTCGCTTACCATGAAATTGACGGTGTTCCCTCTTTGTATCCAACAACTGCTTTAACCGAAAGAATAATTAAAATACGTATAGAACCTTTACCTGCAGGCGAGCTGATTAAGGAATGCGGGTGTGACGGAGTTCTACCAGCACTAGATGGATAGATATAGTCTTGGTGGTTGGACACTCATTCCACAGTATTTGGCCATCAAAGGGAGGACAGCATCACAAGCTTGTGTGAAAATTTCCTGGTTAACTTTCTAATCCGTCTGCAGGTATTCCCAGAGACAAGAGCCCGTGTGACACTTTTGCTAGTGGCCCGTTCATCGGAAGGGGTGTTATGTTTAGCGCCCCACTTGCTGTAATTTGAGAGGAGTAGGTTACGTGGTGCCGAAACGAATTTTATCATCAACAACAACAGTAACCTCACAAAACGCAATACGTTCACTCACCTGTCACGTAGGGATTAGTACGATCAAACTGCCTGCGAAGACTCTGCTTATCACAGAATAAAAGCTTTACAAAATTGTTAAGGCTTTCGTGGCCACTTGTTGACAAACTGCCTATTGGCTTCTGTCTCGGGTTCTTCGGCCGACGTTCATGTAATGATCTTTCTGACGTTTCGCCAGCACGAGTGGCTGGCATTGTCAAAGCTTCACCCTCCATTGCCGGTGGTGAACTGGAGGCGAGCTCGCGGCCGCAGGCTATATGTACCTGGCGCGCCAACGTCCGAGGGCTTCTCCGCGGTCATTTCCGGTGCGGTTCTCCTCTTGCTACCTGCGACGGTCGTTCGCTGCAGTACGGGAAGCCAGGATCCGTTTACCTTAAGGCTTTCCTCTTTCTTGTTGAAACTGTTCGCGTGTTTTTGGATTTCTACAGCTTCTCTGAACAAGCGCGTGTGATAGTGCTTCTCTACAGCCAGAACTTCCGTGTCGGCGAATTTTATAACGTGGTCGGTCTCATTCAGTGCGTGCTCTGCCACGGCCGATTTCTCCACCTGCCCCAACCTGCAATGTCGCTTATGCTCTTTGATCCTGGTATTAATGGATCGTCCAGTCATTCCGACATAAACTTTTCCGCAAGTGCAAGGTATGCGGTATATTCCCGACATTGCAAGTGGGTCTCTTTTCTCCTTCGCCGATCTAAGACACTCTTTGATCTTCCTTGTCGGTTTGAAAATCGTCTTTACGCCATGTTTGCGCAATATACGGCCGATTCTGTCCGTCACTCTGGGAATGTATGGCAGAAAGGCCGTACCCGACATTTCTTTTTCTGGCTCCTTACTTCCCCGAGTGTTTGGCTCTGTTACACTTCTGATGTAATTTGTGGAGTACCCATTGCTCCTCAGAACAGTTTCCAGGTGTTGCATTTCTCGTTTGAGGTGTTGAGGCTCACATATTCGTCCTGCTCTCGTTACGAGCGTACTAATCATGCCTCTTTTCTGGCTCGGGTGGTGGTTTGACAGTTTGTGCAGGTATCGGTCTGTGTGTGTCGGTTTTCGATACACGCTGTGTCCCAGGTTTTCGCCGTCCCTTGTGACCAGGACATCTAGAAATGGCAGTTTCTTGTCCTTTTCTACTTCCATGGTAAATGTTATGTTGGCATGGAGGCTATTCAAGTGTCTCAGGAATTCACCGAGCTGTTCTTCACCATGGCTCCACACCACGAAAGTATCATCGACGTACCTGTACCACACCTTAGGTTTGCAAGTCGCCGAGTCCAGTGCCTGTGCTTCGAATTGTTCCATGAAGAAGTTGGCCACCACTGGACTGAGAGGACTACCCATGGCGACGCCTTCCAGCTGTTCGTAGAAATCGCCATTCCACGTGAAATAGCTCGTGGTGAGACATGCATGGAAGAGCTTTTTGATGTCTTGCGGGAACATGGAACCGATGTGCTCCAGAGCGTCGCTGAGTGGCACTTTCGTAAATAGCGAAACAACATCAAAACTGACCAGGATGTCGTTTGGCGCAAGTTTCAGTTTCCTCAGCTTCTCAATGAAATGTCCTGAGTCCTTAATGTATGTGTCGGTCTTTCCCACGTGTGGCTGGAGCAGAGAGGACAAGTGTTTCGCCAGTTTATACGTTGGTGAGCCAGGAGCGCTAACGATCGGTCTCAGTGGAACGTTGTTCTTATGGATCTTGGGTAATCCATACAGCCGAGGTGGTAGGGCTTCTGTGTTGCGCAGGTTTCTCTGTATGTCCGCCGGCAGAGAAGACGCCTTGATTAATCGATTCGTATTCCGAGTGATACGCTGCGTCGGATCTGCGCTTAGTTTTCGGTACGTCGTCGGATCTAATAGGTCTCGGATCTTTTGCTCGTAATCTTCGGTCTTCATTACGACGGTCGCATTCCCCTTATCGGCAGGCAGTACCAATATACTCTTGTCGGCGTTGAGATTCTTAATGGCTTGTACCTCTTCTTTCTTCAGGTTGCAAGCTGGTGGTTTTGCTCGGCGCAGTATCCTGGCTGTTTCAGTGCGTATTTCCTCTGCCCTTTCACAAGGAAGGGTCCGAATGGCTGCTTCGGTGTTGGCAATGATGTCCTCCATAGGTATAGTTCTCGGGATGATAGCGAAATTCCCTCCTTTTTGAAGGACTGACACTTCCTCTTCGGTCAATTGTCGTTCAGTGAGGTTGACCACTGTGTGTGACATGTCGGGAATCGCCTTGTCGGTCTGCTTCCGGCATCTTTCAAACTTTTTCTTTTGCCGCTCGGTGCAGCGCTCGAGTTCGTTCTGCATGCTCCTGTGAGTGATGCTGTCGATCTTGTCCCAGTCGTCTCTATGCATTCTGCTACTTAGTTGATAGAAAATGTCCAGAAGTTCCTGATCCGTTCTTGCCAAGTCTCTCCGTGTTGTATGTATTCGCTCACGAAGAAAAGCTCGTTCCATTCTGTCGTAGATACGATGTGCTTGGGCGGTGGTGAATAGGCGCTTGCATCTCACGAACTTCGGTGTAGCACATTCATCTCGGCACCGTGACAGAAAGGCGAGAGAGGACATCAGTCGCGCTTTTTTCTTCCGTCGTTGGTCAAGGCGTCGGTACAATCTGCAAATCTCCTCCCCGTAGAGGCGTAATACAAAATTGTTAAGGCTTTCGTGGCCACTTGTTGACAAACTGCCTATTGGCTTCTGTCTCGGGTTCTTCGGCCGACGTTCATGTAATGATCTTTCTGACGTGCAGATTGTACCGACGCCTTGACCAACGACGGAAGAAAAAAGCGCGACTGATGTCCTCTCTCGCCTTTCTGTCACGGTGCCGAGATGAATGTGCTACACCGAAGTTCGTGAGATGCAAGCGCCTATTCACCACCGCCCAAGCACATCGTATCTACGACAGAATGGAACGAGCTTTTCTTCGTGAGCGAATACATACAACACGGAGAGACTTGGCAAGAACGGATCAGGAACTTCTGGACATTTTCTATCAACTAAGTAGCAGAATGCATAGAGACGACTGGGACAAGATCGACAGCATCACTCACAGGAGCATGCAGAACGAACTCGAGCGCTGCACCGAGCGGCAAAAGAAAAAGTTTGAAAGATGCCGGAAGCAGACCGACAAGGCGATTCCCGACATGTCACACACAGTGGTCAACCTCACTGAACGACAATTGACCGAAGAGGAAGTGTCAGTCCTTCAAAAAGGAGGGAATTTCGCTATCATCCCGAGAACTATACCTATGGAGGACATCATTGCCAACACCGAAGCAGCCATTCGGACCCTTCCTTGTGAAAGGGCAGAGGAAATACGCACTGAAACAGCCAGGATACTGCGCCGAGCAAAACCACCAGCTTGCAACCTGAAGAAAGAAGAGGTACAAGCCATTAAGAATCTCAACGCCGACAAGAGTATATTGGTACTGCCTGCCGATAAGGGGAATGCGACCGTCGTAATGAAGACCGAAGATTACGAGCAAAAGATCCGAGACCTATTAGATCCGACGACGTACCGAAAACTAAGCGCAGATCCGACGCAGCGTATCACTCGGAATACGAATCGATTAATCAAGGCGTCTTCTCTGCCGGCGGACATACAGAGAAACCTGCGCAACACAGAAGCCCTACCACCTCGGCTGTATGGATTACCCAAGATCCATAAGAACAACGTTCCACTGAGACCGATCGTTAGCGCTCCTGGCTCACCAACGTATAAACTGGCGAAACACTTGTCCTCTCTGCTCCAGCCACACGTGGGAAAGACCGACACATACATTAAGGACTCAGGACATTTCATTGAGAAGCTGAGGAAACTGAAACTTGCGCCAAACGACATCCTGGTCAGTTTTGATGTTGTTTCGCTATTTACGAAAGTGCCACTCAGCGACGCTCTGGAGCACATCGGTTCCATGTTCCCGCAAGACATCAAAAAGCTCTTCCATGCATGTCTCACCACGAGCTATTTCACGTGGAATGGCGATTTCTACGAACAGCTGGAAGGCGTCGCCATGGGTAGTCCTCTCAGTCCAGTGGTGGCCAACTTCTTCATGGAACAATTCGAAGCACAGGCACTGGACTCGGCGACTTGCAAACCTAAGGTGTGGTACAGGTACGTCGATGATACTTTCGTGGTGTGGAGCCATGGTGAAGAACAGCTCGGTGAATTCCTGAGACACTTGAATAGCCTCCATGCCAACATAACATTTACCATGGAAGTAGAAAAGGACAAGAAACTGCCATTTCTAGATGTCCTGGTCACAAGGGACGGCGAAAACCTGGGACACAGCGTGTATCGAAAACCGACACACACAGACCGATACCTGCACAAACTGTCAAACCACCACCCGAGCCAGAAAAGAGGCATGATTAGTACGCTCGTAACGAGAGCAGGACGAATATGTGAGCCTCAACACCTCAAACGAGAAATGCAACACCTGGAAACTGTTCTGAGGAGCAATGGGTACTCCACAAATTACATCAGAAGTGTAACAGAGCCAAACACTCGGGGAAGTAAGGAGCCAGAAAAAGAAATGTCGGGTACGGCCTTTCTGCCATACATTCCCAGAGTGACGGACAGAATCGGCCGTATATTGCGCAAACATGGCGTAAAGACGATTTTCAAACCGACAAGGAAGATCAAAGAGTGTCTTAGATCGGCGAAGGAGAAAAGAGACCCACTTGCAATGTCGGGAATATACCGCATACCTTGCACTTGCGGAAAAGTTTATGTCGGAATGACTGGACGATCCATTAATACCAGGATCAAAGAGCATAAGCGACATTGCAGGTTGGGGCAGGTGGAGAAATCGGCCGTGGCAGAGCACGCACTGAATGAGACCGACCACGTTATAAAATTCGCCGACACGGAAGTTCTGGCTGTAGAGAAGCACTATCACACGCGCTTGTTCAGAGAAGCTGTAGAAATCCAAAAACACGCGAACAGTTTCAACAAGAAAGAGGAAAGCCTTAAGGTAAACGGATCCTGGCTTCCCGTACTGCAGCGAACGACCGTCGCAGGTAGCAAGAGGAGAACCGCACCGGAAATGACCGCGGAGAAGCCCTCGGACGTTGGCGCGCCAGGTACATATAGCCTGCGGCCGCGAGCTCGCCTCCAGTTCACCACCGGCAATGGAGGGTGAAGCTTTGACAATGCCAGCCACTCGTGCTGGCGAAACGTCAGAAAGATCATTACATGAACGTCGGCCGAAGAACCCGAGACAGAAGCCAATAGGCAGTTTGTCAATAAAAGCTTTGTTACTGGTGTCTTGTGAGAGTTCCTCAACCTCTAATTTCGGAATCTCAAAATTTGTCTGTGTACGTCCTCAGTGAGACAGGTGATGCATTGGTTTAAATGATGATGATCGATAGTGAAATTCGCTTTGACCAGTAAAGATTTTGTTTTCTGTGATCTTCCTAAATGACCTCCGGAAAATGACAGCCGCGCGGAGTAGCCGTGCGGTTAGAGGCGTCATGTCACTAATCATGCGGCTCTCACGCCGGAGGTTCGAGTCCTCCCTCGGGCATGGGTGTGAGTGCTGTCTTTAGAGTTAAGTTAGTTTAAGTAATGTGCAAGTCTAGGGACCGGTGACCTCAGCAGTTTGGCCCCTTAGGAATTCACACACATGTTAACATTTGAAAATGACAAAGTAGTGCTTCACAAAGGCCTAGTTGATTTCCTACATCCTATCCGTGTCCAACCCAAGTTGTCGCTCGGTCTCTACTGACCATGTCGTCGACGGGACGTCAAACCATAAACTTCCTTCCTTCCGAATAGCTTACACAATTCCTGTGGACACACCACATCGTTCAGTTACCACGGAGAAGCGGTGTGAAGGGTTTTCGAAACCAGTTGTGAGGAAGGTGGAGGCAAGGCTTAGTTTTATTTTATTATTCATTTTACAATGGTTGCGATGTCTGAGACTGTATAAATTTAATTCTAGCCTTCATCATCGTCATCATCATCATTTATTTATCATCCACTGTTGGATATGGGCCTCTTCCAGGCTTCTCAGTACAAACTGAGCGAGGTGGTAAGCCAGTGGACTGGCATACTCCATCACGGCGGTTTAAAACCGAGTCCACACATAAAGAATTTTGATTTTCCGTCGTTCTCCTAAATCGCTTTAGGCGAATTCTGGGATGGTTCCTTGAAAAGGGTAGGAATTATTCCCTTCCTCACCCTTCTCCAATTTGCGCTTGTGCTCCGTCTCTAATAACCTCGCCATCGACAGCTGAAAGCTAATCTTCCTTCCCTCCTATTCTCCAGGAGTCTTTATCAAACTCTGCTCTGCCTGTTTCCTTACGCTGCGAACCAATCCGACAATAGGTCGTCCTCAGGTCTTTCCTTATCGCGGAGAATCCCACTCAGAAACTTCTCAGTGCACCTACCACAATTTCATCTCGCTAAATGCGCTGCCTATAGCCATTTCAACTTCGTAAGAGTCACTACCGCGTTCTTAGTTTCTAACTTTAGGCTTATAGATTCGTTCGTTTTCATATACATTATTTTTATGTCCCTTATGCATTTTTCCGTTGATGATAATGGAAAGTTCAGTTGCTGAATTTTTAGCGCATTTGACATCCACGTTGCTGACTTAACATATTTTTAAATAGTGAACCTTAGGTTTTTCGCTTTGTACAAAAAAGGACAAAGCAAAACGTAAAATGCAACACACCAATCGGAAATAACACTCAACTAGACTATAGTATCCAGAAGAACTGTCCGTACAGCGTAATGTGCGGCGCGCTGTCTAGCAAGAGAGGCAAGTGAGCCAGATGCCGATCGAATGCGTGCTGCGGATTAACGACGTTCTCCTGGTTCACCAGCCAGACTGAGTGTGGTTTCTAAGCGGCTTTCCGCGTTCGTTTAGGCTGATGTTAAGCTGGTCCCTAATCTCCGCCTCAAAAATACTACACAGAAACAGATAAATTATAACACGTAGAATAAAGCTCACACGATTCACAAGTACATGGTACACACAACTCCCTCCCTTATGTTAAGACTATAGGAACCGGTACGGCGGCCATACTCATAGTTAATCAAAAATAAATTTGCCGAATCATTCTTAAAGTGAAAGGTACCTTAAAAATTTTCTTTGTGAGACATAAGCTTATAGACTTAGTATTCACAAGGGTTGTAGGAAAGTGTACCGCAAATGTTGAGGAAATCTCTTAAAAGACTATAGAGCGACTTGTCCTAGACCACAGGACTAATGTTTCGATTTTTGTCAGTTCGGCCTAACGGAAAACGACGATTAAATTCGGACATGTGCTTCTAGGCCGCACAGAAGTGTACGAGAGATGCTAAAGGAACTTAACTGGGAATCGCCGGAATAAGGACGACACTGTTGTAGCGAGACTCTATTGAGTAAATTTAAAAAACTGATATTCGACATATGTTTGTGCAACGGTCTTGCTGTTTAGTTTATTTATCTCGCGTGTGTGTAATAAGATGAAGACAAGAGACACTAAGTCATGTACTATTAATCTATCGCTTCTTCTAAGAATGGAATAGTACGAGGAGTGACTACTTCTGTTGAGAAATAACTTCCTTCATACGCTGTACGGAGGCTTCACAGTATGTAGGTGAAGTCACTTGCTGATTTTTTGTTTTTTTTTTATCACTGAATCGATTAGATCTTTTTGTATTTCAGAAGGTGCGATACGTTATCTAAGGGATGATAAGAAAGACTATTTTCGCGTACTGAATTCATATCGACATTGAGACAGTAAAGTACAAAATTTTTAACGCACTTGTCGTGTATTCTCTCGAAGCTGCATACGTGACAAGCAGAATGCATGCTGCTGTTGGATCTAGTGCCCAACTGGTATATCTCTCACCTGCGGACCGCAATCTTTCAATCTAGCTAACGATGTATGCCTGACGGACCAAGTTATCATCTTGACACCAAGGCATTTCTTTACTTGCAGTCTATAGAGACTATTCTGGTAACTAACATAAGATTTATTTTAATACCAATATCTGTAATGATTGACTTCCATTGAACCTCCGAACTTTGACTCGCCACAGGCTCGATAGGTTACGTTAATATACGAATATTTGTTCTGGTTCGAGCAGCAAAGATTTTCAGATATAAGTTAATTTTCTTCGCCTTTCCGGTTCATTAAACTTTCTTATCTTTTCTGTTATCATTACGCGCTATCTCCGGTTATGAAGGCGCAGTTTAAACATAAATACATTGGTGACCGTTTAGTGGATATCCTTGTTATGACATTGTTCCATGAAGCCCTTTCATCTTCATGCAGGTGATGTTCTGTCATGTGGAAAGACAAGCGGAGGTTCCTTGAGATTAGTTAAAATGCATTATGCATTGCTATCGAATAAAATCTCAATATAGGCTCATGAAATGGGCCGCGGCGTTTTTAATAAAAACGGCTTGACACATTGTAAAAGGTAGTTGCAGGTGTGAATATGGAGATAATATCATCAGAAAATTGTTTCGAAATGCAAGAAGACCTGTAGGTGATCAGTGCTTTGTGTGAACACGTCAGCTGACACTCAACATAATGTGATGTAGGGAATAAGTAGAAGAAAAGATTAGAGTTTTACTTATTAATTTCATCATCGTCGATCGATCACTTGTAGAATCATTCTCATCCGTCAGAGACCCATATTGAAAGATGTGACGTGGAACGACCACGTCAGTATAGTTCTGGGTAAAGCCTATGTCGGACTGAAATTGATCGGCGGATTACAGCACATACAGTATATCCACGAAAGGAGTAGCTTAAAAATCTCTTGTTACATATATTCTTAAGAACTGTTAGTCAGCCTGGAACCTACAGCAAGTTTAAGTCACGGAAGGGGTCGGTGTGGTCCATAGAAGAATTGCCCAATTTGCGCTGCTTTGTTTCGATAGAGAGAGAGCATCTTAAAAATACTGAACAACCATAGGTGGAAAACGTTACAGGAGAAACAATGTGCACACATAAAAACTTTCTGTCAAAATTCCGAAGCTGCATGATGAGAGAATAAGCATTTCACTTTCTTCCACATGCATTTATCTTGGTTATTATAACAATAAAAAGGCAGAAATTCCACAATCCATCGACGAAAAAAACAGAAGGTATGAGCGAAATAGGTGAACCATGTATTCTCTTCCACGCACCGTGAGGAATACAAATGTCGATGTAGAAGTGATTTAAATTACGACCACCGAGCAGATCTGTCCTCCGATAGTACCTGATCAAACGCTCCGCAAGCCATTGTACTTGCGTTGAACAGGATACTTAGGACCAGTGGTAACGATTTTCTGTGCTCTTCAATTCTCGTATGAACCGAGGGAAAAATGACAGGGTTTCTTTCCTCTGTACGGGCGTGATCTTTGTTACATTCCCATGATTGCTACGCGACATCTAAAACGCATTTTAAAAAGATTCATCAGATTTCACGAGACTATAGATTCTACATTAATGAAGGTAGGAACTTTGGATGAATTTTAAGTTATGTGTCCTAACAAAAGCCGGCTGGAGTGGCCGTGCGGTTCTAGACGTTACAGTCTGGAACCGAGAGACCGCTACGGTCGCAGGTTCGAATCCTACCTCGGGCATGAATGTGTGTGATGTCCTTAGGTTAGTTAGGTTTAATTAGTTCTAAGTTCTAGGCGACTGATGACCTCAGAAGTTAAGTCACATAGTGCTCAGAGCCACTTAAGCCATCCTAACAAAAAGTTTGTCTATGCACCAGTTGTAAGTTTCCGGTTCATGAGGCTGCCTGTGTGGGGTCTCCCCCATAGAGCTAGGTCTTTACATTATATGTGTCGATTTGAGATTGCGATAACGCAGCAACAAAAGGCGTTTTGCGCTCTTCATTGCAAAAGTTGCAATTCAGTCGCGACTGTGAGGTGTGATTTAAGTCGACAGTACGGCAGTGCGCCCTCTACAGCTCAAAGCATTTGACGATGATACCAGCGGTTCCAACACATTGTTTTTATGACGGGAACCCCACAGATTGCTCACCTATGCTCGTTAAATACGTAGAGCGCATTCAGCTGAATTTTGCACGTAGTTCACACTGCCAGCTGGAGTACGCTATTCCTAATATGGGTATCTGGAGTGCTTCGCAGCCACACGACGTGTATGTTTCAAGCCATGCACGATTCACGATGGTGATCAACAACAACATTAGAGACCTTAGTTTCTCCCGGCATATACACGGCAATGAGAACTTGAACCACTTTTTAGAACACCTGAATTCAATCCACCCGAACATTCATTTCACGGTGGAGGTGGAAAAGGATGGCTATCTTCCCTTCCTTGATGTGTTGGTCAGGATAAAGGTGGGTGGTACGTTGGGACATGCCGTTAATAGGAAACCTATTCACACTGACGTTTCTCTCTGGCCCAACGTGAACGGGTACTTCGTACCTTGGTTTGCAGGGTCCATGTCACCTCGGATCCTGACAGTTTGTCAGCTGAGTTAGGCCATCTATAAGTCACCTTTCGTCAGAATGATTATAGCGAAAGACAGATTAGATGTGCGTTGCAGTATCGACAAACTGTGCACTGGGTGAGTGATGATAATACCGAGGTGGCACCAAAATCTACGGCTTTTTGCCTTACGCAGGGAGCACTGCGAACAGGATTGGTCGTATTTTGCGGAAATATAATGTAAAGTATGTTTTTCGAGCACTATCTAAGATCAGGGTCCTTTCAGGATCCGTAAAGGATGATCTTTCTTAGCGTAACGAGGGTGTCAACCGTATTCCTTGCAGTTGCGGAATGTTGTATATTGGTCGGACTATCAGCGCTGTGGAGGACAGGTGTACTAAGCATAGATGACACAAACGCTTACAATATCCGAGCAAATCCGCCATTGCAGAACATTGTCTAGGCACCGATCATCCTGTAGAATTTAACAAGGAGATTTTGGCATGCACTTCCACATATTGAGATAGTGTTATTAAGGAAGCTGTTGAAATTAATTAAGCAAGTAACCTTATGAGTATATATGGTGGTTTTTGTTTAAATTCTGCGTGGAATCCTGCTCTCAGTTGCCGGCCGCGGTGGCCGCGCGGTTCTGGCGCTGCAGTCCGGAACCGCGGGACTGCTACGGTCGCAGGTTCGAATCCTGCCTCGGGCATGGGTGTGTGTGATGTCGTTAGGTTAGTTAGGTTTAAGTAGTTCTAAGTTCTAGGGGACTTATGACCTAAGATGTTGAGTCCCATAGTGCTCAGAGCCTGCTCTCAGTTGTCAGGAAAACTGAGTCATAGAGTTTATGGTACCTGACCCGTTTGTCATTAATTTCACTATCGATAACTTCTGACGTCGGTCATCTTTATATATTTATATGGATATGGTGTCTGTTCTTTCGGACATGTCCGGGACTCGAACCCGGGATCTCCTGCTTACATGGCAGACGCTCCGTCCATCTGAGCCACCGAGGGCACAGTGGATAGTGCGACTGCAGAGACTATCTCGCGCACGCCTCCCGCGAGACCCACATTCTCACCTTGTACGCCCACACACTACATTCGTAGTGTCCCACCCCGACGCACTCATTACTCGTGGAAGACACTATTACCAAGTCCCGTAAGAGTTCGGGGAATATGTGTGCATCCGCACAGAAGAAGAATGGTGGCTCATGGCCGGTATTGCCAGAACTATATACTTATATGGATATGGTGTCTGTTCTTTCGGACCGATATTTCAAATTCGCTTGAAAATGGCTGGGTGTGCTCCTGTCGAAATATCGGTAGTTGTCGACGACGACACCCTGCGGTATTCCCGTAAGTTACTTGAACATCACTAGAGCTTTGCGAATTCATTCAGGGCATGGAGGTGGAAGATACGTTTCCTTTCGTGTTTAGTGCTCATTGATGAAGCTACGTTCCATTTATGCGGAAACTGAGCCACCACAAGTTAAGAATAAAGGGAACGCAGTTGCCAGAAACGGTAATTGGGAATGAGAGAGCCTCTCCAAATCCTCAGGTTTTTTCCTTGCGAAAATGACTTTTACTTGACTTATGTACCTGAAAACGTTGAAGATCTGGCTTTTTCCACAACTGTGAAGCACCCCAACACTGGTGCCTGCGCTGGGAACATTTCTTAATAAAAGTTGCCTCAAAGACAGGAGGAGATCGTAAGGACCTTACGGACCTCAGGGTCAGTTACTTTTTTGTGGGAGTTCGTGAAGCAGTGCATTTATGTCCCACCTCTTCCAAAAACTTTGGGTGCACTGCGATGCCGTATAGCAACAGCACTGAACGCATTAGCTCCAGATCTGAGATGTAGTTGTAACAAGTACCCCAAGGAGGTTATATGTGCGTGCACATAACAAAATGTACCCTTACCAGATCGGATGGTTGTTCTGAAAATAAAAATTTATAGTCCTTCGCATGAGTTGGAATTCACCCCATGCTTCTACCTTCATTGATGTGGAAGATATGGTCTTGCGAAAGCGAAGGAATCTTTTTGTATCAACCCGTGCAGTGATGACGGCATAACGGCCACACAGTCTTCGTCGAATACAAGTTAAAGATGATATTTTCGTCAGTACTTAGTCGGCAGTGCTCCCGTAGTACAGCAGATACGGAACTTGTGTGGCAGAGCGAGCAGATACAAAGCCTCTAGGAAGCTGCCGCTGCGGTCTCGTCTTGACAGCTTTGTTCCTGGCTGAGACAGCGCTTCCTCCGTACTCTGTAATTTGCTCTCTGCTAATTTGCGATCAAAGTTAGCTGAATATTCTGCGCAAGGAACTGAATATGCACGTCTTGCCTGTCAGTTACGAAATAACACATCTCGGTCACACTCTCTTCCTGTTCTAATATATTACGTTCGTCTTTACGTACTTTACGTAGAAATTTTAAGTCGGTATTATACAGGATAGCTCAGGAGAAATTTTATGTATTTGATTAGATGAGAAATTTATCTTCGAGTGAAGCGACTCATGGAAATGAGTTCAGTTCTCGTTGGGTACGGGGTAACGGGTATATGAGTTTAACACTTAAAGTATTGCCCTAATGAGGAACGCTTACATGGACGCATTGCTGAATTCGTCTATTAGGAAACAAACTAATGCCTTCAAACGGTGTAAGCTGAATCTTCAAAAATTCCACCACAGACTTCTATACACCTTTAAGATATCGCGTAATGTTACGAGGGGCGTTAAACAAGTAATGCGACAAATTTTTCTCTCGGCCACTTTCGGTGAAAATATGCGGTATTTGTTGCGGGACATCGTGGAATATCCCCACTTCAGCCCTTATAGTTTCATGACGTTCTGATAGGTGGCGACGCTATACGTAGCCTTCAAAATATCTGCAGCGGAGGAGCATTCCAAGCAGAGAGCTGTCATTGGGTTTCTCTTGGCGAAAGATCAGAGCACCGCAGATATTCATAGATGCTCGCAGAAGGTCGCACAAACCAGTCCGATCTCCCACATACCGGCTGGCCGCACACAGCTGTGAGTCCTGTAATGTTGGAACGTGCGGACACTCTCGTTCGAGGTGACCGACGGATCACAGACAAACACCTCACTGCTCATCTGAACGTCTCTGTTGGTAGTGCAGACACTCTTACCTACCAGTTGGGATACTCAAAAGTGTGTGCCCGGTGAGTTCCTACGCTCCTAACAGGACTACTTAAACCTAACTAACCTAAGGACATCACACACATCCATGCCCGAGGCAGGATTCGAATCTGCGACCGTAGCGGTCGCTCGGTTCCAGACTAAAGCGCCTAGAGCCGCTCTCGGCCACACCGGCCGGCTTTCGGTGAAAGGTACTTCGCTTTGGGCGTTCTTTCTGTACCGTGCAAAGACACACACTGGAATCAGTAAGTTAGTGGAATACCATAGCAGATAATAGCATAATGTGTTCGATCTTTGGACACATGCAGAATCGAAACTGTTGCCATCTAGATACCTGTCGCCTTTGGAGTGAGAGACGTCATGTCGACTGTCGCGTGTGAGCCTAAGGGAGAAATGACTATCTGTATGTCTCGTTACTACTTTTAAACCCTCCTATTTTAAAGTCACCAAACACGAGATAAACGATGTGGTCAATAAAACAGTTGCACAGTATTTCTATTCCTATTTTCTGGCAGCAGTTCTCTGAATTCTTCCGATGTCTGTTATCTGGCGTGCATGTTAACGGTTCCAAACGCTGGAAACGTATTTCAGATTTGTACAGACTGACAATTTGTATGTAGTTCTTTGTAGATATTTGCTACACTTTCCCATAAATCTCTCAACAAATCTAAGTGTTCCATTCACCTTCCAGACCAAGAATTACAAGTGTTCGTCCCATTTTATATCGTTTCGTAGTAAAAACCCTCGATATTGAAACTGTACTACAGGCTACTACTAATACAATAATTGGATACTATCAGAATTGTTCTCTTTGTTATAGGCCTTATCTTACATCTACCAACACTTAAAGAAAGCTGCAATTTAGTACTCCACTGCAAATACTGTCCTAAGTGTTACACATTTCCTTGCAATCACCGAAGGACGATAACTTCCTCTATGCAGCAGCATCGTTTGCAAGGAATCTTTGAGCTCTGCTGGCCCTGTCCGCTATGTCGTGTATGCACACTGACAGCAGTGAATTTGACTGAAAATTATTGAGGATTCACGAATTGCCCTTTTTACTGTTTGCTCAAGTTGCTATTAAGTTTTCTTTATGGTATCACTGCATCCTCTTTCGTAGCGAGCTGCAGTGAAATTCTGCCGATTATCTTCCCGCGCTGGATTTAAAGGGTATTTCAAGCTTTTTACTGATGAAATTTCATCAGCTGGACGGTTAAAATGCAGCGATAACGTTAATCTGTATAATGAACACACGCTTTATGGCACATGGAAGCGAGCTCGCCGTGCTGGGAGCCTGCTGATGAATATGCCGCGATGTTTGCCTCCGACGATATCGACAATTCTACTAACATTCCTCCATGTCAGTCATCACCTTAATATCTGGTAGTATGAGTGCATTTATTGACCCCTGGATGACGTGATCTTGGCGTAATTCTGCTGCAATTACAGAAATAGTACCAGCACGGCATTAGTGAAAATATCAGCGCAGCAAGAGTTGCGGACGTCAATTTCTGACGGTGACGACAGAGCGAATCGTCGAAAGCTAGTGGTACCACTCAAACATAATGCGATAGAACGACCGAGATAATTTTTTACCAGAATATCGTCTCGGAGAAACTACGTTCCCATGTAGTAATCTCTGTTTTCTTAAAGTCAAAACAAGATTGAACTTTTCCATATTTTATCACCTCGTCTTTCTCGACATTCTCGATTCATCCATCAAGGAGGATCCTAACGACTTCCATCTTTTCGATTAACTTCTTCATGTTGATGATCATCAGCTCTCTTTTGGGCAGTATGGTCGCTGATGACTTGTTACTGGCTCGCTACCAGCAATACCAGTCCCTCCTGCTAGCGAAACGTCAGAGAAATCGTTAAACAAACGTCGGGCGAAGATCCTGAGACCCACGCTCTCACCATCATTATCGACGCTTTCGCAAATATCTTGTGTGTATGCAGCCAGGAGATCTAGAACACTTCACTCACGTCTTGCATCTCAGTTAAGTTATTCAAGGAAGCTGTATATAATGCATTCAGTTTAAATTCACAGGACATTTGTGGTCATTCGTAGTTTTCCTAGTCCATACTAGACAAACTAGTCATTTCTTACTGTTGTGGTTCAGTCCGTGGGTTGTGGTGCTATTGGATGTAGATTAACTTGGACTGACTCTACGACAGATGTGACTGAATATGGCGGCCGCTAGAAACTACTAATGTAAATCCCCAACTGCGATTCACTCTTTCAGTGTGTGTTCTCGTTAGGAGTGATTTTAAACCTCCTTAGGTTTAATCTTTCTTCTTGTTGCTGTAATCACTTTATGCCTCATGGAGTCTAATCTGTCTTTCCTATATACTGTCCAAGAGATCTTGAATGTTCCTTTGTTTTCTGCATTGGACATCAGCCACCTAGTAATATGCGTGGTTGACTGCTTTCTTGGAGGGAGACTGCTACACATTCATCGGTTGTTAATAACTGAAAGTTTAATATCCTCATGAACCATATTTAGTATTCTCACGGTTTTAATATTCGGTTCCTGAGACATCGGAGGCTTGGAGATGAGTATTTCCCTTAGCCTGAGAAACCATGTGCATACAAAGATTGGAGTATAAGGTATCGCTAACATCAAGGTAATCCGAAATGGAATATTAGCATCGCTGGACCAGTATGAGGAAGGAAATCGACGCTTGGTTTATTTAACGGCCCGCCCTGGTACTCTCCTCATCTGGTACTAGTAAACAGAAAAACACAGAAAACACAATGGCCGGACTGGTACTTGAATTGCACTGTTCTGTATACGAATTTAATGTGTTAATCGCCTTCGGAAAAGTTGAATACTGGACATCCGCCTGTAACAATTAAAGTAACTCAGACGTATTTGTGATGTCAAGCCGTATGTCATTGCCCTAGCGGGGTACGGCATGGTACCAAATCAATAAAAAAATTTCTGGTGCCAGTGTTTGTCAGAAGTCAGTGGAGCAATATTATTATTTTTTCGAAGTGATCTGTTTGTGTGCCCAGCGTGTCACGCCCGTGTGTGCGCTTTTTCGTCTAAACATTTTGTGCATGAGGACCCCTGGGGACGTATTATTACCGTCCACATTAATTTATCCATTTTGCATGGAAGTTTACAGCGCAAAAACTGCGCCGCGTGAAAGAATTTTGCCAGGTGAGAATACCGCGGGCGTGTTCGGCGCGCTGCGCAAATATGCTGTGCAGGCAGCCCGTAGCGTGCCGTTTGTTACGCGCGCTGCTGCTCTCGCTACATGGATGCGGTGCCCCGCACAATAACTACTGAATGTCGCGCGTCACCCGCTACATTGCTTACCAGCATACCACGACGAAATTGCAGGGCCATTTCGTTTTAAGTTATTTTCCTACTGTGGGAAATCATTTTAACGCCAATCACGGCTACCTTGCTTCACAACTAGCGAGGAGGTTCCCTTTCATGAGACTTTCTCACACTTCATTGAGCCGGCCGTTGTGGCCGAGTGGTTCTAGACGCTTCAGTCTGGAACCGCGTGACTGCAACGGTCGCAGGTTCGAATCCTGCCTCGGGCGTGGATGTGTGTGATGTCCTTAGGTTAGTTAGGATTAAGTAGTTCTAAGTTCTAGGGGACTGATGACCTCAGATGTTAAGTCCCAAAGTGCTCAGAGCCATTTGAACCATTATGACTCGGCTTTGTTTTCCACAGTAAAATACCTTTTACGCAATCCGTTAAAGACGGATTGAATGTTGAAGCTCGCTTTGGAATACTATAGACACTGGTGGGAACTAGCTAAATATCAGACTTACTCAAGGGAAGAATTTAACGTCACCGCCTCACTTTAAATGAAGTGAAGTTACGTAAAATATTGAGATATATAAATTTTGACTTGAAATAATTAGCAATGACGGCAACGTTAAAGAAAACTGGTTCCTCTTATCATGAATTACAGTTTCTTTGATTTGATTGTTAATGATTATACGTAAATTATTAAACAGTTTCAGTAGAAACTTTAAAATAGCTACGGCCCACAGTTAACTTGGAAGGCAGTTCCGGTAATCTATAAACTTACCGTGAAATTTAAGCTGTTTCCTTTCGGAACGGAACATGTAATTTATAATTTGACTTCGTGATGTAAAAATGATTGCAGGGTGTATCGGAATTTAAGGACCAAAATCGCTGCGCATGAAATGGCGCTTGAAAGTTAAGCGGATCAAAATAAAAGCTATGTTTTAAATATTCCACATTACTAACGTTGTGAGGAAAGGAATGGTATTTTAAATGAAATAAAAAATGAATTTAACAATATGTCTTCAAAGTCTCTCTCTCTCTCTCTCTCTCTCTCACACACACACACACACACACACATTTGGTCATAACTGCGACTAATCGATAGTGATGACGGGAAAACAAAAAATGTTGTCTGTGAACATATTGCTTTTATACGATTCCTTTACATTGAATTATTCCCGGAATCTGATTGATCATTTATGCTCCAGATAAGAATTAAAGCTGAACACCCAGCTAAATTAACATCGTGCCAAAGCTGACGCAATTCAGAATCGAGCAACCTAACAAAGCGAGCGAGCAAAAATAATCAGTGAGACCCTAAAAGTGAGATCAAGGATCCTTGTACAGTGATAATATAAATTACTTGTGTCGATAATCCGCGTCCATTTAGAGATTACATTTATGGGTACAGATCTGGTATCTGTGATACAGTTCATATATCCCTAAAGTTTTATACTTTTCGTTTTCGCACTTTACAGTGTCTGTTTTCACCTGTTTATAAGTTAAAACCTACGGCCGAGTAATGACTCTAACCTCAGGCGGGATGGGCCGCGCAATCCGTGACATGGCGCCTCAAACCACGCGGCCACACCGTACAGCGTAGCGGCATTAGCGGCAGACCAGAAGTCTGGGCTCAAATGGTTCAAATGGTTCAAATGGCTCTGAGCACTATGGGACTTAACTTCTGAGGTCATCAGTCCCCTAGAACTTAGAACTACTTAAACCTAACTAACCTAAGGACATCACACACATCCATGCCCGAGGCAGGATTCGAACCTGCGGCCGTAGCGGTCGCGCGGTTCCAGACTGTAGCGCCTAGAACCGCTCGGCCACTCCGCCCGGCCCAGAAGTCTGAATGTTCTGCGTTCGAGCCACGCCAGATTTTACCTGATCTTCCACTAAACCTCCGTATGATGATTCGTCAATCGCCGTTGAAGGTCCTTGTAAAAGCCCTGTCGCAAAACGCGGTGAACCTATATTTTCAGTGTAGAGAGTTTTTTTTTTTTTTCTCAGCGGTTATGAAGTGTTCACTGACAACCCAGTCACTTCCGGTATCGACATGAAGCTGTCTGCAGCACACCACGTAGGAAAGCTAACAAACTCGGCCCATTTCACGAATAGCGGACGCAGCTGCTTTCTGATGCAACAAAAGCAATACAAATATATTGTACATTATACAGTCATTTGACCTTTCGCACAGACTCCCATATGGAGGACACAGAAATAGGCGTCCATGACGCAGAATTGCAACTCAAAGAGTTGAAAACATATTAGTCGCCAGGACCGTATGAAATCCGAACTCGGTTTTAGAAGCAGTACTCTACGGCATTAGCCCATTATCTAGCTTGCAGCTATCGGAAATCTCTCGCCCAAT
Source organism: Schistocerca nitens (assembly GCF_023898315.1). Classification (NCBI taxonomy): domain Eukaryota; kingdom Metazoa; phylum Arthropoda; class Insecta; order Orthoptera; family Acrididae; genus Schistocerca; species Schistocerca nitens. Next base: position 268,488,891 of record NC_064616.1, read on the forward strand.
GCAAAGTCCTATGCGACTGGAAAAAACGCAGGAGACGCTTCGATATAAAAGTGGTAAAAGGACGGACCCGAAAATTTCAAACCAGTGTCCTTAACATCGGTTCGCTGCAGTATTCACGAACATATTCTGAGTTCGAATATAGTAAATCTGCTTTAGACGGAAAAGATTTTCCACAAATCAACACAGATTTAGAAAGCATCACTCTTGCGAAACTGATTTTACCCTTTTCTTATGTGATATCCTGCGAACTATGGATGAAGGCCAACAGGCAGGTTCCATATTCCTAGATTTTGAAAAAGCGTTAGACACGGTGCACGACTCCTCATTGTTAACGAAGGTGCGAGAATACGCAGTAGATTCCCAAATGTGTGTATGGCTCGAAAAACTCTTAAGGAAAAGAACCCAGTACGTTATCCTTGACAGCAAGTGTTCATCACTGACAGCAGTATCGTCAGGACCGCACAGGGAATTGTGACACAGACAATATTATTCTCTGTATACACAAATGATCTGACGTACGGGGTGAACAACAATTTGCTGTTGTGTGGTGATGATGCTTTGGTGTACGGGGGGGGGGGGGGGGGGGGTCGTCGCTGACTGACTGTAGGGAGATACAAGATAACTTAGACAAAATTTCTAGTTAGTGTGATGAATGGCAGTCATCTCTAAATGTAGAAAACTGTAAGCTGATGCAGATAGTAGGAAAAGCAATCACATAATGTTCGAATGCAGTGTTAGTAATGTGATCCCTGACACAGTCACGTCGATTAAATATCTAGCCGTAACGTTACAAAGCGATATGAAATGGAAAGAGCACGTACAGATTATAGTAAAAATGGTTCAAATGGCTCTGAGCACTATGGGACTCAACTGCTGAGGTCATTAGTCCCCTAGAACTTAGAACTAGCTAAACCTAACTAACCTAAGGACATCACAAACATCCATGCCCGAGGCAGGATTCGAACCTGCGACCGTAGCGGTCTTGCGGTTCCAGACTGCAGCGCCTTTAACCGCACGGCCTTTTCGACCGGCCTGATTATAGTAGGAAAGGCCAGTAGTCGACTTCGGTTTGTGGAAGAATTTTAGGAAAGTGTGGGCAGCTGTAAAGGAGACTGCGTATATAACACTAGTGCGACACAATCTTGAGTACTGCTCGAGTGTTTGGGATCCCCACCAGGACTGATTAACGGAAAACATGGAAGAAATTCAGAGCCGGGCTGCTATTTAGAGAACCGGCATTTGTAGTTGACTGCAGAACGATTCTACTGCCGCCAACATACAGTTTCGCGTATGGAGCACAAAGAGTAACAGAGTAACAGAAATTAGGGCTCATACGGAGGCATAAAGACATTCGTTTTTCCCTCGCTTTATAAGCGAATGGAACTCGAAAGGAAATGACTAGTAGTGGTACAAGGTACCCTCCGCGTCTTTCCATATGCTGGCCGCAGAGTATGTATATACATGTAGACTACAAGAAAATATATTCAGACATCACTTCAAAGCGATGCGCTTGTGAATGGATTGATAAAGAAATATTCATTTCGTCACTCTTCCTTATTATATCTCACCCTAAATGTAACACTATTATTATTATTATTATTATTATTATTGCTCATTTCCGAAGAAGCGTGATTATTAGCAGCGATACAAATGTTTGGCGGTAGATAAGACGAAGTTTGCGAGGCTGTAAAGCAGTCCGGTAAGCCTTAAGGGCAGACGTACGGCAAAATTGCGAAAAAATTCGAATTTTGAATTGCTCAATTTATTAGATTGATTCTTTAAGAATAACGTCGTAAAGTTTCATTATCGAATTCTGGCTAGAACTGTGTCTTAAAAAAGTTTGTTTGGGCGTCTGCGCTTGCCGCGCCCCATCTTTCTGTGCCGTGATCCACACCTTCTATACGCTAGAACTTTCTTGTTCTTTAATTTGCCGTTCACACAATCGAAACGAACTGTAGATGAGTCTAGAAGGCTGTGAGAAAAATAATCCATTGATATACAAGGTGGTTGAAACAATCGAAACGGGTAGAGGATAGACAAAATTGTACAGCTAATGGCACAGACATGCTTTTTCCAAATTATTTAACAGCTCTAGACAATCAACTACGAAGAGCGCTATCTTTATAACGAAATTAGAATCATATATTGATATCCTCAGCTGCTGACGGGCGTTGATATATATTACCGGGGACAGGTGTAAATGTGTGCCCCGACTGGGACTCGAACCCGGGATCTCCTGTTTACGTGGCAACGCTCTATCCATCTGAGCCATCGAGGGCACAGAGGATAGTGCGACTGCAGGGACTATCTCGCGCACGCCTCCCGCGAGGCCCACATTCTCACCTTATATGTCCACACACTACATTCGTAGTGCCCCTACCCAACACACTCATTACTCGTGGAAGGCATTTTTACCAAGTCTCGTAAGAGTTCGGGTAATATGTGTGCACCCGCACAGAAGAAGAAGGTTATGGCCGGTATTGCCAGAGCTATAGACTTATATGGATATGGTGTCTGTTCAAAATGGTTCAAATGGCTCTGAGCACTATGGGATTTAACTTCTAAGGTCATCAGTCCCCTAGAACGTAGAACTACTTAAACCTAACTAACCTAAAGACATCACACACATCCATGCCTGAGGCAGGATTCGAAACGGCGACCGTAGCGGTCGCGCGGTTCCAGACTGTAGCGCCTAGAACCGTTTGGCCACCCCGGCCGGCTATGGTGTCCTTGTCCGACAGAACAGACACCATATGCTTATAAGCTATCTTTATACGTCTCCCGGCCTTGGTACAAATTGTCATTCGTCGTTTCAGTTTGCATATATAGATCATAAATGTTTCAGACTTACAGAGGTCTCTGGAACCATATAGTTTCATTTGATACTGTAAAATGAATGAGCGTTGTGCAGGTAGGTTAACTTACGATGTTAGCAAACGACGCCATTCTCGAAACTTTCTTCCCGAGAACCTTAACGTGACGTGACAGTCCGTTGACGGCCTGTGTGAATGTCGCCATTAGAAATGCATTGTGGAACGTTTTGACGTCACGTGAAGGGTCAATATGAACTGGCCTTTAGTCGGTTGTGCCAACGGCGCTGTCCGGTGGCTGACGCTCTCGTATGTTATTCGGCAGGCTCAGAAAGCTCTGTCCCTCGAATTTTATCGCGCTAAAGGAATATTCGTTACGTGTACAGTCTTGTGAAAGAAGAGCAAAATCGGAGAGCCGTTGGTTGTACGCTTCCTTAGTATGTGTGGAGAACAATAGACGCGCAGCATGCTCGTATGACGTTGAGTGCGCTGGCGGGGTATGCAGTGGCAGCGCGCCGCCCACACGGCTGCCCGCGGCCCGGCGCCTATTTCCGGCGGCGGCACGCAAATTACTGCATTAATGGCTCACGTGGAAGCGCTTTCTCAGCAGTGGCTCTCTAGTTCGCAGACCGCCGGATGCAATTTACCTCTCCCGATCAAAGCAGCGCCAGCGACTCCCACCGTAGAAGCCCCTGCAACGGCCAACTAACTACTTGTTCTGCGGCAAAGTTTCCAGGTGTCACCCACGCTAACGTCGTTCGCGGGGAGCAGAATCGAATGCAAACGCGCGCTCTAGAGACGAACAGTGCGGAGCCAATTTCTGAGAGCAGTGGCGGCGAGATAATTGAGTGGACTTGGTCCACGAGGGATATGAGACTGCGGCGCTCCTGTAGCGAGAAATACGAGGCGTTTGTGCTTGATACTGAAACGCCTCTGAACACGTAGCCAAAACAATATGACCTCATTTACTTTGATTCGCACTACACGGTTCTTAAACCCATTTTGTCTTCAAATTCTTTCATTCGAATTCTCGTGTTGCAGTAAAAGGTCAGTATTCAGTCTAGTGAGAGAAATGATAACTTGAGGCAAAAAATTTCACTGGAAATATGCTGTGTTCACGATACATATAATGATACATTGGATGATGTCGGAAGCACCTATAGACTGTTGATGGACGATGCTGTTGCATTTACGGAAGGCACATGGTAAGAAAATTGAAGGTAAATGGAAGAGGACTTCTTGAGAAACATTTGGCGCAGTAACTGGCATTTGACCCTCACCACAAATAAATGCATCTTACTGTGGATAGAGAGAAAAGACGGCACATTAGCGTTTGATTACATTATAGACAGTAACTCATTGAAAACAATAAAACCATAAAACACGTAGTTGTAAGGGCGCCCGGAGCGATTTCAGGTGCAACGTACGTACAATACCAGCCAGAGTAAAATTCGCTGTAAGTGTTAAAAGGAAATTTCATCCACGAAGAAGGTAGGTTACAAAACCATCATTGGAGAGATTCTTAGTTACTTTCTGACAGACTGGGCACGTCATCAAGGATAACCTCTTATCACAATGTTTTCATTTCAGTCACGTCATTCGTTTATTTAGCGCTAGAGCGTAACTGAAATTATCAAACTATTTATAGGAGCACACAAAAAATTGTAAAGATTTGCATTACGCCTGCCTAAGAAACAGTCTCCATTAATTCCAAACTGTCTAAGTGTACACCACACATAACTTAAAATCAAAAAAATAGAATCGACGGCAACAGAGAATTTCATACCAAGTAAATACACACATAAAAAAAATTTTTGCATCACCTCGGTTCCGAGAGTTCCGGAACCTGTAAAGAACATTGGAACAAAGATCAACATAAACATCATTTCCGCCCTTTTTATTGCTCATGAAAACCACATACTGCATGTTGTACCACCAACAGCGAGACCTTCAGAGGTGGTGGTCCACATTGCTGTACACACCGGTACCCAATGGCACGTCCTCTTGCTCTGATGCATGCCTGTATTCGTCGTGGCATACTATCCATAAGTTCATCATGACACTGTTGGTCCAGATTGCCCCACTCCTTAAAGCCGATTCGGCATCGATCCATCAGAGTAGTTGGTGGGTCACGTCGTCCATAAACAGCCTTTTCTAATCCATCCCAGACATGTTCGATAGGGTTCATATCTGGAGAATATGCTGGCCACTCTAGTCGAGCGATGTCGTTATCCTGAAAGAAGTCATTCACAAGATGAGCACGATGGGGACGCGAATTGTCCTCCATGAAGACGAATGCCTAGTCAATATGCTGCCGATATGGCTGCACTATCGATCGGAGGATGGCATTCACGTATCGTAGGGCGCCTTCCATGACCACCAGCGGCGTACGTCGGTCGCACATAATGTCACCCCAAAACAGCAGGGAACCTCCACCTTGCTGCACTCGCTGGACAGTGTGTCTAAGGCGTTGAGCTTGACCGGGTTGCCTCCAAACACATCTCCGACGGCTGTCTGGTTGAAGAAATATGCGACACTCATCGGTGAAGAGAACGTGATGCCAATCCTAAGCGGTTGATTCGGCACGTTTTTGCGCCCATCTGTACCGCACTGCATGGTGTCGTGGTTGCAAAGCTGGCCATTGCCATGGACGTCTGGAGTGAAGTTGTGCATCATGCAGCCTATTTCGCACAGTTCGAGTCTTAACACGACGTCTTGTGGCTGCACGGAAGGCATTATTCAACATGGTGGCGTTGCTGTCAGGGTTCCTCCCAGCCATAATCCGTAGGTAGCGATCATCCACTGCAGTAGTAGCACTTGGGCGGCCTGAGCAAGACATGTCATCGACAGTGCCTGTCTCTCTGTATCTCTTCCATGTGCGAACAACATTGCTTTGGTTCACTCGGTGACGCCAGGAAACTTCTCTTGTTGAGAGGCCTTCCTGTTACAAAGTAACAATGCGGACGCGATCGAACCACCGTATTGACCGTCTAGGCATGGATGAACTACAGACAACACGAGCCGTGTAACTCCTTCGTGATGGAATGACAGGAACTGATTGACTGTCGGACCCCCTCCGTCTAATAGGCACTACTCATGCATGGTTGTTTACATCTTTGGGCGGGTTTAGTGACATCTCTCAGCAGTCACAAGGACTGTGTCTGTGATACAGTATCCACAGTCAACGTCTATCTTCAGGAGTTCTGGGAACTGGGGTGATGCAAAACTTCTTTTTGATGTTTGTGAATAAGAGACGGAACAGATCTCCGATGAAACACGAAACAGGTCGGGACACTGTTGTAGAAAACACTAAAATAGCTTGCCTTTCTTTTAAAAAAACATAAAATCTCTAATTTTGGCGTTGTTTTACAGAAACTCTAAATTCAGCGTGGACTTAAGTACGAGATGTTATTAACAGTTTCATGTCTGGCCGAAGTTCAAAAGAGATTTCTATCGTATGTTAAGTATACCAGCACCAAAACTCATTCAGTACCTTCAGAGCGCGAGAGCAATGGTAATGATACCGAAGACAGTGTTACTAAAGCGGAGTTACTAAACAGTGTTTTCTGAAATTTGTTCACCAAAGAAGACGAAGGAAATATTCCAGTATTCGATTAAAGTACAGCTGCCAGTATGAGATACTTACAAGTAGATATCCTCAGTATAGCGCAGGAACTTTAATCAAATAATAAACACAAGTCGTCCGGTCCAGATGGTATACCAGTTGACGTTTCTTGCGGAGTATGGTGATGAGATAGCTAAGTTTCTAATAATCATATACAACCACTCACTCGACGAAAGATCTGTATCTAAACACTGGAAAGTTGCACAGATCACAGCATTACACAAGAAAGGTAATAGAAGTAATCCTCGGAATTACAGACTCATGCTGAGGGAATTAGATTAGGAAACGAGGCTCTTCTAATTGTAGATGAGTTTCACTGTTTGAGCAGCAAAGTAACTGATGATGACCGAAGTAGAGAGGATGTAACATGAAGACTGGCAATGGCAAGGAAACAGTTTCTGAAGAAGAGAAATTTGCTTACATCGATTATAGATTGAAGTGTCAGAAAGTCTATTCTCAAGTATTTGGACGGAGTGCAGCCATGCATGAAAGTGAAACATAGTTTAGACGAGAAGAGAATAGAAGCTTATGAAATATGGTGCTACAGAAGAATGGTGAAGATTACATGAGTAGATCATTTAACTAATGAGGAGGAACTGAACTGAACTGTTGAGCAAAGAAATTTGCGGCACAACCTGGCTAGAAGAAGACGTCTGTTGGTAGGACACGTTCTGAGACATCACGGTATCAGTAATTTAGTACTGGAGGGAAGCGTGGTGGGTAAAAATCGTAGAGGGAGACCAAGAGATGAATACAGTAAGCAGATTAAGATGGATGTAAATTGCAGTAGTTACTTGGACCTGAAGAGGCTGGCACAGGACAGAATAGCATGGAGAGCTGCATCAAACCAGTCTTCGGACTGAAGACAGAAACAGTAACACGTCACTAACATCTGCTTTCTGTAGGATTCTGAAACGTATACTGTGTTCCAATATTACGAAATGTGATATATTGACACACACACTCAGTACGGATCAGAAATATTTTTTATGTAAAACACAACTGGCCCTTTATTCACACGAAGTAATGAATGGTGTCGACAGATCATCTCAAACTAATTCCATATTTCTAGATTTCCAGTGGCTTTTGACACCGTCCCTCACAAATAGCTTCTAAGCGAATATCGTTCCAATGGAGCATCTTCTCTGTTATGCGACTGGATTCGTGATTTCTAGTCAGAAAGGACACAGTTAATACACTACTGGCCATTAAATGTGCAACACCAAGAAGAAATGCAGATGATAAACGGGTATTCATTGGACAAATATATTATACTAGAACTGACATGTGATTACATTTTCACGCAATTTGGGTGCATAGATCCTGAGAAATCAGTACCCAGAACAACCACCTCTGGCCGTAATAACGGCCTTGATACGCCTGGGCATTGAGTCAAACAGAGCTTGGATGGCGTGTACAGGTACAGCTGCCCATGCAGCTTCAACACGATACCACAGTTCATCAAGATTAGTGACTGGCGTATTGTGACGAGCCAGTTGCTCGGCCACTATTGACCAGACTTTTTCAATTGGGAGAGATCTGGAGAGTGTGCTGGCCAGGGCACCAGTCGAACATTTTCTGTATCCAGAAAGGCCCGTACATGACCTGCAAGATGCGGTCATGCATTATCCTGCTGAAATGTAGGGTTTTGCGATGATCGAATGAAGGGTAGAGCCACGGGTCGTAACACATCTGAAATGTAACGTCCAATGTTCAAAGTGCCGTCAATGCGAACAAGAGGTGACTGGGACGTGTAACCAATGGCACCCCATACCATCACGCCGGGTGATACGCCAGTATGGCGATGACGAATACACGCTTCCAATGTGCGTTCACCGCGATGTCGCCAAACACCGATGCGACCATCATGATGCTGTAAACAGAACCTGGATTCGTCCGAAAAAATGACGTTTTGCCATTCGTGCACCATCGCAGGCGCTCCTGTCTGTGATGCAGCGTCAAGGGTAACCAAAGCCATGGTCTCCTAGCTGATAGTCCATGCTGCTGGAAACGTCGTCGAACTGTTCGTGCAGATGGTTGTTGTCTTGCAAACGTCCCCATCTGTTGACTCAGGGATCGAGATGTGGCTGCACGATCCTTTACTGCTAGTGACGATCACTGCTAGTGATACGAGGCCGTTGGGATCAACACGGCAGTCCGTATTACCCTCCTGAACCCACCGATTGCATATTCTGCTAACAGTCATTGGATCTCGACCAACGCGAGCAGGAATGTCGCCATACGATAAACCGCAATCGCGATAGGCTACAATCCGACCTTTATCAAAGTCGGAAACGTGATGGTACGCATTTCTCCTCCTTGCACGAGGCATCACAACAACGTTTCACCAGGCAGTGCCGGTCAACTGCTGTTTGTGCATGAGAAATCGGTTGGAAACTTTCCTCATATCAGCACGTTGTAGGTGTTGCCACCGGCGCCAACCTTGTGTGAATGCTCTGAAAAGCTAATCATTTGCATATCACAGAATTTTCTTCCTGTCTGTTAAATTTCGCGTTTGTAGCACGTCATCGTCGTGGTGTAGCAATTTTAATGGCCAGTAGTGTAGTAAGTAACGGAAAGTCATCGAGCGAAGCAGAAGTGATACCTGGCGATCCCTAAGGACTTGTATAGGACGTTTGTTGTTCCTGATCTACTTAAACGATTTAGTGGACAATCTGAGCAGCCCTCTTAGCAGATGATACAGTCTGATAAAGTCATCAGACGATCTAAACGTATTATGAAATGATTTAGTCAAGATATCTGTAAGGCCTGAAAAGTTTCAGCTACCACCACGAAGAATGTTAGGTCCTCCACATAACTATTAAAAATAATACGTTAAATTTCACTTACACAGTAAATCACACAAATTTAATGGTCGTCAGTTCAACTAAATACCTAGGGCTTACAGTTACGAACAACTTATAATGGAACCACCGCATAGAAAATATTGTGGGGACGTCGAACAAAAGACTATGTTTTATTGTCAGAACATTTACAAGATTCGACACATCTACTAGACTGCCTACATTACGCTTGTCTGGCCTCTTCGGAAGTACTGCTTTGCGGTGTGGGATCCTTGTCAGACAGTATTGATGGGGGACATTGAAAAAGTTCAAAGACGGGCAGGTCGTGCTATATTATCGCGAAACTGAGAAGAGAGGCCGGCTGCGGTGGCCGAGCGGTTCTAGGCGCTTCAGTCTGGAACCGCGTGACCGCTACGGTCGCAGGTTCGAATCCTGCCTCGGGCATGGATGTGTGTGATGTCCTTAGGTTCGTTAGGTTTAAGTAGTTGTAAGTTCTAGGGGTATGATGACCACAGATGTTAAGTCCCATAGTGCTCAGAGACATTGGAACCATTTTTTGACAGGGGCTGCGAATAGGTGACACTAGGTGGGAATGTGGGTCGGCAGAGAGTCGTGCCGAGATAGTTCGTGCATTTGCGATAAACACTGTCTCCGGATGTCGCCGTGGTTAACGCAACTACCTCGAACGCAGTAGATCCTGGGTTCAAATCCCGGTCCAACAGACATTTTCATTCGTCGTCGCTAATGCTGCAGCTGGTGTCAATAATCCCTTCCATTTCGTTTCTCCCCCCTCCTCCTTCAGTTTACGTGATATATTTCACAGATGCGGATTCCGCTGAATACACATCGATGGTTTACAGTTCGTTGTTCAAAGTGGCACCGTAGGTACTGCTGTGTCGTGACTTGTGTGCCAGGAATAAGAATTATGTAAGACGTGGCATGTATCGTTAAAGAACTGTAAGTAGCCTTGCGGATGATTGGAAATTAGGGCAGCTGTCATATGGGCCTCAGTTTAAACGTATCGTAACGCATATTAGTAAATAAAAGCACCCTGTATCGCTTGGCTGCCCGACCGACAGTCAGAAATGAAAAACAGTCGTATCTGTCACGTACGTAGAAAATTCTGTTCTGGGCGATTTAAGCTGAAGGACAGTACAAATTTAGACTTGGGGAAAAATATATTTCATATTCAGATTTAAAAGAGGAAGCATAATGAAAGAAGCAACTTAAAAGAAAACCTCGATTTATCAGGTGTTCCCCAGGGAAGCGTCCTGGGACCTATGCTGTTCCTGATCTATATAAATGACCTGGGTGACAATCTGAGCAGTTCTCTTAGGTTGTTCGCAGATGATGCTGTAATTTACCGTCTAGTAAGGTCATCCGAAGACCAGTATCAGTTGCAAAGCGATTTAGAAAAGATTGCTGTATGGTGTGCCAGGTGGCAGTTGACGCTAAATAACGAAAAGTGTGAGGTGATCCACATGAGTTCCAAAATAAATCCGTTGGAATTCGATTAATCGATAAATAGTACAATTCTAAAGGCTGTCAATTCAAGTACCTGGGTGTTAAAATTACGAACAACTTCAGTTGGAAAGACCACATAGACAATATTGTGGGGAAGGCGAGCCAAAAGTTGCGTTTCATTGGCAGGACACTTAGAAGATGCAACAAGTCCACTAAACAGACAGCTTACACTACACTCGTTCGTCCTCTGTTAGAATATTGCTACGCGGTGTGGGATCCCTACCAGGTGGGATTGACGGAGGACATCGAAAGGGTGCAAAAAAGGGCAGCTCGTTTTGTATTATCACGTAATAGGGGAGAGAGTGTGGCAGATACGATACGCGAGTTGGGATGGAAGTCATTAAAGCAAAGACTTTTTCGTCGCGGCGAGATCTATTTACGAAATTTCAGTCACCAACTTTCTCTTCCGAATGCGAAAATATTTTGTTGAGCCCAACCTACATAGGTAGGAATGATCATCAAAATGAAATAAGAGAAATCAGAGCTCGAACAGTAAGGTTTAGGTGTTCGTTTTTCCCGCGCGCTGTTCGGGAGTGGAATGGTAGAGAGATATTATGATTGTGGTTCGATGAACCCTCTGCCAAGGACTTAAATGTGAATTGCAGAGTTATCATGTAGATGTAGATGTAGATGTATTTTCGTTGATCTGGAACCCATAGCGAGTTCTATTAACAGAAGTGAGGAATAAGATTCAAAGAGGAAGTAGACTGTTCGTCGCGATTTAGTCAGTGAGGGCGTCACAGAAATAGAGCGGGAGATGCTTCGAGACAGACATTGCAAATCATGGAGAGCCTTAGTTCAAAAATTACAAGAGCCTACGTTCCCACACGAGTCAAGGAACATATTACTTAATTTATCATTCTCCTTCCGTAATGACTACTTCATAAAATTGAGCAGCTGTACAGTTTTGTACAGACGGGTGTCGACAAACTTTCTTCTTGCATACCACCCACGCGTGGAAACGGGCTAGGGTATTCTGGTACATCCTGTACTCTACACAGTGTGTCCCGGTTCCGTTAGGACTGCTTGTATTAAATTCAAAACTGCAATGTTATCTCGTGGCGAATTGATCGTTGAAGTTTCAACAACATCCGTGTAGAAGATCAAAGCGGTAGCAACTCTGCAGAAGACGTTCTGGTCGCGAATATATCAGTACATGTGTGACACTCGTTGAAAATAGCACGATAACAGTGAGGCAACAAAACGTTTTGTGTTAAGTTTTTTGTTTGTGGGCGAGAATTCTTCGAATTCGACCCGAGAGGCATGTTCCCGGTTGCTCCTTCACGACAACGCCCCAGCCCACAGAGCGAAGATCATGCACGAGTTTTTGGCCAGCAAACGGAACACAGTCCTGTTGGCCGGATTTAGCCTACGCCGTCTACTGGTTGTTCCCCAAAATGAAGTTGGCAATGAAAGGACACCGGTTACGAAGCAGGTAGTTGCATTAAGTGACTGTTTCTGAACACTTTTAAAACGATTTCAGCTATGTATTAATTCAGGGGGAGACTATACTGAATAAATACAGTGATTCTGTGAACATTGCTATGAGTAATTCTTCTTAGTAACAGTCCTAACGTAAATGAGACACACTGTGCAAGATACAAATCGTGCAGAATATAGATGTTCATGGAGCGATCACAAGTACGGACATGGTCTCCTGATTCCGGTGGTCAGTATTTCTAGTTCTCGTCACATTTTGGTTGCAGAAATCACCTGTTCGAGAAGTTAATTGAACTGTGGGGTCACTTGTATCACTCCAGCCGCCACGATTCGTTGTGGTGGATGTTCGCTGATGAGAGCTATTGCTGGTTGGTCCTGTTACACAAGGCTGATGTGTATGTAACATCATCACTTTGTACTCCATTGCTTTTGGTGCACGTCACACACTGACATTGTCCGATACAGTTCCTGCAGATAACTGCGTAGAAATGATCTGCCCTCGTAAAAACCCAGATGTTTCCCTTTTTGTCTCACCTAATTTTGACCTGTAAGATGTAAGTTTCGTCAACGACAATCGCAAGTGCTCCTCCCTCTAATTAGTATGCTGGATTCATGTTGCATTGTATGTAAATGCAAGTTGGAAGCGAACGCAGACCGTCCATCAAGCGCTCTCTCTCTCTTGCGTGAACCGTAAAATCTCTTATAGGTTGTTTGGTGCAAGCCACCAAAGTATAAGAAATATTTCTCCGTAAATTTTTAGTTCAGCGACGTTAGTAGCACCTAAAATCGTTTAGCATAAATGTATATATTTATAACTACTCTTGTATAAGAAGTTGACAAGTGCCCTAATTGGAATAATTAATAAGAGGTCTTATGGGAATACAATTTCGGATGTATATCAAGTGTTATTAAGTTCTACGTTATGTCTTCTGTGTGAAAAACTGATTATTTAGAATCTTTATATATTCATTTAATGCCCTGGACAGTAACAAAATGGTCCCAAAATATGACTGGTTTCAATTCCTCACAGCAACCGTCTTCACATCTATTGACAAATCATTACTGGGTAAGCAGTATATATGTGGAAAACTGCAGAGTGCATCCAGACCTACATCCTAACTGCGCAGCCCACCTAACTGTGCGTGGCGGATACAGTGATGAGTTCTTAACAGTTCTGAGGTAACTGAATGAGCAGCTGAAACTGGTGTTATTTTGTGATTGTGTCGCGAACTATTAAATCAAACAATCGTCAATCACAGGCGACTTATCTTCGACATAGTGATGTATTTCGAAGAACTAGATACTGCTGGAACTTGGGTGTGTTCTATGAATAACGTTCTTAATTTGAATAGACCGCAGAAAACTAGAGAAATGTCTCTGGTTTTATATTACAGTTTGAATCTGTTTCTGCTGATAGGAAGTTCATTTGAGCTCCAACAGACCAGTCAACTTGGCAGAGAAAACTGTTCACATAATATCTGTAGATACATCGCGTCATTATAAAATGACTGTTTCATGACGAGAACCATTCAAGTAAGTAAAATTTGTCGGGCTGTTATGCTGTGGTATCATGGTTTTGCTTCAAAATCCTAACGTTTCAACTCCGTTTGCAGGGATGATCATCAAGAGCTTTCGTGGACGACCTACTCCTTAATATCTGAAACCAGATACGCTCAAACGACATACCTTCCTTTTTATAATAAAAATTATCAGCCTATTTAATAATAATAATAATAATAATAAGAGGAAGAATAAGAAGAAGAAGAAATAATGAGTATGTGCCATTAACTGAAATTAAGTGCCAGTTCGACGATCGAACGCCGTGGGATAATCCCTGGTAGTAGGATCCGGAAATCGCAGATAGAGGCATCAGTGTCAATGAATACTGAAGGTGTGTCCAGGCAGCGGCTGATTGCGATTAGCGTGAAATACGTGTTCGATCCCCCGTCTGGCAGAGATTTTTCAATTGTCACTGCATATTCTTTACAGTTCTGGTTCAGCATTTCGGAACGGTTTGCGCTAATACATCATCATATCACTGAATCTTCTTTGATTTCATACGTTGCGATCCAGTAATTTCATTTTAGTGCATGTAATTCATTTCATTAAGCAGTAATGAGTTTGTTCTTACCCTCGATGTGGGGCAGGCATGCGAATGGAACTGCGGAGTTGAGAGCTAATCCCTTAGGCCCCCGTGAGAATCAGATGCGCATGTAGCTGTTTCCTAGCTGGTTCGTCGATGCCTAAATAATTCAGTCGCGTGGTGTATTGCATGTTACTGCCGCGAGCAAGAACAAGCCTTTGTCTACTACAAAGGTTTCGTTAACACGAAAGTAATTCAGTCTAGAGCCTGAAAATACGAATGCGTAATTTGAAAGGTTGACACATATACACGACTTTTGCGTATTTTTGGCGGAGAAATGTGTTTATGCTGTACAAAATAAATAGATGTTTACTGTTCAGTAAGTGTCAATAACACAAAAACTGAAATGAATACTGCGAAGCAGGTGTTTCTTGTGCAACAAACGAACGATTTTGTTTTTCAGCTAGTAAAACTTCCTCCAGAAGTGTAATTCTGAGAGACATGGGCCATTTCAACGTATAACCAGTATTGACAATGACGCACATACCTTCTGACTGCCTTTAAATAGTCTTCTTAGGAATATAAGCTAAAAATAAATGAAGGGATAATGATAAATGTATTAGGAAATCTATTGAAGCTCCGTATCGTACGGTGAAAACATTATGAAAAAATACTAACGCTTCCAAGAATAGGTAACTTAACAGTGGCAGTAGCAGTAGAGAGAGAGAGGAGAAGTATAAATATTAAAATATAGTTCCATCCCTGATGATTCTCAGTGACATCACTTACAAATTTTTAAACGATTGGAACACACGAAACACCTCACTGAGTTGGTGGCACAAGATTTAAAAGATTAGCACATGATACGAGGAAGTAGAGGGTGTAGCAAACCTGTCAAAAGAGTAGCTACAAACAGCCGGCCGCTGTGGCCGAGCGGTTCTAGGCACTTCAGTCCGGAACCACGCTGCTGCTACGGTCGCAGGTTCGAATCCTGCCTCGGGCATGGAGGTGTGTGATTTCCTTAGGTTAGTTAGGTTTAAGTAATTCTAAGTCTAGGGGCCTGATGACCTCAGATGTTAAGTCCCATAGTGCTTAGAGCCATTTGAACTACAAACAACAAACCAAGAGAACAGAAAAGCAAGAAGACTGACTGGCATGAAGTTTCTGATATGGGGTTTTTTGAGACTGGTTGGGAGAGAACTAACGTGTGAGCCTGGTAAGGAAAAATAAAAAAACAATGGAGGTAGATTAGAGTTTAATGTCCCGTCGACAGCGTGGTCAGTAGAGACGGACCACAATATTGGATTACGAAAGAATGAGGAAAGAAATCGGCTTTGCCCTTTTCAGAGGAACCAGCACGGCATTTGACTGGAGCTATTTAGGGAAAATACAGAGAACCTAAATCTGGATGGCTGGATGGAGATTTGAACCGTTGTCCTCCCGAAAGCGGGCCCAGTGTAATAACCACTGCGCCACCTCGCTCGGTAGTCTGATGAGAGGTGGACTGGGTTTGAACGATTTTATTGTCGATACATTCCACGTTATTAGCACCCATCTGAATTTTCATGAGTTTAAGGTTACGAACAGTTCTGATGCGCATTGTTTTATACTTTTTTATTATTTTTTAAGACGTATCTGGATAAATGGTGTGAGTGAGGAAGTAAGAGACAGTGAGAGGCGACAGGTGAGTATGTGAATGAGTGGAGCCGATTTGTTATGACGATGTTACCAAGCTGCAGATTGACCAATACTCAGTTAGGATGATGATGGTTTTTAAGTTTCTACCATTAATTTTTAAACATGTACTGCAGGTTGGATGGATGGTGGTAGTCTCCGTGTATATGCTTATCTGGTCGACGTTATCCCGGTTCGAATTCCTTGTAATGTTATTGATGACGGAAAGTGAGACAACACGAAGTTGGAAACTGGGAAAGAAGTGTATTCGTCGTGAAATCTGGAGGAACTCCAGGTTAACGCGGTTTGATTTTGGACAGAGAATTATGAGTTATATGCTATATCTGATACTAGATCAAAGTGTTTCGCAACTAAAGAACCTAAAATCTTTGAACAAGCTTCTACACTAGGTGACCAAAAGTATCCGGACAGCCCCAAATACATACGTTTTTCATATTAGGTGCATTGTTCTGACACCTAATGCCAGGTACTCCATATCAGCGACCTCAGTAGTCATTAGACATTAGGAGAGAGCAGAATGGAGCTCTCCGCGGAACTCAAAGACTTCGAACGTAGTCAGGTGTTTGGGTTTCATTTGTGCCATACTTCTGTACACGAGATATCCACACTGTTAAACATCCTTGGGTCTACTGTTTCGGATGTGATTGTGAAATGGAAACGTGAAGAGACACGTACAGCACAAAAGTGTACAGGCCGACCTCGTCTGTTGACTGACAGAGACCGCCGACAGTTGAAGAGGGTCGTAATGTGTAATACGCAGACGTCTATCCAGACTATCACACAGGAATTCCAAACTGCATCAGGATCCACTGCATGTACTATGACAGTTAGGCGGGAGGTGAGAAAACTTGGATTTCACGCTCGAGCGGCTGCTCATAAGCCACACATCACTCCAGTAAATGCCAAACGACGCCTCGTTTGGTGTAAGGAACGTAAATATTGGACAATTGAATAGTGGAAAAACGTTGTGTGGAGTGATGAATCACGGTACACAATGTGGCGATCCGTTGGCAAGGTGTGGGTATGGCGAATGCCCGGTCAACGTCTTCTGCCAGCGTGTGTAGTACCAACATCAAAATTCGGAGGCGGTAGTGTTATGGTGTGGTCGTGTTTTTCGTGGAGCGCGCTTGCACCCCTTGGGGTTTTGCGTGGCACTATCACAGCACAGGCCTACATTGAAGATTTAAGCACCTTCTTGGTCCCACTGTTGAAGAGCAATTCGGGGATGGCGATTGCATCTTTCAACAAGATCGAGCACCTGTTCATAATGCACGGCCTGTGGCGGAGTGGTTACACGACAGTAACATCCCTGTAATGGACTGGCCTGCACAGAGTGCTGAGTCCTACAGAAAACCTTTGGGATGTTTTGGTACGTCGACTTCGTGCCTGGCCTCACCGACCGACATCGATAGCGCTCCTCAGTGCAGCACTCCGTGAAGAATGGGCTGCCATTCCCCAAGAAACGTTCCAGCACCTGTTCGAAGAAATGCCTGCTAGGGTGGAAGCTGTCATCAAGGGTAAGGGTTGGCCAACACCATATTGAATTCCAGCATTACCGATGGAGGTCGCCTCGAACTTGTAAGTCACTTTCAGCCAGGTGTTCGGATGCTTTTGATCACATAGAGTATATAGTGAACTTTGGAATAATGAAACAGTAGAAATTAGAATGTGCGAGAACAATTTCAACCGTGATGGCAGCTATAATCTTAGTGGTACGTGGAAGCAAGTTCTCGACGTTAGAAGTTACAGAGAAATGTGCTGAACTGTTTACATTCCTCCTAGCGGCGGACAACAATATGGAAACATCGAAAACACAAGCCATTACCATGCCTAACACGGTGTAGCAAAAGCGTTGGTCCACAAATCAGCTTTTAGTCGTCTCGGAATGGATTAATACAGTTACTGTATAATTTTGAAGGCAATGTTATGCCATTCTTAGACTTTTTCAGCTATCCTCTTATTTTTCGACGCAGTCCTCATCAGTGACCGTCCGTCACGATCACTCGACACACACTTACCTCCGCGTTATGACTTACCGAGTGATGTTTCTCCGCTTTCCCTGTATGCAGTATAAATCTTCCAAATTTTGGAAATTTGTGGTAAGTTCCTGTGGGACCAAACTGCTGAGGTCATCGGTCCCTTGTCTTACACACTACTTAATGTAACTTAAACTAACTTAAGCTAAGGACAACACACACACTCCTGCCCGAGGGAGGACTCGAACCTCCGACGGGGGCAGCCGCGCGAACTGTGGCAAGGCGCCACGAGACCGCGCTGCTAAACTTCGATATGGTGCCGCTTGAGACACCAGACATTTCGGCAACCTTGCTCACGAGAACATCCACCATACGTTCCAACGTTCGAATTCACTTACCTCCGACATAACGCATTCACAACTGCTCAGAACTGTGTTCTGGCCACGGCTAACCCTTGCTACGTGCTGAGGTCATTGTAGAGGGGCCGTTCTTTGTCAAATACAACAGCACATCCTGGAGGCTTGGCTATCATCTGCATGTATGTTCAATCTTGCATTTCTTGCGGTGTTTGCATATTTTTATCCTAACCATGGATTAGAGTGGAGCCGGCCGTGGTGGCCGTGCGGTTCTAGGCGCTTCAGTCCGGTTCCGCGGGACTGCTACGGTCGCAGGTTCGAATCCTGCCTCGGGCATGGATGTGTGTGATGTCTTTAGGTTAGTTAGGTTTAAGTAGTTCCAAGTTCTATGGGACTGATGACCTCAGATGTTAAGTCCCATAGTGCTCAGAGCCATTTGAACCATTTTGATTAGAGTGGTGGTGCCACCACTGCAGGCAATCTCTGTCACATGACACATGACAGAATGATGACATAGCTCTACTACGAACAATCGCAAGCAGTCTATTGGTTAGAACTGGTCACCAGCAACGGCAGTGAACCCAAGTTTTAATCGGATCTGACGCGGAAAGAAAACTGAGGAATTTTATATTATATATTATATACAGGGTGATTAACGAAGATATGCAAATATTTTAATATGTTATTGTACAAGTAAAACCAAAGAAAAAAGTTCATATAAACATAGAGCCGCAAATTTTTGATTACGGAGCTATGGCTAATAAAAGATTTTGCCTGAAACTTAGCAACTTCGCTAATATGAAGCCATTGCAAAACTATACGAGGTTAAAGTAAAACACGATTTCCATTTATTTTGTTGTTATTAATCTGGTGAATCTCATAAAACATGTCCTAGACATGCATCTGCAGTAGTTTTCCAGAATATCCAGAGAAGCAAAGAAGTAATTTCGTAAAATTTTTAATTTATTAACTACTTGGCCCAATTTCTTTTTTAAATTCAGACAATTGCACAAAATTTTCAACAGTTGTTGTAGAGAATTTAATTTTAGAAAAACGATGGTAATATCGTTAACTGAAACTGTATGATTTGCGTCAGATAATCTGCTTTTATTAATACCATGTTGTTGTTGTTGTTGTGGTCTTCAGTCCTGAGACTGGTTTGATGCAGCTCTCCATGCTACTCTATCCTGTGCAAGCTTCTTCATCTCCCAGTACCTACTGCAACCTACATCCTTCTGAATCTGCTTAGTGTATTGATCTCTTGGTCTCCCTCTGCGATTTTTACCCTCCACGCTGCCCTCCAATGCTAAATTTGTGATCCCTTGATGCCTCAAAACATGTCCTACCAACCGATCCCTTCTTTTAGTCAAGTTGTGCCACAAACTTCTCTTCTCCCCAATCCTATTCAATACCTCCTCATTAGTTACGTGATCTACCCACCTTATCTTCAGCATTCTTCTGTAGCACCACATTTCGAAAGCTTCTATTCTCTTCTTGTCCAAACTAGTTATCGTCCATGTCTCACTTCCATACATGGCTACACTCCATACAAATACTTTCAGAAACGACTTCCTGACACCTAAATCTATACGCGATGTTAACAAATTTCTCTTCTTGAGAAACGCTTTCCTTGCCATTGCCAGTCTACATTTTATATCCTCTCTACTTCGACCATCATCCGTTATTTTACTCCCTAAATAGCAAAACTCCTTTACTACTTTAAGTGTCTCATTTCCTAATCTAATTCCCTCAGCATCACCTGACTTAATTTGACTACATTCCATTATCCTCGTTTTGCTTTTGTTGATGTTCATCTTATATCCTCCTTTCAAGACATTGTCCATTCCGTTCAACTGCTCTTCCAAGTCCTTTGCTGTCTCTGACAGAATTACAATGTCATCGGCGAACCTCAAAGTTTTTACTTCTTCTCCATGAATTTTAATACCTACTCCGAACTTTTCTTTTGTTTCCTTTACTGCTTGCTCAATATACAGATTGAATAACATCGGGGAGAGGCTACAACCCTGTCTCACTCCTTTCCCAACCACTGCTTCCCTTTCATGCCCCTCGACTCTTATAACTGCTATCTGGTTTCTGTACAAATTGTAAATAGCCTTTCGCTCCCTGTATTTTACCCCTGCCACCTTCAGAATTTGAAAGAGAGTATTCCAGTCAACATTGTCAAAAGCTTTCTCTAAGTCTACAAATGCTAGAAACGTAGGTTTGCCTTTTCTTAATCTTTCTTCCAAGATAAGTCGTAAGGTCAGTATTGCCTCACGTGTTCCAACATTTCTACGGAATCCAAACTGATCTTCCCCGAGGTCGGCTTCTACCAGTTTTTCCATTCGTCTGTAAAGAATTCGCGTAAGTATTTTGCAGCTGTGACTTATTAAACTGATAGTTCGGTAATTTTCACATCTGTCAACACCTGCTTTCTTTGGGATTGGAATTATTATATTCTTCTTGAAGTCTGAGGGTATTTCACCTGTCTCATACATCGTGCTCACTAGATGGTAGAGTTTTGTCATGACTGGCTCTCCCGAGGCCATCAGTAGTTCTAGTGGAATGTTGTCTACTCCCGGGGCCTTGTTTCGACTCAGGTCTTTCAGTGCTCTGTCAAACTCTTCACGCAGTATCTTATCTCCCATTTCGTCTTCATCTACATCCTCTTCCATTTCCATAATATTGTCCTCGAGTACATCTCCCTTGTATAAACCCTCTATATACTCCTTCCACCTTTCTGCCTTCCCTTCTTTGCTTAGAACTGGGTTTCCATCTGAGCTCTTGATATTCATACAAGTGGTTCTCTTCTCTCCAAAGGTCTCTTTAATTTTCCTGTAGGCAGTATCTATATTACCCCTAGTGAGACAAGCCCCTACATCCTTACATTTGTCCTCTAGCCATCCCTGCTTAGCCATTTTGCACTTCCTGTCGATTTCATTTTTGAGACGTTTGTATTCCTTTTTGCCTGCTTCATTTACTGCATTTTTATATTTTCTCCTTTCATCAATTAAATTCAATATTTCTTCTGTTACCCAAGGATTTCTATTAGCCCTCGTCTTTTTACCTACTTGATCGTCTGCTGCCTTCACCACTTCATCCCTCAGAGCTACCCATTCTTCTTCTACTGTATTTCTTTCCCCCATTCCTGTCAATTGTCCCCTTATGCTCTCCCTGAAACTCTCTACAACCTCTGGTTCTTTCAGTTTATCCAGGTCCCATCTCCTTAAATTCCCACCTTTTTGCAGTTTCTTCAGTTTCAATCTGCAGTTCATAACCAATAGATTGTGGTCAGAATCCACATCTGCCCCAGGAAATGTCTTACAATTTAAAACCTGGTTCCTAAATCTCTGTCTTACCATTATATAATCTATCTGAAACCTGTCAGTATCTCCTGGCTTCTTCCATGTATACAGCCTCCTTTCATGATTCTTGAACCAAGTGTTAGCTATGATTAAGTTATGCTCTGTGCAAAATTCTACAAGGCGGCTTCCTCTTTCATTCCTTCCCCCCAATCCATATTCACCTACTATGTTTCCTTCTCTCCCTTTTCCTACTGACGAATTCCAGTCACCCATGACTATTAAATTTTCGTCTCCCTTCACTACCTGAATAATTTCTTTTATCTCGTCATACATTTCATCTATTTCTTCATCATCTGCAGAGCTAGTTGGCATATAAACTTGTACTACTGTAGTAGGCATGGGCTTTGTGTCTATCTTGGCCACAATAATGCGTTCACTATGCTGTTTGTAGTAGCTAACCCGCACTCCTATTTTTTTATTCATTATTAAACCTACTCCTGCATTACCCCTATTTGATTTTGTATTTATAACCCTGTAATCACCTGACCAAAAGTCTTGTTCCTCCTGCCACCGAACTTCACTAATTCCCACTATATCTAACTTTAACCTATCCATTTCCCTTTTCAAATTTTCTAACCTACCTGCCCGATTAAGTGATCTGACATTCCACGCTCCGATCCGTAGAACGCCAGTTTTCTTTCTCCTGATAACGACGTCCTCTTGAGTAGTCCCCGCCCGGAGATCCGAATGGGGGACTATTTTACCTCCGGAATATTTTACCCAAGAGGACGCCATCATCATTTAATCATACAGTAGAGCTGCATGTCCTCGGGAAAAATTACGGCTGTAGTTTCCCCTTGCTTTCAGCCGTTCGCAGTACCAGCACAGCAAGGCCGTTTTGGTTAATGTTACAAGGCCAGATCAGTCAATCATCCAGACTGTTGCCCCTGCAACTACTGAAAAGGCTGCTGCCCCTCTTCAGGAACCACATGTTTGTCTGGCCTCTCAACAGATACCCCTCCGTTGTGGTTGCACCTACGGTACGGCCATCTGTATCGCTGAGGCACGCAAGCCTCCCCACCAACGGCAAGGTCCATGGTTCATGGGGGGATTAATACCATAGCACACGCGAATTCATGTTAATGTGGTTTCACTTAAATACAATGTAGTTATTATGGGCGGTCACTGAACAAGACAGAAAACTAACTCGTTTCAAGGTTAGGGAACGACTGAAACAACTCACTAACGGTTGCCAACAATGACATAAACATTTCTACATTGTTAATGGAAAGTAAACAAATTTACTTGTATAATAATCTTTGGTTCTCTGGATGTTCTGGAAAACTACTACACATACACGTCTGGGACATGTTTTATTAGATTCACCAGATAAATAACAACAAAATAAATGGAAATCGTGTTTTACTTTAACCTCGTACAGTTTTGCGATGGCTTCATATTAGCGAAGTTGCTAAATTTCAGGCAAAATCCTTTATTAGCCGTAACTCCGTCACTAAACACTTGCAGACCTATGTTTATATGAACATTTTCTTTGATTTTACTTGTAGAATAACGTATTAAAATATTTGCATATCATGTATATGCTACAACTGTTGGGTTTTGGAGGGGAGATGTGGGAGTAATTTGTTGTGAGGAAATGCTGAAAGACAGAAAACAAGATTTTTTTTACGTTCTTATGCAGTATTTTGCGATCGCGGCCCTTTTAATTTGAACAGTTTTTCCAGTTTCTGTGTCAAAAAGTTATTTTTATTATTACCTGTTATATCTTTGCGACCGACGGATGAAGACATTCAGTGTCAGAACCCACGAACGCCGTAGCGGCAGCAGCTTCTCCAGAAGCGGCGGCAAATATTCTGTGTTGCCGCCTGGGGAACTACGAAGATGGCAATATAACCGGCCGTACACAGGCGGAAGCTAGTTTCCCTTCCGGCAGCCACCTAAAGCAGATCTGTGTCTCCTAACAGCCTCTGGACTCGGTTTACGACATCGCTCGGCTCCTCTGGACTTCGTCTCGTGTCGTCCTGCTATATTGCCAAGGGGCTTTGACTGTCAGCAGTGCACGACTAGGCTACTGATGATAGACTCTGACAAACTTGCTCCGGATATCTGTGCTACGTGACCTATGTCGCGTCGTAAACTGTTCGCTTGCTCCCATTTTTATCAAGTGTCACAGATTACATTGTGTGATAGATGCTGAGCCTCCGGAACTTGAAGTGTCAGTTCCTTAAGCTTCGTTTATTTTTTGTGGCTCTTAATTTTTCACGAGTAGAAGGATCGGGCAATTTAATTTGTATTAGTGTCCGATACCGAAATCAGATGGCGGTTATAAGAGTCGAGGGACATGAAAGGGAAGCAGTGGTTGGGAAGGGAGTGAGACAGGGTTGTAGCCTCTCCCCGATGTTATTCAATCTGTATATTGAGCAAGCAGTGAAGGAAACAAAAGAAAAATTCGGAGTAGGTATTAAAATCCATGGAGAAGAAATAAAATCTTTGAGGTTCGCCGGTGACATTGTAATTCTGTCAGAGACAGCAAAGGACTTACAAGAGCAGTTGAACGGAATGGATAGTGTCTTGAAAGGAGGATATAAGATGAACATCAACAAAAGCAAAACGCGGATAATGGAATGTAGTCAAATTAAGTCGGGTGATGCTGAGGGAATTAGATTAGGAAATGAGACACTTAAAGTAGTAAAGGAGTTTTGCTATTTGGGCAGCAAAATTACTGATGATGGTCGAAGTAGAGAGGATATAAAATGTAGACTGGCAATGGCAAGGAAAGCGCTTCTGAAGAAGGGAAATTTGTTAACATTGATTATAGATTTAAATGTCAGGAAGTCGTTTCTGAAAGTATTTGTAAGGAGTGTAGCCATGTATGGAAGTGAAACATGGACGATAAATAGTTTGGACAAGAAGAGAATAGAAGCTTTCGAAATGTGGTGCTACAGAAGAATGCTGAAGATTAGATGGGTACATCACATAACTAATGAGGAGGTATTGAACAGAATTGGAGAGAAGAGAAATTTGTGGCACAACTTGACTAGAAGAAGGGAGGTTCTGAGACATTGAGGGATCACCAATTTAGTATTGGAGGGCAGCGTGGAGGGTAAAAATCGTAGAGGGAGACCAAGAGATGAATACACAAAGCAGATTCAGAAGGATGTAGGTGGTGGTGGTGGTGGTTAATGTTTAACGTCCCGCCGACAACGAGGTCATTAGAGACGGAGCGCAAGCTCGGGTTAGGGAAGGATTGGGAAGGAAATCGGCCGTGCCCTTTCAAAGGAACCATCCCGGCATTTGCCTGAAACGATATAGGGAAATCACGGAAAACCTAAATCAAGATGGCTGGAGACGGGATTGAACCGTCGTCCTCCCGAATGCGAGTCCAGTGTGCTAACCACTGCGCCACCTCGCTCGGTGGAAGGATGTAGGCTGCAGTATGTACTGGGAGATGAAGAAGCTTGCACAGGATAGAGTAGCATGGAGAGCTGCATCAAACCAGTCTCAGGACTGAAGACCACAACAACAACAGTGTCCAATGGCCAGTAAATACTGTAACCATAAAAGTACTTATTTTCTGTAGGTTACAGCATGGCTGGTTTCGGTTGTATTCATCAGATCTTGGGGCATTTGTTTCGTGTACAGCTAATCCGATTTCAACTGTGTCACAAGATCTGGTGACGGTTTTCGAAGAGAATAGGAACTGGTCATAATAAACAAAAATAACATGAATGATAAGGCTGCAGCATCAGTATTGCTGATTGACAAGTGGGTGGAAAGACAGGCGGACGATGGAATGGTGAACGGTGACATACTATCGCTTGGCGTAACAATTATGACCGCTGATGACCGTACTACGACACGCTGGCCGAAGGCGACGGCTGGTGGATATACAACACGACAGGTGAAAACGACGGCTAAGAGAAGAACGGCCTCGCTATGGCCGCAGATGGCGGCTTGCTGAACGACAACACGACGACACAAAAGGCGGAGGCGACAGCTGCAAGAATAACGGCGACGTGTCGGGAGGAAGCAGCGGCTGTTGGACAAACGACGAGACTTGGCGACAGCTGACGGTCTGTAACAATACAGATTCTCAACAAGAATACTAAGAACCGAGTGCCACCTATCAATCTGTCTCTAGAAAGCTGATCTTCCTAGTATAGTCATTAGGTCAGAGGATAATGTGTGCCTGAGGGTAAGTGTGAAGTGACGGTCATAAACATTGAATAGGCTGCAGTCGATAAAGATTAATCAGAATGAATCCTCTGGGCTTCTATTTACTAGACGTTCGAATTTATCGAGCGATTCTGATGGCACAAGCTTGGAAAAATTGAGCAATTGCGTCGTAAACGCGACACTTTTCAGACCGCCGTCTACGTTTTGCTGCGGTAGAGTTGGGCTTTTAAGGAGAGAGGTGAATTACGCAGCATCGTCACGTAGTCAGGCCGACAGCAACAGAGCGACCAGTTAAAAAGTTTGCGATGTCGGTTACCGGCGCTCGCGTGTCGTGTGCTTCGGAGTTATTGGACGGAGAGGAAATTGCTGAGAGCAGGAACTGCAGCTGACCTCAGCGTTCATTAAGCAATCATCAAGAGAAGCAGGAAAACCGCCAGCCCACCGAACATAACTCTTTTAATTAGGTCCGTTCGACCTGTCGCCGTTTTTATGGGCCCGAAGGTCATTCTACCTAAGCAAGCTCTCGCTTGTAACACCAGCGCACCGAAATTAGACTCCTTTGCATATTAACGCAAAAGGTGACTTTTCACTACCTGCTGCCTATTTTATACAATGCAAGGATAAGGGATGAGAGAGGATTAATTTCAAGAGATGTGATCAATTGCGTACGTACTTTTCAGCCAGCATAGATCATCTGTGGAGTTTACTTTTCCTAATGCTGAATGTAAGATTAAACTGGTAAATTAGTGAAACATGGAGTATATATCCTGTGCTTGATTTGTGACGGTATGCACCGGTACTCTGTACCAGTGCCTCTGACGAAAAAAACCTCAGAACTGCAAATTTTGAGATATAGTACGATAGGATTTTTTTAAGTAAGTCTAAGAAATTACAAAATTGTTTCATTCGCACTTTTAAAATTAGCAGAAAAGCGTTAAAATTGTTTTCAGAAATAGAAATTTCAAATCCCTTCAAAAATTGCTCACAGCACTATGCGACTTAACTTCTGAGGTCATCAGTCGCCTAGAACTTAGAACTAATTAAACCTAACTAACCTAAGGACATCACACACATCCATACCCGAGGCAGAATTCGAACCTGCGACCGGAGCGGTCGCTCGGCTCCACACTGTAGCGCCTAGGACAGCACGGCCACTCCGGCTGGCCCAATTCCCTTCCACCAGAAGGTCACAGTTCCGGAACCTCGTTTTTTAGAAACCACAGTAATAAGATTTTTTTCAAACAACAATATTTTCCCCATTTCCCGTTCAAAGTAGTTCTTTCGGCAGCTGTACACCGACGGAGTTGTCGTTTGCGGTTTTGGTAGCAGCACTGAAAGGCTTCAATTGGAAGAGCCTTTAACATGTCGGTCACACTCACATTCTTTTCAATGTTCTCCAGAGTCCCAAAATGACGTCGTGGTAAGACATTTTTCAATTACTGGAAAATAAAAGAGTCGCAAAGACTCTGGCCCGGTGAATAAGGGGGCAGTGCAAAAACACAATGCCTTTTGAGGTCAAAAATCCCGTGATAGATGTGGCCGTGTGAAATGTGGCGTTGGCATGATGCAGCATATCTATTTGTCTGGAGTATCCTGTCTCACTCGATTCACCATTTTTCAGAGCCTTTCAAGAACATCTTCGTAAAACATCTGATTGATAGTTTGTCTTGATGGAACAAATTCTGTATGCACGATACCCCCTACTATCAAGAAAGCAAACCAGCGTTGTTTTGATGCTCATTCGAGCTTTTGCCGGTCGAGGAGATGTCTCAATGTATCTCTCCTCACTTCGCCGATTTATCTCAGGAGTGACATCCAGCGTTCATCACATCATCACACGACTGAACTATTCGTGGTCACAGGCAATCGTCTCGTGAAGATCAACATACACGTTTCATCGAGTGTCCTTCTGCTCAGTTGTGATGTTTTTCGTTGCCATCTTGGCAAAAACTTTTCGCATGTGCAAATCGTCGGTCAGGATTTAATGTATGGTGAATGTGTTTAACAGGTTACCAATCATAGCTATTATTAAACGTCGGTCTTATGTCACAAGAGCAGCCATACGTTTAACATTTTCGTCGGTTTTTGAAGATCTCCCTAAGCATGTTCTCAGCGTTCCCAAAATGATGTGTGCCAGCGAAAAACTTATGCTCTGGGTAAGGAATGTTCCCCGTGCACCTGCTTCAAGTTTTCAATGGTCACACTCGCAGATTCCCCAAATTTAACACACAACTTTATTACATAGCGCAGCTCTAAATTGCAATGTTCCATTTTCGTAACACACAACAAAAACACAGCTTCACTAACGGTACTCTCAGCAGTCACATGATGGCTGTACAGAGCTGAAACTCGAACTCAGTATCAGAAAGGGATGAACACACCGGTATACTCAAATAGAACAATATAGCGTTGCCAGATCGCTCACAGGATTGTCACTCTCATTACTTTCCTCACAAGAATTTGAAGAGAATAACTGAGTCCATGAACAAAATGCTTGGAATAAAAATGACTCAGCAAATTAATAGGGACACGATGCAGCCATACCTAAATTTGATAACATGATAACAGAATTATAGGTGATGATGGGTAAATTAAGAAAAAAAAAACACTTTTTGGTTAGATAAGTTTAAAACTGAACTTATAGAGGGAGGAAAACATAAAACTGGCCCGGAAAAAGATTGACACGGAACTGATCCTTATTAATGAATAGGAGAATTGCCATTACAGAAACAGCTGGACACTGATTTCGATGTACCAATCGGCTGTCGTCTCATGTCTGCGCATGCGCATCTCCCGAATGCTGTGTCCCGAGTACGTCGCCATGTTGTTCTGTTGGAGTCAGTGAGAGGAGCAGACATGTTCAGTGACCAGTTGGATGCTGTACAAAATGGTGCTCACGACCAAGCAGCGCATGTTTATTGTCGAGTATTATGCGAAGCACAATCTTTGAAAATTTTCACCAGAGTTTAAGACTCAAAGTGTTTCGACGAAACCTCTAGAAAAGTATGCAGTGCATAACTTAGCGACAAGCGGGTTCTGTAGCGAATAAAAACCGCAACGATTGGAAAGGAGTTCGAATATCGGAAAAAACTGCTGGAGTTAAGGAAAGAGTGGAACAAAGTCAAACGAAATCTCAACACCGTTTATCTGTGCAAATCAAGTTGATCGTCGGTAAAGCAGATGCCAGACAGAGATTCATTGGAAGAATCCTAAGGAAATGCAATCCGAAAACAAAGAAAGTAGGTTACAGTACGCTCGTTCGCCCACTGCTTGAATACTGCTCAGCAGTGTGGGATCCGTACCAGATAGGGTTGATAGAAGAGATAGAGAAGATCCAACGGAGAGCAGCGCGCTTCGTTACAGGATCATTTAGTAATCGCGAAAGCGTTACGGAGATGATAGATAAACTCCAGTGGAAGACTCTGCAGGAGAGACGCTCAGTAGCTCGGTACAGGCTTTTGTTGAAGTTTCGAGAACATACCTTCACCGAGGAGTCAAGCAGTATATTGCTCCCTCCTACGTATATCTCGCGAAGAGACCATGAGGATAAAATCAGAGAGATTAGAGCGTGCACAGAGGCATACCGACACTCTTTCTTTCCACGAATATAAGGGAGAACCGATAGAGGTACTCAAGGTACCCTCCGCCACACACCGTCAGGTGGCTTGCGGAGTATGGATGTAGATATGGAAATGGCAGTTAAGAGATAGTCGTTCCGAAACATTGTCAAAAAGGACCTGCGTATGCATCCTTTACAGATTTATTGTTATTTTATGAGATAAACCTTCCAGATGAACTTCAGTGTTTTGAGTTCTGTCGATGATTTCTGAGTGAAGTGGGATAAGGACTTTAAATCCTCAGTTTTTATTCCTTCAAATGAGGCCTGGTTCAACCTGTCGGTGTATGTCAACTCTCAGAATATGCGCGCATCAGAAAATCCCCATGAGTACCTTGAAGAGCTGTTGCATCATCTCAAGACTGGTGTTGGATGCGCAGTGTCTGGCGTCCGCATCGTAACAGGATTCTTTCTCCAAACAAATTAATGCTTATCGGTTTGTTCAGAAACCATATGTGAATCAACTCACAGCAGATAGGTGAACATATGTATATTATCAGCAACACGCAGCAACAGGGAACTCCAGTTTGACAACCTTGTCACGATACTGTGAGGTGTCTGGTGATGAGAGGGCAGTCAGCAGAGACAGTGCAATGTCAAAACAAAAAAAAAACAAAAATGCTCAAATGTGTGTGAAATCTTATGGGACTTAACTGCTAAGGTCATCAGTCCCTAAGCTTACAGACGACTTAATGTAAATTATCCTAAGGACACACACACACACACACACACACACACACACACACACACACACACACACACACACACACATACACGCACACACACACACACACACACACACACACACACACACACACGCGCCCGAGGGAGGACTCGAACCTCCGCCGGGACCAGCCGCATAGTGCAATATCCTGGCTACCTCGATCGCCTTATCTCTCTGCCTGCGGTTTTTACCTGTGGGGCTAATTGTAATCAAATTTTTCTCACATACTGGAAGGGTCAGAGCAGATAAATCCAACACAGCGCTGCATCGACGCCAAATGTGGCTATTTTCAGCATCTTCTGTGACGTTTATTAACAACGATCAGTTCCGTGTTGTAAATATTTTGCCTACATGTAAGATCAGTTCAAAAACGTCTCTGTTACACCGGGAAATGTATTTCTGACAAGATGTTAGGTGATTATGAACGATAAGTAAATTTCATTGTTGGTTTTGTGCCAATCATCCGACCTAACGGGAGCTATTGCTGTTGAATGGAATACGATTTACAGATGAGCAAACTGTGAATTCAGTAATGCTACTACATACATACTAATAAATGTAAACAATTTGTAAGGAATCTGACGGTGGCAGTGTTGCTCTAAACGCTTAAAATACATAATGTAAAAATGAGCTTATCTGTAATAATCAGATATGCCACGTAGCAACGTTCACGTATACTATCCAAAAAGTAAAAAAAAAAAAAAAAATACGTGGATTACTCTCTATTGAAACTAACTTTGGCTGTGATGAGGGTGAAATACGCAAAATATAACATTACTAGTCTGCCGAAAGATATATCAGACAGACAGTAGTTTTGTTTTACATTAATATGAAAGTTGCTTTTTCTTAGTAACAGCTTCACTACTGTAGAAGCTTTCGTGAATACCCATAAGCCACAGTTGGATACGTTCATATGGCCAGCGTGGAACCGTACAGATAAATTTTCAACAGATACCTACTTTCTTTCAACTGACATGTTAGACGTCATTATAAATATTGTGAATTTTTTGAACGGGGTAAAAAATGATTCAAATGGCTCTGAGCACTATGGGACTCAACTGCTGAGGTCATAAGTCCCCTAGAACTTAGAACTACGTAAACCTAACTAACCTAAGGACAACGCACACATCCATGCCCGAGGCAGGATTCGAACCTGCGACCGTAGCGGTCGCGCGGTTCCAGACTGTAGCGCCAGAACCGCTCGGCCACCAGCGGCCGGCACTATGAACGGGATATTTAAGTACATATCATTGTCGTAGTTCATAGGTACTAGAATCCTATATATATATTAGAGTGCTACAATCTCGTTTTCTTGTTATGTAGTAAATGCCCGTCTGCTATCTTTCCTCTAAGACTTACGCCCTGCAGCAGAACGTGCAGTACAAAGCTTGACTGGACACACAGTCATTACTGGCAAGATTTATGTGAGCAGCAATACTAGCATGATGGCTCCGTAATGAAGTAAAATAGTAGCTTAGCACCACGTGGCTCAGACGCTTATACAACGCACCGACAACATTAATGCCTTCTCCGTGAGAGTTTTTTATTTATTATTACGTCAGCGAAAACTTTGGGAAGGAGCTTGTCAATATGTCTCCCGAGTAACATATGAATTTTTCTCTCCTCCGTTATTTCTCAAAATCCTTTACTTAAACTAGGTTCAATTTCTCCTGGCATTTATCTCAATATAATGCAAGTGACGTAAATATAAATACATCCGAAGCTGGACACTATGCCTTATAATTCTGGGCGTTTCTGACTGGACATGTTGCTTGCCGCAGCGATAGAAAATCGAATAAAACGTGAAGCGTTAATAAGCTATACATATTCGCTGCATAGTGAAACCTCTAAGAAATGGTTTATCTTCTGTTTGATCTTAGACAAGAACTGCTACCGACTTTGGAGATTTCTCGAAGAAGCTGTTTCAGTGAATCTGCTGTTTAATCATATTTTTTATATTTTTAAACAGAACACTTGAGAGCTCCTTCTGAATTTCCCAGTGGACAGGCAACAGTCAGTGCAAATGTTTCCAAGAAATGGATTCTGCATTAAGCACTCGGGAATAAGGTTAGCATAGTAACGAGTCCCTGGAGAAAGCACTTACTTGTTTACTCTGGGACTCATTCTTTTTTTTAGTAAAACTTTTTTACTTAAAACTCTTTCAGTGCACAAAGAACGCCGCAATTTCAAAATAGCATGTTTGATAGGAAGTCCCAATAAAGTTAATGATTATTCATGCCGATGAATACGCAAGTTCTTCTATTAAATCTCGTTTTCTTATAAAGTAGTAAATGCGCTTACCGTATCCTTCCTCTATAAGATTCACGCCCTGCAGCAGAACATGCCTGGCGAGACACACAGTCATCACTAGCAAGATTTATGTGAGCCATCATACTCGCATGAGTGCTCAGTAATGCAATAAAATAGTAGATTAGCACCACATGCCTTCGACGCTTTCTGATTTCATATGTAGTCTCCAAAATTATCTTTCATCTTCGAGCTGGGTGAATGTGTTATGGAATTCACTTTCATGTTTATTTGGTTTTTTTTACGCTAATGCAAGAGTCCAGAATTCAACTTATAGTCGAAAACATATATAGTAAAACCTAGGAATCATCAAGTTTATAGGTTTGTCAAACACATGGAGCGTGCTGTTTTCCTCCAGTAAAAGAAGGTAGAAGTAACTTAAAACACACTTTCGTAACTGACGCAGATACCTGCATCTACACCTATATTCCTTATGATGTACGGCGGGGTACACTTCTATACCATTGTCACTTCCCCCTTTTCCTGATCCGGACACGAATCCATGGGACGTTTAAACTACCATTATATAAAACGCGGCCGGCCGTGGTGGTCTAGCGGTTCTAGACGCACAGTCCGGAACCGCGCGACTACTACGGTCGCAGGTTCGAATCCTGCCTCGGGCATGGATGTGTGTGATGTCCTTAGGTTAATTAGGTTTAAGTAGTTCTAAGTTCTAGGGAACTGATGACCACAGATGTTAAGTCCCATAGTGCTCAGAACCATTGGAACCATTTTTTTTATATAAAACGCCTTCTCTCTCTTTTACGTGACAATCAGATGATTCCCTCCTCCTTGTAGCGGCTAGTGGACTACTTCTGAGGTAGATGATAACGATGCACGGGAATGACTGTATACGAAGATATTTTCTAATTTAGTTTCTGTGTAAGAGTAGAGGAGAGAAACTTCCTTGCATCAGGAAGTATTTAGTGGTAAGTACGACAAAACTGTTGACTGTGGTGCAAGGAAAGAAGACAACATCTGCATGTGTTTAGATTTCTTTGGATATGCAGTAAAGTATGCCAAATGCAGAACTTACCAAGAAAGACTATAAGATTCCGAAATACACCATATTTGCTGATATCCAGGAAGATGGCAGTGTCAGAAATAAAATGCCACAAGAAGATATTTTCGTTGTAAGTTTCACTTCCAGCAAACTTTTCACTAAAAGCCCACTTATTTATGAACTGAGCAACGCTTTGAAGCCCGTACCATTTTCTTGGGCAACCTGACATACCACTTAATGCGGAAGGTACCACGGCATCAACGCAGGAAATAAATAAGTACGCACGTCCTACTGAAATGATTCTTCTAAAACCTTAAAACAAAATATTGTCACCATCCGTAAGCGAAGGGCTGAAACTTTTTTATTTGTTTAATTTAGATAAAGTTTAACTTCTTGAAAGTAAATTACTTAAAGTGTACTTATCACTATCTAATAAAAGAAACAGCTTTTGTCTTTTTCGTTTAAGTTATAGTTAAAGACATTCGGAAACAAACCTGCGTACATCTAATTGTTCTGTGGAAATCGCATGACACTCTCCAAATTCTATAAGGTGTATTGAAAAAAAAAATCTAGTCGGAGGCTGTAAAATGAAGCACTGCGTCTCTTTTGCAATTTCCATACCTAATCCGTCTTCTTGGGCAATTCGTGCCACCAAAGCTAGGAAACTGAGAGCAACCACCTTGTGGAAAATGGTATCGATAAAACGGTGTGGCGTTCCAGATTGTGAGCCTTCTGCCACGCCTTGACCCCTGTAACGGACATACAGTGCTCTTTATATACTTGTGCCGTTCTTTGATGAATTTCCCGTTTTATGCACTCCTTCCGCTGTAAGGAAACGCACTACACCGTTTTGCTCTACTTTAGTAGCCTTCATTTCTCTGTTTTCTGTGCTACTGAGTGCAGTGCACGGTGCTCGCTCTGTCGTCACGTTGGTCTGTCGATTCTTCATACTCATCTCTACGTTGCATTTGCACGAAAAGTATCCATGAATATTGATAAATCGTGTAAGATGGTAGCGATCAGTAAATTTCTCAGACTCTGTTAACGCACACAGAGAATTTAAGATTGAAGAGTTTCTGTTCATAATTATCATGCAGTTCTTTATTTCCTTCCACTTTTCTACAAAATTATTTTTACATTTCGATGGACAAACGAAATGGAGCAATCCTAAAATGGAGCAATCCTTACAGGCTGCACCGGCAGGATAAAAATACCGTCTACCTAACCACAGTTAGGTTGACCGTGGTTTCCATAAGTCACAACAGTAAAATGTTTGGATGTCGGTACGATTGCTTAAACGAGGCCACGGACGATTTCCTCGTCCTTTTCATTATTGATGCATCTACACTAAGAAGAAATGCAGATGATAAACGGGTATTCATTGGACAAATATATTGTACTAGAACTGACAAGTAATTACATTTTCACGCAATTTGGGTGCATAGATCCTGAGAAATCAGTACCCAGAACAACCACCTCTGGCCGTAATAACGGCCTTGATACGCCTGGTCATTGAGTCAAACAGAGCTTGGATGGCGTGTAGAGGTGCAGCTGCCCATGCAGCTTCAACACGATACCACAGTTCATCAAGAGTAGTGACTGGAGTATTGTGACGAGACAGTTGCTCGGCCACCATTGACCAGACGTTTTCAATTGGTGAGAGGAGAATGTGCTGGCCAGGGCAGCAGTCGAACATTTTCTGTATCCAGAAAGGCCCGTACAGGACCTGCAACATGCAGTCGTGCATTATCCTGCTGAAAGGTAGGGTTTCGCAGGGATCGAATGAAGGGTAGAGCCACGGGTCGTAACACATCTGAAATGTAACGTCCACTGTTCAAAGTGCCGTCAATGCGAACAAGAGGTGACCGAGACGTGTAACCAATGGCACCCCATACCATCACGCACGGTGATACACCAGTATGGCGATGAGGGATACACGCTTCCAATGTGCGTTCACCGCGATGTCGCCAAACACGGATGGGACCATAATGATGCTGTAAACAGAACCTGGATTCATCCGAAAAAATTACGTTTTGACATTCGTGCACCCAGGTTCGTCGTTCAGTACACCATCGCAGGCGCCCCTGTCTATGATGCAGCGTCAAAGGTAACCGCAGCCATGGTCTCCGAGCTGATAGTCCATGCTGCTGCAGACGCCGTCGAACTGTTCGTGCATATGGTTGTTGTCTTGCAAACGACCCCATCTGTTGACTCAGGGATCGAGACGTGGCCGCACGATCCGTTACAGCCATGAGGATAAGATGTATGTCATCTCGACTGCTAGTGATACGAGGCCGTTGGGATCCAGCACGGCGTTGCGTATTACCCTCCTGAACCCACCGATTCCATATTCTGCTAACAGTCATTGGATCTCGACCAACGCGAGCAGTAATGTCGTAATACGATAAACCGTAATCGCGATGGGCTACAATCCGACATTTATCAAAGACGGAAATGTGATGGTACGCATTTCTCCTCCTTACACGAGGCATCACAACAACGTTTCACTAGGCAACGCCGGTCAACTGCTGTTTGTGTATGAAAAATCGGGTGGAAACTTTCCTCATGTCAGCACGTTGTAGGTGTCGCCACCGGCGCCAACCTTGTATGAATGCTCTGAATAGCTAATCAATTGCGTATCACAGCATCTTTTTCCTGCCAGTTAAATTTCGTGTAGCAATTGTAATGGCTAGTAGTGTCTTTTAGCCGTGACCTATTTCTTCCAAACGTCAGGAACGATTAAATTTGTGTAAACCACTTAACAGATTTCCTGATCGTGAAACGTTTGTTCTCTCCTATCATTTTATAGGTCCTTTCCACGTATTTCTGGTCATCCTCTCAAGTCCGCATACTCCGTTCTACGTCGTCAACATCCTCTTGTCCTGAACGCAACATCCGCTCACGTTCCTACCAAATACTGGATATCCAATCGTCCTGACTGAGGTAACAAGAGTGTCACGCAAAGCTTTCAGCAACAGTCAAATTTAACGGAATGATGGTCGACTTTAAATACTAGCAGTAAAAATCGTTATTTATGGAGCACTACATTGAGCCACATAGTTAAAAATATCAGAGCGTATAACTGGAGAAAGAGCTAGCGAATTCATCTCACGTAATATCGCATGGAGTCATCGAATTTTTCGTTAGGTCAAGGCACGGAGCTTTGACTCAGTGACTGAACGTCTGAACTTTGCGCCCTGTGATAATGCAAAGACGTAAAAACTCGAAGACCTGCAGATTAACTTTTTACAACAAATTAAGTGCTCATCTGAACAGATCCGAATGTTGCATCTTGATAGATTACAAAAGAAACAGACTGATCAGTCAAATCGTTATGACTGTCTAGTTATGAGCGTACTGGTCCACATTTGGAATGCTGTACAGTAGCGATTATGCATGGCATGGTATCCACAAGCCCTTGACAACGAGAAAGAGAGAGATAGTGACAGTGAGAAGAGGCAGCAGCAGTGGGAAGGAATGAATGAGACACTAGATAGTAGCAGTAAAAGAGAGCAAGTGGGAGACAGTGACAATAAGAGGAAACAGACCGAAGGAGACTGTGACTGAAACAAAGGAGACAGTTACAGTTATAGAGATACCAAGAGATAATGACAATGAGTTGGAATGAATGTGTGAGTAACAATGGGCAAGTGGGAGTGGATAGATATGAAGGACTTACAGCGATGGACTACTGGGTGTAAGCGAATTACAGTTAGGACAGCTTGTGGGAGTGGGAGGGAGTGAGTGAGTGTGCCGGCCAGGGTGGCCGAGCGGTTCTAGGCGCTACAGTCTGGAGCCACGCGACCGCTACGGTCGCAGGTTCGAATCCTGCCTCGGGCATGGATGTGTGTAATGTCCTTAGCTTAGTTAGGTTTAAGTAGTTCTAAGTTCTAGCGGACTGATAACCTTAGAAGTTAAGTCCCATAGTGTTCAGAGCCATTTGAACCAATTTGAGTGAGTGATCAGATGCATGTTAATAAGGGCGCGAATATGTTCGCATGCCAAAATTTGTGGGAAAATTTTTGAAGGTCCTGGGAAAGGTAGAATGAGGAGCTGTTACCCACCTTTTCAGTCAGAGACTTTTAAAGAAGGGCATATTCGTCTTTTTTGTACTCCGATAGGAGCACTTTTCCGCTGGTCTTTCACGGGTCAACAGATGTTAAGTGATACCAATATTAAATGGCGTACATATATGAGTTGCTGACGTTCTTTTCCGCTATAAAATACCCTGACTTCGTAGATCGGCAAAATTATCAATTGCAATACCGTCGACCATGCCCTATTTTCTATAAAAACTCATGCAAAGCGTTCGCCAGAAATTTTCCAGTACACCTGACAGTGTTTTCTCCGTGTTCCATATCTGAACTCTATATACGCAAGGTTTCAAGCGTAGAAGTTATGACAAACAGGCAGTATTAGAAACTCTAAAAGCTCATTCTCCATCAATTAATTCCTGTCGTAAACCAGCTAGTTCTGCGCACCGGTCGCCAATAAAAAAATTTTGTGGGAGAGTGTTTATCTATCGTTTTTGTGCACAACTGCGGTAAAAATGTCTCTCTTGAGAGCCGTCAGGCTCATTTTGTCTTGTGTTAGCACAGATATATGCGATTCGTTTTTGCATTGTGTTGCTGGAGTCGGCCCAAACAACTACAGCTCGTTGCATCTTTCACGCGACACCCAGTGTCAACACAAAACGTCGCTTTGTCTCCCACTGCAAACAAAATTATTTTTAAATCGAACTTTTATGTGCCCATTCAATAGAGCAATCCCAGATCAATCTATTCCGATATTCGTTTTATCGGTATGTATTAACATGGGCAGTAAAACACGAAGAAAAAAACAGCAACCCAGCAGCGATTCTGTAGCGCTGCATCCTTTGCAGTAACAGTCAGTGCGGGGCAGGGCAGTGCAGTGTTGTCACTGCTGGCGTATTGCTTATTCTTAGAGTTTTACTGCCTTTTTTGATACATATCGATAAAACAAAGATCGTGATAGACTAATCTGGAACCGCTCTATCGAATGGGCACGTAAAATTCCGATTTAAAAATAATTTTGTTTGTAATGGGAAACAAACCGACACTTTCAGCTGACACTCGGCGTCGCATTAAAGATATGATGAGCAGCAGTTGTTTGTGCTGACTCCAGTTACACAATGTGAAAACGAAACTGCAAATATTTGCTGAAACACCAGA
The DNA here is from genome assembly GCF_023898315.1 of Schistocerca nitens. NCBI lineage: Eukaryota > Metazoa > Arthropoda > Insecta > Orthoptera > Acrididae > Schistocerca > Schistocerca nitens. Next base: position 268,527,548 of record NC_064616.1, read on the forward strand.
TAAAATGCGCCTGACGATTGTTAGGAGAGAGACCTTGTATGTACGTGTACAGGGTGACCCACTTAAACGTTGACCATAGTGCTCAGGGCCATTTGAATCATTTGAATTTCTGGAATAAAAATAGATATTGAAAAATTGCCTGCCGGGCGGTATTAGCCGAGCTGTCTAGGGCGCTACAGTCATGAACTGTGCTGCTGATCCCAGCGGAGGTTCGAGTCCTCCCTCGGGCATGGGTGTGTGTGTTTGTCCTTAGGATAATGTAGGTTAAGTAGTATGTGAGGTTAGGTACTGATGACCTTAGCAGTTAAGTCCCATAAGATTTCACACACATTTGAAATATTACCGTCACTGGCATGAATGTAAGACAGCGGCTTATGAAAATAAAAGCTGCGAGACATTCTAAAACGTAAGGAACTATTAGTTTAAACACAAACTTTCGTTTTTTTTATATAAGGACACTCCATATTATTTCTTTCGCAATCAGTAACATCAAAAATCACAAAAAGGATGGCGTTAGTTGCATAGAAATACGTCAATTATATCCCGAGAAATGGCAAAGCGAAGCTGACGCTTGGAATAAACGTAACACGCCGTTACTGCACATCTCGAGATGCAAGCGTGCGCTCCACTTCATAATCGTATTGTGATTGGCGTAGGTAATCTTACTTTCAGTGTTGTCACAAGGGCCTAAAGTAATTACGGAATTTCCTGCCGGAAACGCTGATATGTGGGGATCACATTTGCATCTCGGGATGTGCAATAGCAGCGCGTTTCGTTTATTTCAAGAGTCAACTTCGTTTTGCTGTTTCTCGGGATGTAACTGACGTACTGCGATGCAATCAGTGCTATTCTTTTTGTGATTGTTCATGTTATTGATTGCATAAGAAACGTATTAGAATGTCTCATAGTATTTATTTTCGTGAACCCCTGTCTTACATTCGTACCAGTGAAAGTCGTTTTTCAGTATCTGTTTTTTTTTTATCAGAGATACCTGCACTGAAGCTTTTAAGCGGACAACCCTAAAAAAGTGATTTTTTAAGGCTGACAGGGTCCTTCTACATGAAAAAATAATCACACAGCTTGTTTTACGATGGATATACACTGTCTGATCGAAATTATCTGGACACTCCTATGTAATGCCGAACTGACCACTAGATGTCACAAGAGGCGGACCCGTCACTATAAAAGGAGGCGGGGAGTATTCTGTTCTGAGCAGTGAGTCTGTAACAGCAGAATGGCTCGGTCAGTACAGCTCAGTGACTTCGAACGTGGGCTAGTCAGTGGATGTTACGTGAGTTACAGGGATATTTCAGCCCTTCTAAAACTGCCCAGTTCGATTGTTGATGATTGTGATTGTTAAGTGGAAACGCGACGGTACAGGCAAAGCTAAACCACGACCAAGCAGACCACAGGCACTGACGGGCAGGGACCATCGAGCACTGCGGACAGTGGTTGCAAAAGATCGCGTGAAATCAACGGGAGGACAGTGTACAACTGGAAATGAATGGTTTGGAGTGATGAAACACGCTGTAACCTGTAGCAATACGCTGGAAGGGTTTGGATTTGGGAATGTCCTGTGAATTTGACCTGCCATCAGTCGTAGTGCCGACACTGAAGCAAGGATGAGGTGGTGTTACGGTATGGAGGTGTTTCTCGTGGTTAAGTTGTGGTCCCCTTATTGTCCTTAAGAAAATGTTAAATGCGAGAGGATATAAACACAGTTTACAGCATTGTGTGCAGCGTACAGTAGAGGAAAAGTAGGGAGACGATGAATGTTGGTACGAACATGACAGTGCACCGTCATACAGCGGCGTCTGTGAGGCAATGGTTTGTGGACAGCAACAGTCCTGGACTGGACTGGCCAGAGTTCCGATCTGAACCCAATGGAACACTTTTGGAATAAATCATACCGTTGACTTTGCTCCAGAGCCCAGGATCCGACACACTTTCTTCAACTAATTCCACTTCCGCGGGCCTGTAGTGCTTGCTGGGTTAAATATAACACAGTACCGGAAATGCGGAATGTGGGTAGACATTGAAAATGATACTATTTACAATCACTGGCAGTGGAGGTGTGAATTCTGATTTTAAGTGAATCATAGGCACCCACGGTCCTGTCTCAGTATACGGATTCTAAAAATTTAAGTTGTCAGGAGGTTGAGGAACACGGTATTGTAATGCGCATCGGCTACTGTCCGTTTGGATACTATTGTTGTTAAACTGTCTTACGTAACGCCGATAGAAACAATGCATACCGAAGTAGGTAACTGTGAATTCGCTTAATGGGACAACAGTTTGTTTTCAGTGAAACAGAAATAGAATATATTAATCTCAATACTGAAGCTGTGTTGCATTATTAACGAAGCCAGTGTTAACTTTACCTGTAGCTGGAACTCAAACAAGCAGGCAAACAGAGATCGTCAAAGCAGTATCTAGTGTCATGTACATTTCTACCTGCGCAAATGTGTGCTGTGTGGAATTTCACCCCTAAGTAATCAAGCCATAACTCACTCCACATTCACGTCGCTCCTCCAACACCACATCACCCTGCAGTGTCAAAGCTTTAGACAGCATAAACGCAACCTTTATGGCCCCTTATATTGCCACGACTATACACCAATAAAGTTCTGTTTTAAAATAGCGCTTTCAGTACGCGCTGCTGCTTCACTATTAAAAGCGCTAAGCCCACTTACATAAAGATGTAATTTTTTTCTTGTGCTTCCGATGATTAGTATTTTAGACCGAAACAAGTGGCAGCTGACTTCCATTTGGGACTAGTGTGCTTCAAATTCCCCCCATCAATTGGTTACCTAAATTCTAGTATTTGGTAATTTCCTTTAGTTCGATTACCGGGATGGTTCGCTGGAAAGAAACTTTGCCGATATCCTTCCACTTTCTTTTTATATTTTAGCTTCCGCTCCGTCCCTAATGGCCAATATTTGTATCGATCTTATTCGTCTCTCTAATAACGGCTTCAAAAGTGTCATGTTTGCCATTCACTACGAACAAAAAGAGAGAAAAAGAGACACGATCAGCTCTTTCTTTATTTAGGGATATAATGAAACACAAAAGTTTTCGGAAAACTGCAGAACAAAGAACGAAGGATGCTACGAACAAGTTCTGTATGTTCGTTGGGTGACGTATCAGGTGAACGTGCAGCTCACGGCAGCAGTTGTACAACACGATCTTCGAGAAAGGATTGCACATTTCTCACTCGTTCACGTGATTAGAGGAGCAGCTAAAAGAATATTGGGGAAGAAATCTTCTGTGGATTCGTGAAAAGAACCATTATAGTATTCGGCTGAAAAACTTTTGCAGTTTTTACTAGCTTTAGGGTACGTTTTAATTAGCTTTATAACCGAGTCGTTTATCTTGCACAAGCTTCATTAGAGGTTTCCCATCGCACCCTTACCCATGGTACTCGGAACTACCAATTAGTGGAGGGCTTAGACTACAAATATGCATGACGGTATTACCCACATAACCTCAACAGTGCGTGTCCCTGCACGAACACTGCGATAATATTCATACACAAGATCCGTAGTGGAAACGTTTTCTTCCTAAAAATATGGTTCAAATGGCTCTGAGCACTATGGGACTTAACATCTACGGTCATCAGTCCCCTAGAACTTAGAACTACTTAAACCTAACTAACCTAAGGACAGCACACAACACCCAGCCATCACGAGGCAGAGAAAATCCCTGACCCCGCCGGGAATCGAACCCGGGAACCCGGGCGTGGGAAGCGAGAACGCTACCGCACGACCACGAGATGCGGGCTTTTCTTCCTAGATTTACCAGGAAAATGCATAATGAAATAGTTAAATGATGGAAATGACGTTATTACGTAGCTTCTGATGATAAAAAAGTGAGTAAACACAATTCTTACGATTGTGATTACAGTTACACGCTCTGTCACGAAGCCAACACAAAGACTACTTACTCCACTACCTGACATAACCGTACTTTCTGGCCATGTTGACCGCAGATCAGGTTAACTGGCAGTGTACTCTATTTAATAAATTCGATGTATCGTGCGAATCTCTGCCACTAATATATTGTTCAGCCATTGTCTTTTGAAACATAACAAGTGCATTTGCGTGAAGGAAGGGTAGTAGCTACTCGGACCGTGAATCCGCGATAAGTTAAGATGGAATGTTGTACCCTCTGGAGCCCCGCTACATGACAGGTTGGGGTTGTTCGCTATGCTGCTGCCAGATTTTCGTCACCACGGCAACGTCAAAAACGTAACTGGCAGTACCTGTCATGCAGCTTAAAGCAGAATTCGTTCGAGATACAAGGCATTCCTACTCAGGATATCAGCGCTGTGATTAGCGTCCTCACTGTTGTTTGATGTGTGGGGTTTGCTAGTCTCCCATCGGGCGCCTCCCTTGGTGGTGGAAGGCGAAAGCCCTCGAGAAATGGTGGGTACTGGGGAAATAAAATACCCGGGGCAGACCAAAACTACCACGGGCAGGAGGGGCTCGCCAAACTGTGGTAAAAGTAACTCTCCTAGGGGTAGAGAACCCCAAAATCAAGACCTCTGGTCCTCCAGTTTGGGGGGCTGTGAAGGGGGCTACCAACCACTCACGTAAAATGCTGATCGGTCGGGATACCTAACGCATGGCCCGGAAAAAGGGCATGACATACTGGTACAAAAATAAGTACTTCTCTCTTGATTCTTGGAATATCAGAGGCGTATATCACCCTGGAAGTCCCGAATACTAGTAAAAGAACTAAACAAAATGCAAGGTACAGCTGCTCCTCTCTAAAAAGTACGATGGCAATGAACGGAGTCACTTAAAATAAGAGACAGGACAAAGACTGTTGTCTACGCAGTGAACTTGGAACCGTATTCTACATTCATAAATCAATAAATTATTCAGAATAGGAAGTCAGACATGTTAATAATCGAATATCATACATCACAGTTTAAATGTTATACATTACATCTATAAATGCATATGCACCCACAGAAGATACGGATGACGATACGAAAGAAGAATTCTACAGTCAACTGGAACACACGTACAACTCAGTAACCAGGCGTAATATAAAGGTAGTGTTAACAGATTTCAGTGCCGAATTGGGAAAGGAGGAAATTTACAGACAAACCACTGGCAATTTCCGCTTACACGGGGAAGTGACAAATGATCTCTCACAAGCAAACCAAAATTCCAACACAAACGTAATCATTTAGGGACTTGAAAACCGCCAGATGGAGAAGTAGTGCATCAGACTGACCATGCGGCTATCCAAAAAAGATTCCAAAACAGTTTTAAACCTGTTAGAACCTTAGGGGTGCAGATTGTAACCCAGAACTTATTTCAGGTCAAAAATTAAAATCAAACTCAAAAGGGAACTGAATAGTGTGGCAATTACTAGATACAACACAGGAAATCTGGTAAAAGAAAATAGAAAATACAAAAGAAAACTTTACAAAAGAATTGGGAAGTAGCAAAAAAAGAAAAAAAAAGAAAAGAAAAAACCCTAGACCGGGCAGTAGCTAACAACAAGATGTCAAAGCAGATGGACGCACCTGAAGAGCAGTATTTAAGAATTGAATCCCAAAGTCACAGGAAACAGGAAACGACCTAACAAAATTTAGTTTAACGTAAGGTGCCAAGAAAAATCCTGAAGAGAAGAAATGTGACGAAATCGTGGATTAGAGAAAGCAACAATGTGATACTGAAGGAGAGATATAACAAAATCCGCCAGGAAACACAACGAATCTAAGGCAAGAGAAAAGGTGATAGTACAAGAGTGTAAGAGAAGCAGAGAATGACTTCAACCATCACTGGACAAGGCAGATGCATGAAACCATAAAAAAATCTTTTGGTAAATTTTCTAAAAGGGAACAGTTTGTAAAGGACCAGCATGAGAATGTACTAACCAACAAGAGTGACATTCAAAAAAAGTAGAAGACTCACTCCTCACAACAACTCAGCTGCAATGACCCACAGTCTTATTTTAAATTTGAAGAACCTGAGTCAGTTGATATCCAAGCCACTACCACACCAGTGAATGAAATACAGCAAGCAATAAAGAAACTAATGAATAACAAGGCTTGTGTTGAAGATCAGATATGTGATGAGTTTTTAAAGAATGGAGGACTGCAGGTGGAATTAGAACTACAGTCTTTAATAGAAAAAAATCTTATTATGCGGATGTAAAGCCTTAAAAATTAGAAAGAAAGATGAAGGAAAACTGTTAATATTCGAAAGAAAATACAAGAAAATTTTTGATTGATATCTGATGAAAATAAGATAGAATGGAGTATAAGAAAATATGAATAATGAAGAGAGCTGTATATTCTCATTAGTTGCAAATATTGAGAACTTTAAGACAGTCTCTTTTATTCTGCAATTGCACGTTTTCGATCTGGATGAACGCTTCTCCCCCATTTTAGCTTTCTTCTCACTTTTGATGCGGAATGTGAACAAACATTAATTAGCCAAATCTAATAATGTACACGAAAATAACGTCTGTGGATTCATTCACAATCCATTCTCTCATACAGTAAGAATATAAATGTTACGGTCAGCAGATCCAAACAGATACTGACGTAATTAACAATATAAGATCGCCGGCCGTGGTGGACGAGCGGTTCTAGGCGCTTCAGTCCTGAACCGCGAGACCACTACGGTCGCAGGTTCGAATCCTGCCTCGGGCATGGATGTGTGTGATGTCCTTAGGTTAGTTAGGTTTAAGTACACTCCTGGAAATGGAAAAAAGAACACATTGACACCGGTGTGTCAGACCCACCATACTTGCTCCGGACACTGCGAGAGGGCTGTACAAGCAATGATCACACGCACGGCACAGCGGGCACACCAGGAACCGCGGTGTTGGCCGTCGAATGGCGCTAGCTGCGCAGCATTTGTGCCCCGCCGCCGTCAGTGTCAGCCAGTTTGCCGTGGCATACGGAGCTCCATCGCAGTCTTTAACACTGGTAGCATGCCGCGACAGCGTGGACGTGAACCGTATGTGCGGTTGACGGACTTTGAGCGAGGGCGTATAGTGGGCATGCGGGAGGCCGGGTGGACGTACCGCCGAATTGCTCAACACGTGGGGCGTGAGGTCTCCACAGTACATCGATGTTGTCGCCAGTGGTCGGCGGAAGGTGCACGTGCCCGTCGACCTGGGACCGGACCGCAGCGACGCACGGATGCACGCCAAGACCGTAGGATCCTACGCAGTGCCGTAGGGGACCGCACCGCCACTTCCCAGCAAATTAGGGACACTGTTGCTCCTGGGGTATCGGCGAGGATCATTCGCAACCGTCTCCATGAAGCTGGGCTACGGTTCCGCACACCGTTAGGCCGTCTTCCGCTCACGCCCCAACATCGTGCAGCCCGCCTCCAGTGGTGTCGCGACAGGCGTGAATGGAGGGACGAATGGAGACGTGTCGTCTTCAGCGATGAGAGTCGCTTCTGCCTTGGTGCCAATGATGGTCGTATGCGTGTTTGGCGCCGTGCAGGTGAGCGCCACAATCAGGACTGCATACGACCGAGGCACACAGGGCCAACACCCGGCATCATGGTGTGGGGAGCGATCTCCTACACTGGCCGTACACCACTGGTGATCGTCGAGGGGACACTGAATAGTGCACGGTACATCCAAACCGTCATCGAACCCATCGTTCTACCATTCCTAGACCGGCAAGGGAACTTGCTGTTCCAACAGGACAATGCACGTCCGCATGTATCCCGTGCCACCCAACGTGCTCTAGAAGGTGTAAGTCAACTACCCTGGCCAGCAAGATCTCCGGATCTGTCCCCCATTGAGCATGTTTGGGACTGGATGAAGCGTCGTCTCACGCGGTCTGCACGTCCAGCACGAACGCTGGTCCAACTGAGGCGCCAGGTGGAAATGGCATGGCAAGCCGTTCCACAGGACTACATCGAGCATCTCTACGATCGTCTCCATGGGAGAATAGCAGCCTGCATTGCTGCGAAAGGTGGATATACACTGTACTAGTGCCGACATTGTGCATGCTCTGTTGCCTGTGTCTATGTGCCTGTGGTTCTGTCAGTGTGATCATGTGATGTATCTGACCCCAGGAATGTGTCAATAAAGTTTCCCCTCCCTAGGACAATGAATTCACGGTGTTCTTACTTCAATTTCCAGGAGTGTAGTTCTAAGTTCTGGGGGACTGATGACCTCAGATGTTAAGTCCCATAGTGCTCAGAGCCATTTTGAACAATATAAGATGATTTCCTCAACACAGTCAAATACCCTATTATAAATTTTCGCAATCGTATCGTCATTGCTGCGTATAAACACATGCGCGAATTCGATGGCAACATTCTGTCATATGAAAGCAATTGGTGAACTAATTTCGAAGATTTAAGAATGGAAACGAACATTAGCATTTTTATAGATTATTTTACTTTAACAGACAAACACGGAGTTTTTCAAGTACACGTGTCGCATTTGAAGAATATTTTTTAGGTAATGCAGTAAGTTATTTCCTTAAACACACTTAACACATAGCGATACACAATTAAACTAAAAGCAGAATGTGTGTGTGTGTGTGTGTGTGTGTGTGTGTGTGTGTGTGTGTGTGTGTGTGCGTGCGCGCGCGCGCTCGCGCGTGCGTATATAGAGTATTAATGCTTTTATTTGGAATTAATTTTTTGGAAGGCAGGCACCAAAAAATTTGCGCCCCCCCCCCCCCCCCCCCCCTGACCGAGATCCTGGATCCGCCCCTGCGTTGAGGACAGGCTGGGTCTCATCGTGTGTTCAGGTGGCATTACGTGGTCCAGTACCCGTTCGGCTCTGCGGATGATGTTTTCCTAGTCACCGGTTTCACACATCACTACCGGCACCATAAAGTGCCTTGTAAGAGACAAAATGTTACTGTGTGACGGATGCGTCTTCCCGAGGCCGATCATTCTATCCCGTTTGAATTCATCATTGTATGTTTCATTTATCCGCTTCATCTGAACGCTCGTGTGTTTCAGAGCTTGGCGTAGTTCTGATCATCGCATTCACACAGGGTTTACGTGTACACATTTTCTATTTCCTTATCACGTATTGCTCGTATACGTTTTTAGACGTTCTCAGTGCTTGCATTTATTCGGGTCTTTCTTCCTGGTTGTAGCAGTTGCCATAAACTTTAGTGCAACTTAAGCGTGACAAACTAATGTACATGACAGATAAGTGTTATTTCTTTGATGTATACATGCAGACTGAAGCGTAGAATGAAAATATGTACGAAGGTCGGGTTTCGAACCCGGGTCTCCTGTTTCAATCTGCATACATACGTGATAGATGTTTGAGACTTGAAAAGGTCTCTGGAACCAATAATTTCATTTGTTATTCCTTTGCTTTTTGTCCTACTTTTGATACTCTTTATTATATATATGGTTAGATAGTTTCCACACCTAATTAGCAACACACTCTATTATTTTCCGTAAAGCATGTGACGGTAAACGTGCGACGGTTTCAGGTTTATCGCAATATATCCCTGCTTGCGTGACCCGCACGGCTAGGCGTTCATTGGATGTGTTCCATGATAGCAACACACCGACTATTCTTGGCGACAACAAATAAACGTCGATAAACATCGCAGCTTATGGACTCGGGTGGAGTGACACATGCCAGATACCACGCCTCTGTGCTGCACTTTGCACAGTACGTTACTACTGTGAACAGTAACACCGCGACATAATGATTCCGGAAGTTAGTTCTGCACATTGGCGCAGGTCCTAAATTATTCCAGCTTATGGCACAGGTGATTGGTTTAACAATCGTTGGCTCGATACCTGTTCTCAGACATTATGCAGCATTCTGAAAGTCGTTTACTGGTTAAAATAATGTCGCCGTTAAGACCTCGAATTAGAATTATTGATTTCAATGGAAAAACTTTTCCAGCTGAGCCATGGCAGTACAGCCGGTTCAGTCGCCATCTGTGCATAAATTTGCTGTCGTTGCTCTTAGGATAACGCCAAGAGTGCTCATGCTGTCGTAGGAAATCGCTCGTCAGACCGAACTTATGGTGTAGAGTCATTGTGTCGACGCCGCAGACAGCTTGGTTCCAAACGCTTACATGCCGTCTTCGCCACCAATGTACGACCATCACTGGCGCCAACTTACGTAGAAACAGCTTAATCTGAGAACACAACAGAACTCCAGCCCACCCTACGAAGAGCTCTAACTTGACACCACTGAAATCACAGAGGGCAGTCATTCGCAGTTAGTGGCGTGGATGCTACACGGCTCGGAGCTGCCCCTCAAGTAACAGATTTATTACAGTTAGTGGTGTCAACAGAAGCTCTTGTGGTTGCTGCAGAAGCACCACAACCAAGCGCAGATTACGGCGGTCTTTCCTCTCAGTAGTGACTCATCTGAGGCCGAATCCTGGCCTTTAGATATCACCTTCCGGAACCATTGTTGTCAACATTTATGTACAGCTGATTCATCCCTTTCAATTATTTTTGCAATACCGCAGAAAGAAAATTTATCTTCCCATAGCCCCATTTTGTGGTCTCGTTCAAACTACTTTCAGCTGTTGATAATGATTTATTCGTCTCATACAGGCACGACAAAGAGAGACTTCAAAACGTCAAATCCAGATGACAACCAACATTCTCGCATTTTGCACCGCATATTTGTAGTAAGTGTGTTTTGCCATGTCATGACGGGTTGTTAACGCCATTATTAATCAACAAGTGGAATAGTTAAAGCGGCGGCATCTCTCAGATGTCTAAAGAGCCTCCCCCCCCCCCCCAAACTTCATTTCATTTACAAGCACAACTCCATCTTGATGTTGATATCTCATTGGGCTATGGTAAAGCTGTTTTTACCACGTTTTTATAAGGTCGCTTGTTGTCTGGCTGTGTGTTTAGTACAGATTTTGAGATTAATTTTAAACTAACTTGCTCATGAGCCGGAGGCTTCAAATTTTAAACCTAGTTCACAACTGGATGACAGTGCAACATCAGCTGGCTTTCTTGGTGGTCTGTTCGGTAGGGGTGGGAATGGCAGTGAAGAATTTTGGTAATTCCTGACATCCAGGCTGCCCTGCACAACTGGCTTGCTGTATGGTTAGTATCACAATGCATTCCAAGAGGTATTCGAGTGGATGGGCAGAACTGGCCAGAGAGAGGGAGAAGAAAAGATGGATAACGCTTTCTTCTCTGTCTGTCTGTTTGTCTGTCTGTCTGGTACGAATTTTGCAATCGATTTTAAATTAATTTCCTGCTGCTATGGAGATTTGACGCTTTCAACGTAACTCAGAACAGGATGACAATGCAATGCTAATTCTCTTTCCTAATGGTTCAAATGACTCTGAGCACTATGGGACTTAACATCTGAGGCCATCAGTCCCCTAGAACTTAGAACTACTTAAACCTAACTAACCTAAGGACATTAAATACACCCATGCCCGAGGCAGGATTCGAACTTGCGACCGTAGCAGTCGCGCGGTTCTGGACTGAAGCGCCTAGAACCGCTCGGCTACCGCGGCCGGCTCGCTTTCCTACCTAGAGCCCTATTTTTTTTATTATTAACTATTTTAATAGCTACTAAGTTCTTACTTTGACGTTTATACTGGGTTCTTTTTTTAAGCTGCGGATGCCCTCACCCCCAATACATTTTATCATAGACGATCACACATTCATGAGTCAGAAGTTTTAAAGATCTCGATATAAATGTTGGGAATGGCTTTACCGGTTTAAATAGAACCTTTAATCAATTGACTGGATGCAGACACTGACCTTATCACTTTTATTTGTCCGTTTCTTGACGTGGCTACATTTCTGATCACTCCTTTTATTCCTTTGTGTACAGTGAAGCACCGGGAGATGCGAATTTAAGTTGCGAAACCGGTTGTGTTCGCCAATTAAGAATTCTAACAATCGCAGCGGTCTTGTTTATTCAAATCGTGGAATATTTCTGCGGTGATTGCCTTAAATATAAAGTAGTATTACAGGAGACAGAAGATGAAGTAATGTTAGGGGGTTCGGCCGTAGTGCCGGCTTCTTGGCAGTTCATGTAACTGGTCATAATAGTGAGGATCACGTGTCACGTGTTGTAGTCATTAGCTTTCCGGGGCAAGTCTAGTAAGAAAAGGCTTCCACTGGGTTCTTACGTAATCGCATGATTATTGTTGCGATTGTTGTGCATAGAGACACGGTGCTGATGTTGAGCATTTTGCAACACGGGAAATTATTATGCAACTTCGTGCTCTATACTTAGGCTGAAATACTTTTTTTGATTGGCGTTTCAGTGTGTGGAGTGGTAGGACCAGCCGTGAGCCACTAACGGTTCTTTCTGGAGCGCCACGTTCTCACTGGGTGCCCTGTTTGGTAGGTACACACTGGGGCTTGGAAAGCGTGGCTGGTCGCGGGCCGGCTGTGCTCGTACTACCTGCACCTCATCTTCCCCTCTTCCCACGCCACTGCAGTCTGTCAATGGCAGAGTTATTTTCTTCTGGCTATAATTACACCACTTATATGCAGTCGTAATTAGCATCCGTACCACCCGTCGGAGCACGGCTAGGGTTGCGCGGGGAACATAACCTGACGCTCGTGCACGACAGCCAAGCCGGCTCAGTCATACGGTAATTTAAAACAGTGTGGCCAAGGGACGCCACTTTCCAAAGTAAAACACTATAAAGCAGAGCAAAGTCAAACTTAGATAGGGAGTGCCTCAAACTCGCTACAACCGTAATATACGGTTTTATATGTAAAGCATCGAGGCACACATCGAAACTCAACTGGAAGTAGTAGGAAATTGTACAGCAGCTTCAGCCGAATGTCATTACACGAGGTCACGAAAGAGTTCCTCCCGTATCTTTTCCCGGCTTCCCTAAAACTCCCTCCAGCCGGCCGAAGTGGCCGTGCGGTTAAAGGCGCTGCAGTCTGGAACCGCAAGACCGCTACGGTCGCAGGTTCGAATCCTGCCTCGGGCATGGATGTTTGTGATGTCCTTAGGTTAGTTAGGTTTAACTAGTTCTAAGTTCTAGGGGACTAATGACCTCAGCAGTTGAGTCCCATAGTGCTCAGAGCCATTTGAACCATTTTGAAAACTCCCTCCTTCATGAAATGGACGTCGATAGGAAGCTAAACCGTGATCAAGCATCCTTTTTCGTATATTGTATAACAAATATTTGACACTTCCTGGCAGATTAAAACTGTGTGCCGGGCCGAGACTCGAACTCTTGACCTTTGCCTTTCGCGGGCAAGTGCTCTACCAACTGAGCTCTCCTGGAGAGCTTCTGTAAAGTTTGGAGGGAAGGAGGTGAGGTACTGACAGAAGTAAAGCTGTGAGGACGGGGCGTGAGTCGTAATTGTGTAGCTCAGTTGGTAGAGCACTTGCCCGCGAAAGGCAAAGGTCCCGAGTTAGAGTCTCGGCCCGGCACACAGTTTTAATCTGCCAGGAAGTTTCATATCAGCGCACACTCCGCTGCAGAGTGAAAATCTCATTCTGGAAATATTCGACAGTTACGAGGTTTCGTGGTTATGTTCTCAACACTATGCACAGTAGATACTGAAATTTAACTACACCCAGATGAAAGGAAATACACTTCCAGATCAAAAGTGTCTGGACACCCCTATGTACTGCGGAATTTCCAACTACGTGTCAGGAGAGGCGGACCCGCCAAGATAAAAGGAGGAGGAGGGGAGAATTGTTTCCAGTAGAGAAGCGGTAATTGTAGAATGGCTCGGTCAGCAGCTCACTGACTTGGAACATTAACTAGTCATTGGATGGTACCTGAGTAACAAATCCTTCAGGACTTTTCAACCTTTCTAGAGCTGTTTAATTCGACTATTGGTGATGTGACTGTTACGTGAAAACGCGAAGGAACAACCAACAGTAAACGAAGACCAGGCAGACCGCAGGTACAGACTGGCAGGGACCTTCGAGGATGGTTGTAGAAAATCGCGTGAAATAAGCGAAAGAAATGACTCCAAAGTGCTACCAGTAATCCAGATAGCACAAAGACTGTGGGTAGTGAAGTTACGAAGACTGGGTTACAGTGGTCGAGGTGCTCTTCAGAAGCCACCCACTCCTGTAGTAAGTGGTAAGTGACGCTTCAGGTGGTGCAAGAGCGACGCCAGTGGACAGTGGATGACTGGAAACCAGTGATTCTGGGTGATGAAACACGCTGTAATCTGCAGCAATCCTCTGGAACGGTTTGGTAATACCCGAATAACTTGACCTGAAGTAAGGAGGAGGCGGTGTTATGGTATGGGGGTGTTTTTCGTGGTTCAGGTGTGGTCCCCTTTTTGCGCCTAAGAAAATGTTACATGCGGGAGGATACGAGCACATTTCACGGCATTGAGTACTGCGTGCAATAGAGGAACGATTCGGAAAAGATGATTGTTTGTATCAACATGACAATACGCCTTGTCATTAAGCAGCATCGTGAGGCAATGGTTTGTGGACAATAACATTCGTGAGAGAAGAAACACATGTACAGGATTATAGCAAATCAGAGATTCTCGCTGATTAATTGTTGGCGTAAGTGTTCCTCCGCGTCTTTTATTTTCCAGTTACCAAATATGTTTCGTTTAATTGTTGCGACTGTGGGCAACCGTCTAGAAACGAAGTAATTGTACTATTCATGCAGGTATTTTTTTTACATTTCTTTCGCATTCCATGACCTTTTGGAAATATTGCGATCACACAATATTAAAGTCATATCTGGGAAATGAACTCCTGTTTCTGTAAACCAAGAACACATACTCTCAACGAGGATACGGATAGAACGCCTTGAGGAACACACAACATAAGAAGTGTGAGTCGTTAGTTGCGAGTATGTATGAAGTTAAACAATCAGTAACTTACATGTTACTCTTGACGACCCTGTGAGACGTCCTCTGCCGCCGCCCCATCCAACATGAGAGCCCTCTCAGGCAAAATCATTCGCAAGGCCAACAGTTTAACGTAAATCATGGACTACAGTACAACTTTTTGCTTTCACATACAACAAGACTTTCCAGAATTGAAAACTGTCGGAGAAAACACAAAGCCAAGTGGGAAAGTCAAACCCGGATGTATGCATCTGGAGACCACACTCGTGCGGCTATCAACCACCAGTGAGTTTCAAGGACCACGGGTCGTTCATAGCAGAACAGAAATGTACGTCAAACGCTTATTGATTTCAAGGGCTTCTAAAAATCACACTCAGTCTTAGCTTTCATTAGAAAGCGCAAGTAACCCGCTGATGTGTAAAAAAATAAACTATATGAAGACTGGTTGGTACCGGCGTTTTCGTCTAATACAACAGTGGCAAATCACATTCAGTGACTCCACGTCACCGACGCAGTTTTTTTTTAGATAGGAAAAAACTTTTGCAAGAAGAGGCAAGATAATTTAATCAAGAAATTTTTAACGCAAACATCAATCTCAGACTGTTATATTCACCTTTTATATAAATATCCCAAAAGATGGACTTCTACAGTAACCATCGAGGGTAAACAATTACGCACCGCCGGCCGTTGTGGCCGAGTGGTTCTAGGCGCTTCAGTCTGGAACCGCGCGACCGCTACGGTCGCAGGTTCGAATCCTGCCTCGGGCATGGATGTGTGTGATGTCCTTAGGTTAGTTAGGTTTAAGTAGTTCTAAGTTCCAGGGGACTGATGACCTCAGATGTTTAGTCCCATAGTGCTCAGAGCCATTTGAACCCTTTGATCTTACGCACCAACACTGTTACCGTTGCAATTGGACAAGGGTCCGCCAGCTCGTCTATACTGTTCAACAGTCTATTTCTGCATCCAAATGTCTGAACAGCGCAATATTCTCTTGATACAGCTTTATTCACCAGCGGACCTCAAGATTTCGCCCTTCTTCTCATGGAGGTAGAAGACGTCAACTAAGTATCGAAGTGCTGGAGGAATAAAACCATGCTAAATACGAGAAAAGCCGAGACTATGTCTTTCCAAAAGAAAAGAAAAATAAAGAAGAATTTCACTCAGAAGAAATAAGATAAGCATTTTGTTGAATACTTAAACATAACACTGGATAGTAAATATATTTTATGTACAACAATCGCTGAAGGAAAGAAAATTGTCGTTCATATAGCACAAGCAATCGTGCCGTCATTGATCAACAGTCAGCAGCTAATAAAAACTACACTAAGCTATATGACAAAGAGAAAAAATGTCATCAGGATAATGAAAGAGAATTTAGCAATAGGAAAAGTTAAGAGTTTTGGGGTACTAATAGTCGCAACATCCTCTCTCCTCGCCAGATTTTGCCCTATATGACTCCAGCCATTCTCACACGTAAAGCAGCTTATGGTTGGGAAACTGTTTTATTTTACTGCAGCCGTAAAACGGTATTTTACAGACCTTTCGCTATCACACTTCAATGACGAAAACTGCACACTGTAAAGCGTTTGAGAAAGTACATCGACCTAAAAGAGAACTACACTGAAACGCGGATTTATTTTTACTTAAAAAATACAATCTTTCACTGCAACGGCAACAAATTTCATCTTCATCTCGTAAGTTACTTGACTTTATTTTCACCTCAAGACCGGTGAGAGGTCGACTGATTTCACTTCCTTCAATGTGTAAGAAATAGTTATAGCTAAGTAAAGGGAACTTAGTAAGTCCTGAAATACACACAGTGCGGAATTAAACTGTAGAATGCAAAAGAAATTGATACAACCTCTTGTTATGGGCAATACATGGATCGCAAAGTTGCTGCTGCTGCAGGTTCAAAAATGTGTGTGAATTCCTAAGGGACCATACTGCTGAGGTCATCGGTCTCTAAACTTACACACTACTTAAATTAACTTACGCTAAGAACAACAAACACACCCATGCCTGAGGGCGGACTCTAACCTCCGGCGGGAGGGGCCGCGCAATCCGTGACATGGCGCCTCTAACCACGCGGCCACTCCGCGCGACACTGTTGCAGGTATTGCGCCGGCTGGCGCGTGTGACGATGTTACAGGCGCCGTGATGAGGTCGTATCCACACTCACAGATTGCTTCTTTACGCCCAATAAGTCGATTACTGAATCCGCTACAGAAGCGTGCGGCTGCTAGTTTGAATTCCTTGCCAAAAGCAGAGAAGTGATACTTTCACATGCAGCATCGCAATGACATGACGGACTTAAGGTTTGTAAGATAGTGGTATGGAATGTTCGAGACTTGGCATAGATACTATATTTTAGTTACGTTTCGACGTAGACCCATTTTCGGTCACTGGAGTTCTTCTGAATTTTTCCAGTGGCCAGGTTCTCTCGCTGAAACGCCATTCAGGAATATGTGCAAAGTATTTATCTGCGTCTGCCATACCTTTAATTGAACTCAAAACTTTTTCAGCCACAGATTTCTTTGCATATGAGCACTCAGAAGATGTAAATCTGGTAATGTGGTGAAGAGAGTAGATGTTCCAATAGTTCGTCCTGAAATTCTCTCAAATTTCCCACTACCGAAACACCACTGACCATTCGGAAGATTTTTTTTTCTTTCCAGACTTTCTCTCCATTATCTTGTGATACTGTTGGCGAGGATGATTTGACTATTGTTCGGTAGTTACTGTTCTGCTCTGTGCAAGGTAGTCCGTAAGATGAATATCTGTTTCATCCTAAGAAATATCGGCCAAAGCTTTTACGGCACATGAAAAGAATTAGCTTTTTGTGTAAGTGCTCCCCTAGCGCCTCACACACATTAAAAACATACCGATTGTATAAGATTCGTTGTAAAATGGAGCAACTCTAGCTGACAATCCCGTTTTCTCATTTGTTTTTCGTGAAGATGCAAGAAATGCTGTAGCCGTCTTGCAGAAACTTACTCGTAGTTAATGCTTCAGATAAAACACACGGTTGACTTCCTTCAGATGTGGCTATTGCGTCAAACACGTGATAAATGCTTAAGATGGTCCAGTACCGTATAATGCTCTTCCTCGAAGTTTTCCTGTGTGGCTACAGTTTGGCTACGGTATACATGTGGACCTTTTACAAGTATGGCATGTTTGATTTACTCACCCAATTCTGGACTACTGAAAACGAAAGAGCAGACTCCTTAGAAACATTCACTAACTTCATATGAATTTGCATTGGTGGTAAACTGCACGAAATAGAGACTTCATTGACGGTACTGTTCTTGAATTTATTCATTGCAACTTAACCCAACTTGCAGCTCTAATTTTAAAACTTGTGCTAACATAATCAAAGAAACTTTTGAGTAACTGTATTTCGCAAACATGTGTCGTAACATAAACAAAATTTTATCGAAACTAATGCCAGGCCGAGAAGTCAACAAAATCTGAAATTCTAAATATTTTATTGTTTAGATGTCAGTGTAATAATCAGTAAAATACGCTGGTGTGCAAAACGTAAGGACCAAAGTAACTTTCCCATGATGTGTCAGCGACAAGTACCATAGCTCGATGAAACATGGACAGTATATAGAAAGACTGCTCAGAATATTCATTCCTCCATCACCGCTGTTGACAACTTTTGGATTGACATTGGTGCATGTGAAAGTGCTGTATTACGTCTCGCCAAAGCATTCCGTACGTGCTCGATGGGATATAAATCAGGAGAACGGACAGACCAGTCCATTCGTCGAATAGCCTCGCGTTCCGAGATCTCCCTAACCTGCGCTGTTCAATGCGGTCGCGCATTCTCGTCAATAAAAATGAAGTCTGAGCCGATTTCAAGCCTAAAAAGATGCACATGGGGACGGAGTACAGTGTCACAATAACGTTTACCGGTGAGTGTGCTGTGTTTAAAGATTTGGAGCTCAATACACCCATGTATTATGCCTCCGCACACCATAACACTTGGACCACCACAACGATCATGTCTGACCATGTTCCTGTGTGCAGTACGTCTTCCCACCTCTCGCCACTTGAGAGTACGTCAGTGGTTGCTATCAGAGCACAGGAGACTGGCGTCATTGGTGCTGCCATCAGTCATAATTTGGAGCTGGCTGCAGCCATTGTCCGTGGTGCTCTATAGACACCGGCGTATCAAAATGGCTCTGAGCACTATGGGACTCAACATCTTAGGTCATAAGTCCCCTAAAACTTAGAACTACTTAAACCTAACTAACCTAAGGACATCACACACACCCATGCCCGAAGCAGGATTCGAACCTGCGACCGTAGCAGTCCCGCGGTTCCGGACTGCAGCGCCAGAACCGCTAGACCACCGCGGCCGGCACACCGGCGTATCCTCCTCCACATATTTAACGATACACCGCAGCAAACAAACTGATTGCACACTAGACTTCCTACTCATTTTGACTGCTACCTTTCTGAGATCTCTGTTAACCGCACAAAGTTTGAGCTTTCAGTCGTCAGGAGACGCACTTCCTGCGCTCTTTCGCAGACATCAAGATGTTTGGGCTCATTCTCATCAGACACGATGTGTCTTGCTAGATCAGATGTACTTTCGTCAACAGGATACACATCATGTCATTTGTTAAGGAGCATGGAGACAAATGTGCGGCCAGTACCCACAGTCCTAAAGATCCGAGACCAGCCATTATCCGTTATTCACCTTCGTCTGAGGACGAACCCACTAGGTGAGGCGCATCGGTAGGCGGTGTGGCTTCAGGGACCTCAAGCGACGCTACAGAGCCACTAGAGCAATCGCCGCGCCGCAGCCCTGGTTAGTAAGTTGTAAGTAGCTTCTAGCGTATCGACCGCAACCTATGTCGCTTCCAGCTGTTAGCAGACTGCTGCCTATTCCACTCGCATCCACACATATCAAGCATATTACCTAAAGGTCTTTCTCCGCGGGCAATCAGAGACGAACAAGAAAAATTGAGGCAGGGATGCCAGGAAATCTAAAAAGTAATTTATTTCCCTGGGTATCAGTCTAACAATGTTACACAACTCCATCGTTATACCAGGAATATCCAAAGAACTGGTATACCTGCCTAATATCGTGCAGTTCCCCCGCGAGTACGCAGAAGCGCCGCAAAACGACGTGGCATGGACTCGACTAATGTCTGAAGTAGTAATGGAGGGAACTGACACCACGAATCCTGCAGGGCTGTCCATAAATCTGTAAGAGTACGAAGGTGTGGAGATCTCTTCTCAACAGCACGTTGCAAGGCGTCCCAGATATGCTCAGTAATGTTCATGTCTGAATGTCTGGGGAGTTTGGTGGCCAGTGGAACTGTTTAAAGTCAGAAGAGTGTTCCAGGAGCCACTCTGTATCAATTCTTGACCTGTGGGGTGTCGCATTGTCCTGCTGGAATTGCCCAAGTCCGTCGGAATGCGCAATTGACATTAATGGATGCAGGTGATCAGACAGGATGCTTACTTACGTGCCACCTGTCAGAGTCGTATCTAGACGTATCAGGGGACCCATATCACTCCAACTGCACATGCCCCACACCACCACAGAGCCTCCACTAGTTCGAACATTTCCCTGCTGACATGCAGGTTCCATGAATTCATGAGGTTGTCTCCATACACATAAACGTCCATCCGCTCGATACAATTCGAAACGCGACTCTTCCGACCAGGCAACATTTTTTCTTTCATCAACAGTCCAATGTCGGTCTTGATCGGCCCAAGCGAGGCGTAAAGCTTTGTGACGTGCAGTCATCACGGATACACGAGTGTGCCTTCGGCTCCGAAAGCCCATATCGATGATGTTTCGTTGAATGGTTCGCACGCTGGCACTTGTTGATGGCCCCGCACTGAAATCTGCTGCAGTTTGCGGAAGGGTTGCGCTTCTGTCACGTTGAACGATTCTCTTCAGTCGTCGTTGGTCCCCGTCTTGCAGGATCTTTTTCCGGCCGCAGCGATGTCAGAGATTTGATGTTTTACGAGATTCCTGGTATTCACGGTACACTCGTAGAATGGTCTTACAGGAAAATCCCCACTTCATCACTGCCTCGGAGATGCTGTGTCCCATAGCTCTTGTGCCGACTGTAACACCACGCTCAAACTCACGTAAATCTTGATAACATGCCATAGTAGCAGCAGTAACCGATCTAACAATTGTGAGAGACACTTGTTGTCTTATATAGGCTTTGCCGACCGCAGCGCCGTATTCTGCCTGTTTACATATCTCTGTATTTGAATATGCATGCCTATACCAGTTTGTTTGGCGCTTCAGTGTAATAGGCGCAGAGCTTTACTAATAAAATGCAAACTACGAAATATTGTAACAACAAGGAAAAACAAGGCCTAGAAATGTAGTATTTAACGCTGTAAAAATTGGTTTTCGTAAGCTAGACGCAAGCCACAGAGTGAGCTACTGACCACAATCAAAACGCACAGAAATAGCAGCAGTTCAAATGGCTCTGAGCACTATGGGACTTAACTGCTGAGGTCATAAGTCCCCTAGAACTTAGAACTACTTAAACCTAACTAACCTAACGACAACACACACATCCATGCCCGAGGCAGGATTCGAACCTGCGACCGTAGCGGTCGCGCGGTTCCAGACTGTAGCGCCAGAACCGCTCGGCCACCAGCGCCCGGCTAGCAGCAGTCGTAACTTGTAATTCGTCAACAGTACAGAAAGTCGCCGTTTGTTTGAACATTAGCTACAGTTCTTTTAGAAATCATACAGTATGTCCTAGGAGAAATGGTCAGTACTCAGGAATACGACAACAACGATCATTAGAAGAAAAACTCTACTAGACATGAGCTCTAAAATGCGTACCTTAACAGCTCTGAGCACTTGCTCAGTAGAAGAGATGTGTTTCACATCAGCGGAGGTGGACAAGTGTACATAGCTCTCAAGTTATGCGTTGTAGAGCCCATGTTTACTGAACGATTTTGCTTCGAATGATCGTTCTTGTCATATCCCTGCATAATCATCATTCCCCCTAGGACAGCATATACGAGGTGTGGCTAGAAAAAAACCGGACTAGTACTGGTGAAACAATAAAACGAATGCAATAAGACTGAAAGTCGCGTGGCCTGTCACGTGACTCACGCTCCGCCTGTGGGCGCTAATGACCATTGAAGTTGTGCGCCCTAAAACCACAAAAAAAAATATATATATATATATATCGCTCCGCCTACTGCTCGAGTTTCATCTGCCTCCTGCACTCAGTCTGCCCGTGGCGTCTGTTTTAAGTAGTTGACGTTTTGTCTGTGCGTCGGAAAATGTTGAGTGTACAGAAAGAACAGCGTGTTAACATCAAATTTTGTTTCAAACTAGGAAAATCTGCAAGTGAAACGTTTGTAATGTTACAACAAGTGTACGGCGATGATTGTTTATCGCGAACACAAGTGTTTGAGTGGTTTAAACGATTTAAAGATGGCCGCGAAGACACCAGTGATGACACTCGCACTGGCAGACCATTGTCAGCAAAAACTGATGCAAACATTGAAAAAATCGGTAAACTTGTTCGACAAGATCGCCGTTTAACAATCAGAGCAGTGTCTGAGTTAACAGGAGTTGACAAGGAAAGTGTCGAACAAGTTTACCGATTTTTTCAATGTTTGCATCAGTTTTTGCTGACAATGGTCTGCCAGTGCGAGTGTCATCACTGGTGTCTTCGCGGCCATCTTTAAATCGTTTAAACCACTCAAACACTTGTGTTCGCGATAAACAATCATCGCCGTACACTTGTTGTAACATTACAAACGTTTCACTTGCAGATTTTCCTAGTTTGAAACAAAATTTGATGTTAACACGCTGTTCTTTCTGTACACTCAACATTTTCCGACGCACAGACAAAACGTCAACTACTTAAAACAGACGCCACGGGCAGACTGAGTGCAGGAGGCAGATGAAACTCGAGCAGTAGGCGGAGCGAGAGACACGTGACAGGCCACGCGACTTTCAGCCTTATTGCATTCGTTTTATTGTTTCACCAATACTAGTCCGGTTTTTTTCTAGCCACACCTCGTATACACATGTAAGCCAGAAAATTACGACCATCTGCTTAATATCGTGGTCAAGGTGGTGGTCCAAATATGCAGTGGGTTGAGGATGCTTTTTTCTGTGCACCGTTGAGAGTAATATGCTCATGTCAAAAGAAAAATCCATTTTAATCCTTAGCCACACGCTGGATACTCCAGTGACTAAAATGAACAAGTTAGCAAGTATATTTAAACGACAAGCACTTTTTCGAATATGTTTGGAGTCATTCAGTGTGTTGCTATTGATGGTCTTCTTACTATCTCAGGCATGTACTAGTATATTACCCATATTTTCACCAGCTATTTACGTACTTCATTGCGTAGGCGGTAATATGATGATTGAAAAATATTGTATAAAGACAAACAAAGCACGCGGTATCATATGAACAGATCATGGTAACTGCCTACAGATACACTTCGTTTCGAAAAATAAGTCAAGGGAAGTGAAAATATGCCACCTTTTGTCTTGTGGGTTTGTGTAGATGCAAAAGCTTCGTTTACTGTTCTGCTTGTCAGTGAAAGAGTATTTATCACTGACATTGGCGGGAACGGACAGTCGGCCAGCAGACATGATCGCCAGGCTAACGGTTACCGTACCTCACTATCGTTGAGCTTTTATGAGCAAAGATGAAGTTTCAAAATAGATTTTCCATGAGGGAGACTTACCGCTAAGACTAGTTCATAGTGGACTTACAGATGCCATAACGTTTTTCTGCAGGCACTCATCAATGTCGAAAAGTGCTTAAGAGTACAACAACAAATTTGTTCTGAAAGGAAACTTTTATAGATAATCTTCTGTTTGTACGTTAAAGATTAAATAAAACATAGATTTAGCTCTATCGCCTAACAGTTACGACATCGCAAGAAAATTTCCGTGTGAATAGACAGTTATACAAGCAGGTTATAATCTCTTGCTATGTAAAATATCGTTTAAATTTCAAACGAGACAAATGGCTCTGAGCACTATGACACTCAACTTCTGAGGTCATTAGTCCCCTAGAACTTAGAACTAGTTAAACCTAACTAACCTAAGGACATCACGCACATCCACGCCCGAGGCAGGATTCGAACCTGCGACCGTAGCGGTCTCGCGGCTCCAGACTGCAGCGTCAAACGAGACATTTTCACTAACAAATAACGCGATGCATCCTCTGTCCACTAAGTAACAATAAAGTGCACTATTCGTAATAGCAATGGCGTTGACTGGTTGTCATATCTTAATCAAAGTAAAGAAAAGAGGAACAATAGGGAAAAACGTGAGGGATAAGCGTTACGGCGACGGTGACGTAGTTAGAGACGGAACTCAGATTCGAAAGGACAAGGGTGGGGTTGGATATCGACCTTGCCCTTGTCAGAGGAACTAACCCAGCATTTGCCTTAATCTATTAAAGGGAAACACAAAAAATTTAAGTGCGAGTGGCCAGTCGGGCATTTGGACTCCGGTCCTCCCGTAATCACTACACAACAGGAGAAAAAAGAAAGCAGGCAGCTAGCGGACGTGTAAGGTACTACAGTATTCAAAGGACGGGATCCTATTATCAAAAAATACACATACAGCTGTCGCTTGTTTCTGGTAAAAGCTGTTTACTTTTCCGTATTAATTAGGACTGCCGCTACGAGAGCGACGGCCGCTGAAATTTCGCCATGCCCATGTAGATGTGAAACTGTGTCAACATCATAGCTGGGGTATGACGTATGTGAACCTGTATCAACAATACGGCTGGATTATGACCTAGTGTATCTGCGCACGACGTATTGTAGTAATACACAGAGCCGTAATCTCGAAAATTGAATAATAGATGCTTTTAAAGGAAAATTCGCTTAAATTTAATTTATTACAAAAAAAGGTCTGTAAAAACTCACTTACGGACGATTTTAAACTAACTATGTACTGCTGAAATACTATAGTTCCTTATATGTGCAATAAATCTTCAACATAAATGTTATTCATTCAAAGGTTTAAAGCTAATACTACCTTGTCAAACGAAGAAATGAGACAAAATTCTGAGCGAATAATAGCGAAACAAAACAAAACAGTTCCGGCCATAATGTAACAGCCTTTGGATATCCATGAACCAAGTTTCGGCTGCTTAGACCACCCTCAGCTTCCTTCACAACTGTTTGCCGAAATCCCAGATAAGGTTGAGAGATAAGGCTACTGAAATTGTTAGAGATGATTAAGCAAAAGACCGATGGCCATAGCAGTCTGGTCCCTTCAATCCCACAAACCATTAAGAAAAAAAAGAAAAGTTACCCACTTGGTTTTAACGAGCAAATATAGTTTACCCTACCAAAAATGTTAAATTTGTGCAGATAGAAAACTAGACAAAGTCAACCTTAATATCGACTCATTAGTTGAGATGCAAAAATTTCGATTTGTATGAAATCTATATTTAAAAGAAACTTTACAATTTTCACTGTGAACACTTGTACAGGGGTATGTACAAATCAAAGGGGCGAACAGAGGACAAGGAAAAAAATCAAATAATATTAACAAATATAGGTCCGGAAACCAATGACTTCCCCAATTAGATGAAAGTCCAAGCAGTCATTCCAGTGTTTCAACACTGTTAAATCGAAGACTACGTTTGGGCGATACTCCTTGTAGAGATGGGGGATCCGCTCTTGAACTAATTCATAGAGTTTAATCTTTCAAAGGAGTGAACAATCAGTGATTCAGAAAAAAAGAACGGTAGCTCCAAACGTTTCCCACGGCAGAGAGAGAGAGAGAGAGACGGAGCATATCAGCAGCGCGTCTGCTGGTCAGAGCACACTGCACGCCACACAACACAGCCAGCGCCGGCCTCTGCCCTGCTTCTACCTTGGCTGCCTGCATTGTGCAGTGCCCCATTGGATTTTGTGTTTCACATATGCCGTGCCGTCTCTGTGCGTCGTCTGCCGCGTGCAGTGTCTGGCGCAGCTTAACTTCGCATCGCACTCTGTCGGCGATCGTTTCAGTCGCACGTCCTGCCCTCTGGGCAGTTGATGCGAGCAACAGGACAGAGAGCCACCTAGCGGATAACATAGGAACTACTTGCAAAAACCTGCTCGCAATGGAACGGACGATTTGGCTCCGAGGGGGTGAGCTCCCCCCACCCTCGGAACTCGCCCGCTCAACGCTCACCCCACCGTCTCGACTCTAGCCAGAGCGTTGAGCAAAGCGACTCAGGTGTCACTCTGGTCTCTGCGGTCTCAGCTCATGCAGCAATACAGCTCGCGGCTCGACCTGCTCGACTCAGCGCCTCTGCATCGGAGTTCGTCCCCACTGGATATTGTTCTTCGTAGTAATACCGCTATGTATATTACATTATTATGTTATGTATACATCAATCGTTTTTATTTTATTTTTATTTGTTTAAACTGATTAGATTAGGTTGCTGATGACTCCTCTTGCCATAGGATTTTTATTATGGACACTCGAATTTACGCTTTAATTACGAGCGAACCGATAAACGTATCGCAAAATGTGATACACCAATATTTTCCTTGTTTTATTCTGCGTAAGGCTATATGCAGCACTTTCGTTTTACAGTCAAATTTGTATATTTTTTTCTTATTCTGCTACGGATTTTGCGATTTTAGGCGTCTTCGGAAGGAAACGTTCACTTTAAAAATATATGGCTTGCGATGTATTTGTATGAGGTTAATGAAATTTTAATACATTATAGCCAAATATATTGTTAATGTAAATCTCAAGTTACAACATTTTCCGATCACCCAAAAAACCACGATAGTGCAAAATAAATCAATAATCAAAAACTTTGTCATATCGTGGAAATTTCAATAAACAATACAAAATTCTTACTCATTATCTGTGTTACTTCAAAATAGGATCAAATAAGATCAAAATACAGGTGTAGTACTGGAATAAACCAAGTTTAAAGGGCAATGTGCCTTCCATTTATTTTCTATTGTAAATGAGTGGTGAGTCATGAAAAAGAGCTAATTCATTTCAGGGAGTGAACAGTTCTGATCCAATCTCTGAAAAGAACAGTTTTGCCCATCTCTAACTCCTTGTGGTGAAAGGATATATATGTGGTGCATGCTTGATGGTGCACCGACACACATTTTTGAATATGAACAACCATGAACTCCGTAACAGAATGAGGACACTGAAAATTTATGCTGGTCTGGGACTCGAAGCCAGATTTCCCGCTTTACACGACCTCTCGCCTTAACCGCTTCGGCTATCCGTGCTCGACTCAAGGCAACCCAAACTTCCATAAATCGGCGTTGCTGCGTCATAACCTATACTAGTACACATATTACGTAATTCCCATATTGGGGTGGACATTTTTTTGATTTAAAGACGTTGCCTGGTATCGACGGATAAATACGATATTGCTGTGCCTGTGTTGTTAATAAGTACGATGCAATGGTGCTCGTTCTTCTTAACAGCACAGGCACTGTAACGTCGTGTTATGTTCGGCAATAGCAATACGTAGCACGAACCATGGCAATATATGTATCGGTCGTTTTCTCGCCAATATCATGGCTTCCCAGGCCACCCGAGTTGAACCTGTTAAATATTTATTTTGTGTCGGTATATTCAAAATATTTTGTGTACACCATATCTGTTGATAATGTCAATAAACTTGGGAAAGCATTGTGTATGATTGTCAGTGCATTCGGAACACGCCTGGGATTTTTACTGTCTACAGGCATCGATAAGGAGACGTGCTTCTCATGAACGTTGGCATTTGGAACACTCGCTGTAATGTGTTTGTCCTCACGTACATGTATGCAATTTGGATCCCTCAGGGACCCTGTTATAACGTGTTCATGTGCCCAGTGGTTCAAAATGTCCAAATGTGTTTGAAATCTTATGGGACTTAACTGCTAAGGTCCTCAGTCCCTAAGCTTACACACTACTTAACCTAAACTACCCTAAGGACAAACACACACACCCATGCCCGAGGAAGGACTCGAACCTCCGCCGGGACCAGCCGCACAGTCCATAATTGCAGCGCCTGAGACCGCTCGGCTAATCCCGCGCTGCATGCTCAGTCGTCATACGTGCTATCTGGAAAAACCATCGTTTTCCGGACCTATGTTTATCTGGGTTTTTTGCGAGTTACTTGGATGTTGCCTTATACCTACAATTGCGACAGTAAGTTTTTGTCTGAATATGTCGTAAGGAATCGACAAGAATAAATGAAAATTGTTCCAGAGGATCAAGAAAGCAAGCCAGGTGTCTCTGTGGGAGAACCTCTGGCTGCAGTTTTCGGAAATATGGAAGGAAATATCAGCGAGAATGAAAACTATCTGCACAAATTTTCAGTAGTCGCCAGCCGATGTGGCCGAGCGGTTCCAGGCGCTTCAGTCTGGACCCGCGCGACTTCTATGGTCGCAGGTTCGAATCCTGCCTCGGGCATGGATGTGTGTGATGCCCTTAGGTTAGTTAGGTTTAAGTAGTTCTAAGTTTAGGGGACTGACGACCTCAGCTGTTCAGACCCATAGTGCTCAGAGCCATTTGAACCATTTTTCAGTTGTCACGAAATATTCATAACAAAAATAACACAGTCGTTACATTATTGACATTGCCACTGATGTAACAGAAATTTTCGTCTATTTACACTAGGTGCGTCTCGCTTTTTATTTTGTCATTGACGATTGTCATAAGTCACAAACAGTTGGGTTCATAATTTTCATTTCTTTGTGGTATAAAAACGGGTCACTATTGTCGATCTTTAAATTTTAGGCGCAGGAGCACGTTTGAAACCCTGCGCCATGTAAATTAAGGATAATACGTTGTTAACGCAATGATTCGACTAACGTGCTATAGATAAATTTCCTTATTCAGTATTTATTTTACCGTAAAGAAAAACCTTGCTTTATGTTAACAACCCAACGTTCTTACGTTAGACAGTGTGACGCTAGCTATTAACACCTATCTGGTTATCAAACAGATTGAAAACCTATGAAAATAAAAAAATAACCTTTTGGCTAAAGTCAGTATACTATTATTGAAGTATTTCTAATCTGATGAGCAATTCGTGAAGATATATTAGTAATTATTGCTTTCTTCTTTTACAGGTGAGTATCTGCTTCGTCTGCTCCATCGTACAAAGGATGATGTATGTAAGTACCATAGTGTACCGTTCCATGGAAACTTTTTAGTGACTCTTCCCTATATCACATCATACTTAAATTAATTTCATTTTTCATCACGACGTCATCCTCAAAACGAACCTGTAGACTGGTCGAGCTCCCAGCCTCAAGTTAACAGTGCTTCACAAAAAACAAACACCAACGGTGCTGAGGATGCGCGTGCACAAGTTTGCGCCGATATTCGAAGCTCTGTCAAGAGCGGCTTAGTAGCTATCGCGGCAGCAGTAACAGATGGGAAAGTAATGGCGGGCTGGGAATCCCCGGATCATCTATTCCGCCGTCGGGCTGCCACTTTCGCGACGGCTTTCCAGTAAACATCTCAACCACAGCACAGCGTTCGTTCCTCAGCAAGGCAGCATCGCGTTTCAGTTCCGGCAGGCAGAAATCGTCCTGTGGAACACCGCTGAAGGTTTCGCTGACGCAAAACGACTTACAGAATGGCGGTGACGGACAGCTGCTCTCCCAGACTCTGTGGGTCAGTGGTTCACAACGTACTGGTTGCTACTTCCCAGAGAGCTGACTGTGTGTGGGGTGCACACAAGGGTTTTTACAGCTAGTCGACTCACCACCGCCGCGCGGAGTGGCCGTGCGGTTAGAGGCGACATGTCACTAATCGTGCGGCTCCTCACGCCGGAGGTTCGAGTCCTCCCTCGGGCATGGGTGTGAGTGTTGTCCTTAGCGTTAAGTTAGTTTAAGTAGTGTGTAAGTCTATGGACCGATGACCTCAGCAGTTTGGTCCCTTAGGGATTCACACACATTTGAACATTCTCTAACATTCTGCGTGGTGTCTGTTTGTTCTAAGTCGTGTCTCCCTACCACTTTCGCGCAACGACGCTCTGAGCGTGTTTTTTAGGGAATTGACTAGTTTGAACCTGGGACCTGTTGCTGGTAAGGAGACGCCAGACCACACATGACATGTAGAGTTCAGAAGAGTTCGGTGAGACTAGCGATGATATAATCAAATACTTAATGATTTCAGCGTCAGCTCCACTGCACTCCCTGTAAAAGAATCTTAATACTAACTAAATTTAGTGGAAGGGGTTCAAGGCTTTCCTATTTTTAGTTAGCTGGTAAAATAACGTCGAAAAAGTAAACTTAACGTTTACCATTGGAATTTTTTTTCTACTCACAAAACATTGTTTATAAATTGCACTATTGATAAAAGGAAATATTTTAACACAGGATGATAAAAACCAACTGCATTCAACAAAAATGTGAACGAATATTCCCTGAATGGGTTTCCAAGTTCTACAATGGATCGAAGGATGACCTATGCCATATCACATCTATAATCTAGATTTAAGTTAAGTTTTATAAAAGAGAAAACTATCAAAATGGTCTACAGTGACGCTCAATTATCTTTAATTACTTATTTAACTTGTCGTAAATTACAGTGGCTGATGTGGCTTCTCAATACTTATATAACAGAAAAATCATCGCATTTCAGATTTTAACTTCTAGTAGCAAATGTGAATACCACAAAGTTTAATTGACGATCGACACTAGTATTACGTAAAAAGGCGATGTAACAGATGAGACTTCTGCAGTTCTGAGTGAAGCCTTATGGCAGCACCGCATGCGTTCATTACCTTGTTGTTGGTTAGGCAGCGTCAGGGGGCGGCGGGCGGGGCAGCTCCACACACCTCACCGTCTCGGAAGCAACTCTTCTCTAACTTCTCCTTACTACAATTTACCGAAGTTGGTTTATAAAAAAGGTATCTGGCTGTGTTTCCAACTGACCAATCAGGGTCTCAATGTTAACCTTAAGCTCCGCCTACAAAAATTCTGTCCATCCAATGAGAAACGTTATACTTTTCGTGGTGGGGCAATGTTTTTAACGTTTGCAACATAACAGAGACGCGTATAGTCTCACGCTAAAACTTTCAGCTGGTGTGGTCCTTTTAGTGTTATCATAAGATCTATACTGTTCTTCTGGAGGCCTCCATCTTTTAACATGGGCTGGGGGTGGTCCTGGCGGTCGGCTGGCGACGTGGGTGTCCGTCCCTTATCGTAGGGCCTCCTAGCGATTGTGTTCTCATTTGTTCCCTCGGAACTGCGTCTGTTTCACGGTACGAAGGTATGACATGTATTTAGGCGTTCTTGTGTTAGTCTGTGGTATTCGATTTGCTCACTCGTTGATTGTATTACTTTGGTTAATTTAATGTCAGGATTTATTTGGAGCTATGTGACATACTGCCGGATTTGCTATCATGTCAGGGTTTTCATGGATGGTGTTGGATTTGCCTGACACCTTACAATTTGACTCACCATCCAGTTCGAAATCCGTCGGATTATTAGTGTAAGATCCCGAGAAATGACTCCCGCACGAAGGCCGTTAAACTCTTGGTTATTAAAGGCCGAAGTACTTAGGAAAAAAAAAAAGACTGAGATTGAAGCACTCCTAAAAGGCAATGGCGCTCACATAATACTAGGTACAGAAATCCGGCTATAACATAAAACTAACATCAGTGAAAGTTTTGGGGTAAATCTAAGAGTGCATTGGAGGGCAGACTAATGGAAAATGGAGGTGGCAGACTTGTTGCAGTAAACTAGAAACTCATATTCCCCGAGACCGAAATTGAATCTGCATGTGAGACTGTTTGCATAAGACTCAGATTCAGGGGTGGGCATGAACTTCTGAATGGATCTTTCCGTGGACCACCAGACTTACCCCGAAAACTGTAAAGGAAACCTCAGTTTCCTAGTAAGTATATTGCTCAATCACACTGTCATCATTGACGGAGACTTTAATAATTTAACATTCGATTGGAATAATTACAGATTAGTAACTGACGGGAGTGACATGACACGCAGCGGAACGATACTAAACTGATGCAGGGTGCTCTAAATTTCACCTTACAAACTTCTAGGACTTGTAGCGGAGAGTGGGTAGATAATATTTTGAACTGGAAGCCATGTCCGGAAACGTACTGTTTCCTTGCTGCAACCATTTGAAAACATGTTGGCAGCGCGACCTCTTTTAGAAGTAATTTACTTGTTGTGGCCAAGTACGTCACTTCTTTTACATTATCACTCCTTAATAACCAAAGAAACAAATAGGAAATGTAATCTGTCTTCACAAACATTGTCGCTTAACCGTTTTTGTCCTTTGCAAAGCAGGGTTAGCATTCTACTCCACAACAAGCAGGGTATCATGTGGTGACCACCAAGTTGGTGCACATTTTGTACCTACGAATGATATGGTACAGACTGAGCTCTTCCATTAACTTGAGCTTCGCCATACAAAAGGATCATGTCGGTGTATTCTGCAAACGTGTAGTCAGCCATGTTGCTCGAACACTCGCATACACCTAAATGAGGCTCGAACCAGGCCAGACAAGCAGGATAGACGTCAAATGATATCAGCCGATCCGACATAGCATCCGCCACCCATGACTACACTTTCGCGTACCTACCTAGCAAACATGTTTTCGAACGGCTGTATTTCCGGATACAGGTTCCATTTCAAAATACTGTCTACTCAGGGAATTTTAGAGCACCCTGTATAACTGCGCAGACTTTCACGGCCAGTCAATTGATATTAAAATTTACTGGTTATGGTACTGCAACATATTGTAAAAACCTATTACTGGTGAAACGAACGTTTCGGCCATTTTAACCAGAAACGTTTGTTTCACCACTAATAGTATTTTTTTTTAATATGATATGACATGGTACCATATACAGAAAATTTTTATGCCAATACTTAACGGTTTCTCTGGAAAATACCTAGAACATACAGATCGGAAGGTCACTCATGATGGAAATATGGTAGATCTGATAAGAAAAAATAGGCCTGATCTGGTTGACAGTGTCCTCGTTGAATCTGGTATCAGTGACAGAGAGCCTGTCCTATCAACACTTAGTGCCATGTTACAGAGAGCAACTTAAGCATGTACATGTTAATCAAACCAGATAAAGAGGCAGTAGAATAGTATCTCAACGAAGAACTTGGAACATTTACCTCTGAGAAGGGGCGTGTAGAGGAAATATGGTTGAGCTTAGAGGAATTATTGATCAAGCACTGGATACATGTATTTATAAACAACAGTTCGTTATGGGGGGGGGGGGGCTCCATGATACGCATTCTCAGTAGAGAAACTTCTCAACCAACGACGACTACCACAGAACGTGTATACAATGGGTCATAGAAGTATAGGTAGAGAGATGATAAATGAAACGCGTCTACATGTCGGAAAGGCAATGTGTGAAGCCTTCCATAACTACCGCTGTAGAATCTGATCGAAAGACCTCTCACCAAATCCAACAAATTATAGTCATATGTAAAAGCTGTCAGTAGCACCAAAGGCTGTGTCCAGATACACATACAGTGTGACAATTATTTAACTTCATGAAATAAATTCTTCACAACTTCCGAACGGTTTGCGCTAGGACATTGCAACTGCACGGTTGCACGCGGGGCAGGAAGGGAATTAGTAAGCGTATGCCTGGTTTGATTTAGCGACGAAGCCCACTTTCATTTGGATTGGATAGGTTCGTCAATAAGAAAAAGTGGCGCATTTGGGGGACTGAGAACCCGCATTTCGCATTCGAGAAGTCTCTTCACCCTCAACGGGTGACTGTTTGGTGTGCAATGATCAGTCACGGAATAATCGGTGGATATTCCTTGATCGCGCGGTGACTACCGAAAGGTACGTCAAGATTTTGGAATATGATTTTATCCCCATTTTACCAAATGACTCTGATTTCGACAGGATGAGGTTCATGAAAGACGGAGCTCGACCCCATCGAAGCAGGAGAGTGTTTGATGTCCTGGAGGAGTACTTTGGGGACCGCATTCTGGCTCTGGGGTACCCAGAGGCCACTAGCATGGGACTCGATTGGCCACCATATTCTCGGGATCTCAACACATACGACTCCTTTCTGTGGGTATATATTAAAGACAAGGTGTACAGCAATAACCCCAAAAGAAGCGCTGAGCTGAAAACAGCCATTCAGGAGGTCATCGACAGCATCTATGTTCCGACACGTCAGCGGGTTATGCAGTATTTCGCTATTCGTCTGCACCACATCATTTCCAATGCTGGCAGGCATATCTACATGTCATAACCTAAATCCAAATATCTGTAGTGACGTTTACATGTTGAAGAATGTGTGTGTGCGCAAACCTTAGTTTGTAACTAATTTACGTTTTTTCCATATAGTTCAATAATTGTCACCCTGTACGTGGCAGCTGAAGTTCAGGGTAGCAAAGCAAAATCAGAAATTCTGAGATCCGCTATGAAATGTTATTTTATGAAGGAAAATCCAGGAGTACTGTCTCAGTGTAATCCTCTTACTGCTACAAATAAAAGTGATACAGGTGTAAGTGACGTTGAGATACAGCTGAAATCGAACAATGTTCCAGGGCCTGATAGAATACCTCTAAGTTCCTAAATAGAATTTTCATCTGAGTTAGTCCTTCGTGTATTCAAAATATGCCAGAGATTCTTCGAACAAAAGCCTCTGCCCGGTAGATGGAAGAAACCACAGGCCACATAAGCTTACAAGAAGGGTGAAAGAAGTGATTTATAAAACGATCAAACAGTCTTATTGATATCTATCTATTATAGAATCTTAGAACATATTCTGTGGTCAAACGTAATGACGTAATTCAAATAGAATCACCATGAGGGATTCCAATCAGTTTGTTTGCCAAAAAAATCGGTGATATAAATCTCATCTTGCGCTTGTCTCGTAGGACACCCTAAAAATCATTGATCAGGGCAGTCAGGTAGATACAACATTTCTTACTTCCGAAAATCGTGTGACTCACTACTGCACCAACGCACATTAACGAAAGTACGATCATATGGGGCAACAAACGAAATACGTGTCTGTATTAAGGATTTCTTAGTTGGGAGGACGCAGCACGTTCATTTTCGCTGGAGAGTCATGGGCAGACGTTCAAGTAACTTCATGTGAGCTCCAGTGCTTTTCATGGTGTGTTTTAATGACGTGGAGACAATATTAAGAGTAACCTCCAACTTTTTATATATGATGCAGTTGTTCATGTGCATCTACATGCCCGCATCTCGTGGTCGTGCGGTAGCGTTCTCGCTTCCCACGCCCGGGTTCCCGGGTTCGATTCCCGGCTGGGTCAGGGATTTTCTCTGCCTCGTGATGGCTGGGTGTTGTGTGCTGTCCTTAGGTTAGTTAGGTTTAAGTAGTTCTAAGTTCTAGGGGACTTATGACCACAGCAGTTGAGTCCCATAGTGCTCAGAGCCATTTGAACCCATTTTTTGCATCTACATACATAGGGTGTAGTGGATGTATGTGCAGATATTTTTTATGTGGTACCTAAATATGTACACGCAACAGTGTCTTAGTTGTTTTTTCTCTGCTTTGAACAGTCTTCCACAAACACGTCTCAAACTTTACGACCCGATGTTTTCTGCAGGGTTGTACTGCACCAGTAAGTGGACTACGCCTGTCAGTCGAAGTGACGTTAAACACTTATCTCCTCTTCCTCCTCCTCCTCCTCCTCGCCTGTCAGTATAGCCTTACCGTTTTCCATTCACATGTCCACACTTCACCTGACCTACTGCTCGGAGGAGAACAGACATTAATAGCTTGTATGCACTTGGAGGTACTAACCAAGCTAAAAACATATACCTTGCAATGGCTATAATAAACAGTCTGCAAATGATGTAAAAATTGATGTAAGGTTGTTTAGTACACTGACTTCAGTCACCACTAGAAATATCTGCACTTACACCCGTTATGCCCTGTATACATATAAGGTACATTGCAGTACATGACAGCGGTTACTTTTAGAACCAGTCATTTCCCCCGTCACTGTTTCACTCGCGAATGGTGCGTAGGAAGAACGATTGTTGGTATGAGTTGGAATCTTTCTAATTTTACCTCCAGGATCGTTTTGCGAGATACATTTAGGAAAAAGCAGTCTGTTGCTTGACTCTCCTAGGAACATAAGGTCTCGAAATTGTAACAGTAAACCACACCGTGATGCACAACACCTCTGTTGTAGCGTCCGTCACTGAAGCTGGATGAGCATTTCGTGTCGCTTTTGCACTTGCTAAACAAGCCTCTGACGAAACACGTTGCTATTCTATGAATATACACTATTTCCTCTGTAAGTACCATTTCGGAAGGATCCCACACTGACGAGCAATACCCACGTAACGGTCGAACTAGGGATTTCGGAGCTAGTTCCATTGTTGGTGAACTACATTTCCTACGATTAGTTTTATGAAGTCGTTCCACTGTGTATTCATGTTGTTGAGATTTCGGTCCACCTCGCGGAATACTTTACGTTTGTTTATGCTGAGGATCAACTGCCAATCACTGCACCAAGAATCGATCCTCTGTGGGTCGCCCTGCATTTCTCCACAATTTTCTAGCGTTGCGACTTCTCTGCATACAGCAGCATCATCCGCAACTGCCTCATGGAATTTCTAACGTTGTACCGAGATGAGATACACGATGAATCAATTGCAAGTGTGCCCACGACAGCATGAACGGGGCTTGTCTCTGATCAAGTGCTAAGAGTGAATTTTTGTTCTTCAATTCTGCTATTGTGAGATAGATTCACCAGTAGTTCTATTTTGTTGTATGTTACGGACCTATAGTTACGAATAACTGTATCTTTGTTCTAAAATTATTATCGCAGTGAAGAACTGAAATATGCCTTTCACGTAACTGAGCTGCAGTTTGTAAAAGCATCAAGGGCATCGTGAGTATTTGTCGAACAGTTTACGTGCCACGATTCATATTCTATTATCGATGCCCCATCCAAAACAAGTTTAATGACAGATGCGCTACGCATCAGTTTGGAAAGTTACGAAGTTAGCTAATTTTCTGTTCACTAATACCTGTGTTAATGGCAGACATCAGTGCGAATAATCATGTTGTAATATGTAATTTTCGCATTTCAGAACTTCACAAATACTGTGTCAAGTTCGAATCAGGATTCCTCAGCACATTGCAACTAAACTCTGCAACTATTTTTCCCTCCTACCAATCCCATTGTAGTGCAACGCTTCGTTGTAGAACTACACTGAGACGAAGAAGGTAATGGGGTACATCCTAATATCGTGTCTGTCCTTTTTACGGTGTTGTGGAACAACTCGACGTGGCATGGACTCAACAAGTCGTTGGAATTCCCCAGTAAAAATACTGAGCCATGCTGCCTCTATAAACGTCCATAATTGCGGAAATGTTGGCAGTGCGGGATTTTGTGAACGAACTGACCACTCAATTCTGTCCCGTAAATGCTTGATGGCACTCCTGTCGTGTGATCTGGGTGGCCCAATCATTTGCTCGAATTGTCCAGAATGTTTTTCATGCCAGTAGCGAACAATTGTGGCCCGGTGACATGACGCATTGCCATCCAAAAAATTCCATCGTTGTTTGGGAGCATGAATTCCATAAATGGCTGCAAATGGTCTCCAAGCAGCCGAACACAACCATTTATATTCAATGATCGCTTCAATTGGATCAGAGGATCCGGTCCATCCCATGTAAGCATAACACACAACATTATGGAGCCACTACCAGCTTGCAACAGTGCCTTGTGACACCTTGGGTCCATAGCTTCGCGGGATCTGCGCCACACTCGAACTTTACCATCAGCTCTTACCAACCGAAATCGGGACTCATCTGACAAGGCCACGGTTTATCAGTCGTCTAGAGCCCAACCGATATGCACGAACCGAGGAGAGGCGCAGCAGGCGATGTTTTGCTATTAAAGCCACTCGGGTCAGTTGTCCGGTGCCATAGTCCATATAGCCCATTAACGCCAAATTGACATATAAGTCCGTCGTACGTCCACCATTGATGAGTTCTGCGGTTATTTCACGCAGAAAATGGAGAGCGTGGTCAACATGTCGTTGTGCGTTCAAATGGTTCAAATGGCTCTGAGCACTATGGGACTTAACTTCTGTGGTCATCAGTCCCCTAGAACTTAGAACTACTTAAACCTAACCAACCTAAGGACATCACACACATCCATGCCCGAGGCAGGATTCGAACCTGCGACCGTATTGTCACCTCAGCCTACTTGCTTTGGAGAAGAGGGGCTTTCCATTACAGCTCGTTTTCATCTGGTACTGAAAGAACTCCACATTTGTCATATAGGATTTAATAAACCCTAAGGGATACTAAAGTACATTTGAAGTACGTTTGTTCCATGAAGTTTTCAGGTCATTGTCTTTTAAGTGGGTTACAATTACACTGAAGCTCCGAAGAAACTGGTATAGGCATTGGTATTCAAATACAGAGATGTGTAAACAAACCGATTACGGCACTGCGGTCGGCAACGCCTATATAAGACAACAAGTGTCTGCCGCAGTTGTTAGATCGGTTTCTGTTGCTACAATGGTAGGTTATCAAGATTAATGTGAGTCTGAACGTTGTGTTATAGTCGGAGCACGATCGATGGGACACAGCACCTCCGAGGTAGCGATGATGTGGTGATTTTCCCGTACGACAATTCCACGAGTGTAGCGTGAACATCGGGAATCCGGTAAAATATCAAATCTTCGACTTGGCTGCGGCCGGATCCTGCAAGAACGGGACCAACGACGTCTGAAGAGGATCGCTCAACGTGACAGAAGAGCAATCCTTCCGCAAATTGCTGCAAATTTCAATGCTGGGCCATCAACAACTGTCAGCGTGCGAACCACTCAACGAATCATCATCGATATGGGATTTCGGAGCCGAAGGCCTACTCGTGTATCGTTGATGACTACACGACACAAAGCTTTACACCTCGCCTGGGCCCGTCAACACCGACATTGGACTGTTGATGACTGGAAATATGTTGCTTGGTCGGACGAATCTCGTTTTAAATTGTACCGAGCGGATGGACGTGCACGGGTATGGAGACATCCTCATGAATCCATGGACCCTGTATGTCAGCAGGGGACTGTTCAAGCTGTTGTAGTGATACGTCTAGATACGACTCTGACAGGTGACACGTACGTAAGCATCCAGTCTAATCACCTGCATCCATTCATGTCCATTGTGCATTCCGACGGATTTGGGCAATTCGAGCAGTACAATGCGATGCTCCACACGTCCAGAATTGCTACAGAGTGGCTCCAGTAACACTCTTCTGAGTGTAAACACTTCCGCTGGCCACCAAACTCCCCAGACATCATTATTGAGCATATCTGGGATGCCTTGCATCCTGCTGTCCAGAAGAAATCCCGAACCCCTCGCAATCTTACGGATTTATGGACAGCCACGCAGGATTCGTGGTGTCAGTTCCCTCCAGCTCTACTTCAGACAATATTTGAGTCCATGCCACAGTGTGTTGTGGCACTTCTGCTTGCTCCCGGGGATCCTACACTATAATACGCAAGTGTACCAATTTCTTTGGCTCATCAGTGTAATCATTCTAAAAAGCCAAAACACTTCCATTTACCCTCGCTCGATAAAGCGAATTATTGATAAATAAACCGTCGCAAGATCGAAATGCACGATCATGGTCGTGGACTTTGATGTTTATACTTAAAATGGTTCTGAGCACTATGGGACTCAACATCTGAGATCATCTGTCCCCTAGTACTTAGAAATACTTAAACCTAACTAACTTAAGGACATCACACACATCCATGCCATAGGCAAGATTCGAACCTGCGACCGTAGGAGTCGTGCGGTTCCGTACTGAAGCGCCTAGAACCGCTCGGCCACCGCGGCCGCCCATGTTTTTACTGTTCGCTTTTGAGGACAAGAATGGAATTTCTCTTTCTGGCACAGAGATGAGCTTACTATATTTTTCTGTAGGATCATTTTGGACAACATAGGAAAGCGAGTGTCAATTTTATCTGTTGAATAGTTTTGATATATGGCTCGTCAAAGTAGTTCAGTTGTGTGTGTTTCGTTCGAGTGGATAAACTGGAGTATTGTGCTCTTATAAAATTTATTCGCTTTGGACGGTAATGACCGCTAAATGCGTTCCGAATAAAACACACAATTTTTCAAATCTCAGTTCATTAAAAGTATTGTGTGACATGTAATTGATCTGAAACCTAGTATTGATCTATGCCTTTGGCGTTGATATCGCAGTGAATAACACTATAGATAA
This sequence comes from Schistocerca nitens, assembly GCF_023898315.1. NCBI lineage: Eukaryota > Metazoa > Arthropoda > Insecta > Orthoptera > Acrididae > Schistocerca > Schistocerca nitens. The sequence goes on from NC_064616.1 coordinate 268,567,523, forward strand.
AAGCTTATCTCGATGTGGATTTGTTAGCAGGAGTGTGAGTAATGATTGTTGGCTTCCGTTAACCTTGAAGGTACAGCCTGCCGGTGTGGCCCTGTGTTTCTAGGAGCTTCAGTCTGGAACCGCGTGACCGCTACGGTCGCAGCTTCCAATCCTGCCTCGGGCATGGATGTGTGTGATGTCCTTAGGTTAGTTAGGTTTGAGTAGTTCTAAGTTCTAGGGGACTGATGACCACAGATGTTAAGTCCCATAGTGCTCAGAGCCATTTGAACCATTTATTTGGAGGTACACCAGACTGTATTGAAGTTTGCACAACTTTGTGGAATGATAGTGTCATGTGGTAAGTTTCAAGTATTTCGTTACCAGTGATACACTGATATTTGTATATTAGTGTTTCTTGGTAAATTAAGAAGTAATTAGCCTGATATCTGCATCTTTAATATTTATTGCCTTTTGTTGATAAGTAACAACTATTATTTCCTGTGTGGCGCCTACATAGTTAACCTTTGGCGTAGTCAAGTTTGGTTTTATTGTCTGGTGTAGACGTGACAGAAGGCCTCCCGCTGCTCAGTTGCGATCACTTGGATATTGGGTAAGTGCCGAAACCAGACTTAGAGGATGCTTGATGCAACTGGTGCTGCGATCCAATCAAAATATAGTTGTGGATACCTAGTATCTAAACGAAAGTGTTGGGCAGAAAAACATTAAACATTCATTATCAAACCTTCAGGTGTGCCCGACACTGTCTCCAGCTTAGGCTAACAATCTGTCACTGAACTGCGCCATATACGATCTTATTGCTTGTGAATTACCGAATGCATACTCACCAGTGTTGCCCTCCTAGCATTCTTTAACACTGTAGCTCTTTGTCTACTGCGCTTAAGTCGTCTTCTTATAATTCCTAATAAAATGGACCGAATCAAAGAAATTAAACAAAATATAACAAAGATATCATAAAGGGATGAATGAGGGCCAGACATCGAAATTTCATAAACGGAATAAAAGTGTTAATGAAAATAGAAATTGCACATTTTTCTTTTGGACAATGAGGAAAATGTTTAATTTTTATATGTTTAAACGGTATTGGTTATCACTGGACATCACCAGAACTAGAAAATAAACGGATAAGAGAATCACATTTATTTTGTCAACTCCCCGCATACGGAAAAATATAAAAATGCATTACTTCCTGCCCGTCCGATGCTGCCTTCAATCAGAATGGAAAGTAATTTTCGTTTTAAACTTTTTAATTTTTTTCATATGCTTAGAGTTGACGAAGTAAAACACGAGGGTGGATCGAAAGCTTAGTACCGCATATGCTATAAAAATTTAATAACATAATAACAATCCCTCTCTTATATGTTATTAAATTTCTTACGATACAGGAGGCATTATTTTGTGACCCACCCTCGTAGATATTCTTTTCATTTGCTAGTTCGAATAATGGCCACTGGCGGCCGATGCTGCTTAATAATGTGATTTTTTTTTCGATTGAGTGAGAATATTAAGCGTACAGTAAAAGACTCCATCACTATCTCCACGACAGAGCGTAGTTTTTTTTTCCAGAAAACAGAAGAGTCATTATTAAAAGCGCCCTCTTTCACATGCATCCGTTGGAAAAGTGGGCACCTTTATCGAGAGCGCACGGCAAAGTGCAGCGAAATTAGCGGCTGGTAGCGTCGGAGGTTAACAAGCCGGCACTCTATCGATACGGCTGGCTCATCTCTGTCAGTACAGCCGCTTTGTCTCGGCCGTCCTAATGAAACCCTTCCTCCCGCTACAGTTTACCTTTCGCCTTCCGGCTACAAAGCGTACACGTGCAAAAGCACCGCCTCGTGAAATCGTGTCTTGGTGTGCAGCTAATATCGGGTACCTGAGTCTTTCACGGATAAATCACAACTCTTTATTGGACCAGCCCTCGTTTACATTACCCCTAAAGCCTATGGTTAAGGGCATTCAGGGCATTTTGCTTTTTAGGAATGAAGCTGATAGTTTATATCAATGGGGATGAATTACTAGTAGATAAGAGCTCTCATTAGCAGCGCGTGGTGACGTGATTGTCAGGTGGTAAATGAGTAATCGTATTCTGATATGCGCTCACATTCTTACCGTCTGATACTTCAGTTATGTATTGAGAAAGAATTTATGCATTGTGCTTCAATGAAATGGACTTCTGTCATCCACATTCCTAAAACTAAGACCATCAGCGGGTTGGTTTCTCACGCCCAACTGTGCTCCGAAAGACCTTTTTACCGCGTAGGTGAGAAAAATGTCTTCTTGTTGTCTGCTTCTGGTATTCTTCTAAAACCCATACTATTACAGCGTACGTGGAAAGTGCGAAACTTTATTTACTCCATTGATAACAACTGAGAAATTTGTTTGATATTTCTCAAATCTGTCAAACATTTAACATCGGGAATAGAATCCGTGAAACAGAGAACAAAAGCACGATTGATTACTTCGCATTCGACTGCCTGAAATTGTCCCTAAAGGTTGCTTCCATTACGACACAGCTGTCTTGCGGTCCAAGCGCACATCACTTTTCTTCACCTTGTCACATTACAATAGCGCTCATCTGGAAAGACCCATCTCTAATCCTGGCGGTAAAAAAAAAGTCATCAATAGTATTTGATTTTTAGGAAAAGGAGATGTGGTGTCGTGGAATTCCTGATAAATTTTCAGTCGTTGATCTGCGCTAAATTGCAAACGTCTTCGCATTGTGTCCCGGCTTGAGGGCATGTGCTACTTTTGAAAGTGATCACTTCATTAGAGAGAGACGCTGAACTCGACGGCTCCCTAAATGTTCATCAAAAGAAGAAGAATTGTATGTATCGCTATTCTCTATTCCTCTTTTCTCACCACTATCATCATTAAAGTTATCATCAGCGCCAAAAACAATAATAATAACAACATAGACAGAATTCTACTTATACTCACAACGGTCACCGACACTACGCAGTTACTGTAGAAATCTGTTATTACGACATCTTCGCTTACAAAATATCGTCCAATTGAAAGGGAGGATAGCCGGCCGTTGTGGCCGAGCGGTTCTAGGCGCTTCAGTCTCGATCCGCGCGACTGCTACGGTCGCAGGTTCGAATCCTGCCTCGGGCATGGATGTATGTGACGTCCTTAGGTTAGTTAGGTTTAAGTAGTTCTAAGTTCTAGGGGACTGATGACCTCAGTAGTGCTCAGAGCCATTTGAACCATTTGAAAGGGGGATCCGTTCAGGAAGTCGATAATTCCATCATCATTGGTGAAGATACTGTGTTATAATGATCCTACGAAACTCATCATTGACACCGCCGGAGTTAGGTTATTATGCCTTTCGTTCGTTGCAGGCGCTTGACTTGCACCAAAAATTATGCGAACTTGTGCAGTGTGAAAAGGCTGCGACATACGACACGTAAAAGCCTTCTCCTAAGCTCACGGGACAAAATATTGGTCATCCGATAAAAATCTGATCTCTTCGGAGTCCTGTGGACGGTGTAATTGTAGGACTAGTACCAAGCGTTCATGTGATCTTCCATAGTTGACAGAACTCATGACATTGAAATGGTGTGTATATGACAAATAGTGTTATAAAAACCTGCATCGCTGTAGAGACTTGACACACTGGCACGAAGAAGCTATCGTGTTTCCACGTAGCCGTGACCACACGGCGAAGAAAACTCACCAACTTGGTGTATCAACGCGGACGCGCCTAAGTGTCAAAATGAAACGGTGTTCCCTCGCTGGCATCTAACACGGTGTTATAAAAAATAATCTAACCAACAGCGACGGGACACGAGCATCACGTTTTTTCAAAAAATGGTTCAAATGGCTCTGAGCACTATGCAACTTAACTTCTGAGGTCATCAGTCGCCTAGAACTTAGAACTAATTAAACCTAACTAACCTAAGGACATGACACACATCCATGCCCGAGGCAGGATTCTAAGCTGCGACCGTAGCGGTCGCTCGACACCTTTTTTTTTCAGTGACAACCGATTTCAAATGCGACAGGTTCAAAAATGGCTCTGTGCACTATAAGACTTAACCTATGAGGTCATCAGTCCCCTAGAGCTTAGAACTAGTTAAACCTAACTAACCTAAGGACATGACACACATCCATACGCGAGGCAGGATGCGAACCTGTGACCATAGCGGTCGCGCGGTTCCCGACTGAAAAATGGGTCAAATGGCTCTGAGTACTGTGGGACTTAACATCTGAGGTCATCAGTCCCCTAGAACTTAGAACTACTTAAACCTAACCAACCTAAGGACATCACACACATCCATGCCCGAGACAAGATTCGAACCTTCGACCGTAGCGGCCGCGCGGTTCCAGACTGAAGCGCCTAGAACCGCTCGGCCACATAGGTCACCTAAACTCGACAGGAATAGTTTCTCTCAGTGACTGCAGGTCCAGCTCAACTAGTTTCTGAGCGAACAATTCGAAGGGAACTACATGCAATGGTGATATGGAGTCAGGTAACTCGTAAAAGGTCAATGTTCACGACGGAAAATAAACGTGCACGTCTACAGTGAACCAAACAACACACAAACTGGAGAGTAGCTGATTGGACGGCAGTTCTATGATACGACGATTCGCGATTTTGGCTCTTTTCAAATGATGCAAGTCGTCGAGTACACCTACGCCCCAGCGAGCCTTTTAACACTCAATGTGTAGAGGAGTGTTAAAAGGCTCACTGGGGCGTAGGTGTACTCGACGACTTGCATCATTTATGTGTAGAGGCCTACCCCCATGAACCATGGACCTTGCCGTTGGTGGGGAGGCTTGCGTGCCTCAGCGATACAGATGGCCGTACCGTAGGTGCAACCACAACGGAGGGGTATCTGCTGAGAGGCCAGACAAACGTGTGGTTGTGGTTCCTGAAGAGGGGCAGCAGCCTTTTGAGTAGTTGCAGGGGCAACAGTCTGGATGATTGACTGATCTGGCCTTGCAACACTAACCAAAACGGCCTTGCTGTGCTGGTACTGCGAACGGCTGAAAGCAAGGGGAAACTACAGCCGTAATTTTTCCCGGGGGCATGCAGCTTTACTGTGTGGTTAAATGATGATGGCGTCCTCTTGGGTAAAATATTCAGGAGGTAAAATAGTCCCCCATTCGGATCTCCGGGCGGGGACTACTCAGGAGGACGTCGTTATCAGGAGAATTCAGAAGGATGTAGGTTGCAGTAGGTACTGGGAGATGAAGAAACTTGCACAGGATAGAGTAGCATGGAGAGCTGCATCAAACCAGTCACAGGACTGAAGACAACAACAACAACAACATGTGCAGAGGGTGTAATTGATGCCAGAGGTCGTTCTGTGATGTTTTGTGAGTGTTTTCCAACTACGTCTCCAATCATTCAAGTTACGGTGAAAAGAACCAGGATGTTTATTTCAGCATTCTTGGTGACCAGCAGTTGCCCTTACTTCCACATCTTCATGACGAGAACGCTGTGGACACTCCCGTCATCCAAGATGAACAAACGGGACCGATGGACACGATGTTTGGTCTCCTCACCCAAATCAACCAAACCATCCAACCAAGATGACATAGCCATGTTCACATGATACTTGTTTGAAGAACACTTTGGTACCCTATCGCACTTCAAATGGTCCGGTAAATCACCAGATTTTAAACGTACAGAACTTGCCTTTTCCTTTAACCAACGGTTTACATCATATAGTTAAAAGGACCATTTGTACCTGCCGATTCGAATGACTTGTAATCTCCCTACTTGCATAATGCTTTTTACTGCACGTTAAGTGCCACCAATTGCATCTGTCTGCTCATTTTTTTCCTCGGCTTTGTTATCTAGTCAAGATGCCTTAGTGCGCCGGCCCCTGTGGCCGAGCGGTTCTAGGCGCTTCAGTCTGGAACCACGCGACCACTACGGTCACAGTTTCGAATCCTGCCTCGGGCATGGATGTGTGTGATGTCCTTAGGTTAGTTAGGTTTAAGTAGTTCTAATTCTAGGGGACAGATGACCTGGTGGTGGTGGTGGTGGTGGTGGTTAGTGTTTAACGTCCCGTCGACAACGAGGTCATTAGAGACGGAGCGCAAGCTCGGGTTAGGGAAGGATTGGGAAGGAAATCGGCCGTGCCCTTTCAAAGGAACCATCCCGGCATTTGCCTGAAACGATTTAGGGAAATCACGGAAAACCTAAATCAGGATGGCTGGAGACGGGATTGAACCGTCGTCCTCCCGAATGCGAGTCCAGTGTGCTAACCACTGCGCCACCTCGCTCGGTACAGATGACCTCAGATGTTAAGTCCCATAGTGCTCAGAGCCATTTGAACATTTTTTTTTGTCTTAGTGCTTCTTAACGTAATTTATTTTTCAATTATTTTTTAACTGTGAAGGCTAGTCTGAGCCGCGGGCCACCTATTTGTATAGTGATCAGTGCGCCTAATACATTTTCCTAACTTACGCCGTTATCTGGGTAAGGTTTTAAGTTCATAACGTAGATGTGGTGTGCTGCAGCTATTATTTATACGAGCTACAGGTAGAAGCCCTAAACGGAAAGACAACTTGTAAATACGCACTGGGACCTCACGCTCGCCATCGAGTCGGATGTCTCAACCGGGGCGGGCCCTCTTGCGTCGCTGAAAACTCGTGTCCGGCGGCCGGACTCTCCGTTAAGATACTGAAAGTTCAATGTGGTGCCGGTTCTCCATCGGCCCAATGCGCCTCCATCAGCTGATAATTAAGTAAACCTGATCGTTGTGCCCATTCTTCAGGCCGTGTTTACAAGCTGTGTTATTTTTGTGTATAAATTTATACGCTTGATTAGCACGAGACATAAGGTCTTAATGGTGCTTCATTTCTTCAAGATTGATGTTCTGTTTCGTTTGACTTATGTTACAGGCACGAGCACCAGCCCTCTCCTTAGTCTTAGTAAGCTTTTAGGGACAGTACCCCTCGTTGCTTCCCATATAAGTGCAATATTTTATAGTCAAACTGTCAACCAGCTGGTGCTAATGATCTTACGACTCATGTTTTTTTTTAACATTTTAGTTATGGTGCAAAGTTTCTGTGGTGACCATATCTTCGCATGTTTCACGTTGCTTTTTAACTGCTAGAAAATACTATGTAAAAATTTTAACGAAGGTACTTTTATAATTTGTTTATTACTGTACACTGATCGTTTTTTAGTCTGCTGTTAATTGTGATCCAACCCTGGTAATCACTAAATTCTTATTCTACTCGTATACCAATTTTTGTAGGACTGCGTCGCCCAGAGTTTGCTTGACGATTGCTTTCCAATGTAAGCTTAATTTGTGACATTCTGAGGACGGCAAATTAATTTGCCGAAACTAGTCAAGAAGTTAATGAACAAAAATTTAAGGCGAATGGTCGACTTCGGTTTACTGGGAGAATTTTAAGCAAGTCTGGTTCACCTGTAAAGGATACTTGGTACAAGACGCTAGTGCGAGTATTTTTGAGTACTGCTCGATTGTTTGGGATCCGTTCCGGGTCAGATTAGAGGAGGATATCGAAGCAGTTCAGACGCTGGCTGCTACATTTGATACTGGTTGGTTCGAAGAGCATGTGTTACGGAGATGCTTCGGAAGCTCGAATGGGAATCTCTGGAGGGAAAGTGACGTTATTTTCGACGAACACTAAGTAGAAAATTTAAAGAACCGGTATTTGAAGCTGACTGCAGAGCGATTCTACTGCCGCCAACATACATTTCGCGTAAGGACAACGAAGATACGATACTTGAAATTAGGGCTCACACAGAGGCATGTATACAATCGTTTCTCCTCGTTGTATTCCCGATGAAACAGGAAATGATGTGAGTAGTAGTGGTACAAGCACCCACCTTACGGTGGCTTGTTGAGTGTGGATGTAGATATATCTCATTTTTTATCGAGTGTACTTACATTCACATTAGGCATAGTTCTCCGTTGTTGTGAGGCACCGCGCTGCGAACTGAGACTAACACCTTTGACGCGCTAACACCACCTTACGAAGTGTGGCGAAACAGTTCGTATTACGTATATTTATTTGTGAATACAAATTACTTGTCGTCAACGAACGAAGACCTGGACAAAAAATGTTTAGTTTCCGGCAATACTGAACATATTGCCGCAGAAACCTTGGTGTAAAGGTTATGATACTAGACTGTTGCATGGAGGATCGTGAATTCAAAACTCACATGAACTGTAAAATTTTAATTTCTGTATTCGGTTCGAGTACATTCTGGAAGTATCCACAAATGTCAAGAATCATGGTACTGGAATGTTCTGTACCTGTATATATACTGTATGTGTTCTGACCGGAGGCAGTTCGCTCGGAGCTCTCGTATGTGCAAGTGCTGAATAAACATTCGTTGAGTGAAGTTAGTGTTCATCATTCATCTACGTACACCTTCCTCTACGTGACATTATTCTGGTGGAGGCACTGGGTATTGGAACTTGTGATCGCGCACATTATCGACGACACAGTGGCTCCTATCAGGCCACGACAGAGCCGCCGTTTACGTGGCGAGAAATCCGAGTTCGAGCCATGTTCAACAGATCGCAGTCTATCGGAAAAAGAAGAAGAGGACGTCACGATGACAGTAACTGTGTGCCACCACATGAGACATCCGCCCGGATTCTTTGGTGACGATAGCCAAGATCCAAACAAGTAGCTGAAGGTATATGAGCGTATAGCCAAATTTAACAAATGGGGTGACACTGTCTGTTTGGCTAACGTATTTTTCTAGTTGGAGGGCACTGCCAAGCAATGGCATGAGAACAACGAGGAGGAGTTCACAAGCTGGGAAGTATTCCAGGCGGAACTGCGCAAGTATTTCGGCGACACACACAACGACAGAAGTGCAAGGCTGAAGATAAGTTAAAGTGCAGGGCACAGCGTCCAGGAGAAACGACAGCATCCTACATTCAAGACGTCTTGGAGCTGTGTAAAACAGTGGATCCTAGAATGAAGGAGGAAGATCAGGTTGCACATCTCATGAAGGGTGTTGCTGAGGACATATATCAAACTCTACTCCTGAAGGAGGTTTCGACAGCAGACGACTTCATAGAATGATGCCAGGATATCGAGACACTGCATCAAAAAAGAATTACACGCAAGAAGTTTGAACGGCTTCGAAACATCGTATCGATGTCTGTGATGGAAGAAGAAACTGATTTCACAAGTTTTCTTCGTCAGATAGCGAGAGAGGAAGTTCAGAAGGCACTTGGATTGCAAGGCGAGCAAAAAACCGAGACGCTTCAAGAGGTCATAAGGGAGGAAGTGTAACAGACATTGAACCCAATTTCTCGTCCTTCATTTCCCTTTAAAACGGTGAAAAAGTCGAGAACCAGGCGAAGCTACGTACCTATAACGCAGCGTGAGGAACCTGTTTGGGTACCAAGGAAGACTGATGTCTGGTGGACCCAGGATAATCAACCACTATGCGGACAACCGGGACATGCGCTATTGTCGAGAAAGGCGGCAGTTATTTGATGATATCCCAGCCAGAAGACAGCAGACCGATCTTAGCCGACGCCAACTCCGGGACGGCGAAGATGAACAAGAAGATGTGGGTGCAGGACGACGTAGCTCACCATCGCCGCAAGATAACTGCTGGGGAGGACGCTCCTCAGCATGCCGATCAAGGTCTCCATCGTCGTTTAGAAGTTCCAGCCGATCACCTAGACGCTGCAACCTGGAAAACTAAAGGGTTCAAAATGGTTCAAATGGCTCTGAGCACTATGGGACTCAACAGCTTAGGTCATAAGTCCCCTAGAACTTAGAACTACTTAAACCTAACTAACCTAAGGACATCACACACACCCATGCCCGAGGCAGGATTCGAACCTGCGACCGTAGCAGTCCCGCGGTTCCGGACTGCAGCGCCAGAACCGCACGGCCACCGCGGCCGGCAAACTAAAGGGTGCGCCTTCCTTGTAGGTGAGGACGCGGAAGAGAAAAATACTCCGCCGTCGATCACTTCAAAAATGATAGTAAACTACGTCGATATCCTCATGGATGGCTGACCAGCCCAAGCTCTTGCGGACTCTGGAGCGTCATATTCAGTCATTTCTGAGAAGTACCGTCGCCAGTTGCAGAAAACCGTATTCGTCGACAGCAAAACATCTCTGCTGAAGGTGGCTAATGGGAAATATGTAAAACCTACAGGACGATGTGTCAGTCGTGTAGGTATAAGTGGCCATACACAGGCCTTAGAATTCTTCGTCTTCTTACAAGAGTGTAGTCATGACGTCAATTCTCGGATGGGACTTATTGAAAGCTTCTCAGGCAATTATAGATTGTGGTCGCTCGAAGATTACGCTAGACGAGATGAGATACTGTGGACAGGAAGATGCACATCCGAGTGTGAGGAGGCAGTGTGTGCTGGATGATGTGATCATTCCTGCACTCAGCGCTAGAAAGGTAACTGTCATGTGTCATGCCATGCGTCAACCCAGGGATCTTGTAATGGAATGTAAGAGAAGCATACAACTGAAGAATAACTAGGTCATCCCAGCCTCTGTCGTCTCGTTTAAGATCGGTTTCGGTGAAATGTGGATAGTTGCCTGTCACCGAGAACCGCCGATCCTTGCAAGGCGAAAGTATGTAACAAACGATGAGCCGTTAATTGCCGAACCGCTGAGCGTCATAGAAACCTCCCATGCCGAGTCTGTGAGCGAAATTAGCGCTACCACTACGAGACAAGTTCTTCTAGCTCGACTATCACCAGATATCACTAAGGAGCAACAGAAGAAGCTACTTGCCATTCTTCAAGAGTTCTCTGAATGCTTCAATCCACAGGTGAAGAGCAAATTAGACAAAATGACAGTGAAGCACCGGATTAGCACTGGAGACCATCACCCAATAAGCCAGAGAGCATACCGTGTGCCAGCAACGGAACGTCGAATAATTCGCGACGAGGTAAATAAAATGATGAGGAATGACATCATTCAGCCTTCGCAGAGCCCATGGTCGTCACCAGTGGTTCTCGTCAGGAAGAAGGATGGCAGTTGGAGCTTTTGTGTTGATTACAGGAAGCTTAATAAGATAACTAAAAAAGACGTTTATCCTCTTCCACGAATTGACGATACACTAGATTGCTGAAGGGGGCTAAGTTGTTCTCAACCATGGACATGTACTCGGGATACTGACAAATCGAAGTAGATGAGGCTGATCGAGAGAACTGCATTCATCACCACTGAGTGCATGTATGAGTTTAAGGTAATGCCGTTTGGTTTGTGTTATGCACCAGCAACTTTTTAACGGATGATGGATAATCTTCTACGTCACCTGAAGTGGACGATGTATCTTTGTTATTTAGATGACATTATAGTGTTCTGAGCGAAATTTGATGAACACACAAAAAGACTGAGGGCCGAGCTTAAGTGTCTCCAACAAGGCGGGCTGAAACTTAATCCAAGAAAGTGTCTCTTTGGAGCAAAAGAAATCAGAATACTTGGACACCTTGTGTCAAACGAAGGTGTGCGGCAAGACCCAGAAAAGGTGAGATCTATAACGGAATTTCCTGTTTCTAAAAGTATTAGAGATGTGAGAAGCTTCCTCGGATTATGTTCTTATTACCTTCGTTTTATCAAAGACCTTTGTATCGAAGACAGGCCATTCCAAGAGTTGTTAAAAACCGATGCTAAATTTATCTGGGGTGGTGCTCAACAAGATTCTTTCGATGTGCTGCGAAAAGCTCTGACGACTGACCCTGTACTTGGTCTGTATGATGAGAGACCACCTACAGAACTACACACAGATGCCAGTGAGTATGGGATCAGTGCTGTTCTGGTGCAAATTTCGGATGGAAAAGAGAAGGTTATAGCCTATACTTCTAGGACACTTACGAAAGCCGTGAGTAGCTACTCAACCACAGAAAGAGAATGTCTTGTGTGATCTGGTCCAAGTGCAAATTTCGACTGCATCTCTATGGAAGGCCATTCATAGTTGTTACAGACCATCATTCACTTTGTTGGTTGACAGGTCTTACGGATTTAGCAGGACGACTCGCCAGGTGGGCTCTACGTCTTCAAGAGTAGGACATTACCATAGTGTACAAAAGTGGGAGAAAACACCAATATGCCGACTGTCTCTCGAGAAACCCCGTGCAAGACCATCAAGACTGTGATGAAGATAGTGACTGTCTCGCTGCACCCCAGGATCCCTCTACTGAGCAGAAAAAGGACGTCAAGATATCTCAAATTAGGCGTGCCTTAAATCGGTCAGAGGATGCGAAAGGACAATTTAAGGTAGTTAATGGATTACTTTGCAAGAAAAACTTTGATCCGTTTGTAAAGAGGTGGCTACGGGTGATTCATAAACACATGCACTTACATGTTCTACAGATATTCCATGACACACCTGAGACCGGATGTTTTGGATTTATTAAGACATACGATAGGATGTGCAGGAGATTTTTCTGGTCAGGTTCATTTAGGAGTGTCCGTCACTATGTGTCGCACTGTCGAGAGTGCCAGAGGAGAAAGGCAGTTCCTCAGAAACCACCTGGCCGACTCATACCAATTCCACCAGCCGAAACGCCTTTCCAGCGAGTTGGGAATCACCTCCTCGGACGATTTCCAACGTCTGCTAGTGGCAATAGATGGATTATACTTTGCACTGATTATCTGACACGCTAGGCCATTACAAAAACTGTGAAAACAGCCGAAGCATTCGAGGTAGCCAAATCCATCGTGGAAGACATTGTGTTAAAACACGGTGCCCCAAGGTCGTTAATTACGGATAGAGGGAAAGTTTTCCAATCGAATCTTGTGATAGAGGTAAACCATCGGTGCAAAATTACTCATCACATGACGACTGCCTACCATCCGCAAACAAATGGGCTTACTGAACGCCTTAATAAGACCTTGGCCGACATGCTATTAGTGTTCGTCAATGTTTGCCCGCAACACCGCTAAACAAAACACCCCAGGATTTACGCCATTTTTCCTGGTGCAAGGGTGTGAGGCGACTACGACGATGGACACTGTGTTTCCATTACATCCTGATGACGTGGACGACGACTACATCGGCCAGGTGTTAACCAGAGCTGAGGAAGGTCGGCAATTAGCTTGAATCCGCACGCTGCAGGCTCAACAAAGCGATCGCCGAAGGTATGACGCGAGCCACCACCCTGTTGTCTACCAGTTTGGTGACCTCGTCTGGATCTTCACTCCTGTTCGGAAGGTTGGTCTCTCTGAGAAGCTCCTCAGGCGCTACTTTGGACCTTATAAGGTTGTAAGACAGTTGTCTGCTGTTACTTATGAAGTTGAAGATTTCGACCCCGACACAAGACGCCGAAAGATCAGAGATACGGTCTACGTCCTTCGAATGAAGCCCTGTAAGGATCCTGCAACCGAGGGTAAATTCCAAGCTTCAGTGACAGGCAACAAACGGAAAGGTGACGAAGAGCGTAGCGGCAAAGGAAGTTCTAAGAAGATCACCCACCACGGCGATCAGTCATCGGGAGTCGGAGTATGCAGGACCGATGACTTCTTCCCGGACTAGGAGGACGTAACACCGAGACGGTGTTCTCTTAAGGAGGGAGCAGTGTCGCAAAAACCTTGGTGTAGTGGTTATGATACTAGACAGTTGCCTGAACAGTAAAATTTTAATTTCTATATTCGGTTCTAGTACATTCTAGAACTATCCACAAATGTCAAGAATCATTGTACTGGAATGTTCTGTACCTGTATATACACTCCTGGAAATGGAAAAAAGAACACATTGACACCGGTGTGTCAGACCCACCATACTTGCTCCGGACACTGCGAGAGGGCTGTACAAGCAATGATCACACGCACGGCACAGCGGACACACCAGGAACCGCGGTGTTGGCCGTCGAATGGCGCTAGCTGCGCAGCATTTGTGCACCGCCGCCGTCAGTGTCAGCCAGTTCTCCGTGGCATACGGAGCTCCATCGCAGTCTTTAACACTGGTAGCATGCCGCGACAGCGTGGACGTGAACCGTATGTGCAGTTGACGGACTTTGAGCGAGGGCGTATAGTGGGCATGCGGGAGGCCGGGTGGACGTACCGCCGAATTGCTCAACACGTGGGGCGTGAGGTCTCCACAGTACATCGATGTTGTCGCCAGTGGTCGGCGGAAGGTGCACGTGCCCGTCGACCTGGGACCGGACCGCAGCGACGCACGGATGCACGCCAAGACCGTAGGATCCTACGCAGTGCCGTAGGGGACCGCACCGCCACTTCCCAGCAAATTAGGGACACTGTTGCTCCTGGGGTATCGGCGAGGACCATTCGCAACCGTCTCCATGAAGCTGAGCTACGGTCCCGCACACCGTTAGGCCGTCTTCCGCTCACGCCCCAACACCGTGCAGCCCGCCTCCAGTGGTGTCGCGACAGGCGTGAATGGAGGGACGAATGGAGACGTGTCGTCTTCAGCGATGAGAGTCGCTTCTGCCTTGGTGCCATTGATGGTCGTATGCGTGTTTGGCGCCGTGCAGGTGAGCGCCACAATGAGGACTGCATACGACCGAGGCACACAGGGCCAACACCCGGCATCATGGTGTGGGGAGCGATCTCCTACACTGGCCGTACACCACTGGTGATCGTCGAGGGGACACTGAATAGTGCACAGTACATCCAAACCGTCATCGAACCCATCGTTCTACCATTCCTAGACCGGCAAGGGAACTTGCTGTTCCAACAGGACAATGCACGTCCGCATGTATCCCGTGCCACCCAACGTGCTCTAGAAGGTGTAAGTCAACTACCCTGGCCAGCAAGATCTCCGGATCTGTCCCCCATTGAGCATGTTTGGGACTGGATGAAGCGTCGTCTCACGCGGTCTGCACGTCCAGCACGAACGCTGGTCCAACTGAGGCGCCAGGTGGAAATGGCATGGCAAGCCGTTCCACAGGACTACATCCAGCATCTCTACGATCGTCTCCATGGGAGAATAGCAGCCTGCATTGCTGCGAAAGGTGGATATACACTGTACTAGTGCCGACATTGTGCATGCTCTGTTGCCTGTGTCTATGTGCCTGTGGTTCTGTCAGTGTGATCATGTGATGTATCTGACCCCAGGAATGTGTCAATAAAGTTTCCCCTTCCTGGGACAATGAATTCACGGTGTTCTTATTTCAATTTCCAGGAGTGTATATCGTATGTGTTCTGGCCGGAGGAAGTTCGCTCCACGCTCTTGTATGTGCAAGTGCTGAATAAACCTTCGTTAAGTGAAGTTAGTGTTCGTCATTCATCTAATTACACCTTCTTCTACGTAGCAATATAATATTATCTGAAACTACTAGTCGTTCCGATAACCACTTTCACGTAGCAGTAAAATATGCAGAGTTCGGTAGAAGTGTATGTTTCGCAGTCGTTGCTGCTATTCGACGTATGTCTTTCTGCGTTACTGCAGTTCAGCAGAGTTTTACGGCACTGTGGCTGCTCTCTGCCTTTCTATTGACGGCCATGAAGCGGGTTGCTGCGTGTTCCGTGCACCGGCCGGCCTGTGCGCACACGCTTTACTGCTTGTTTCTAAGCGTTACCACTCGCGAGGTCGCTTTTTGACGGGCGCTAGCGGCAATCTGGAACTTGTCGAAGGAGAATACCGTTCGTGTTTGTGAGCGATAAACCGTGGAATTTATTCGTCTGGCTTTCGTTTCCCGCTGTGGACCGAGCAATGAGATACTGAAATACGGCTTACCCTGACACCTAACTAACGATTGTAGGGGCGGTGTTGACACGTGTACAGGTGGTTCTTTCTGACAAAGGACGAAGTAGGGAGAAACATACAGGGAACTTGGTTACAGCAGTCGATCGATTTAGAGAACTCTAAAGCAGGATTATACACGGGGATCTGAACCCTGCTTGCCACCCGGTGTAGCCGAGCGGTTCTAGGCACGTCAATCTGGAATCGCAATACCGCTACGGTCGCAGGTTCGAATCCTGCCTCGGGCATGGATGTGTGTGATGTTCTTAGGTTAGTTAGGTTTAAGTAGTTCTAAGTTCTAGGGGACTGACGACCTGAGATGTTAAGTCCCATAGAGCTCAGAGCCATTTGAACCATTTTTTTTGAACTCAAAACGGTTCCATTACATGTTGGAATAGGTGACTCAAAGGGTCGCATTTAGTGAATGGGGTGATTTTCCAACACTTCGTTCTTCACATCCCTCACTTTTTCCCCTACCAACGCATCTTTACTTCCAGGTGCATTGTCCCGATAATACGTCATTGATTTGTTCTAAGTAATTTCCGGAGAACTGCTGGAATCCAGTTGTTTTACAATTCGTATCTTTTCTTCCTTTGCAATCCAACCTTCTACTCACTTATTTTGTCATTCAGTTGATCCAAATAAGTTGGGTGGTAGTCTCGAATTCTTATTTCAACCTCTGTGCGGTAGCACACGAACAGACCTTGTCCATACTTGTTCTTACATTTCCGGAAGAAGCACTCGACTTTGTCTGTTTGGTGCGAGGCCTCCGGGTAACACCCTCCAGTTCAGTACTGGTTTCGTTTCTGGCGTGAAATCGTCAACTCGTGCCTCATCTGCAGTATCAAATCGGCGCATAAATTCAGTTGCATTTAATTTTATATGGTCAAATAATTGCTGTAAATTTCATTTCCAGTTTGTCCGTGATGATTAATCAACAAATAAAGCGACCACATTTGCAAAGCATTCTCATTGTTATTCTTCTCGTACTACGTGGCGTGCTCTTTCTTCAGATATGGCGATGGTATCAGCTGTTTCATATACACTACTGGCCATTAAAATTGCTACACCCCGAAGATGACGTGCTACAGAAGCGAAATTTAACCGACAGGAAGAAGATGCTGTGATATGCAAATGATTAGCTTTTCAGAGCATTCACACAAGGTTGGCGCCGGTGCCGACACCTACAACGTGCTGACATGAGGAAAGTTTCCAACCGATTTCTCATACACAAACAACAGTTGACCGGCGTTGCCTGGTGAAACGTTGTTGTGATGCCTCGTGTAACGAGGAGAAATGCGTACCATCACGTTTCCGACTTTGATAAAGGTCGGATTGCGGTTGGCGGTTTATCGTATCGCGACATTGCTGCTCGCGTTGGTCGAGATCCAATGACTGTTACCAGAATATGGAACCGGTGGGTTCAGGAGGGTAATACAGAACGCCGTGCTGGACCCCAACGGCCTCGTATCACTAGCAGCCGAGATGACAGGCATCTTATCCGCATGGCTGTAACGGATCGTGCAGCCACGTCTCGATCCCTGAGTCAACAGATGGGGTCGTTTGCTAGACAACAACCATCTGCACGAACAGTTCGACGACGTTTGCAGCAGCATGGACTATCAGCTCGGAGACCATGGCTGCGGTTACCCTTGACGCCGCATCACAGACAGGAGCGCCTGTGATGGTGTGCTCAACGACGAACCTGGGTGCACGAATGGCAAAACGCCATTTTTTCGGATGAATCCAGGTTCTGTTTACAGCATCATGATGGTCGCATTCGTGTTTGGCGACATCGCGGTGAACGCACATAGGAACCGTGTATTCGTCATCGCCATACTGGCGTATCACCCGGCGTGATGTTATGGGGTGCCATTGGTTACACGTCTCGGTCACCTCTTGTTGGCATTGACGGCACTTTGAACAGTGGACGTTACATTTCAGATGTGTTACGACCCGTGGCTCTAGCGTTCATTCGATCCTTGCGAAACCCTACATTTCAGCATGATAATGCACGACCGCATGTTGCAGGCACTGTACGGGCCTTTCTGGATACAGAAAATGTTCGACTGCTGCCCTGGCCAGCACATTCTCCAAATCTCTCACCAACTGAAAACGTGTGGTCAATGGTGGCCGAGCAACTGGCTCGTAGCAATACGCCAGTCACTACTCTTAATGAACTGTGGTATCGTGTTGATGCTGCATGGACAGCTGTATCTGTACACTCCATCCAAGCTCTGTTTGACTCAATGCCCAGGCGTATCAAGGCCGTTATTACGGCCAAAGGTGGCTGTATTGGGTACTGATTTCTCAGGAACTACGCACCCGAGTTGGGTGAAAATGTAATCACATGTCACTTCTAGTATAATATATTTGTCCAATGAATACCCGTTTATCATCTGCATTTCTTCTTGGTGTAGCAATTTTAATGGCCAGTAGTGTACCTTCAGTAACAAACAGTGCTATACCGTGTACTTTCTCCACGTTTTGATACGTGGCTGCAGTTCTGTAACGTCTTTCATGTAGATGATCTTCAAGAGACGTTTAGTCCAGCGTGGATTTATTTGTTCATTTTTAAACTGTTGAAAAGGAAGGAGTAGACTCCTTCTAAACCTGCATCTCCTGTGGGTGTTTTTCGCCATTACGGTATCTCAGTTTACCTATATGAACGCAACACACACAACACGACTGCTATAATAAGTGGTATAAAAGCCAGGTCCCCTGTTTGACTCAAGAGTGCCCCAAGCTGAAAGAACACAAACACGTGTCACAAGTATTAAGACTTTGTCTAATAAAGCACTGTGTCGTTCAAATCAGACTGCAGAGGATGAAACCTTCATTTTCTATTAAATGAGTAGTAAGTGGAATGGTCAAATAGTATTGAGCTGTAGGCGCGAAACGGCAGACTTAGGTTAATTGGCAGGATACTGGGAAACTGCAATCATCTGCAAGGAAGGATTGCATTAAAACGCAGGTGCGTAATTTACTGGACTACTACGCAAAGATGTCACATGTGTTTCAAGTCTAATCGACACAGAACTTTCAGTGTATACAAAAGAGGACAACGTGAGTGATCACAGACTTGTGTGTTTGAAGAGAAAGTATAAATCCTGAACTAAATCAGTTTAAAAATCACACGAACTTATTTTCAGGACGGAAAGTACGGATATTTTAAGGGCCCCATAAATGATTACCTTGGAAAAAATGAGCATAAGGAGAGAAATGAGAGAAGTGTACGATGACTTTGAATGAATAATTTTGTCAACGGATCTGAAGAAAAACCTAAGAGGTTTTACCAATAAGCGGTTCGAAATCCTCTCTTCATGTATTCGGTGACCATCCAGGCACCGAAACGGAAGATAACTGAGATAATGCCAAAATACTAAACTCGACCTTCCGAAATTGTTTCACCGATGAAGATTGTGGCACAGTCCATCGTTTCCATCATCGTACGAACATGGAAATGACAGAGATTGAGATAACCGATCGCGGAATAGAAAAGCAACTAGTTGTCTTAAGGCATCAGAACCAGATCAGATACCTATAAGATTCTACAAAGATAATGCTAATAAACTTGCTTCCCTTGTAGCAGCAGTTTATCGAAGCTCGCTGGAGCAACGAAGGGTACTTACCGAGTGGAGAAAAGCGCAGGTCATTCCCGTTTTCAAGAAAGATCATAGGACAGAGCTACATAATTATAGGCCTATATCGTTGGCGCAGATCTGCCATAGAATTACGGAATCTGTTTGAAGATCAAGAATTAAGATATGCGGTGGTCTAGCGGTTCTGGCGCTGCAGTCCGGAACCGCGGGACTGCTATGGTCGCAGGTTCGAATCCTGCCTCGGGCATGGGTGTGTGTGATGTCCTTAGGTTAGTTAGGTTTAAGTAGTTCTAAGTTCTAGGGGACTAATGACCTAAGATGTTGAGTCCCATAGTGCTCAGAGCCAATTAAGATATTTTTGCAAAACGGAAACCACCTCCATAAAAATCAACATGGATTCCACAAACAGAGATCTTGCGGAACACAGCACGCTCTGTTACGCTATGAGATCCATAGCGCTATAGACAACGGCGCTCAGGTAGACGCATTGTTCCTTGACTTCAGGAAGGCATTTCACATCGTTCCGCAGTGCCGTTTAAAAATGCGAGCTTACCGAGTAACGGACCAGATATGCTACTGGATTCAAGACTTCCTTGAGGATACAGCCAAAACACGTTACTCTTAACGGTACGAAATCGGCAGGTGTAATCTCCAGAGTATCCCAAGAAAGTGTGATAGGACTGTTACTCTTATAAGCTCTTTAAGAATGTTTGCATATGATGCTGTTGTCTACAAGAAAGTAGTTACGCCAGAGGACAATATAGATTTACAGAAGACTTGCAGAGGATTCATGAACGGTCCAGGCTCTGACAGTTGACCCTGAAAGTAAATAAATGTAACGTATTGCGTAAGGTGCTGTACAACTACACTTTTTATAACAAATTTCTGGAAACACTATCCACCGTAAAATATCCAGCGCGACATTAAATGGAATAAACACGTCAAATAAATAGTAGGAAAATCAGATGCCTGATTGAGATTCATAGGAAGAATCTGAAGTATATGTAACTCATCCTCGAAGGAAGTGGTTTACAAGGCGCTTGTTCGACCCATTCTTCAATACTGTTTATCAGTCTGGGACTCCTACCCGGTAGGACTGATAGAAGGGATAGAGAAGTCCAACGAAGAGCGACAAGTTTCGTCATAGGTTCGTTACGTTTGTGCGAGAGGGTCGGATAGCATATTACTTCCTCCCGTGTACGTCTTGTGAAATGACCACGACGAGAAAATTTGAGTAATTAGAGGCTAATACAGAGACTGACCGACATTCACTCTTCCCACGCGCATTCGAGAGTGGAAGAGGGTAGGGGGAATCAGTTAATAGTACCAGAAATACCCTTCGCCACACACCGTTACGTGGATTACGGAGTTTGATGTAGATGTAAATCTAAGGGCCGCGAAGAAATACGAGTAGTTACAACTCTCACTGTGCAGTATTTCCTCCCGTGTCCGTATCTGAACGAAACCGGAGGAATCGTTGATACGTGGCACAAAAATCTATGCCACAAATATCGTAGAGAACATAGAGGCAGCGTCTGAAGTAATGGAATATAAAAGGAAGAGTGTGGTTTAACGTCCCGTCGACAACGATGTCATTAGAGACTGAGCACGTGCTGTTATTGGGGAAGAGTGAGGAAGGCATTAGGATTCATCGTTTTCAGGGTAAACGTCCTGACAACTGATGTTACAAGTTCTTGGATACCGGTATCGCATCGATCTTGTTAGGAGCTTCCGATTCGACACTCCTGCCTTGTTGCTGAGGTCTCCTTCCGGGAACTGGCTGCTTACTGTTGAACTCTAATGGCTCTGAGCACTATGGGACTTAACTTCTGAGGTCATCAGTCCCCTAGAACTTAGAACTACTTAAACCTAACTAACCTAAGGACATCACACACATCCATGCCCGAGGCAGCATTCGAACCTGCGACAGTAGCGGTCGCGCGGTTCCAGACTGTAGCGCCTAGAACTGCTCAGCCACCCCAGCCGGCTAACTGTTGAACTGTGCAACCAGCTTTTGGAAGAAGGCCTCAGCATGAAGACCGTAGTTTCGGAGCGGAGGAGTCTGGCAAGAATTACGCGACGGCAATACTCAAGATCTTTTAACGTCACCGACAACCGCCACGAAAGTACGTTCTTATGCGCCCTGGTATTTGTCTCCAGCGGCTTAGGGAAGCCACGCAAAACATAACTCTGGATGTCCGGACGGGGATCAGAACCGCCATTGTCGGTGGCTTACCACTGCACCAACTCCCTTGGTAAGTAAAGTGGTGCGTAGAGGTGGCTAGTGGCGTCAATGCTACAAGTGGATTTGGGACGAAAGTGGTCAGTACAACGGAAAATATCACTTTCTCTGTCATCTGGGACTTACAAAGTGACGTATACGTGCTTATCCGAAGAAGTCTAAGAATTTGACGAAGTTCCCCTCAGTACAATAAAACTACAAAAATCGATGAGAAAGCTGTGAAAAGAAAAGCAACTGGAATAGAAATAACAAAAGCAAAATTTTTATAGTACGGAGGCTTGACGCTCCTCAGGAAATTGCTGCACCTAATCGACCAGTACATGGACAAGTAAAATATACCAAACATGAATGTAATAACAAAATGGTTCAAATGGCTCTGAGCACTATGGGACTTAACATCTATGGTCATCAGTCCCCTAGAACTTAGAACTACTTAAACCTAACTAACCTAAGGACAGCACACAACACCCAGCCATCACGAGGCAGAGAAAATCCCTGACCCCGCCGGGAATCGAACCCGGGAACACGGGCGTGGGAAGCGAGAACGCTACTGCACGACCACGAGATGCGGGCAATGTAATAACATCTTTCTTCACTAAAGGTCGTAAAAATTACATGTATGCACGTCCAGCCATCTACTGTAAGAATTATGAGCAGTAAAAATGAGCAACACGCTTAAAATAATTTCATAATTTCTCATTGATGAAGTGCAGACCGGACTTAGAAAACAGTGACCAAAGAGGGAGAGTGTATTTTTCCTGCAAAAAGTAATAGATAAATGAGAATGAGCAATAAAGGAAACAAAAGAAAAATTGGGAGTAGGTATTAAAATCCATGGAGAAGAAATAAAAACCTTGAGGTACGCCGATGACATTGTAATTCTTTCAGAGACAGCAAAGGACTTGGAAGAGCAGTTGAACGGAATGGATACTGTCTTGAAAGGATGCTATAACATGAACATCTACAAAAGCAAAACGAGGATAATGAAATGTAGTCGAATTAAGTCGGATGATGCTGAGGGAATTAGATTAGGAAATGACACACTTAAAGTAGTAGATGAGTTTTGCTATTTGGGGAGCAAAATAACTGATGATGGTCGAAGTAGAGAGGATATGAAATGTAGACTGGCAATGGCAAGGAAAGCGTTTGTGAAGAAGAAAAATTTGTTAACATCGAGTATAGATTTAAATGTCAGGAAGTCGTTCTGAAAGTATTTGTATGGAATGTAGCCATGTACGGAAGTGAAACGTGGACGATAAATAGTTTAGACAGAAGTGAATAGAAGCTTTCGAAATGTGGTGCTACAGAAGAATGCTGAAGATTAGATGGGTAGATCACATAACTAATGAGGAAGTATTGAATAGAATTGGGGAGAAGAGGAGCTTGTGGCACAACTTGACTAGAAGAAGGGATCGGTTGGTAGGACATGTTTTGAGGCATCAAGGGATCACAAATTTAGCATTGGAGGGCATCGTGGAGGGTAAAAATCGTAGAGGGAGACCAAGAGATGAATACACTAAGCAGATTCAGAAGGATGTAGGTTGCAGTAGGTACTGGGAGATGAAGAAGCTTGCACAGGATAGAGTAGCATGGAGAGCTGCATCAAACCAGTCTCAGGACTGAAGACCACAACAACAACAATGTATATATTAAAACAGCGAAAGGATATGTTAAAATGATAAATTATTATAATCTGTGTATGTTCATAAAAAGAAAATGTTTATTGAAAGCTGGTTAATGCTTAGGGCACTTGTATTTGTAACATGTAAAAGCTGTAGGGAAGTCCCCCCCCCCACCCCACCCCCGCGCCGGCCACGGTGGTCTAGCGGTTCTAGGCGCTCAGTCAGGAACCGCGCGACTGCCACGGTCGCAGGTTCGAATCCTGCCTCGGGCATGGATGTGTGTGATGTCCTTAGGTTAGTTAGGTTTAAGTAGTTCTAAGTTCTAGGGGACTTATGACCACAGATGTTGAGTCCCATAGTGCTCAGAGCCATTTGAACCATTTTTTGAAGTCCCCCCGCAACGGAAGAGGAATGGCGCGATGCAAAAGGTAGTTTTGATGGTCGAACTGAGCCGCTCCTTGGTGTGAACGGCATGGAGTATGTGGCTAGCCGTAGCACGGTACACTTTGATGCAATTGGAAGCTGCTTTGTAGAGGACTTGCCTCGGATGCGGATCTGGCTACTATTAGCTATTCTCGACATAAAGGAATGACTCTAATATGTTGAAAATCCGACGCCAAGAAGAGATTTTATAGAGTATTCGAACATCAAGAGACGTGAGTACAGTTAGCGGCCATGTCGCTTCCCACCAATCTTCGCCACTGCTTCACT
Source organism: Schistocerca nitens (assembly GCF_023898315.1). Taxonomy (NCBI): domain Eukaryota; kingdom Metazoa; phylum Arthropoda; class Insecta; order Orthoptera; family Acrididae; genus Schistocerca; species Schistocerca nitens. Next base: position 268,591,333 of record NC_064616.1, read on the forward strand.
AACTTATTACACTCAGTAATGTATGTGGGTATGGACCACTTGATTTGTGTGTGGTTTTAATAATTTACACAACATTACAAATCCGTGTCCAGAACCATATTTTCTGTCTGGATCACGAACCTATGCAGGGTCTTCACCTAAGTGATACTAAAACCGAGTATCCTGATTTAAATTAACAATTCTTGCATTCAAGTGTTTAAAAGTAATTTTTTGTCTAATATAAAAGGAGTAGTAAAAGTTAAAGTTTAAACCACAAAAGTGAAGTTGGATAGGCTTTTGCTAAATTATCCTTAATTTATTACAAAATATAGTTTTTTAGGATTATAGTGCAAGATGGTGTAAATATTATTGTCTAGAATACCTGCTTCACAGGTGCTAAAAAGGCAAGTAAGTTAAGCTCATTTTTAAAATAGTGTGGTTTTGATTTCTATCATGAACGGTTTCCTTTTTTAAGTTAATTAAGTCCAGTGTTATATTTTATTGTCTTGAAAAGTAAATTATGAACTACGCCAAGTGAAGTCAGTGAGTAGCTTTTTGAATTAGTCTTTTCAACTGTAATAACCAGAGAGCGTTGACTAGTGGAGCTATAGTAGTTTATGGGCCCCCATTACATTCTCTACCTATTAGAGAAAAAATTGAACTGTTACTGTTGCTAATGAAAACTGATATATGTATAGGAGTTCAAACAGTGCGTGTATGATATTATTCATCTTTATTTTTTTTTCATGTCAGTTAAGATAATAGCCCTTCATGTCCATAATTAGTTCTGCAATTCATGCAGTAACATTTCAGTATTTGATTAAGTAATGATCTTTAGTGCAGTTGTCATTAGTACGAGATTGGTGCAAATTTGCTTCCTATAATTCACTGGAGTGTGCATTATTGCTAACTGCTGCTGCACACAGTTCGGAGTGCACTGTGTCAGTTTGTATCCTGTGTGCTATTCAAAGGGAAATATCAACGAAAGTAACTTCAGTAACCAATATTCAATTTTCTTAAACATATATTTCCAAATTAATGTGCCTAAATGGGCTGGTGACAGTTCACTTTTTTCATTCACTTATGATTTTACCACTTTCATTAACTCCCAAGGTTAAGGTCCGTTTAGTTTTTCTGTTAAATTCACCAGATTCAAAATTATAGTCCGATACCTTTGTCCATTAGACACACGCGCGGTCGAAATTCGAAATCCTCTCAGAGAGTAACATCAGAGTATTTCACGGCACGTTAGTGTTATATGTGGCTTTCCCGCGACAGGACTAAGGTTCGGTGGTTATGGAAGAGTGACATATACGCTAGTGTTGTATGGTAACTGAAACCTCTTTATCGACTTGATGCGCCGGCTGCGTCTAGTCAGCTGAAAGTGACGGCTATACATAAGGTTCCCAGAATGCTCCAATTTAATTCAACGGATTGCTTTATGTTTCGTTCAGGAGTCATGTTACAGTTAGTGGAGTTCCAATTTCCGCCCAGCCACTGGATTTCTAAGTTTTCCGTGGTTTCCATAAATCAAAAGGGGAATTGCTTTCCGATTCTCGTCAGTTCGAAGCTTTTCGGCAGTCTCTAATGGCCTCGACGTCAAAGATACGAGAAACCATAAACCGTGGATCACTTTCCTTCGTTATGATTTGCAGACGTGGGTCCAGGATTATCTGTGGGACGGGGATAGGAGATTTTTACTTGCCATACTCGAAGTTAACGTACTGCAGAGGCGAACGATTTTAATAACAACATACTCTTACATAAAAGCATAATAATTTGTTTACATGTTTACATCAGTGATTAATACATTGCCTTTTATCTTTTGGGTGGGGGGGGGAGGAGGTCGGCTTTCATGAGTCCCATAAAGTGCCCCCCCCCCTCCCTCCCCCCCCCCCCCCCTTGGCTCCGTGGCTGATGCTGAGATTTGCCATCCACGTGCAGATGACATCGTCGCACTTACATCATCGTCGCTCCCAGCTAGAAGAGAATCTGGATGCGTTTTTACGGCATGGGATAGCGCACCAGACAGAGGCACCTGTTTTCTGCGTCGTTGGCAGGGGGAAATACTGTGTGTGTGTGTGAGTGATTCAGCGCACGGACCGCTAAGAATACCACCGAGACGCACCACTTCACGAGGGAACCCTCGCTGCCAGCTGGCGCCTAAGCCAGCCGTGATGCTGCTCTTGCGATAAAAGGCCTCTCTTCTATTTTGTATCTTTATGAAACGTTCGTTTCTTCAAGAGTATATCTCCAGTTGCACCTAAATTCGTCACTGATTTATATCTTTCCTATTAATTGAATACAATCAACAATGAATGCTGTACACGCGTTCTGTGGAGCTGACTGAGTCATACATTGCTTTTGGAGGAATGTCTATAAACAATGGTAGCTTCCCTTCTATCCATCGACCTGTGAGTACTGCCGACTATAGGCACAGTGCCACACGATACACGTGTCGCAGGAAGACAGAGATAGACCGGCAGCTCATGTGACGCGCGCGTGCTCATCGTGACCGCAGTCACATCCTTACTCCACAATCTTACCAACTTACATAACTGAGTTAATCTCGTACGCCATGTGTGAATATGATCTGTGTGTTTTCGTATTCTGTCTGTAGATGTGCTGAGGTCAGGAGGTGAAGATGCAGAACCATCTTCGCGTTTGATTAGATGGGTCAGTGGATTACATCTAAAAGTCATATACATACTGACTGGTGCACCAGATTAACGATTAGAATCCTGTGCGTGGATTCTATCCACGTCTGGCTCGCTTCACGGTCTAGCAAACAAACGCTCTATCCATTACTCTGTACAAAATGGTGAAGCGTTAAATAACTATCAGTTGTTAACAGAGACACCCAATACCTACGCTGATGTTCTTGTATCCATACAAAACGTTTGCACTTTTGTCACTGATTTATGCTGTGGAAGACAGACATATTTTATTTTAAGCACAAGTTTTTGATGCACTATTTATTTATTTCCGTTTAAAATCTTTGACATTCTCAACGAACAAACAGATTGTAAACATAAAAATTACCTCGAAAATTTTATTGATATTATAAAAGGAAAAGAGCAAATCATCGTGATAAACATAAAACAATGTAACACTTACATTTATATAAAAACCACAAAAACACTATCTCTGAAAAATTAAACGTAATCACTGACTTTATAAGATCACACAAATAGGAAGTGAACTTATAAATACCATGACCGTATCACAACAAAAAGACAACCAACATTCACGCTCCAAGATTACATATGGACCACGTCATACCAGCTAAGACGTAACCATAAGGTGCCATATGTAGATATGGACTAACTCAGACGTAAGGAACAATACTACACCTATTATACAGTCTTCACAGATACATTTGATAATGCCAAAACTTCGAAACAAGTTTGTCGTGTCACTTGTAGCACCACGAGTAAATAAACAAATAGCGCAGCAAAAAACGTGTACTTAAAATAAAATATTTCTTCGACCTCATGCAAGCTGCGGGTCCACTGGAAAGGCAGAAGATTGATGTTGTATTTGGCAGTGTTTTAAAGTTGATTTTATCGATCTGGATCACAGATTTTGACGTGACTGCTGGCAGGCTTTCCTGGGTAACAAAAAAATGGTTCAAATGGCTCTGAGCACTGTGGGACTTAACTTCTGAGGACATCAGTCCCCTAGAACTTAGAACTACTTAAACCTAAGTAACCTAATGGCATCACACACATCCATGCCTGAGGCAGGATTCGAACCTGCGACCGTAGTGGTCGCACGGTTCCAGAATGTAGCGCCTAGAACCGCTCGGCCACTCCGGCCGGCTCCTGGGTAACCTCTTGGAGTCATACTGTTACAAGAAGCGCGGCGGAGGGAACATTACGTCGTGGCGCCTCGTACAGAAATTCAGCGCTAATGAACTTGGTGCATCGGCATGGAAACTGTGTCTACAACAACTTAGTTAGCTGCTATATTACTAGTGCTTTCTGCTCAGGTGTTTCGGCATGAAGTTTACATTCAGACCATTCACTATCACCGAGTAGACCTGGTCGTACAGGTTAACGTTCTGCGCACTAGCTTACAATGCAGGGAGGATATTCAGGCCCGGATAGATTCCGCACGGCATATTGACAAACCTTGGTCTGCTACATCTGTCAACCTGAGTTGAGTTTGATTTTTAGGTGTTTTTCCACACTCGTTTGGACAAATACTTGTCTGGTCCCCAATTTCCTCTCAAAATCCGCTGCACTGCGAAGTGCTATCAGCGCTAGCCCTCTCGTATGCGAGCCATCTCTAAAGCCATCGGCACACGGAACGAGTTAGCTAACGTTGACGTGGTGCTCTACTACTTTTGTGACGTCACTTCCTGCTATTTTTCGCTGAGGAACCATTTAGTCACGTGCACACAATATAAATTCTGCGATATTTCGGCAACGTGCCACGTAAAGTAGAACCCGCAGGAAGAAAGAACGATCCCTACGTCACAAGTGGAAAGCAAGACGTCATGCTGTAATTGTCGTGTTCAGTAGAAGCTCCATATTCGGTGGGTTTTGTGTCATACGTTACACACTATGTATATATGCAGCTTCTAAGCAAGAGCACATTGAACGTCTCAAGAACGATTCGTTATTGGTAAGATTTGTTGTAATGAAATGATAGGAAACGTCATAGTGGCGGTTAAACAACTTTTGTATTTATTTATTTTCGCGTCTTAACTCGCATGTTACAAGAGTTGGCCGTTTTAAGGCAACGACCCATTGAAGATTCATGAACAGGTGTCGTTCTTGTTAGAATTTGTTATAGTCAAACGTCAATAGCATATCGGCAATGAAAGCTTTTAGAAGATTGTAACATGAAATACGAGGAACATAGAATCTGAGTAAAAGGTTGTGGGAGTTTCCTATGAAATAAATAGAAATAATTTCTGCAATATTTGATGTTATATAAATATAACACTGCCAGGAGTGAGTTCGTTCGATTTGATGAAATTTTATAAAATGATGTCCTTGCTGTGTATTCATTTTTGTATTACTACATGTTCACAGATATTGAAGATTTTATTTATGTGTACCAAGACAGGACAACAAGATTTGCTCATGTTTAAGAAAGGAAATGTGCGTTTTAGTAGAGCTAACGTAGGAATTCTACGAGTGTCCATTTTCGTGTACAAACTGTGTGGTTTGTGGGCCAACTAAAGCCGATAACTGCCTCTGGAGAGCCCTAAGAGGGCAAAATCAAGTATCCGTACATATCAACATTAGCTGTCTCATCCTTTGTGCCAATGGCTTCAGCAGTAAAACAGCGTCGACTTTCATATTTTTATTTCTGGGCCACAATAGATGGTTTGCCTAAAGAACCTGGGATTGATTTTGACATTTCTGATGATTTTTTTGGACACATTGCAATGAGATCCGAAGGAAAAAAAATTTATAACTCCTATCTGTCACGAACAACTGGTGACCAATAGTGTCGATACCTGAGACAGTGCTAGTATTCTGCCATTCAACTAGCAGCTTCGTGATAGGTTGTATAGTCTGCCACCCTTGAAAGGATCGTAATAACTCGTCGACAAAGGAATTTCAAAACCTTTAATCACAACCTTTAGTTGCTTATTAAAATGTGTTTCAGGTATTAGTTTGGCACATTAGCTGTTGATCGTGACTAGTAAAATACACTGTCTGACCAAAAAACTGAAGCACACAAAAGACATTATCGAATCTCAGTGTAACTTTTTTTTTAATTTATTGTCTTTTGGAATGTGCCCATACATCCATCTCAACACTGGAAATGCTAAATTACAGCTTTTTTGGCAGTTCAGAGTATACAATAGTTTAAGTCGCATCCTGGTACGAGATTACATAGACTTAACAAAGGACAAACACCGACATAAAACAAATTTTACATCCACAGTATAATGAAACGAGTGAAACAGTGTAACTTCGTACACGTACACACGTCAGCGGGTATTTAAATTATTAGAGGTGCCATTGTCTGTGAAAGAAAAGTGTTGTTACCAGGCTAATGTCCAGGAGCAGTTCCTGTGCAATCCTAATAGGAACACAAGGAGCTCAGAAGCGAGGGAACCCATACCCGGGATACCCGGGGCAAGGAGGACCGCCACACTCCCCGCCCCCAAGCTCCCAGGTTATTTTTTAACAAGGGCCTTAACTGGAACTTCTTAGGGTTACTTAAAAGTAGCTATTCGTCTTCCATAATATTAGAAATACGCCCAGATCTAAGCTCGCCCCCCCCCCCCCACTCCCCTGCAAACTATCGTATGGGCACCGTTGAGCATGGGTCTTACTCCGCATTTGGGTGTAGGAAAAAAAAAGTAGATCATACAATCAACAGTGCTCTTCGCTTAGTTCAAAATTCTGTACATAAGTACACAGTTGCAGTCCTAATTGACCTCGAAGGTGTATAAGATAATCTGTAGTGGCCTGCGATATTTTCACGCCCTAGAGAATTGCAGGTACCTTCGGTAATGTGCAGGGCGCTTCTTATTAACGTTTAAGAACCTCCGAAGTGACAAGTAATTTTATTTAAGATACATGGGGTTGCAAATGTTGGGAAATACTCCAAAAGTGGATGAAACATGTTGCACATGTGATGTCATCAGATGACGTATCTCACGGCAAGTGCAGCAGTTGAGCCTGTCGCACTTGATCATCCCAACCAAAGTCAAGTATTCACGTCTGTGTCGCTCCGGGCATACGTCCCCGACTTACCGCGTGGGGCAAGGGGTTCGAGTCTTGCGTCTGGCAGGCATTTTTTTTTTCGTTGAGTCAGACAATTATGTGTTTACCCTGAGATAAGATTCATTATTTTATTTACCAGTCTCGCGGGCTCTTCTGGTTTATTCGAAGTACAGCACAACAAAAACCTAATACCGTTACAAGTAAGTGAGTATAAGTTTCCGAATTGCTCATTGCCAGAAAATGACCTTCGTTTTTGTTATTAAATAATGTCTATTAAAAGAATGGACGAAAGGTAAGAAACACAAAATAAGAACAGCTATACTTGGTTACAGCTAGGACAATATTTTTGTAACTACCACGCTTACAGCAGGTCTCATTTACAAAAGTTGTTCGAAATTTGCACCGATTGCTCGAATGCAAGTATTGCATCGCTCAATCATCCCTTCACACTCAGGCCCAACAGCTTCTCGTGCGGCGTGGTACGTTACCTGGTAACGTCACATGTTCAATATTTCTCATCCATTTTTGGGATATTTCCCTACGTTTTCTACCCCATGTGTCTGATATTAAATTACTTGTCCCAGGGTTATCTACGTCACTAGGGAGATTTTTAGACGTTAATAAGAATCACCGTATGTAAGAGTTTTAGTCGCGCAACCCAGCGGTCGGCGACTCTTGTCATATTCAGCATTTTGTGCAAAATGTTGGACAGTGATCGGAGACTAATTTTCACTTTTCCTCTGTCATCTCCACAGTGAGTCGGTTTTAGAGCATAAGCCCCCACTCGTTCTGTGAATCACAATTATTGAGAGAGAGATGAGCTGCCACTTCTTTCTTTGTCATTCAGAATTGTTTGACAACAATGAAGCGTCTGCGCCACCTGTGTTATGTAATGGTGGGCTGTTGACGTACACTTCCGCCAACTTATCGTGAATTGTTGTTCCCGCTAAAACGCAGAAAACCAATTTCCACACGATACTGAACTTCATGGTTGCACTGTACCATGATGTATCGGTTTCTCTAGCGGCTTGTTGCGGTACTATAGCGGAGAGATTTCAGTTTGTACCACGGCTGCATACATGTGTCTGTACAACAAAACATTAATTACGTAACGTTATTTTTTCGGTGCGATAATTAAAACTTTAGGACGACCTCGTAATTAATGTGCCGGAAGTGTTGTAAGGTGCTGCACGCTTTATGAGACCTCATCTACAATACCAGAAGCCAAATGAAACAGCGATACGAAAACAAAAGTAACAAAATAAGAAGAAAATATTTCTTGTAAATTCAGACAACTCACACACTCATGATGAGGACAGAACGTCACCAAAGTGAACATTAACCGCCCTGTTTGCAAAAGAGTGTGACCTCTTAGGTAAACATTGCATTCATTTTTTGAGTTACATTCTTTTATAAGTCGTAGCGCTTTTCCATTTTGTTTGTGTTAAGTAAGTCTTTGAAAAGCTACAGACTACCCATTTACAGATGACACACCCGCTCGAACCATTTTATGTCTACAAATTTATTTTTATGTGGGAGACGTACCACTCTCATCGTGTTCTGTAGAGACGTGCCACTTGGCTCTCTCGCTGTAATTTACTGTCGGTCAAGCGAGTGGACTTCCATGAAGTAATGGGACATGTGATTAAAGCCCCGTAGACTTGTTACTGATTTAAAAACCTCGTTGACTGGTTTAGAGTTGTGTGTAAAAACACCAAAGCAACGGAAAAAAGAGGTCAAAGGTATAATATTATTCCTGGACCCCGCCTGATCTACTTTTATCTGAGGAACAAATGAAACAGCTCAGAAATGTTTTCCAACTTATTTCCGTAGACGACGGAAACATACAACTGCAGGAATTTTTGTTGAATTATGCATTCTTACTGCTAACTTTATGCTTGATTCCTATAAGCTTGCATTAAGTTATCGATTAGGAAACACGCTGCAAAAAATTACTTTCTTTTATTCACTGAGAAACATGAGATAAAATCCCAACAGAGAAATTCGGATGAACTCTTAAAAAAAGACACAAGAAATATTTGTGGATAAATCGTTAGAATATGGAGAAGTTAAATAATGAAGAGACAAAAAATCTAAGAAATTTCATTTTAAATTGAAATCAGTATCGTCACTTTGTTTTGTGAACTGCCCATTTCGAATTGTAACATAATCGTCTTCGCTTAGCATCTAAGATACATTTATTTAGAAAAATTCTCAAATTCAGGAGACATGATGGAGTAGTTAAATGGCTCAGTAATAAATGTAGGTTTCTAAAACCAATTTCCAGCTGGTTAAATGGAATGCAACACCTCTTTCGATGTGCGACACTTCGTTCTCTTTTTTTCTTACAGATACTTATGCAAAACATATGAGTCCCCCTCTCTTACCACTAATCATAATGGTACTAATATTAATAAAGACAAAAATTAAAAAAAAAAACAGAGAAAAAAGAAACTTCAAAACACACTGCACTTTTATTCGTTTTCATTGCAACTTAAAATCATATTCTGAAATTTTTTATTCTATCAAGTGATTAGCTACCTACCAATCCTTGCTCATCATCGTAGTTTACCATTCTTCACGTGTCTCAACAGTCACACTTAGATATGATGTGCACTGACGGTCCATATCTGGTTCCTAGATGAGATTTAAGGATCTAATGTTGAAATGACAAATGTTCGGTAAATTCCTGCATACCAGTGCCCTTGAGTTTGACGAGAAAAAAGTGTAAAATATCCTACATTCCAGGTAAGCGCCTTGTGTTCAGCGTCAGGAGAAAAAATTACTGTCTGTTCGTAATTCTTGGGCGACGTTTATCTTATTTATGACGGTTCTCGTGGCAGTACAGAGATTTTTCTTTACCCGGTTCCAAATACTAATTGATTTCTTGCGCACATATGTTTGTTTCGTATTCCGTTCAACACAAAACACTTCGCATAATACAAACGTGCCAAAGCTTGCCACCAAAAATGCAAACAAAAGTCGTACTGACAGCTACACTGCCAATATTCTTTTTCCTTACCCAACTTGCGAACAAGCCTATATTTTTTTCTACCCTGGCCTGGAGACCTCACTGGACGTGAGGCCATTTTATAGGATGGCCTACGGCTGTGTGTCTGAGAAGGACTATGTGGCGTTCTATTGAGGTTCTAGTAAGTATACCACAATGGTCTGTATCTACCCTGCCTAAAATCGTAGTAGCGATGTGCACACCTCACACCATAAGGCATAAATACAAACTCCCTATACGCTTCACGAAAACTGTCAATAAGTTGCTGCAAATTAGGCTTGTAGTACCACAACTCCTCCAATACAATTACAGCAGCTGAATAATTAATCTTATTTCCATAAAATGTTAAAGCTAAATCGTCGATTCGTTGCTGTGTGGTAGGAACAAGGAAGGCCAGGCGTAGGTCGTCCGGGTAATTCCGGATATGGTCCCAGTTTCCATAAAAAAATTCCAACGCAGACATATGCTGTAAACAATAATTTTTATTTAGAATGTAACGGTACCTTTACGTTTACAGAAAGTCATATACACTCTGTTCCTAACTACAAATGTTAGATATTTTACTTCACTTTGTACAACATCATTTTTCGCTGGTTCGTCTCCAGCTATTTCTAAACCAATATAAAGTGGATTGACACCTTGAAAAACTTTGTTCTTACACTTGCATTGATTCTCCAAACCAGTCCACGATTTTACTTTACTTATATCAGCACTGGTCTCTGGCTTTGAATACGTAACAAATTTAAAACGATTCCTTCTGCTGTACTTTCGCCAAGGAACGCCAGAAGAACGTTCTCAATCCCAGTCCGAAGTTGACACATGGTGTTGCTGTGTTGAGAAAAGGCAGGCAAACTGAACCTCCAAACATGGCACGCTACCCCAGAAAATATTTGTTTCGCATATACACTCCTGGAAATGGAAAAAGAACACATTGACACCGGTGAGTCAGACCCACCATACTTGCTCCGGACACTGCGAGAGGGCTGTACAAGCAATGATCACACGCACGGCACAGCGGACACACCAGGAACCGCGGTGTTTGCCGTCGAATGGCGCTAGCTGCGCAGCATTTGTGCACCGCCGCCGTCAGTGTCAGCCAGTTTGCCGTGGCATACGGAGCTCCATCGCAGTCTTTAACACTGGTAGCATGCCGCGACAGCGTGGACGTGAACCGTATGTGCAGTTGACGGACTTTGAGCGAGGGCGTATAGTGGGCATGCGGGAGGCCGGGTGGACGTACCGCCGAATTGCTCAACACGTGGGGCGTGAGGTCTCCACAGTACATCGATGTTGTCGCCAGTGGTCGGCGGAAGGTGCACGTGCCCGTCGACCTGGGACCGGACCGCAGCGACGCACGGATGCACGCCAAGACCGTAGGATCCTACGCAGTGCCGTAGGGGACCGCACCGCCACTTCCCAGCAAATTAGGGACACTGTTGCTCCTGGGGTATCGGCGAGGACCATTCGCAACCGTCTCCATGAAGCTGAGCTACGGTCCCGCACACCGTTAGGCCGTCTTCCGCTCACGCCCCAACACCGTGCAGCCCGCCTCCAGTGGTGTCGCGACAGGCGTGAATGGAGGGACGAATGGAGACGTGTCGTCTTCAGCGATGAGAGTCGCTTCTGCCTTGGTGCCATTGATGGTCGTATGCGTGTTTGGCGCCGTGCAGGTGAGCGCCACAATGAGGACTGCATACGACCGAGGCACACAGGGCCAACACCCGGCATCATGGTGTGGGGAGCGATCTCCTACACTGGCCGTACACCACTGGTGATCGTCGAGGGGACACTGAATAGTGCACAGTACATCCAAACCGTCATCGAACCCATCGTTCTACCATTCCTAGACCGGCAAGGGAACTTGCTGTTCCAACAGGACAATGCACGTCCGCATGTATCCCGTGCCACCCAACGTGCTCTAGAAGGTGTAAGTCAACTACCCTGGCCAGCAAGATCTCCGGATCTGTCCCCCATTGAGCATGTTTGGGACTGGATGAAGCGTCGTCTCACGCGGTCTGCACGTCCAGCACGAAAGCTGGTCCAACTGAGGCGCCAGGTGGAAATGGCATGGCAAGCCGTTCCACAGGACTACATCCAGCATCTCTACGATCGTCTCCATGGGAGAATAGCAGCCTGCATTGCTGCGAAAGGTGAATATACACTGTACTAGTGCCGACATTGTGCATGCTCTGTTGCCTGTGTCTATGTGCCTGTGGTTCTGTCAGTGTGATCATGTGATGTATCTGACCCCAGGAATGTGTCAACAAAGTTTCCCCTTCCTGGGACAATGAATTCACGGTGTTCTTATTTCAATTTCCAGGAGTGTATTTCAGGTGCAGATAAGGCTCCGACAACATGACTGAGCTTAGATAATACCTAAGCATTGATGTAATGAGCCATTTGTGTTCTGTCTAGACTTCGAAGATTTTGGCTCCTGAATATTTGAACCGATAGCGCCTTCTCCTGTCAGTTGATTCACCATGATGATCATGCCCAAATGGTGTTAGTTGTCAACTGTATACAAGCGTGGCTGCCGTCGATATTGAGAATTAGGTCCTGGGTAAGTACAGACTGATTTATCCACTCTGATTTATCCACTCTGATTCTGACTCCTCTAGACGTTTTATATTCGATGAGTATATCAGTCGCGCTGATCGTATCTTACTCACATTTTGTAATTACATTGAGTCATCTGCGTGCATATACGGCATCCAATCAATGCGCCCTAAAAATTACGGAGAAGAAGTTCCTTTGTTAATGTATGGAGTGAAGTACACAAAGGACAACGCTGACGGAGGAACCTCTGCAGCAGTAACTGTTCCGAAAGATTATCATTAATTTTGAGCCTGATGCCCATACTTCGTACACATACATAAGTAACTTCGATGACTTTCCTACCAAATCGCATTTTACCCATGATTCGCTTAATATAGTCTAACGCTTTTTGGAAATCTAAAAATGCAATACGGGAAGTTGCCTGCGCCTCTCAAGTGAAATGGACTAGATCTCGATAGTCTGCCGACATGTCAGTTGTTCTACGTCCTGGGACCGCGGATTTTGACAGTGTCCCAAAAGTTGACGGGAAGGTTTATTGTACAGTCTTTTGTTCAGAGCAGTTTATTCTGCTTCCAGAAAATTAAAACATCTGTAGCATAAATACGCCGTTTTGCTTTTAGATGCTTCATACATAAACTTTGTTTCAACTGTGCAGGTCGAGAGTAGCGATCACGGGGCAGGTAGAAGTTTGAAGTCATGCTACGGGACGTTGTCCGATGGGTCGGTCCAGAACGTTACCGGAAAAACATAATTCTTAATTTGCCATAAAGTTCCATCACAGGAAGAGTTTGCAGCGATGTCTCATCAGTGGGCCGTACTTAATTAGTAATTGTTAAGCTTTGAACAGTTAGTTAATTTGAGTCCACCTGCTGTACATGGTGTGGGAGGGATACTACGAAGGACCTGAGCTAACTGTTTTGTGCTCAGTTTGTCGTGTAATGGTGCCAGGAGCTTGAGAGATTGACAGCTTGCGAAGTACATGTTTAACGACCAGTTCTTCGTAGTAGCCGCAAGCTATTACCCACTGTGATGCTGCATACGTAAAATTCTGTGCTTTCGAGAGGAATTGTGTTGCCGAGAAGGCCTGGCTTACGTTTTGCATTGCTCGTCTAACTAGTTTCAGAAGAGGTAGAGCATAGTTTCTCCAGAAAACTGATTTCTCTTCGTTGCGTAATTCTATCATATAATCTCGCTGCCCTCAAAATGTCGAATGTATTCTGTTCATGCTTAGTATATGTGATTAACCTTTTTTTTTTTTTTTTCTTGCCGCCCTCGTGGACTACTCTCTTACTACTCCTAAGCAAAAACATTTCATTTTGGCTTGATTAATCATCTTGGGCGTTCAGCTGTATTTCATTAATATACTGTTATTGAGTAAACCATTCAGCTGTTTTGTATTTTCATATTTTATATTTTACGTTTACAGATGTTTTTCTGAATTCCGATGTGTTTTCATTTTAGATCACTTTATCTAGTTCATTGTTTCTGTTGAACTGGATTGCCAGGAGTATATGTGTTAATTTCAAACCCGATCATTTGAACTAAATACTATCATTATGACAGTTGACTGTATTATCTAATAGCAGTATATTAAAGCATTTGCTATTCATCCTGATGTTGCGGAACTTCTAAAAATGGTTCAAATGGCTCTGAGCATTATGGGACTTAACATCTGAGATCATCAGTCCCCTGGAACTTAGAACTACTTAAACCTAACCAACCTAAGGACATCACACACAGCCATGCCCGAGGTAGGATTCGAACCTGCGACCGTAGCAGTCGCGCGGTTCCGGACTGATGCGCCTAGAACCGCTCGGCCACCGCGGCCGTCGCGGAACTTCTAATTTACACTGATACAGCATACAATAATTTGCTGAAACATAAAACTAATAGTGAGGGATTTATTACTGAGAAGACGCAGAAACGGTCGATAATCGAAAGAAGAGAAACACTCATATTAGAAATTGTTTCGAACCTAATTGAAAAAATTCGCATATATGTGACACATTTGTTAGTTCCTATCATCATTCTGTTGCTAATAATGCTTCCGATTGAACGCCATACAAAGTCTCAAATTATGAAGTTAATAACAATCACGTATTAAGGTGTAATTGTGGAAGCCTGCGGACTGTATTTAGCGCTGTACCATCGAAATCACCTCCATTCGCAGATCGGATGGTTCGTTCTCGGCACTGATTGTTAATGATTCCTCAGATCACTTACACAACTGCATAGAAATGGTGAATAGACTCAAAGGAATAGAAATAACTAATAGTGGAAATGAGACACAACCTTGCCAGTAACGTGTGCCAACTAGTGGAAAAGTGGAGTAAATAATTTAAATTCGACTATATTCTCGTTTTCGACGCGTCAGTATTTTGGCCATAACGTTCACAGAAAACCATCACCTCCATCGACCCTTTGACATACACTTGTGAACAAAGGCTCTCTCTAACATACCTTAATGCATTACAGTCTTCATCCACATGCGTCCGTGCTGCCTCAGGGTATAATGTCCTCCGCTCACCCTCTACTTATGTCGTCATCTAATTCTTTCCGTGTGTTTTGAAATCCAGTAAGAAACCTTGTTGGTCAATTTACCATCTATAGATCTACCACATTCGTTTCATTTTCACTGCAGTCATAATACGTCTTCGATTCCCGTCTGTTTCCTCAGCCATTTATTTTAATTCCTATCTCTCCCTAGTAATTACCTACATACAGCTCTCCATCGCTCGCAGACCAATCCTTACTGTTTGCATTAACAGCTCATGTTTCAGTATCGTTAGTGCAAACTGATTGTATACTTCATTTAAAAACCTTCTATAGTTTATCAAAAGCTGTCGGGTCGATTTTTACTCCTGTGTTAATTTTCTTTACCATCCATCCAATGGCTGATTTTCAGAATTACTTTACAATTTGCTCTGTCAAGTCCTTCCAATGGTTTATCTACAGTGCAGGAAAAAGTTCAGTGTCATTATAAAAGCAAAAGTGGCCCAGCTGGGTTGCAGTAATACGTATTCATACTTCTTTTATCCTGCTTAAGGCAAAGTGTTTATTATATTATGTAGTGAAACATACACTGATGCGCCTAATCACTTTGACGAAAGCAAGGGTCACATTCCTAGAAGTCTCTTCATCGGATATCTAGTATTTACTGAGTACACTCATGGTATCAGTGTCTGCTGAAGCGATTCACTGGAGAAATTGGAGCGCACACACCTCAGAGCAGCCGACGCACCACTCGAGTAGAGTGCTGCGGCGAACCGAGGGCATTGTGACGGCGTCGTGTTGCCTCGGTCGGCGCTTTCATAGCTGCGTTTTCGGAACGGGAGTGTGAAAATCCAATTACTAGCCTGTGCCTGTGTATCAAAGATGACTCTAGCGTGTCTCGTCGATGCAGATCTGGTTAATACACGGAACCACGAAAAAGGATAAAACTCTGCAGGCGCTTCTTGGACCGAGGGAAGCTGACTGTAGCAGAGCTCTCTGTAAGCTATGACAGAGCCAGATTATCCGCTTATTTGATCTTTCCGGAACGATAATAGAAAAATATAATAACCAGAATGAAAAATGCTGTCACAGCACAAAAAAGGCGAATATGTCATGGGCAAAGTTTGTGATGTAAAAGACGGAATTTCTTTTAGACTTATCTGGCCGCATCAAAGATATTTAAATCAAAACATCTTGACACTTTAGCGCTTTCTTACTTGTTAGTATAAATACCTTGTCCTGTAATACAATGCATCGTGTCACGTAAGGTAACTCGATACATGATGCCATGTCGTATAACGTGACACATGCCTTTATATCGCGTTTTACTAGAGCTGGCTAATCTTCTGGTATTTGGGCACAGGGACGCAAGGCTGTAAACTGTAAGGTGCAGGTGTGCCAACACCTTGCATCTAAGAGACCTCACTGTACTGAGAAAGAAGGGTTAACTTGTAAAAAAGCGCTAATATGTCAAGATGTTTTTATTTAAATGTCTTGTAGCAGCCAGGTAAGTAGAAAAGCTAGTGCCCTTCTTTTAGCATCTCTGACTCTGCCCAGGACATGTTCGCCTTTTTTGTGCTATAAGAGAAGTATTTTTAATTCCGTTTCCCAACTTTTATTCTGCTACAATTTTGACGTTAGACCACCATACCCTGCCAACCGAAGTAGATTTTTGTTGACTCGGGCGACAACTGAACGGTAATACCGTTTTTTAATTTACTTTCGATTCATATTCGTTATATCGTGGCAACGGATAGAGCTTTCACAAAACAACAGGAGGACTATTACTTACATGCATTTGTCTACCTTCTCACAAAATTTGAACCTATCCGCAAAAATCTGAAACACAGAAGTAGCGCGCGTAAAAATGCTCCCGAGAAACATGTTTCCTTGCACGTAAAATCCGAATGAAGCTAGATTTTCGAAAGCGAGTTTTCAGTTTTATAGTAAGAATGTATTTTATTTAATTCAGTTTAAACAGTTTCCGCGCATTCAATTCACGTAGGAACGAATTTTACAAGCTACATTTAGCTCGACTTTAAACCATCGTATCTCGACAACGGATGAAAATTATCGGATGAAAAAAATTGCATTTTGACTTTATCCACTTACCTACTTTCGTGCAAAGTTTGCACCTATTCGTACATTTTTAAAGTACATAAGTGGCGCGTTTCAAAAAACTCCGAGAAAAACATTGTTTTTGCACGTAAAAACCAAACGAAGCAACATTTTTCACACGGCTACTACTTATATTGCGCCAAGGTCTGATACACCGGTGGACCAAAGCTGGACCAACAGTCTAGCTCCAGTCCGGAGTTATTTAAGGCTGACTGTATTTGCACGTAAAATCCGATCGATGTACATACAAATGGTGCCATTAGTTGAGCTTTAATTTCAGCCAAATTAAACTCTTTTGCAAAAGGAGTTAATCGATACGCACCATTTGCCTAGGCGCCAGCTTCAGTTAGTCGTTCAAACCTTGCTTAATACGCAGTAACATGGCTACAGTAAGACAGATGTTCGAATGGCTATACAAATTGGCCACTGGGCCGGGCTAAACCAAAAGCTTTTCATCCCATGCTTCTAGCTCAAATAGCAACCGAGCACCAAGACCACCCGAAACCGCGACTCTGCATTCGGCTTTTCGTATTCTTCCGCGCTGTAACGATAACGAACTTTCCCTTATTAATCAGTTTAAATTTACAGTGTGTCATTGGTAATAAGTTCATATCTTTTCGGCTGAAGTCAGTATAATATTTGGGCTGCGATTGACCCGACGGTAAATAATTAAATTCACGGTGTTGGAAAACATTGTCATCAACGAGAAATTACCATCAAGGGGAACAGAAGCATTACAGATACAGCAGTTACATTCCAAGCCTCTCCGAATTGTGCGCTGTGTTCTCCTCGTGATAGTTACCTACTATTCCGGGGAGATAAACGGTATCACCCGTGATAATTAATAGGTTGCAGGAAAGATCGCAGTCACACATGTCAACAAAACTTCCGACAGTTTCCATCGTTCTTGCGTTCTGCTAATCCCCAGTTTCTCCGATATACACCGCTGATGATGTGGCAGAATCTGTCTCACTTACCTCATGTTGTCTGCCGTATTACTTATTGACGGCTAACCCGCACCGTTACAGTCTGTGTATTACACTAGCATCTCCGTCAGTATTATTCACAATTTGTAACAAACCTAGATATTTATTCATTACTCCGTTGGGGTATAACTCGAATTGTGCGGTTAAAGGCGCTGCAGTCTGGAACCGCAAGACCGCTACGGTTGCAGGTTCGAATCCTGCCTCGGGCATGGACGTTTGTGATGTCCTTAGGTTAGTTAGGTTTAACTAGTTCTAAGTTCTAGGGGACTAATGACCTCAGCAGTTGAGTCCCATAGTGCTCAGAGCCATTTGAACCATTTATAACTCGAATTATCACACTTGCCATATTCGAGAGGCCACAATAGACAAACGTGCTTCGGCTCATTCTATTGACTTTTCTCGTAATTGTTTCGTGTATGTATCTATGTGCCAGGAGGGAACTATTTCGACATGTAAAGAGTACTTAAGATGTGTACAAGCTGTTATTTTCTTTAGTGGAGAATATCTAGTGCGGTAATTTTTAATTAATTCCTTTTTCCGTACTCTACTGTAAAGAGGCTTTTCACAATGAGAAGTCTCAGTGGCTACGGAATCAGCTAACTTTTAAACAGTCATCTAACGATGGAAATTTGCTCTCTAAATGGAAAAAGACGAAACTGAGAACCAGTGATTCAGACTGTGAAATATCTTCGTTTATTGTGAAGACAGAGTCGCGAATTTCACAGTCGACGGAGAAGATCAGATTCGGCTGAGTGTTTGTGACACTACGTGGAGTTTTTCTCTTGCATGTGCTCGCAATGCTGACACACATTGTCATTCGGATGTCGAGCAATCCACCAATTGTTTCAGACAGCCAGGGCAAACGACATATAGGCTTTGTGCGTAAATATTAAAATCTGTACCCGCGCGCACAGGTGGACGTATCGTGGGAGCCTTTGGTTATGTGATAGCATACCGTTCATTTCACATTTAATGGTGAAAATATGTAACTTTTTAACGTAAGTATGCAAAGCTTCTTTTACATCTTAGGCCTCTTTCCGCAAAATTCTACTACTCTGTGACACTGCTGAACAGCGAAAGCAACCAGCTTAGAATGCTGGGGTCGTTAAATGATGATTAACTACGTGTCTGTTCATTAGCATCAACGAGGCAGATGCTCTGTCTTACATGGATTCGGCGAAATGCATCTGCACATTCTCTGTGCAAGTGGCTGACGGCGTACCTTGGGGTCGCAGTTTGTGCTGTTTTTCTACAGCTCTGGCTTGCGTTGGGGATCTGCGTTGGCCGGTGCTGCAGCCACCTGCCCGCCGCCCACGAATAGAAACATGTGCTGACAGCGCCGCCGTGAATATTCGTGTCCGCGCACCGGATATAATTCGCGCGCTGACTCGTGAACAACTGATACCGTCGCTGCTACCCAGGATCCGCCAACGCCAGCACTCCGTACTGCAGATGTCACATCGTGCTGTGTCCGACATGCGGGACAGGAATTCGTACAATCGACATCGTGAAACTCTCACGAGTAAAAAGGTGATAATTCACGTAAGGTCGAGACGACTAACACATTAAGTACCGGACAAGGTTTCCCAGCACTCGTAGGGACGAGCATTATTGCAGGACGGAAAATCGGAGCAGTAGATGAATTTGTTCTGGCTATAAGTGTGAGACTACCTTTTACCTCAAGATTGCAACTATTTTTAGACGTATTCACCTTTACTGTCAATGCAACGAGTCCAACGGTTTTATAGTACCTGGGTACCCTGCTTGGGGATAGAGCCTGGAAAGTCTGTTTACAGACGGCCACATCTGGAAGTCGGAGGCTGCCTAATATGGAGAAGAAGAGAGTGGACGTTTCAACAATCTGTACTACCAATCCCTTACTTATCCCTGTGCTAAATCGCCTTTGCATGGTACTGATAAAGACGAATGCGTAATATTTGCTATTGTTTTATCCCTTGAAAGGCATCAATTAGGATAATCCTTTTGTTATCAGAGAAAATACTTGCCATAACCTTTTCAACAGACACAAGTAATTTTGCTAAGCTACATATGAGCTCGGCCCAAAGAACAGCGCTACATTCATCATGAACCTGATTCTGTGCAATCACCGAGCCCGATACCACAGTGTACTGAACTCTCATTCGGATGAAGCCGGATGCAGGTCCCCGTTCAACCATCCAAAATTTATTTTTTAAGTGGTTTCTCTAATTTACTTAAGACGAACGCTAGGGTTATTTCTGTGAAATGGCCAATTTGAGTTTGTGCTCTACTTCTACAGACGGCGTCGTCGAAGGGACATTAGATCTTAATCTTGCTTCTTTTGGTACCACCATGACTTCCGTCGTCATCGAAACAATTTGTGACAGTGTTTTTGAATGGGTTAATGTCCCTTGCCCGGCGAGCCTTCAGAGAAGGATTTGTGTACGGAAGGACTTATGCTCGACTTTGAGGTTGCTAAGGCATCATAAAAGAACTGGCTCACCGTAATTTGTACACGATATGTCATAGGTTAGCGCAGATGGAGCGCTGAAACCTTCTTGTCGAAACGTGTGTTTTATTACTGCATAATCGTAACTCTTACCTGATTACCTTTGGTCAGTAGGCAGTATTGCCGCCCATGCCACTTTGTATCCCCTCTCCTTCCCCTACACTCTCCATTAATTCACATCGCCATTGCCACTATTCATCCACACACCAACAGTTTAATTTTTCCACTTTCTATCCGCCATTTTTGGAATAATTACTTACGTGTTCGTAGACGTTTCGTCGTCTTTTAGTTACATCAGTAACGCACAGTTCGTATTCTGTACATTTTAATAACATTCTGATAAACTATATTTGTCTTTTATTTTGCCGAAAATACAGAAGCGGATAAATATTTTTGAATAGAAACTAGCCCTCATTATATATAATGGCCGGTCATCAAATACGCACGTAATACAATTTAATATCCTTCCAGTTCTGATTACATCATAGTGAGAATGAAGTAAAAAATCTTTTCGGCGGGGTCAGTGGTTTTCTCTGCCTCGTGATGACTGGGTGTTGTGTGATGTCCTTAGGTTAGTTAGGTTTAAGTAGTTCTAAGTTCTAGGGGACTGATGACCATAGCTGTTAAGTCCCATAGTGCTCAGAGCCATTTGCCAAGTAAAACTTTTCAAATCAGACAGAACTATAACTCTAAGAAGACATTTTTATTTGAAAACTTCACGACCCATTTCTGAGTACCATATATCCCTTACCCGATTTATTCAATATTAGATGAATAGCTTATAGTGAGAAATGCGTCTTCCAATTGGTAAAGAAAAGTATGCTTCGGTCGATATTCAGTGCAGTCACGGCCAGAACTAAAATAAAGAATAAACATTCTTAATCAGATTTACGTTCTAGGAAAGATAAGTTGCACTGTAATATCTGAGGAGACAGTTTTTACCAGTTTTCTTTTAACTTTTGATATTATTGTAAATTTATTTTCAAAACCTGACGAGATCACTTGCGCACACTTTCGCGGTCTCAGTTCAAAGAAATTTTGGTCACCAGTGCTTACTCGGTAAGGGAAAAAAAGTCGTGATCACATAAAATACATTGATCATCGAACCTTCTGCCGCTGTGGACGAAACCGCCAACTTCTGCACAGTGATGACAGCATATCACACCGGAAATGGTGATTTTTCAGTGTGTAACTTGTTCGATGTTTGTTGATTTGGGAGGTGGGGAACAAACAGCGAGGTCATCGGTCCCAACCGATTAGGGAGAAAAAAGGAAGGAGGTCGCCCGTGCCCTTTCAAAGGAACCATCTCGGCATTTACCTGAAGTGATTTAGGGAAATAACGGAGAACCCAAATCAGGATGACCGGACATGGGTTTGAATCGTCGTTCTCCCGAATGCGAATCCAGTATGCTAACAACCGCGCCACCTCACTCGGTTTTCGATGTTGCAAGGCAAGGTACTCCATAGAGGAGTAATTGCAACACAGGTCTTGGATTGAGGGCTTATAGTGAAAGACGAGAATGGAAGTTTTTTTAACGTAAGAATCGTGTGCTGCACGATTGTTTTTACTAGAGCACAACTATAGGACCGCTATATTAGCTTTTGATTACCGAGAAGTGGTTGGAACAGTCATAGTGTGCGATAATACCAGTTCTCGCCTCCGACCACACAAGATGAAAGAGAAATTACGTAATTCGAACTATAATGATCACGTATACAGTGTATACCGTAATTAAAACTAAACGTTCAAAAACTGAGCATTGCCTAGGAAAGGCTTATACAGTGCTTCTTGTGAATTATGTATATTTATTTGCTTATCTGAATGCCCGAGACGGCATACATTCCTAGTCAGTGTAGAAGTCAATTGCCTAACATTGATGTTAATTTTCTTGGTTCGCCTCATCGTCAGTAAAGGCCTACCCGGGACACAACGTTCCTACTATCTCACAAGGTTCATTAATCTCAGATTAGGGAGTAAAATGAGCGCGAAGTTCTCTGAAGAAGAAAACATTAATGAAATATGCTCTGTCCAAAGGCCGTGTCTGGTTTAAATTGCATTTCGAGTTTCAGAGAACACCAGCCAGCTCCAAATACGTCAAGGCAAAAGTAATTTTAGATAACCCCCCGATAAAACGATGTAATTCAGCCAGACACCTCCATTCTTGAAGCAATATTTCGTTGTTTTGTGTTGAAGTAATGGCTGCGTTTTGCCTTTCGTAGTCTGGCTTTTTCCACACTTATGGTAGTAACTTTATGCATACAATGTAAAAATAGTAGGTATTAATGTTCTCTTTCAGGACTGACGGAGCTAAAGACATTAATGTATTATAAAATGCTTTAAAATTTTCGTATACATATGTTTTATTACAAGAGCAGATGTTGTTCACTTACGGATAAAGCAAGCTTTTGCATAGACAAGCGTACGATCGGCCATAATATAATTCATATTGATGAGCGCTTTGTAAATCGACATCCTTTAAATCACAGAGTCAATCTCTCTTTGGATTTAACGTATTATATGCAGTGCAATATACTATCCGTGATTAAAAGCGGTGAAATCATTCATTATTTTGGACTGAAATGTGTGAAGGTGTAAAACAGTTTCCGTAATGTTACACCGTATAATGAGACGAAATTTCTGACTTCCGCGAGTAATGTTCCATGTTTATAGCTATCAAATTATAGCACCGATTTTCTTAGTGAAACTCTGCATTGAGGTGACAAAAATCATGAGACAGCGATATGCACATACACAGATGGCTGTAATATCGCGTATGCAAGGTGTAAAAGGGAAGTGCATTAGCGGAGCTGTCATTTGTACTCAGGTGATTCATGTTAAAAGGTTTCTGACGTGATAATGGCAGCACGACGGCAATTAAGACTAATAAACGCGGAATGGTAGATCGAGATAGACGCATGGGACATTCAGTTTCGGAAATCGGTAGGGAATTCAGTATTCTAAGGTCAACAGTGTCAAGAGTGTGCCGAGAATACCAAACTTCAGGTATTACCTCTCACCGCGGACAACGCAGTGGTCGTCTGGTCGTCGCCCTTTACTTAACGACCGAGAGCAGCGGCGTTTGTGTATACTTGTCAGCTGTAACAGGCAAGCAACACTGTGTGAAGTAACAGCAGAAATCAATGGGGGACATACGACGGACCTATCCGTTAGGGCAGTGGGGCGAAATTTGACGTTAATGGGCTATGGCACCAGACGACTGACGCGATTGCCTTTGTTAATAGCACGACATCGCCTGCTGTGCCTCTTCTGGAGTCGTGACCATATCGGTTTGGCTTTAGACGAATGGAAACCGTGGTCTGGTAAAATTAGCCCCGATTTCAGTTTGTAAAAGCTAATGATAGAATGTGGCGGACACACCATAATGTTGTGGGCTGTGTTTACATGGATCATTGACTGGAAATAGCTATGTTCGGCCGGCCGCGGTGGCCGAGCGGTTCTAGGCACTTCAGTCCGGAACCGCGCGACTGCTACGGTCGCAGGTTCGAATCCTGCCTCGAGCATAGATGTGTGTGATGTCCTTAGGTTAGTTAGGTTTAAGTAGTTCTAAGTTCTAGGGGACTGATGATCTCAGATGTTAAGTCCCATAGTGCTCAGAGCCATTTGAACCATTTTTAGCTATGTTCGGCTACTTCGAGACAATTTACAACCATTCATTGACTTCATGTTCCCCAGCAATGATGGAAATTTTATGGATGACGATACGCCACGTCACCGGGCCACAATTGTTCGCAATTGGTCTGAAGAACATTCTACGCAGTTCGAGAGAATGTTTGGCCACCCAGGTAGCCCGACGTGAAACCATCGAAAGTTTATGGGACATAATCAACACGTCAGTTTGTGCACAACCTCTTGCAGCGGCAACATTTTCGCAGTTATGGTCGGCTATATAGGCATCATAGCTCAATACTGCTGCAGGGAACTTCCAACGACTCTTTAAGCCCATCCCATGTCGAGATGCTGCACTACTCCGGGCGAAAGGAGGTCCGACAAGATATTGGGAGGTACCCCATGACTTTCGTCATCTCAGAGTATACTTTTCTATTTGCATTGGAAAGAGCCTACCAAGAGAATTTCAGCGACGTAACATATGTGGAACATGATCAAACAGTAACAGGAAAACAATGCGGCAAACTATTGTCAGCCGACAGTACAACTCCGTCCGAACCGTAGCCTGCTATAAATATAGGCCTGAGCGCACGTCTGTGTGACATCAGCAGTGTGTTATCAGCAGGCCGACACAATCGTATGCTTTGCCTAGATTTCGTCAGACTACTTTGACCAAACTAATTTAGTAGAACTATTACACTATCGTGAAATTTTTCGTCATAATTGTTCGGGAATGAATACCCAACAGTTAACAGCACCATATGTCAGTGGCGAGAGCATTGCTGGAAAAGAAAGAGAAATGGAAGCGATTGTCGTGCAACGTGGATAGCGAGAGGAGAAGCTCGAAGTGCTCTCCATAATTTGCTTCGTGAGCTACAGTGCGAGGACATAAAGAACAACGAAAATTGTATGATAATGGGCGAACAAAATTTGCTCACGTGAAAGTGATCCCTCGTATTTGCATATACGATACTCATTTAAGAAATCAGCGTTCTTAATTTCATTCATCATAATCGTTGTTTTTGGGTAATCTGCAACTGTGTCATTAAAGATTTAAATAATGAAACACTGCACTAGTTACGTACTTTTCCACGCTAAATGTGACGCCTTTTGAAAATTTTTTCCTCATTATCAAGAGGAAATAATTGCATAGGTATCTTACGGAGAGTTTGTCTGTGTGTTGCTCTGCTCTCCTGCTTTGCAATTGTATTTTTGTGGTTTACTGCACTAGGACAAACTTATTAGTCCAGTTTTCCGAAACATCACATAAGATACACTATGTGATCAAACGTATCCGCAGACACTGGACTCGCATTCGGGAGGACGACGGTTCAATCCCACGGCCGGCCATCCTGATTTAGGTTTTCCGTGATTTCCCTAAATCGCTCCATGCAAATTCCGGGATGGTTTCTTTCAAAGGGCACGGCCGACTTCCTTCCCCGTCCTTCCCTAATCCGATGAGACCGATGGCCTCGCTGTCTGGTCTCCTTCCCCAAACCAACCAACCAACCAAACGTATCCGCACACCTGAATGAAAATGGCTTAGAAGTTCGTGGCGCCCTCCATCGGTAATGCTGGAATTCAGTACGGTGTTGGCCCAAAAAATGGTTCAAATGGCTGTGAGCGCTATGAGACTTAACATCTGAGGTCACCAGTCCCCTAGAACTTAGAACTGCGTAAACCTAACTAACAAGGACGTCACACACATCCATGCCCGAGGCCGGATTCGAACCTGCGACCGTAGCGGTAGCGCGGTTCCAGACTGAAGCACCTAGAACCGTTCGGCCACATCGTCCGGCAGTGTTGGCCCACTCTTAGTCTTCATGACAGCTTCCACTCTTGCAGGCGTATATTCAGTCAGGTGCTGGAAGGTTACTTGGGAACTGCCAGCCCATTCTTCACGGAGTGCTGCGCTGGGGAGAGGTATCGATGTCGCTCGGTGAGGCCTGGCACGAAGTCGGCGTTTCAAAATATCCCAAGGGTGTTCTATAGGATTCAGGTCAGGACTCTGTGCAGGCCAGTCCATTACAGGAATGTTATTGTCGTGTAACTACTCCATCAAAGGCCATGCATTATGAACATGTGCTCGATCATGTTTAAAGATGCAATCGCCATCCCTGAATTGCTCTTCAACAGTGGGAAGCAAGAAGGTGCTTAAAACCTCAATGTAAGCCTGTGCCACGCAAAACAACAAGGAGCGGAGGCCCACTGCATGAAAAACACGACCATACCATAACACCACAGCCTCCAAATTTTACTGTTGGCACTACACACGCTGGTAGATGACGTTCACTGGGCATTGGACGTACACACACACTGCCATCGGATCGCCACATTGTGTACCGTGATTCGTCACTTCACACAACGTTTTTCCACTCTTCAATCGTCCTATGTTTACGCTCCTTACACCAAGCAAGCCGGCCGGGGTGGCCGAGCGGTTCTAGGCGCTACAGTCTGGAACCGCGCGACCGCTACGGTCGCGGGTTCGAATCCTGCCTCGGGCATGGATGTGTGTGATGTCCTTATGTTACTTAGGTTTAAGTAGTTCTAAGTTCTAGGGGACTGATGACCTTAGAAGTTAAGTCCCATAGTGCTTAGAGCCATTTGACCCATTTGAACCACCAAGCAAGGCGTCGCGTCGTTTGGCATTTACCGGCGTGATGTGTGGCTTATGAGCAGCCGCTCAACCATGAAATCCAAGTTTTCTCGCCTCCCGTCTAACTGTCATAGTACTTGCAGTGGATCCTGATGCAGTTTGGAATTTCTATGTGATGGTCTGGATAGATGTCTGTCTATAACACATTACGAACCTATTCAACTGTCAGCGGTTTCTGTCAGTCAACAGAAGAGGTCGGCCTGTACGCTTTTGTGCTGTACGTGTCCCTTCACGTTTCCATTTCACTATCACATCGGAAACAGTAGTCCTAAGGATGTTTAGGAGTGTGGAAATGTCCTGTACAGATGTATGACACAAGTGACACCCAATCAGCTGACCACGTTCGAAGTCCGTGAGTTCCCATTCTGCTCTCTCTCACGAAGTTTAATGACCACTGAGGTCGCTGTACGGAGTTCCTGGCAGTAGGTAACACCACAATGCACCTTATATGAGAAACGTATGTTTTTGGGGGTGTCCGGATACTTTTGATCACATAGTGTAACTATGTAAATATTTTTACTAGATTATGAGAATAAGTTATCGCAAAGAATCATGAAAAAATACGTGACTGGGACAGTGATTCATTATTTAAATGATGAATGCTATTTCTGCTAAAGATCCTTTGATGGTTCGGTTAAGAATTTTAGTAACAGGCGAAACCTGTTCTAGCTTTAATATAGTACTCGATTCCCTCAGCGTACTATTTTACGTATTATTCCAGAAACATGTGAACCAATATATAAATCCCCTTAGCAGGAATTTATGAAGATTAAGTAGCTTATTTGTAGTACAAGTAAATACATTTATTGTAACTGCGTACACTTCGAACGAACTTGGCTTTTCACATTTCCATCTCTTTCACATCATTTCTTTTCATATGCAAGCTTAACATCATTAACAATGCAGCAACTTCGAATGCTGCCGACTGCTGCAGCTATGTCTTCGTATGATGCCATCCGTTTATTACGATTTTTGTAGTCAGCGCGCTTTGTGTTAAGAAGAATTTGGTGTTCTCGATACTTTGCAAAGATTACTGTGGTGGTAGCCACCGACCAAATATACTTCTTCGTTTTGTAGCTTAAATGCACTAAAGCAAACGAAGCTACATGTAAACAATAACCCTAGCTATTACTTTTATCAAAGTTCTTCCCTTAAAACGTCCCTACTACACTGGCAAAGATTTAATCAAACGGCTTTGATAAGTATATATCGGCCACCAACGCTACAATGCTGACGTCACACAAACGTGCGCTCAGACCTGCGTTTATCGTTGGCCACGGTGCGAAAGGCTTCAAGCGGCTCAACGGCACCGACCGAGTGCCGTGTCGCCATCAGCCCAAAAGCTTCATCGGATGCGGATATAGAGGTACGTGAGGTGAGCACATCGCTCAAGAATACTGGACGGTATTTTTGTGGATCACTTCTGCTACCCTTCTTGCAGACGGTTGTGACCCGTGTTTGCACGCAGTGACTAGTCACGGTTTTTTGTTCGAGATATAAAAAGCAGGACCTCGGTTTTCAAGCATTAGAAATTCATTGGTATTGCCCTAGTTTAATTCTTGCAACACTCCGAAGGTGAGTGGTATCGATATTAATGTCAGTGGTCTTGAGAAACAGCTGAAATCGCTAAAATTGAACAAAGCTCCAGGGCTGGATGGAGTCCATGTGAGATTCTATACCGAATTGCTGAGTTAACCCCTCTTTTAACCATAATGTAGCGCAGATTCCTCGAATAAAAGAACCGTGACAGACTTTGAAAGCAAAGATAGGTCACACCCGCCCACAAAAAGGGGTAACAGAGGCGATCCACAGCAATATCGTTCAATATTCTTGATATTAATTCATTGTACAATCTTAGAAAATATTCTGAGCTGAAAACTTGCATAGATTCAGAAAACATGAGTCAAGTGCAACTCAACTCATACTTCTCTCACATGACATCTCTATTTAACTCTGTACGACACCTACGCTTACTGTCAAAAGTACGGTCTTATGAGGTATCAAGAATAACTGGTGACTGGATTGAGGGTTTCCTGATACGAGGACGCAGCATGTTATATTTGATGGAGAGTCATAGATATATGTTGAAATATATTTGTGCCTGCAAGATGGATGTGCGTTTGGACCCTTTCTATTAATATTCTGTATTAATGATCTTGCAGACAATATGAATAGTAACCTCAGACCATTTGCTGATGATGCAGCTATATATAAAAAGTACTGTTTCGTAAAGGCTGCAAAGATTTCCATGATGTGCAAAGTTTAGCAGCTTGTTTGAAATTTTCTGAAAAGTAAAATTGTGCCATTCACAAAACGAAAAAACGTAGTATGCTATGACTGTAGTATCAATGAGTGCCAGTTTGAATCGATAAACTCATACAAATACCTGGCTATTGCAAAATTGAGTGCTATGAAATAGAACGACCACATAGGCTCAGTCACAGATAAAGCAGGCGATATAGTTGCAGAATACTAAGGACATGTAGTCAGTCTACAGAGGAGATTGCTTTCACGTCACTCGTGCGACACATTCTACAATATTGTTATGTTTGGTACGGTTATTGAATTTAGGGAAGGGCAGCACGAATGGTCGAAGGTTTACTTGTCCCGTGGGAAAGTGTCCCAAACATGCTAATGAAATTGAACTGGTAGACACTTGAAAGTAGACACACTGTTCAGAGAAAGTATACTTACGAAGCTTCAAGACCCAGCTTTGAATGATGAATCTAGGAATACACTACAGTATTTTGCATAGCGCTTCCGTAAGAATCTTGAGGACATGACTGTATTAGTTACAGTGCGCACAAAGGCATTTAAACAGTGATTGTAGCCGCGCTCCATACGTGATGTTAACTAGAAGCAGCCCCCAATAACTGATCCAATTGGAAGTGAAATGAACAAAATAATCGTATAGCATCGATGGCCGGGCGTCCCCAACTAGGGAATTTCGGCGGCCGAGTTGCAAGTCTTTCCAGTAGACGCCACAGTGGGCGACCTGCGTGTCGATGATGATGACTATAATGATGATGATGAAATGATGATGAGGACAACATAACACCCAATCCCCGAGCGGAGAAAATCTCCGATTCGGCTGGGAATCTAACTCCGGCCCGCTGCATGGCAGTCAGACACGCTGACCACTCCTCAAAGTGGGCGGACTACAATTGGAACTACGGTTTGCCATGTAATTTACAGTGGTTTGCGGAGTATGGATGTAGATAAAACGAGTGGCGCAATAGTGAGGAGCTCAATTGTTATTCAAGAGGACAATGGTTCGTATCCTAGTCAGATCATCCAGCTGCATGATTTCTACTGTTACACTCAATCACTTTGAGATAATATTGGGATGACTCCTTAAACGAAACCACAATTTATTTCTGCACTGATACTTGTAAAGGTGTTGCGTGGCTACTAAAAAAGATTGTTTCTGCTTTAGTATGACATCGACATGAAGAAAACCTATTTACTAAATCGTGCAAAGAAATCTATCGTAATCCTACAGAGGAAATCATTGAAAAAGTCGTAATAAGGCACTTACAGTTTAAGTAAGGTAAACTGGTATAGTTCTGAACGACGCATGTCCCGTTAACGAATTCGATGTCTTGTTTCCGAGATATTTGTTTCGATATAATTACGCTGTTGGTTGTGATCTAAGTCAAATTTAAAAGGAAATTCGGCAATGAAACAGAAAATCAATTATTTTCGTGCAATTCCTATTGCTTAGCTGTCATCAGACGTGGTGCCGTGAATGGAAAGTTCTCGAAAGGAACTACAGGCAGAAGTTCTCAAGTAGTATTTTTTAAATGAGAGATTCATAATCGAATTTTCGCATTAATAAAATTGCGCGTGTACGTCTGAATACTCAGTTTTACCGATGTTTATTCTGCGCTTTCGTTGGACTTTCAACGTATACCTGATGAGGTTTTTATTAGGGATGGACCAGTCTCCTTAAATTCAGTTTCGACAAGGCTCTGTCTCAGTTGAAATCACACAGACCCTTACACGCTGTAATTTGCTCGTGTGAAATTTAGCAGAAATTAAACGTGCCTAGCTGAACCGAAGCCCAGAAGACTGCCGACGGGATATATGAGTGCAGAATCAAGCGCTATGACTATGGTGCGTGTTCCTGGAGCTGGAATGAGTCACCGACGGCTGACATTCCCAGAGCCAAGCTGCGACGGCCTTTTCCAGAGGGACAACTTTCAATCCGCTTACTTGTAAGGAAAATCATTTCTTTACTGCCGCCATCACGCTTACCTCTCCAGATCTCTGACATACTTCCTGAATGGAGCGCGCCGTGTTCTACGCGTAGCGAGCAACTCAATGACTTTGTGGATGAAACGGAGCTACCTACTACCGTTGTGCGATGCGGCTAAGCATCGCTTACACGCTCTGTGGAAACCAGGAAACCGCTCATGTATCTGGTACCACATAACAGTGCAATTTACCACCTGAGAACTTTTTTTTATCGCTGCCTCTAGCTTCTGAACTTTTGTGATAATGCTTTGACACAGTGGGTGCAAGTACTCGTGCCATATTGCAGGGGGAGAAGATCTACAGAACAGCTATTTTGTTACCAGATTGGTTTCAAAAAATTATATTTGCGATAACAATGCAGTATAATGTAATAAAATGTTATTATGTCAATAATAAGTGGTAAAATATATGTATATAACATTTTCCTCGTACCGTAAAATAGTGGTATGAATATCACACATGTGAATCTCGTTCTAAAATATAAGAAAAATGTTGATTAAGAAAGAAAAAAAATGTATATTGCCTGCTTTGTGTAGTTGATACAACAAATGTTTCTATCAATGTACACCACAGATAATACAACTATTAGTTTCCCAAATCGTTTGCGAATAAAGTTGAAAGAAAGCCTGTAGCTGTTTGTTGGCTCTTCTACGCCTGCATAATGGATTGTACATTTTCTGACTCTATTCAATTATCGAACAGATGGAAAAATTCCTTCTATCGCCGTACTTCATATCTGCTATTATGAGCTTGGTAATTCCATGTCACAATCAGACTCTTCCCCGTATCAACACCACTAAGACAGAGAAGGCTTGCTTTCATCCATACATTGGAGCGGCGAATAGACATCTCCAAGTCCATTTTGGCGACAGACTACTCCACTACAATCTGCACCGAAACTATCTTAAGTTTGCATTGGACCGGACACTTTCCTATAATAAGCGTCCGGAAAACACCACAGTGAAGATATGAACTGGCAACGACATCCTACATAACCTGTGCAGAACAACCTAGGGCTCCTATGCGCACTTCAGCATCTGGACTAGTCTACTCTCCAGCAGAATATGGTGCTCCTGTATGCCTCAATAGCGCACACACGCAAAAGCTCGACGCACAGCTGAACAACACGACGAGAATTATCAGTGGTACATAAAGAACAGCCTCCGTCGAAAGGCTGCCCACACAGAGCCACATTCGGCCCTTTGAACTTCAACAGAAAGCAACTCTTCTCCGTGAGTTTAAAGGCATACAAGGAAACCCGCAGCTCCCTGTCCATCAAGACGCGGCTGTCCTAGAAAGCAACCGGCTTCGATTAAGAAAACCATCCATAAAAACAGCCATGGAACAGCACACGTCTCAGTTCAACTTAATCGACCTGTGAAAACGAGCTGGACAAAGGCTTGGCCTCCACATTGTCAGAAATTGCCCTGCAAAAAGAAAAAACCGTGTCCTTGACCGGTCGCACAGAATATGGACAACGATTAGGAGTACGCGCCAGTCGTGACAGGAACCGTAGACACTCTTTATAGATGGGGTAAGGCTTCATCTCCAAGCTGCGACTGTTCAGTAGCCAGACAAACCGTTCGCCGCATTGTTACAGAATGTCCCAACAGCGTTTATCCTGGAACTTTCAATGATTTCTTGATGACAAGGAACGGCGCAATTGATTATATTAAAAATTTAAATATTTATTTGTAAATTACTTATGTTATTGTTCGCATTCCATTTAATATCGTGTTTAAAAAATATCTCTGTACCCCTTACAAGCTTCATTCAGCTCCCATCTGCAGCACAGAGCAAGAAATGGAAAGGTTCAATATTCAACAAATACAAGCACTGTTGTGCGCCTTGGTGTTCTGTTCCCACTTTCTTTCCACAGTTACTTCTACTTTTACATTTTCCGTAATCGTCTGGTTAGGGGCCACTATGGGCGTTATCTAACAGTCTTTCGTTTTTCCTCTTTCTCAAATTATTTTCACCAACCCACAACGTGTACCACAGCTTTCATCCCGGCAATTTGCAACAGTTGGAAGTTCCATTTTTCAAGAACCTTCTTGATATTCACTTTGCAAAAAAAAAAAAAAAAATGGCTCTGAGCACTATGGGACTTAACATCTCAGGTCATCAGTCCCCTAGAACTTAGAACTACTTAAACCTAACTAACCGAAGGACATCACACACATCCATGCCCGAGGCAGGATTCGAACCTGCGACCGTAGCGGTCACGCAGTTCCAGACTGAAGCGCCTAGAACAGCACGGCCACCATCGGCCGGCTATTCACTTTGCAGGAAACATTTAATTTAGCTTTCAACCACAGACATTAAATATAGTTGTGCTGTTAATCGGTTTTACCTTGGTCGGCAACTCAATTAGACGCTTGTAGCGCACAGAACCGGCTTTGGTCCTAATGGCAGAGACGACACTTCGAGGCATTAACTCTACAAGACGGCAAGGCGTAAGAAAGGAATTACTGGTATTAGTTGGGTACAAGGAACACAGAACTCGCTCTAAGACGTCACAAGTGTGCTGAAAAGAAATGTGATACTGCGATCAGCTAATCTAGATGAGTGAAGTAGGTAGAGGAGGGGTGGGGGAGTAGTGGTGGGAGGGGGGGGGGGGGGAGGGGCAATAAGAATCCTCTCCCTTGTGCTTTGCTCCGACGCATCTGAAACGTTCTTGTGGTGCATTGTCTTGCTGAGGATAGATGTCCTATGCACAGGCCTAGAGCCCAATTATCGGATGCACAGGGGTCGGGCAGGTGACTCATATATCATTTGCCGCTGAAAGGCGATGGCAAACCATCAGGGGGCCTTACGTCGTAGCACGTGAACAACCTCGCCAAAGAATAATACCCCTATTAAATATCTCGTCAGGATTTCGACGGAGGAGTGACGTGTTGCTGAACTAATTAGCCCAGAGTATCTTTGTCATGCTTTTCGTGCCCACTGACGATGTTCCTTTGCCCATTAGAACCCCTGTGCCCTGTTGCGAGCGATGACTTCTGTAGCTCATAGCGATAGGACAGTTCTGTATGGTACTTCGTTTCACCGGTTCTTTTTTCTTTTTCTTGCATCAGAGATTTGGAAAGTGACTGGATACACTGTGGCCCCCTTATCAGCTGTTGGTTCAAATGGCTCTAAGCACTATTGGACTTAACATCTGAGGTCATTAGTCAACTAGACTGAGAACTACTTAAACCTAACTAACGTAAGGATATCACACACATCCATGCTCGGGGCAGGATTCGAACCTGCGACCGTGGCAGCAGCGTGGTTCCGGTCAGAAGGGCCTAGAAACGCTCGGCCATTATCAGCTGTTGTCACAGATATTTAACACTACTATCATGTTTTAAAAGTTCATCTTCCTGGCTGTTAATTCTGCTACTTCCCCTCACATTAATTTACTTTCTTGTAGTTTCAAAATCAAGGCTATTATTGTTAACCTCGCCATTATCGTCATCATCATCTTTTCCGTTGGATTCACCGTGTCGTATCTCTTCATCTAAGGAAGTGACACAGTGCTGAAAGTACTGGACTCCCACTTTGGAGGAGGAGTGATTAACATCCATGTTCTGCCACGTAGATTTTGATGTGCTGCAGTTTCCCAAATCAATTAGGGCAAGTGTCGAGATGATCGTTTTGAATAGGATGTGGCCGAGTTTCTGTATCAACTTTGTTGAATCCGATCACTAACGAACACATCGGCGAGGTGAAGTTAGTCGAAAGTTCATTCCTTTCTATTACCTCTACATCTTCTATTAGTGAAAAAACTATATGTGAGCACGTCATTTAGTTCGCTGTCATTTACGATTTCAATGGCTCCTTTGTTTGGAAGTGCAATAATCTATTTTTTTCTATACTGTTTATAGCTAATACCATACATTAAGTTTTCCCCGAGTAACGAGTTATGTACCCCATTTTTTTAGTTAAATACACTGTACTCTGCCAAACGGCAGCCGTTGGGCATTCGTTTTTGAAAATTTATTTCGCGATATGGTCGCTAACGGATTGAAGTTTGAGATGGAAGAGTGATAATGTAATGTTATAAAAGCGACTCTTTGCCTTCCGCTCATGAATCCTTCCTAGACTATACGCCAAAAAATTGTTTGCCGTTAATAACTGCATAAGGCAGTGATTAATATGATGCCATTAGATATGTCGTCAAATACTTCGCATCAGAAATCAAGTACTTTTCACCTTATTATAGTTGCAACACGAAGTCTCACCAATCAAATATGCTTGCTGTGCCCATCCACAAAAGAAAAATTCTTTCTCTGTTGCTTCTATCTTCCTCTGGAACAAGCTAGCCTTCACTCTGCGTACAATGCAATGTCCTGGCGCATTTATTTTTGCCAACCTCGTAACTTCCGTGACAAATTAAACTCTAGTCAAATAATAAACCAAATGTTACAGATCCTCGCAGTTCCGATTCTTTCTCAGTCAGTGACACTAACAGACAGAAGAAAGACGAAGCTATACGTATGTTACAGGAGTATTAGCCGAAGATACCAGGCTTTTACGTTCTTTCTCTGCCAATAGTTAACCTCTCGCTGATAGTGGAAACCTTACGAAAATTGATGTGTTTATGCTCCACTTGTTGAGAGCGGCAATATGGACAAGGACGGATATTATTTTCCCTGCTCCCTGCAACATAAAAAAATGGCTGTGAGCACTATGGGACTCAACTTCTGAGGTCATTAGTCCCCTAGAACTTAGAACTAGTTAAACCTAACTAACCTAAGGACATCACACACATCCATGCCCGAGGCAGGATTCGAACCTGCGACCGTAGCGGTCTCGCGGTTCCAGACTGCAGCGCCTAGAACCGCACGGCCACTTCGGCCGGCTCCCTGCAACATCATCAAACACGCTCAAAGCTAAGGAATTGTGGAAACTTTTGCAAATGGGTCCCTACCATACATCTAGATTGTCGACTGTCAGCCATGAAATGCGACCCATAGCACAATAAAATTATTATTGGCAAATCTTAGTGCTGATTTCCGCTATGCAAGATACTCAGCAGAGACACCGCCAGAAGTGCGCGCTCTGTGGCGCAACGGGTAGCGCGTATAAGTACGGATATGAAAACCACAGTTTCATATCCTGAGAAGGTCATACATTTTTAGAATTTTACACAAAATATGAAAATAATGTTAACACGATTTCATTGTAGCAGTTGTTTCAATGGTCGGATGTATTGTAGGTGGCTTCACGTTAGTCTTAGTGTGAGAAACGGACAACTGAGGATAAATGCATCTACTGTGCTTACAGACAGTTATCTATTTCGGAAAGCATTGCTAGTAGTGAAGATATCACCATACTTCCATAGTATACACAAAATATGAAAATAATGTTAACACGATTTCATTGTAGCAGTTGTTTCAATGGTCGGATGTATTGTAGGTGGCTTCACGTTAGTCTTAGTGTGAGAAACGGACAACTGAGGATAAATGCATCTACTGTGCTTACAGACAGTTATCTATTTCGGAAAGCATTGCTAGTAGTGAAGATATCACCATACTTCCATAGTATAACGTGGTGTAGGACGATGAGGTATTGTATGTGGAAAGACATAAAGCATGTAGAACGTGAAGGTAACACAAACGTAAGGGCTGTGCTGTTTGTGAGTGTAAACTAACGTCAGTGTCTGAAGCAGACTTAACTTCATCTCATAAAGATAATCGGAATTCAAAGTTTAAATAATAAGGATCCTAGCTGGATAGTACGAAGATAAAAAACATTGCTTAATAAAGTGAAAAGTGTATGGTCAGTCCGCAGCTCGTGGTCGTGCGGTAGCGTTCTCGCTTCCCACGCCCGGGTTCCCGGGTTCGATTCCCGGCGGGGTCAGGGATTTTCTCTGCCTCGTGATGACTGGGTGTTGTGTGATGTCCTTAGGTTAGTTAGGTTTAAGTAGTTCTAAGTTCTAGGGGACTGATGACCATAGATGTTAAGTCCCATAGTGCTCAGAGCCATCTCCAAAGTGTATGGTCACATTTACTAGAAAATGTGTTTTTGAATGTGACGTGTGTGAAAAGCCATTGCAGATGTAAGCCCACGTAAACGCCAAGGAAAACGCAATAATACTCTGTTCTAATAGTTGGGGTGAAGTTTTCTAATTGTGATTTGGTTTTCATATGAAAGGACTGTTAAATACTGTTGCAGGCTAGATTCGAACCAGCGACTTATAGACGTCATCTTTTAATATTCGGCAGCTCACCGCTCTACCAACCAATGTTCAAATGTGTGTGAAATCTTATGGGACTTAACTGCTAAGGTCATCAATCCCTAAGCTTACACACTACTTAACCTAAATTATCCTAAGGACAAACACACACACACACACCCATGCCCGAGGGAGGACTCGAACCTCCGCCGTGACCAGCCGTACAGTCCATGACTGCAGCGCCTGAGACCTCTCAGTTAATCCCGCGCGGCTCTACCAACCGAGCTACCAGTAATGCGCAGGGAAGCGAGTATAACGATAACTTTTACTAAAAGTTTAATTCCGTCGACTAACGCGATCCTCCTTTGTAACAATGGGAAAGCGTACCTCTGAGGTAAATTAGTGTTAACTTCAGAGTGCAAGACACTTTTAATTAAGTAAGGGAACTTGGGCGCCTCCGCGGTGGCATTTTGCAGGTATAGCGCAACCAATTTTTCCGCACCTTCTCATTCTCTGAAAGTGTTTTCGTGGGTGTATTCGTACAGTGTGGTACTACACACCATTTGCAATCCATTTTCCTAAATGTAAATTCCAAAAGATGACTTCACCGTGAATTAGCTGTATGACAGTAGGAACAACGAGCCGGCAGTAACGTCACAGGCATCACGTAACCCTAATGGAGTCTTTTTGCGGGCTTTCAAATTATTTGAATTTCATTTCCGTTTTTATAAAAGAGTACTGAAATTTAAGAATGAAAAAGCATGTTATAAGCTTAATATGACATAATTAATCATTTAAGACGATTTGCATAAAACAGGCAAATGCCGTATTGTGGCAGGAAACACATCTTCACTGAGAGGGGCGAGAGACGTGTTTCACGGCTTGTGAATGAAATTGTGAAATGAATATATCTGGAATCGATCTCCTCTCAAGAGGCTATAGCTCATACAGGCGCATAAATACAGCAAAGTTCACAGGGACGAAAGAATATGTGACTGGTTCTCTGAACACTCCCCCACCCCATCATATGTCGACGGACCCTCAAAATCATCTGAATCGAATACCATGTGGGGCATGTTTGAACAGTGAGTAAACCGCCGACGTCATCATCCATGGTTTTCGGTGGAACTGCGCGATCAAATCCTCAGAGAGTGGCTTAACGTGGATGTGACGTACCTACGCAACCTTGTGTGTTCAGCTCCTAACCGAATCCAGTCGATTATCAAGTCCAGCGACAGAATTACCAGGTATTAAGTGATGCTTGTAATGATATCTCTGTGGATGACTAATTTACTGCCCGGTGAGCTTACACCCACTACTGCCAACGTTCACATTCTAAACGTAAATGCTGCAATGTGTCTATTGTTGTTCTACTTTCTGTGAACGAATATTAACTGTTTTTGCTATAACTACCTCTATTTCTACGATCCTATGGTAGTTATTTCTAAATGTTGGATCCCATATTAGATATAATAACTCTTATATGTGTCTTAACGAACGTAATACAAAATGTGAATAATGTCTGGATAGATGTCAGAGGCAGCCTGATGGCCTTAATTTTGCCAGGGTAAAGAAATTAACCAGTAAATAAGAGACAGTGAAAATCCGTTTGACGACGAGTAGATCAATAATTTCTTCAAGACGCGAACTGTGTCAGCAGTAATAGAAACAAAGTTTTCTTCTAATGAGGAATAAAACACTTCGGTTACCAATCACTTTCTAAATACTGACTTACTGTGTTAAGCGCAACGCGTTACGAGAGTCTACTGTCTTCTCCAAGTGCTTGAAGTTTTACACTTTCGTAGCAGGTGGTCTTTTTGTTATGTGTTTCTCACTAGAAAGGCTCTATATTTTGTTTTGTATTGTTACAGAACATTAATACCGCACAAGAAAATTAAAATCGAGAGAGAACGTTGGCATCTTCAAATTACGCTTTTGCTGATTGTTAGAAAAGCTTGGACGATAACCTTGATTTCTTTGTTGTAAATGAGTCATCAGTGCCAGTCTGTTTAGTTACCTCATGAAGTATTTAATTTTTAAGTAGATTATTTTTAAATTAGGTTACCGACACAAGAACATCCACTGGCCCACAGTATTTTTATATCCTTTGTTCATTACTGATCAATCCTTTAGTACCAGGAAGATATCATAAAATAGAGGAATGTACCAAAAATGTTTAAAGACAAAAAAATGGCTAATTTTCTACTATTTTCAATTTGATGCTGTGAAGTTGAATTCATTTCCTTCAGCATACTGCATATTACGTACAATTTGATATTCACTGTTTAATTCACACTTTTTCGTTTGCCGAAACGCATTCCCCCTTTTAATCTTCGGACATATCATTTGGAAAAAATAGAGGGGATACGATAGGTCTTAAACAACCTATACATGAAATAGTTGTACCGTAGTTTTAATGTCAAAAACCCAAAAACAACAAGTTTTTCTCCTCACCTATAATAATTATTTATGTAACGTGAGCTGTGTTGATTTGCGGTTTATAACTGCTAACGGAACACAGTACAGGTGCCACTGTAGTTAGTTTTGAAACAACACTGATTAAATATCAGTATTGTATAATTATGATACGTGTACAGTGTTTGTCACTAATTTATGCATGAATGAAGCAAGATTAATTACCTTGATTGCTATTTACAACGAAAGTTACGTTGCCAGTGCTTGCTGTGACAGTGTTGTAATTTTCCTCTCGTAAATTCTCCTGTTAAGCTACAGAGTTAATTCGCGGTCACTTTCGAGAATGTGTCCTGTGATTGTTCTGTCTTCTCTTCTCTTCTCTTATATCTCCGGTAGTTTAAGTGAAATAATGATACACAGACAGCTGCAACGAAAAATAAAATAACTGTTTCTCTACCTGAGAATTACGTGCATCGTTCATAGTTCAAATGTTAGACGCGACAAATAGTATTTCAGCACTTTTCTCTACAACACTGGCAACTTCTAAGAAATCTTAACTACCTAGCGATACGGATGTCGATAAACTGAAGACATTGCATCATTACTTTCCATGACAGTTATGTCGCCAAATCACCATCATATTCGACTCTTACGTGGTTGGTTCGATGCCAGGTGTAGGAAATGTTTTTGAAAGAGACTTTGAAGCTAAGAGAAATTATTGTGCTGGCGTAGAGTTGCTGGCCGCCACATTGCGCGTCAGCTCGCCACTTTCAATTCTAATATTTTCCAGTGTCGTGACTTTTGTTTTCTGTTTTCTTTTACATTGCTTCTTCTAGCGCTGTATGATAAATTTGTATTTTTGTTTATTTGTACTATAGCATCCCTCAGTTTAAGGTTACAAATTTGCAATTTTCGAATAAAACCTTTATTAAATATTGACAATTCCAGTTTTGCTATGAATACTGTTTATTTTTAAGTAACAGACAGGAGGATAACTGTGCGACACAAAAATGTCCCGAAGGTTATGCGGCTATTTATGTATCTTCACTCAGTTTCTAGATAGTTCACTGATTCCGGTTTCTAGAGGAATCTAGTGAGACCGGTCCCATACGCAAACAAAGCGATCGATATGAAATAACGCCCGACGGGTATAAAACACACGTAACGAACAGGCAGCGCGATTACGATCTTAACTGACCAAAGCTGCCAGGGAGACTATCGTAGCTACGCTTAGTTGCGATAGTCTGCGGTAGTTCTACAACTCTAGTTGCGATAGGCTGAGGTAGCTTGAGGTAGTTTTCCAACTCTAGTTGACGGTAATAACGCAGGTAATCCTGCTTCTCATTAGGGACAGAAAGCTACTCTTCGAAAATACTCATTGCTGTGAGCCACACAATACAGTTACCTACTAATATATACATAAATAAAGGGCAAAGGTAGATGCCAAAATCTTGAAAAGTTCTAGACCGATTTACTTCAAATTTTTAAACGATACTTTCATGATCATTCAGACGGACATTATATCTTTATTTTTTTATATAACAGTATAACGGTTTTCACTTAAAGACAACTGACGGAAAGAAAATGCTGTGCAGTGCTGTACCGTGGCATTCTGCGGGTTCGTTTTCTTTCTTGCAGTCTGTTTTCACTATGACAGTAGGGCATTTAAAGCATTAGACAAATTGTTTCTCTGATATACATTTTTTCTCCATACAAATAATTTTTGAAAACATTTTATGCACAAGAGTGTGCTGTTTTGTTTTATTCCTCACAGTCGGTTTTTGCAGAAAACGTGTATATTAAGAAAGCTTTAGTTATGGATTATCGGCTTATAATCGTAACAGTTGGCGCAAATTGAAACGTTCGAATGATTGTAATGCTCCCCGTTCGCAGATTGAAACTATGTGAAGTAATGTAATTACAGCATCCCGAGAAGTCTCTCCCGTTCTCATAACTCATTCCATTTAAGCGAATCAAGATTTCGTTTTCAGTAACAATACAGAGAGCTCAAGCTCGGACAGTCATGCACGTTAGCATTGATTTACAATCATAGTATTTTTTGCGTGATCAGGTGTATGTTGTCTTTTCACAAACTAATAGTTCAGAAAATGTGTTCATCCAAAAAACGAAACACGTATATTCCGAGGTTTTATAACTGTACCGTATAAAAAATTGAAAATACCTTAACAACAATAAAAACTGAAAACGAAAACAAAGGAGTCTTTTCCATTCATATTCTATATAATTTATTATAATTTCGAATTCCGTGTATTGAAAGTGGGCGAAGTCGCAACGAAGAGCCGCAATTTGCGTCCTTGTAGTACAATACGCAGGAATACCTCAGATCAGAACTATTTTCAGTTTCCATACATATTTGTCCGTTGCGAAGCATTGGCAGGTTCGCTATTTATATGTTAGCGCTGCCCGAGAGAAGCCGGAGCGGGTTGCTAGTGTATCATAACTTGAAGCCATATTTTAAATAAATTATTTGCTTATTTTATTTTAATTAACTAGGAAACCAGAGCCATATACCTCGATTAATTATAAAGTGGGCACGAACAGTATTTCAGTGTCCGTGGAAAATCTTGTTGAGTATTTACAACCTTGTATTCAGATTGTGCATGCTATAGTGAGACATGCTCAGGGCCTTTGCAGGGGGTCTGAATTAGGAATTGTTCCATAACTGCGTAGTGGAAGAAGAGTTTCGTAGTGGTGCTCATGATCCTATTGTTCAGATACCTGTTGCTTGTTTGCCACGTTTGTGTAAGTCTGTTCTGACGGCACAAACTATTAGAGCGTGCCAACTGCGAAGGTCGGGTAGCGCGTAGAGATCAGAAATGAGTTCTGTATACTCGCTGGCGAGTCCTCTGACGCGGTTTCCGTGTGCCCTCTCGCCACCCGAGTCTGTTTTCGGCTACAAGTGGACTCGACTCCCTCAGAAACGAGAACAAGTACACTAGTTCAACAATTACAAACGAGGACTCGAGAAAGTCCCGTTACATATGCGCCCGCATCTCGTGGTCGTGCGGTAGCGTTCTCGCTTCCCACGCTCGGGTTCCCGGGTTCGATTCCCGGCGGGGTCAGGGATTTTCTCTGCCTCGTGATGGCTGGGTGTTGTGTGATGTCCTTAGGTTGGTTAGGTTTAAGTAGTTATAAGTTCTAGGGGACTGATGACCATAGATGTTAAGTCCCATAGTGCTCAGAGCCATTTTCGTTACATATGCAACCGTTTTGAAAGATGTTTACGCCATTAAACTGTAAATTATTATTTATTTATTTCACGAAGTCATGATTTCGGCTTTATAGCCATTCTCAAGTGCAAGTTGAAATGTTACAAAATGTCCGATCGTCCTAAATCACGGGAATAAGTTATTTACCAATATAACGACTGATCTGTTAGCAATTAATATTGTTCTGTTTATACCTACATTTAAAGACATTGAAGCGCCAAAGAAACTGGTATTCAAATACAGAGATACGTAAACAGGAAGAATACGGCGTTGCGGTCGGCAGTGCCTATGTAAGACTACAAGTGTCTGTCGCAGTTGTTAGATCAGTTATTGCTGCTACAATGGCAGGTTATTATGATTAAAGTGAGTTTGAACAGCCGGCCGTGGTGGCCGAGCGGTTCTAGGCGCTTCAGTCCGGAACCGCGCGCCTGCTACGGTCGCAGGTTCGAATCCTGCCTCGGGCATGGATGTGTGTGATGTCCTTAGGTTAGATAGGTTTAAGTAGTTCTAAGTTATAGGGGACTGATGACCTCAGATGTTAAGTCCCATAGTGCTCAGAGCCATTTGAACCATTTTTGAGTTTGAACGTGGTGTTATAGTCGGCCCACGAGCGATGGGACACAGCATCTCCGAGGTAACGATGAAGTGGGGATCTTCCC
The DNA here is from genome assembly GCF_023898315.1 of Schistocerca nitens. Classification (NCBI taxonomy): domain Eukaryota; kingdom Metazoa; phylum Arthropoda; class Insecta; order Orthoptera; family Acrididae; genus Schistocerca; species Schistocerca nitens. Next base: position 268,634,666 of record NC_064616.1, read on the forward strand.
GTACGACCATTTTACGGGTGTACCGTGAAAATCAAGACGCCGCTAAAATGTCAAATCTCTGACATCGCTGCAGCCGGAAAAAGATCCTGCAAGAACGGGACCAACGACGACTGAAGAGAATCGTTCAACGAGACAGAAGTGCAACCCTTTCGCAAATTGCTGCAGATTTCAATGCTGGGCCATCAACTAGCGTCAACTTGCGAACCATTCAACGAAACGTCATCGATATGGGTTTTCGGAACCGAAGGCCCACTCGTGTACCCTTGATGATTGCACGACACGAAGCTTTACGCCTGCCCTGGACAACACTTCTTGAAGAAATGCTCGAGCGTGTGGTCGAATAAAATATTTGAATTCTTAGACTGGGTAAGCAACTAACTTGCTGGCCCTCTAAGGCGATTGAATACATATGTCGTGCTCGTTATCATACAAGTCTGCGCATTCACAGTGGTGGTCCCACCATAAGACGTCAGGACCCTCTCTCCTTCGACGTAAGTAAGCGTCAAGGCAAGGACAATAGGACGCAACTGAATCTATGAAGTTAGTCAGTTTCGGCACACGTTGTCCTTTAGTGTGAAACGAAATGCAGCACTTCATGCAGAAGACTAACTTAGTAAGTACAGAGACGTGAGAGAAGTAAGATTATCTGCAGGTGGGACAGGTGGGAAACTTAACATGCACTTATTAGCGATACATGCAGACACCTTGCAACAAATGAACTGTTGTGTATTTTGTATGCGAACAAAATGAAAATATCTTGGATCGTATGAGCATGAAGATTATCAAATAAAGAGGTATATATGCAGACGTGTGTCCAATTTCCCACAGATAAGAAATTACGTAGGTACGGATATCAAACGCGAAAGAACCTATTCTTCAACCAGTTAGCTACACAAAAAGATTTTTCACACATACTTCGATTCAGAAACAGTTGCATAACTGCCAACACCTGAAAATAAAGTTTCAAACATATCATCTGCTCTAGGCTGCTTTTGAAATCGCTCCGCAACAGCGTGTTCACATCTCGTGAGAACGTACTCGCATTATTTGACAGCGTATTTTTATAAAGATGAGTCTCCAGATATGTCGCGGAACATCATTGTGAACTACGAACGTTGTTAACCCCATCTCGAGTGAAAGTATCACCATGCCTGAACAATATCGAAATATAAGTTCCTATTAACCAAGTTTAACTTGTTGAATTGAATTAGCCTTTTTAAATGTATCCCAGTGGCCAATTTAGCAAACGTATAATTTCGAAGCAATTGTGACATTGGACACGTATATGCGAGCTGTTTGAATGATTTGCTAGCCTACCAGTACATAGTGTAAACTTGACACCTAAGCTGGGAGCTGCTCATGTTCGCGCTCACAGTTGGAACCGTATTCTCGTCGCCTGACCTCGTTCCGCGAAATCAATTATAGTAGTTAAACTGCAGCTCCAGTGGCACGATGCTTCAACTGTTTCAATTGGTTACCTGTTAACATTATAGTTCCATGAAATGTTCTGCTTGCGCTAGAATTACGTCTGTTAAGATTTACATTCAAAAATAGAAAGTATAAGAAAGCGAAAGTAACAAACGCTCAACTCTCGTTCCATTTTCTTCCATGTGCTTTGAAAATAAAATACAGCTGTTGCCTTTCTAACGCAGATAGATAATCGGCCGTGGCAGTTACGCATCGTGATTCTGAAGCAGTTGTTTGGTCACCGTAAACATGTACTATCGTGGAACGGCCTTGCACTTTACAATGATTATAGGCAAAACGCTTAATCTTATTTATGCCCGGAACGATCGAATGACTCATAATCCTGAATTTAGGAAGTACTTTGGGCGTAATAAACGTACTTCGTTAATTCTGCGAGTAATATGAAATTTTGCCATTTTTACGGCACTTTCAGCCTTCAGTACCGGCAATTAATGGTCATATTTACCTTGTCATTCATGGTGACACAGAGCGCCAAGAGGAGAATGACGACCAGATATCCAATAACGACATGATGTTCACAGCTAGAGATTTTAGCTAAAAACTTTGTTGCAGTAAGGGGCAGGGGTGATCAGAAAGTTTCCTTTTGAGGATACTGTTGCAGCATATATACAACGTAGCGCTACTCCAATGCTGGTCTATAAGCACCGACCGATATGTGGCCAAGGGATTAGTGTGACATTCGTGTCTTTCCAACATGCGTGCAATAAATGTGGAAGTTGGAACTATGGCGACGTTGTTACGAAATGCGTCCTAACATGACCAACACGCTGTTATTTTTTCCTAGTTGGCGAAGCATAAACACCGGCAGGCATCCATGGGAGAGTCCGTCGAAAACCACCATTGTGGAATTGTGCGCAAAGGTCAATGCTGCTTTATTATAACGCACGTCCCCATATCGCAAATGTGACGCAGAAGTCAAGTGGGAGGCACGGGAGCACCCAAACTACAGTCCTGATCTCCTTCCGTGCGATTGTCATGCCTTCGGTCCCTTAAAAAAGACCTCGAAGTGTCGATGGTTCCTGTCGGACGAAGATGTACAGCAGGCAGTTGCAGATTCCTCCCGCAACAGGTTAGGATGTATTATTGAACGGGTGTCTTCAACTAGGTATTTCGGTGGGATGATTGCCTCAGTGGCCACGGCGTTTTTGCGTGTTTGGCATACCGATTCTGCACTGTACGGCCTTAAAACGGAAATTCTTTTATCACCCCTTACAGATAGAGGAGCTGTGAATGAACTTACCTGTTCTCATAAGGAACTTGATCGCTGTTTCGTACCAGTTATCACAAAACCACTTTATAAAAAGGGAGACAGGGATAATGTTGACAATTATAGACCTATTTCTATGCCATCGGTGTTTGCTAAAGTTATCGAGAAGGTTGTATATACAAGGTTACTGGAGCATTTAAATTCACATAATTCGCTGTCAAATGTACAGTTTGGTTTTAGAAATGGTTTAACAACTTAAAATGCTATATTCTCTTTTCTCTGTGAAGTTTTGGACGGATTAAATAAAAGCTTGCGAACGCTAGGTATTTTCTTTGATTTAAAGAAGGCTTTTGACTGTGTTGACCATAAAATATTACTGCAGAAGTTAGACCATTATGGAGTAAGGGGAATAGCTTAAATTGGTTCGCCTCTTACTTTAAGAACAGAAAGCAGAAGGTAATTCTCCACAATATTGAGAGTGGTAGTGTTGTTCAGTCCGAATGGGGCACTGTTAAGTGGGGCGTTCCCCAAGGGTCGGTGCTGGGGCCGCTGCTGTTTCTTATTTGTATAAATGATATGCCTTCTAGTATTACAGGTGATTCAAAAATATTTCTGTTTGCTGATGACATCAGCTTGGTAGTGAAGGATCTTGTGTGTAATATTGAAACATTATCAAATAATGTAGTTCATGAAATAAGTTCGAGGCTTGTGGAAAATAATTTGATGCTAAATCACAGTAAGACTCAGTTTTTACAGTTTCTAACTCACAATTCAACAAGAACTGATATTTTGATAAGACAGAATGGGCATATTATAAGCGAGACGGAACAGTTCAAGTTCCTAGGCGTTCGGATAGATAGTAATCTGTTGTGGAAAGCCCATGTTCAAGATCTCGTTAAGAAACTAAATGCTGCTTTATTTACCATTAGAACAGTATCTGAAATAAGTGACTCTTCAACACGAAAAGTAGTCTACTTCGCATATTTTCATACGCTTATGTCATATGGTATTATTTTTTGGGGTAATTCTTCTGATTCAAAAAGGGTATTTTTGGCTCAAAAACGGGCTGTTAGAGCTATATGTGGTGTATGTTCGAGAACCTCTTGTCGACCCCCATTCAATAATCTAGGAATTCTGACATTGCTCTCAGAGTATATAGTTTCTTTAATACCTTTTGTTGTTAGCAATATTAGCTTATTCCTAAGAGTTAGCACCTTTCACTCAGTTAATACTAGGCAGAAATCAAATCTGCATGTGGAATGCACTTCCTTGACTCTTGTGCAGAAAGGAGTGCACTATTCTGCTGCATCCATTTTCAATAAGCTACCACAAGAACTCAAAAATCTTAGCAGTAGCCCAAACGCTTTTAAGTCTAAACTGAAGAGTTTCCTCATGGCTCACTCCTTCAATTCTGTCGAGGAGCTCCTGGAAGAGCTGAAAAATTAAGCAAATTCCAGTGCTACATTGTTGATTTTCTTTATTTAAATTTACGAATTGTGGCCTGAATACGTTTCTTGTATTTCATTTTATCTGTTTCTACTATCGTGTTATAATTTCATGTATTGACTCGTTCCATGACCATGGAGACTTCTCCTTAATTTGGTCCCACGAACAATAAATAAATAATAAAACAGAACTTTGACAGGTGGCTTGCAGTATCCCTGAGTGTAAAAAATTACCTCAGATCTTACTCTGTGGCAATAACATATGGCTGCTGTTTCTATCAGAGAATAGCTATGGTGATAAACCCAGGCATGGTGTGTGTGGTGTCACCGCCAGACACCACACTTGCTAGGTGGTAGCCTTTAAATCGGCCGCGGTGCGGTAGTATACGTCGGACCCGCGTGTCGCCACTATCAGTGATTGCAGACCGAGCGCCGCCACACGGCAGGTCTAGAGAGACTTCCTAGCACTCGCCCCAGTTGTACAGCCGACTTTGCTAGCGATGGTTCACTGCCTACTTACGTTCTCATTTGCCGAGACGATAGTTTAGCATAGCCTTCAGCTACCGATTTGAGACAGTGTTATCAGCACCTGACAGAGTTTGAAAGGGACCTCAGGGTGGGTCTCCATTTGAACGGCCGATCGAATCGTTCAGAATCGAGATTTATGGAATAATCGATTGCTACAGTGGCCCGGTGTTTGGCTGCCTGTCAAGGAAGCATTGACTGCTGGTGAATGGCATCGGACATTGTTCAGCAGTGAATTGAGATTCTGCACTATCCCGGGTGACTATCGTCTTTGACTATGTCGACGGCATGGGGAGAGGTCCGAGTCTACCAATGTTTTGAGAGGCACAGCGATGTCGTCATGGTGTGGTAGAAACTTCGAGTATGACTATACATCAGGGCTAGTAGAGACTGACGGAACTCTGACGGCATAGCGGTACGTCACGGACTTATTGGGTCGCCGTGTTTTACCGCTCATGCAACAGTATCGTGGGGCCATTTTTCAATAGGACAATGCTCTTTCACTCCCATGGCGAGAAAGATCCATAGATCTGTCCCCCATGGAACATGTGTAGGACCAGCTCAGACTTTAACATTGTTCCAGTGGCAGGATCCTCCAACCAGTTATGGATTCTGACTATCTATTGTGCCAGATGGACAGAATTTGGGACTATATCCCTCAGGAGGGCATCCAACAACTCTACCAACCAATGCCAAGCCCAATAACTGCTTGCATAAGGGCCAGAGGTGGTCGAACGCATTATTGACTTGCTCAGTTTGTGAAACTCTTCCATTTAAATGAATCATTCAATTTTTCTGAAATTGTAATCATTTGTTTACGTGTACATGTACTTCACATCTAACGATTTTCATCCCCTTCCGGATAATTACTTAGTGGTGCGTCTTTTTTTTTCTTTTTTCTTAGAGTTTTTTTCGTGTCAATCTTATTATGCCTATCCTATATCAAATAACTCGAAACTGACATAATTACTATCGTGATTTACTGAGATAACGAAACTGTTACAATATATATTTCGTAAGTAGGTGGCTCAAGCGATATATTTTAGTTATATATTCATTGTTTCAGGGTTCAGTCCCCAGTAGCTTCTAGGGCTTTTACACGCAGTTTGCCGCGCGGGATTAGCCGAGTGGTCTGGGGCGCTGCAGTCATGGACTGTGCAGCTGGTCCCAGCGGAGGTTCGAGTCCTCCCTCGGGCATGGGTGTGTGTGTTTGTCCTTAGGATAATTTAGGTTAAGTAGTGTGTAAGCTTAGGGACTGATGACCTTCGCAGTTAAGTCCCATAAAATTTCACACACATTTGAACATTTTTTTGAACACGCAGTTTACGCTACTGTTTCCCCAGGCTATATTTGGTCTATGTGAATCTACCCAGCTCGCACCGTTGTTCGTATTCCGCTTTACACTATAGATGTTTCAAGTAACTGCTTAGCGTGTGTGAGTTTTTGTTGGAAAAAAGAATAGGCAGCCCCTCTGCAATAGCACCACCATTCGAGGTGGCACAGTGAATAAGCCATCAGACTCGCGGGATTCACATTCATCCAAATATAAGTTTTCCGTTGTTCTCCTAAGTGAGCTGTAAGGGGTAATTGCCCCAGAGGGGTAAAATTAAATTTTCTGGTCGATAAAACAGAACGCATGCGTTTACGATTAAGTCACCAAACTATTTTATTTTTAGGCTAATGATATCTAGATAGGTAACTAATTCTAACATTTTCAGATATGAGCATTAACGCATGATGCGACGCGGCGGAGTCCACAGCGAATATACTAAATTACTAACGACATTATCTGTAATTCGCGCGCAGTCGGGGATGACAAGAAGCCACAGCTGGTCACTTGCTTGGTGCGGCACGTTCATATTGGCTCCAACGAGTTATAGGCTCAGTTAATGTTCTTCTTTCGTTAGTCCGTCTTTCGGGCCCCAACGAAATTGACGGACATGTGAAGTGAAGGCATTGTTGGTGCCTCCGATTTCACTATCATTGTTAGACGCGAAACAGAAGAACATGTGTGAAATTTTTTCTATCCAAGTGTCAACTATTCGGTAAGAAACTGATTGCTGGTTTCTAGCAGTGCCTATCGTTTTCTGTTCGACGTAAGTAGCTAAGTTGTTAGGATGTAAGTAGATCCGTAATTGCCTTTCTTATTAGTAATTGTGTTGCCACTGTGTAGTAATCATGAGACGATCACCATAAATGACATACACAGTTACCAAATGAAACTGTATGGTCCCAGAGACCTTTTCAAGTCTCAAACATTTATGGTGTATATATGCAGCGTGAAGTGACGACTGGAAATTTGTACTAAGGCCAAGGCTCGCTAGTGAGCAGGAGATTCAGGTTCGAATCCAGGCCTTGGTACAAATTTTAATTAGTCGCTTCAGATTGCATGCATACATCATAGATGGCTGAGATTTGGAAATACCTCTGGAACCATATAGTTTATTTTGATTAAAGCACCTGCGCTTGGGTTTCAGGCAGGATCCCCTGTTTAGTTCGATGCTGAGGTGCTATTCCAATACAGTTGGAGAGCAATACAGTTGGAGAGCCTCTCCAATGCCATTTGAGTTTAGGGTGAGGCGTGAATGGGAATTTGGATTGAGGAGGGAGCCTTGCTAGGGTAGCCAGTGCAGTTGGGCAAAGCCACTGTGCCAGGGTGTCGTAGTGGATAGCGCATCTGCCTAGTGAACAGGAGACTCGGGTTCGAATCCTGGTACACACTAAAAATCACTTGTTATGTTATGTTAACCGGGGACCTAGAAACGACGGAGAGGCTCCGTCCCCGCCGCAGACGCAGTGGTCCGCAACCCCAAGACGACTACCGCAGTCCACTTCACCCCTCCGCCGCCACACACCGAACCTAGGGTTATTGTGCGGTTCGACCCTCGGTGGACCCCCCAGGGAACGTCTCACACCAGACGAGTGTAACCCCTATTTTTGCGTGTTAGAGTAATGGTGGTGTACGCGTACGTGGAGAAAAATTGTTTGCGTAGCAATCGCCGACATAGTGTAGCTGAGGCGGAATAAGGGGGAACCAGCCCGCATTTGCCGAGGCAGATGGAAAACCGCCTCAAAACCATCCACAGACTGGCCGGCTCACCGGACCTCGAAACAAATCCGCCGGGCGGATTCGTGCCGGGGACCGGCGCTCCTTCCCGCCCGGAAAAATAACTTCAGTTAAAAGATATAAGTATATTCCACATGTGCTTCAAGCAGGGTTGGCTTAAGGCCCAAACGACACTAGCCACCGCTTAGGGTGCCGAGCTGAAAGGAGCTTAAGAGGAGCAACAGCTGTTAGATTTATGTACAGGACGGATCACATTTAATAGAGACCGCTTTAGGCGCCATGCTGAGACGGGTGCCAAAGGGCATACACGAACAAGATTAGTATACCGTGTGTATCTCAGATACTAATGAAAACTGAAACTGGAGAAAGTATCAGAGGGAAAAAGGGGGTTACTAAATGAAAAATCACTTGTGTGGAAAAATGTTCTCGAGCTGGCCCTGTTTTTAAGCCAGCTTTGGCTGCGTAATGGAAATTGCGGGCACAGTTTTATGGGGCACAATCCTAGATGCAAGCTTGTGAAGTAGAGGAAATTTAGGCCGAGGAAAATCCTTATAGAAATCTGAGACATTTTCTTACATTTTTGCAATCAACATACAACTGGTTCAAATGGCTCTGAGCACTATGGGACTTAACATCTGAGATCATCAGTCCCCTAGACTTAGAACTACTTAAACCTAACTAACCTAAGGACACCACACACATCCGTGCCCGAGGCAGGATTCGAGCCTGCGACCGTAGCAGTCGCGCGGTTCCAGCCTGAATCACCTAGAACCGCTCGGCCACCGCGGCCGGCACAATCAACATAAAAAGAGAAGACATTCACAGGGCAGGGAGGCGCTTTGCTGATGATCAAGGCTAAAATAAATTTAGCTTTTGGTCATGCCTCGAAAGGCAGCTCAGTTTGCACTACATACCATACCACTGTTTGTCCATCCCATTTCATCACGACTTCTGTGCTAGCCAAGGCGCCTCCTCAGCGCGCCTGATCTAGATGCGTAGCTTGTGACAGCATTCCTCTTGTAAAGTTTAGTATACACTGATTCATTCTTCAGACTCAATGCTGCAATTTTTTTTGGGGAACGCTTTGTGGCAGAAGTTTCATACCTGCCACACAAAGAATCGTGTCCACATATAGGTCTGATTTAAGGAAAGCAGGAAGCTGTAGGTTGAGTCATCTGTTGCGCTGCTGAAAAACGTTTTTACGTAAACGAAGCAAAGCTGCACCCCTTACTGAATTAGCTTTTCGGAAGACGTTTTACTTCTTGCATAAAAACTTAAAAACCAAATATTTTGAATTTATATGATTTTTCGCTATGCAATCGTTCTAAAACAATTGCGGAGCACATATTGGCTAAAAATATTTCAATCTTTCGTCTCTTACAGTCTCACATTGCAACTTGATGGTGAATGGCTTCATTTTCGTGATTGGTCATACGTACTACGATACTTCAAAGTCAAGTAACGCACTGCCTATTCTTCGAAGAACTTTCACTGAATTACGATTGCGAAGTGCGAGTGCTAATGTTAGGGTAGCAGAAATTGCACACACAAGAGTTTACAGTTTTAAACATGGCTGTTACTCAGCAACGGTATACTGGTTTCGACATAGGTTTATATAGCCAACTGCTTGCACATAACTGGTAGTTACACTGACCTATGTTCCGACACCTACCAGGGATGTCTTCACGACAATGAAATTTTGATAAATCGTATAAAATAACACGTAGAAAAGTAGGTATGACAAAAAAATCTGCTGATTTCCGGACGCAAACCGAAATGAGTTGAAGAAATTTCCATTTTACATAGAGAAAGGAAATGTCATAGGCTCGATGGACTCTAAGTGCTAGATATTTTCAAGTATATTTCTAAGAACGATGGCCTCATCCTCAATGAACAGTTACAACCACGTAACAATTTTTTTCCATAGTACCATCCACTGCTCGCAGAATTTTGATTCCTCTATTTTTTAACTGTATTTTATGGTTTCGAAACATCATTTTCTTCTAGTCTCATAGATATGTGCTGCTGAAATTACTCCATGCATATATTTTCTGGATTGTACAACTGTTTGTAAAATTTTTCTGTATCATTCTATCTTTTACTTAATAGTAATTTCTGTAAAGTCTAACAGATGGCTGTGTTATACTTAATTTGCTAGACTATTGCGTATTTTCAAAAATACATTAAGCTTTCTTTCTTTGTATTTTGCTTTTAAAATTAAGTGTCTTTTTTCAGTTATTTCTGTTATAATATTGGGCACATGTCACCGTCCGCCCCTGATAGGCGGCGCAACTCCTATCGTTTTCGTGGCAGAAATGTAAGCTACTGGGGCAATCAGTCTGATGTCGTTCCCAGCGGGTCACACGTGGCAGAGGCTAGGACGTTTTATTTCACTTTTGACTTGAGCATAGCTGCTCTAAATTTTGGTTCAAATGGCTCTGAGCACTATGGGACTTAACTGCTGTGGTCATCAGTCCCCTAGAACTTAGAACTACTTAAGCCAAACTAACCTAAGGACACCACACACATCCATGCCCGAGGCAGGATTCGAACCTGCGACCGTAGCGGTCGCGCGGTTCCAGACTGTAGCGCCTAGAACCGCCTGGCCACCCTGGCCGGCCTCTAAATTTTGACCATTGCTTTGCTTTTTAGCAACGTAATTTTACGTAAATACTCTTCGTACGTCATGAAAATTGTCATCTTGGTTAATATGTTTTTGTCATACTTAATTTTCTGTGTATTATTTCATAGGTTTTTATCAAAATTTCATTCTTATGAAGACACCCCTAATAGGTATCGGAACCTGTGTCGATGTAGCTACCAGTTATGTGCAACCGGTTGGCTGTATAGTCCTATGTTGGAAGTGCTGTATTTTTTCGAAATTTGTCACTCCACCAACTGTACAAGTCTATCGAAATATTCTGTAGTCATCCGCAAGGAATTTCTTAATCCAGTACCATTATGCGTTTTTAAGGTATCAAGAAGATTGTGCCCATGTCTGTTTCCTTCTTTAAGGAGGCCACGAAGCCACCAACATTTATGAGCAGTGCTACTTTATGATTGGTGCACATGGCTGCGATTGAAATGTGGCTAACATATCGAAATTATGTTTTCATGATCTTAACAGACCTATTACCTCTTTCTCGCCAGTGAATATTAGTTTACTAGTCTTACACATAATTTCAAAGTCCCCCAACAAATATCATCTGAGCACTTGAAGGCGCGTTCACCACGCCGAACACATACGGCCTGATGCCGAAGAGTTCGTGCGCATTGCAATTTGGACGGGGCTACGCCACGCAAGGTTGTTGCGGTTGGAGCCCTTGCAGGGCCACAGCATGAGCAAGTCATGTTCGCAAATACCGCATTTATTGTGCAGTAGTGTCATAAAATAAAAACAGGGAACAGCAGTCGTGAACAGGTAACACCAGTGTTAAAAACCAGCGCAATGTACGGCGGAAGTAACCTTTTCATTGAACAGCTTGCTGGCAAAAATAGACAGTCGAAAATTTTACATACAATGCCGTTCGAAGACTTTAAATATCTGTTGTATATAAAGCATGATTAAGGGAAACAAATTGTACGTAGCTTTCTCGCAACTTGAGGCATGCTGTGACTTGAACGCTAGATTCGGTGTGGGAACGCAGTGCAGTATTCACTTGTCGCTGGGTTTCATCTGCATTGGCGGTGTTCTGCAGCACTGAGTGAGAGTCCTGTTTCATCTAGGATTCAAAACGTCTGCGACATACTGTACCGCAAGCACCAGATTCAGGATACAGTGTCACATTCAAGACACCATGTCGTGGATTCATCTGAGTTGCAGTCCACACGCAGCTCTGCGATATTGAGTCGCAGCTTCGTGTCGCAGAGTGCACTAGGCTTAAGAGTACTACTGTGTATGCCTTTATTATTTCCGTGCCTCTTTTCCATTGACGTAAACTTTCGATGAACGAAGTATAGCAACACTACACGGTCCAGTCTCCTTAATTTGACTACCGCCTATGTCCGACGTCAAGTTGCAGTAACGACTTACAGACGGCAAGTGGCAATATTAGCAACGTATTGGCGAACGCGGAAAACAGTGCAGTCGTTCTCGCAATGCGGAAACGGAGAGAGCCGGCCGCGGTGGTCTCGCGGTTCTAGGCGCGCAGTCCGGAACCGTGCGACTGCTACGGTCGCAGGTTCGAATCCTGCCTCGGGCATGGCTGTGTGTGATGTCCTTAGGTTAGTTAGGTTTAAGTAGTTCTAAGTTCTAGGGGACTGATGACCACAGCAATTGAGTCCCATAGTGCTCAGAGCCATTTGAACCATTTTTGAAACGGAGAGATTTTTCTGACGTTGAGTAGGGCATCGTCAATGACATTCGGACCAAGGGTGGAATCATTTGCGAAATGGCTAAGTTTTTAAACTGTTCCCGTGCCGTCGTGGTTAAATTATACCGTGCGTGAGTAAATGGCGCTATACAAAGCCGATGCCGAGATAAGTGTGATGCACCACATGGCATAGAAACCAAGGATGAACGGTGTGTACCGACCAATAGACGTGCAACTGTTGAACAGTTGACTGCTCAGATGAACCAGAGGGCTACCAATAGTGTATCCTCAACGATCGTTCAGCCGAATGTTGCTGCATATGGGCCTCCGCTGAAGGCGCGTGGTTCATGCACCTACACTGCATCAACACGAGTGTACATCTCTCGTTAGGGAACTTTGTCAAATGTCGTCAAATATTTGATCAAATCTAGGATCTCGCTGTAGATTTGATCAAAGAACTCGCTTGTCTTCTGTTCACTGCAATGTGACATGTTACCACATGGAGCGCAAGCATCGCTGCAGCATTCTGTCGTCTGTGGTGTTGTTATAAACATTGCCGGTAAATACAATTGGTGTGTGCCTACAACTAAAAAATTAATAGAAATGTATGAAGCTGATGAGACACTTTACAACGTGAGACACGCTGAATACAAAAACAGATTAAGAAGATCGAAGACCTAACCTAATCTAACCTAACCTAACTTAACCTAACCTAACCCTCTCCTGTAGCAAGGAATCGGAGTGTTACAGTGAGCCTGTCTTCTGCAGATGTAGCAGTTCTTAAGTGAATATTGTGTTTTGTGATATGAGGACACACTTCATTGAGAAAATACAGAATGTATGCTCATCCATTCTTAAGTAATTGATGTACGACTTGACGTCCTCCACTATAAGCTCATGTAACAAGTTTTCTTGAATACTTTTATCGTGTCGTCGTAAAACCCACGGCTTCACCCAGGTGTTTCCTTTTTTTTCCCCGCTTCTCTTCCGCATGTGCACACAGTGCAATTGTGGTACATGCAACTGCTGCGGTTAATAACAAGTTGTTGTTGTCAGACATCTTGAACTTTCACGAAAAATATGATGACAGTGTAGTACCCCTTCTACCGCTACGTCAAAGATCTTTGTCAAATACCTCAGAAGTTAAGTCGCATAGTGCTCAGAGCCATTTGTCAAATATATTTGACGGAATATTTGATCACATCTTTGATCAAATCTTTGACAAAGAAATTTGATAGTGTAATACCGGCGTTAGGGACCATGTGCATCCCAACATATAGTTTGTTTTTCCTCCCCATGATGGCATTTACTAGCTGGACAATGCAGTGTGTCACACAGTTCGCAGTGTACGTGCGTGGTTCGAAGAGCGCTAGGATAAGTTTACCGTACTCCCTTTGCACCAGACTCCCCGGATTTAAACCCAATAGAGAATCTATGCGTCTACTGCGATCGAGCTGTTCACGCTACGGATCCTCAACCGAGAAATCTGACGAAGATGGCCACTGCACTGGTGTCGGCATGGCTCCACATCCCTGTTGGTACGCCGGCCGGGGTGGCCGTGCGGTTCGAGGCGCTACAGTCTGGAACCGCGCGACCGCTACGGTCGCAGGTTCGAATCCTGCTTCGGGCGTGGGTATGTGTGATGTCCTTAGGTTAGTTAGGTTTAAGTAGTTCTAAGTTCTAGGGGACTGATGACCTTAGACGTTAAGTCCCATAGTGCTCAGAGCCATTTGAACCCTGTTGGTACCTTCTATAACCTCGCTGACACTCTTTGTGAACGTCTCACAGCGGTACTCGCTGGAAAAGATGGTTATTCAGGCATTTGACAGGTGGTCACGTTAATGTGAGTGGCCAGTTACGTTGATGATTTTGACATTATGTCTGTGTGCTGGTAAATAAATAATATGAGCAACATACAAATACGTATACACTTCACGGTGCTGCAGGTGCGTCATAATAAATTCAGGCGAAACGTGTAGAGCAGTTCAGTTGCAAATGGACGTAACCACATACCGACCAATATAGTAAACATCATTTGTTTTGGATTCTTGATTGGTAATATTACATTTCAGACACACATCTTTCAAAAATGCTTTATGGTGTGCTTTTTCTATTGTGTCTCACTGTTTAGAGGCACAAAACGCGTGGGTGTTTTCAGCTCGTTACTAAATGCAAATAAGTAGGAGCCGGGGTGATAGGAGCTGAAGGAGTCCAGGTTGCAATAATATGCGGTATGGCACAGTGTTAGAGAGAAGGATTAATATTCGAGTAACACATATTACAATGAAAATTAATTATCTTCAGTAGTTTGTAGGACTGCAGCTGCGGCTGTCAACTAAGCCTCAAAACATGGAATACCATGAACTAATACAACGTATTCTCATGGACTAAGTCTGGTGGGCCCTCCTCAGGTAATCAATGCAAACAGAACTGGCTGAGGGCCGATTATAAAAGTGCGTCTGCCTAGGTTGAAATCTAGCTAAGAAGTGAACGAGGCACACTCCAGTTCCGACGATCTGCACAGCCCGCTAGAGTGCGCAGACGACGGGCTGCCAGCCTTGCGTTGGCGCAGCGTTGTAGTAATATCTGTGGCAATGATACTACATCTTCTTCTGAAGGAGTCGAATTTCAGGCGTCGTGACTCATGGAAAAAGGTTTCATACGAAGAAGCTTTTCTGCAATGTGGTACTTGATAAAGCTAAATAAAAGCTACAGCGTGGTCTGTGCAGTAATGTGCTAACAAGAGAGAGTACGAAAAAAAAATGGTTCAAATGGCTCTGAGCACTATGGGACTCAACATCTTAGGTCATAAGTCCCCTAGAACTTAGAACTACTTAAACCTAACTAACCTAAGGACATCACACACACCCATGCCCGAGGCAGGATTCGAACCTGCGGCCGTAGCAGTCCCGCGGTTCCGGACTGCAGCGCCAGAACCGCACGGCCACCGCGACCGGCAGAGTACGAAACCCAGCATGTTAAAACACCAGTTTGAAAGAAGTCAGGCTGAGTTCACTTGAAAAGACGTTGAAGTCTTCAAACGCAAAGAAGCTGTATTGAAAATTTCACGCACGGATTCATCAAGATAATTTTTCCAGTTAACAGAAGTTGCTCCTGAAGCTTCAACCGAATAGATCTTCGAATCGCTGAAACCAAGAAACCTCATTCAGTAGGAGAGGACCTCGTCAAGCCTTGCTTACTAGATGCAGTAAAGCTAGCTCTAGGAAAGCAACATCTTGCAAAGATAAACAAGATATCTCCTTATTGCAACATAATCAAAAGTCGTATCCAGGACAAAGAAAGAGTACATAACGAAATAAGATGAAGTCATTTCTTTTACTGCAGTTAGATGAGTTTACCGACATTGTATCTTGTTTCCAGCTGCCTGTAGAAGTTCCGTTCATAAAAGAGGACGGCGTGGTAAAAGGAAACTAGTTTTCAGAATCACTGAAGAGTACTATATGCGGAGGCCGGCCGCTGTGGCTGAGCGGTTCTAGGCGATTCAGTATGGAACCGCGCGACCACCACCGTCGCAGGTTCGAATCCTGCATCCTGCCTCGGGGATGGATATGTGTTATGTCCTTAGGTCAGAGCCATTCTTTTTTTTTCTTTTTTTTTTATATTCGGAGAAGATGTCTTCTTCATTGAACCTAGTAGGTGTATGTCCAGATGGAGCAACTTCCATGTTGCGCTTTCGCTCTGGTTACCACATTGATGAAAGAAGTTTCCCGAAATACAGCGTTTAGCCACTGCGTTACCCATCGTTACGATTCGGCAGCAAAAACACTTCCACCTCTTTTGTTAAATGTAATCATTCACGCAGTGAATATTTTTGACCACATCCGAGGTAGTGCGAGAAACACAAGAATCCTCAATGATTTGTTGAAATAGGTTGGAGCCAAATTCGATGTCCTCTTGTTCCACACATAGTACGATGCCTATTAAGCGGCAAGGTGTTGCATAGAATGTTCGAGCTTCGGCAAGGAATTGTTCTGTTTCTAGAAACGGAGTGAAAGACAAAGGAGAAAGACTTACATGCCAAAGTAACAGATAATACAGGGTGTTCAGAAATTCCCGTTACAGGCCTCTGGGACTTGTAGAGGGAGTGAGTAGATGGGAAATTGATAAGACGTGACACAGTACATCACTGTTCAACAATTCCACTCATTAATAACCAAAGAAATCGCTCGTGTACTCTTTGTCGTGGTGGGGTGTCTTCAACCTGGTGTAGTATAGCCTCTTCCAATTCTGATCTGCAGCGTCTCCTTGGAGAACCACAGTCATGCCTGCTGTTGGTGAAGTTACCTTCTCTTACGCCGTTGCGTAATTGTAGCGAAAAGGGTATGCGATGGAGTCGGACGTTGTGGAGAACGATCTTGATAAAGACGACGATCAGCTCTTCCGCTACCGTGAGCCTCGTCATTCAGAAGGATCATGTCGGTGTATTTTGCAAGTGTGGACTCACAGACAAGTGAATGAGGCTCGAACCTGGTCAGAGAGGTAGAAGAGATGTCACATGACATCAGCCGATCCGACGTAACCACATACCACCATGACTATCCTGTTGCATACCCACCTAGCAAATATTTTTTCAAACGGCTCTAACAAGGAAACGGACAGGGTTTGATATTCAAAATATTATGTCCTCATTCCCATCTACGTGTTGTGGAAGTTTGTAACGGGGATGTACGAACACCCTCTATACTCGTATTTCCAAAGTAACGTATCATGCGGATTTCTTCGAGGAAATAAATACGCTTTAACCTCGATTCGCAAAGAATTGTTGTGAATATTTTGACAGACTGAGATAATGTTGACAATCTTCTTCACAGACTGTAGTTTTACCAACGTAGGTCTGATGTTCAGGACATTTCGATACTTCCAGAACTGATAGTGATTTTCGACACCAACAGTCAAAAATACCCATTCACATATGAAATGACTCAGCAGTTGTGATCAGTCATAAACTCTATCAATAATTACTTTTCTGAAGTAGAGACTCGACACGTAAATGCCTCGGTTTTAAGACTAGTTTCAGTGTGTAAAGGAATATTTTCAAGTATTGAAGTTCTAGCAAAACAAGAATTTATTGGACTACTTAAAGTCAACACACTTAAAATAGATTTCTCTAAGACAGAACTAGCAACATTTTGGAGAAATGGGGGTGACGATTATCCATTATCATACGGAAAAAACCTCAAGTATACTGATTCGATTCTCCACAATTCATAGGTGTGAAATTAAATTTACGACCATGGTGACAATGAAAACAAATGTAATGAACTGACTAAAGGGAACACGATATACGATGTGCATTGGCCGATATCAAATGGAATATAGTTAAGATTGTTGGAAATATGCAATACCAACCATCTCAATGACTTTAATTGCTTCTTGGGTTAATGTAACACCTAAAAATCATTTAAGTTTTAACTGTTGAACATTAATGAATATTACGTAATTTCCCCCAATTTTAAAAATATAAGTACTCAGACAATTTTTTAAACAGATATTAAACTCTATTGGAAGTACTGGATTCCATATGATCTCGTTCAGGTGTAATGGTCTCAAGAAGGTAGGGAGCCACTGTCCTGAGTCGCTTAAGGCGTCTGTCGGACTAATTTCATTTAATAAAAATAAGAAAAAACACCACGATCAATTTCCCTCCCCAGCCTCGTACAATCCGTCCTTGCACTCCACCATCGATGAACGCATCGTAGACGGTACTGATTTCCCTTCCTGATTCCAATAATATCGTGTCTATTAATACGCAACAGTGTTAAAATTATTTCATCGTTTTGACACTTTGATTTTTACATTCAAATGGAATACCATAATATTTATCTTCAGCATAAACAAAACGTATATTTCAGTTATTGTGTATTTTCAATAGGGTTTGCATACTGTGTACATTCATGGATGAATAACATATCACAAATAATAAAAATATAGGGTATCACATTTTCAGACATTACAATACGTTAAATTCTACTAAATACGTATTTTATGAGGCTTCTCTCTTATGCTGACAAGGCAGAAATGAAATACAAACGTGCAGAATGCTACCTCTCTCTCTCTCTCTCTCTCTCTCTCTCTCTCTCTCTCTCCACCCCCCTCCCTCCCTCTCTCCCTCCCTCCCACCCTCCCTCCCCCCTTCACACACACACACACACACACACACACACACACACACGCACAGAGAGAGAGAGAGAGAGAGAGAGGGGGGGGGGTGTAGGGGGGGGCGGAGGCAAAGAGACTTTGTCATCAGTGCAGAGTGCAGCAAATGGGAATTATTTTGCCGAATGAATCCTGCGTAATATTAAATAAAAGCAGCCAGCAAGTTTAATTTCGCTTTCATTAAACAGTAACCGACATGTGGCACCGCTTTTATGGACGCCATGCTGTCGAGGCTGAATTCCTAGTACAGTAAAATTAACCAGTAACGTTTCTTTGTGAGGAAACTTGGGTAAAACTTGTGACTCTGCGCGAAATATAGGGAGAGACCTCGACAAAATCGATAGAAAAACACTTCCACTCATACTCCGTAGAAGACAGTACTTACTATCTCGTTCAGTCCTTTAGAGTGGCAGTACCCTTGGTTTCACTTATTTACTCACCCCTTTTAGCAGATACCTAGCTTGCACCCAAATATGCTATTGAAAGATAACCTAGTTTGCAAAAAAATTGCAATATAGATAAAAGAATATGAACAAATTCATAACCTGTGGTAAACAGGTATGTTGAAAACTAGCGTCACGAAATGGAGAAGAAGGAGCATCTCCATAATGACAAACAGCCGCCTCACATGGGAAGCCATATTTCTTTGTGCATGTCGTGGTTCGTACAACTGCAGATCTCAGGGACTTTGACATCGGCCATATTACTTCATGTTCTTGAGTGTGGGTTTCAAATTTGGACACTCTTCTAACGAGCTGGGAGCATCTCGTCGTGTGTCACCCTAATCCATTGTTTTTGACGGACAATGAAGACTTTCACTCATGACAAGAAGTAGAACCTGGACCTTATTCGTGAATCAACAGATGATATCCATTTGCGGAGCATATCTACGACAGATCTGCGTTGCCGCTCTGCGACACTGCAGGTGTGATGTCTGGAGTTACAGTGCGAGCTAGGCAATGGACTTTGTCTCAAGGCTTTGATATTAAGCAGTCGAAAGGAAGGAAAGAAGATCAGCTTTTAACGCGCCCTCGACACCGAGTGCATTGGAGACAAAACGAGAGGGAGAAACTAACGGGTCATGACACACCGCTGTTTCCGCCGGTTTCCCGAATGGAACAAACGTTGATCCTGTGTCTCGGTAATGATAGTCCATTCGTGCTACTATCATCAAATTATCAGATGCGGTGTTGTGAATCATAAGTAATAAAGTACACGAAATAGTTGCTCGTCGAGCTAGTTGCTTCTCCTATTCTTCTGAAACTTCAGCAACAAATACTTAAACCATCGTGGGGATCGGAGAAGTATGTATTGTCTCCCCAAAGTACAGTTGAAAAGTGTCATATACAGACAATCTCTCGGTTCTATTTAAATAATAGTGTCTAGAGAAAAATAGTCGACTAACGACTCTATGACCAAAATGGTACTGAAACAGAGGATGACAGACTAAAGGCCGAAATACTAAATGTCTTTTTCCAAAGCTGTTTCACAGAGGAATACTGCACTGTAGTTCCTTCTCTTGATTGTCGCACAGATGAAAAAATGGTAGATATCGAAATAGACGACAGAGGGATAGAGAAACAATTAAAATCTCTCAAAAAAGGAAAGGCCGCTGGACCTGATGGGATACCAGTTCGATTTTACACACAGTACGAGAAGGAACTTGCCCCCCTTCTTGCAGCAGTGTACCGTAGGTCTCTAGAAGAGCGTAGCATTCCAAAGGATTGGAAAAGAGCACAGGTCATCCCCGTTTTCAAGAAGGGACGTCGAACAGATGTGCAGAACTATAGACCTATATCTCTGACGTCGATCAGTTGTAGAATTTTGGAACACGTATTATGTTCGAGTATAATGACTTTTCTGGAGACTAGAAATCTACTCTGTAGGAATCAGCATGGGTTTCGAAAAAGACGGTCGTGTGAAACCCAGCTCGCGCTATTCGTCCACGAGACTCAGAGGGCCATAGACTCGGGTTCACAGGTAGATGCCGTGTTTCTTGACTTCCGCAAGGCGTTCGATACAGTTCCCAACAGTCGTTTAATGAACAAAGTAAGAGCATATGGACTAGCAGACCAATCGTGTGATTGGATTGAAGAGTTCCTAGATAACAGAACGCAGCATGTCATTCTCAATGGAGAGAAGTCTTCCGAAGTAAGAGTGATTTCAGGTGTGCCGCAGGGGAGTGTCATAGGACCGTTGCTATTCACAATATGCATAAATGACCTTGTGGATGACATCGGAAGTTCACTGAGGCTTTTTGCGGATGATGCTGTGGTGTATCGAGAGGTTGTAACAATGGAAAATTGTACTGAATTGCAGGAGGTTCAAATGGCTCTGAGCACTATGGGACTCAACTGCTGAGGTCATTAGTCCCCTAGAACTTAGAACTAGTTAAACCTAACTAACCTAAGGACATCACAAACATCCATGCCCGAGGCAGGATTCGAACCTGCGACCGTAGCGGTCCTGCGGTTCCAGACTGCAGCGCCTTTAACCGCACGGCCACTTCGGCCGGCGAAATGCAGGAGGATCTGCAGCGAATTAACGCATGGTGCAGGGAATGGTAATTGAATCTCAATGTAGACAAGTGTAATGTGCTGCGAATACATAGAAAGATAGATCCCTTATCATTTAGCTACAATATAGCAGGTCAGCAACTGGAAGCACTTAATTCCATAAATTATCTGGGAGTACGCATTAGGAGTGATTTAAAATGGAATGATCATATAAAGTTGATCATCGGTAAAGCAGATGCCAAACTGAGATTCATTGGAAGAATCCTAAGGAAATGCAATCCGAAAACAAAGGAAGTAGGTTACAGTACGCTTGTTCGCCCACTGCTTGAATACTGCTCAGCAGTGTGGGATCCGTACCAGATAGGGTTGATAGAAGAGATAGAGAAGATCCAACGGAGAGCAGCGCGCTTCGTTACAGGATCATTTAGTAATCGCGAAAGCGTTACGGAGATGATAGATAAACTCCAGTGGAAGACTCTGCAGGAGAGACGCTCAGTAGCTCTGTACGGGCTTTTGTTAAAGTTTCGAGAACATACCTTCACCGAAGAGTCAAGCAGTATATTGCTCCCTCCTACGTATATTTCGCGAAGAGACCATGAGGATAAAATCAGAGACATTAGAGCCCACACAGAAGCATACCGACTATCCTCTCCACGAACAATACGAGACTGGAATAGGAGGGAGAACCGATAGAGGTACTCAGGGTACCCTCCGCCACACACCGTCAGGTGGCTTACGGAGTATGGATGTAGAGGTAGATGTAGAAAGTCGAACTAATATAACCTCTCACGTTTTCTCGGCGTCATTAAAAGTGCACTTTTGTGTCTTCAGCCAAGTTGTTGTTTTCAGTTTGCTGCACGACCCATCCGTCTTCTTCAGGTGCTGAGAGGTGTGCTGTACTCGCTGTCTGGACTCCAACCATACTCTAATATATTTTAAGTGCCACGGCACTTTTTATAGCCCGAGTTCGAGTCACGGTGCCTTACACGCCATTTGATTCGAATAGGTTGCTTGTTTGTTTTCCGGATCCAGCGATGTTAGTCCACGGAACGCACGTTCTGTCAGTGTTTCCCAGTTCTTGTGGATTAGACGGTTATGGTGATCTAAGTAAACTTGATGGCAATAGTTACTGACTCAGCCTATATACTGGCAATTTACAGATCTTGAATTTACAGATCCGGACTATTCAGTCAACTATTAGATATTCTAGAACGCCGGCTCCGCTCAGTTGAGACACAGTCTCCAGACACACAAGAGTGTAATACATGTCTGCATAGCACCGTACTCAGCAGCACTGGTGATGTGTTCACACTGGTGGTAGCTGTGTGCTGAGTAACACAAAATACCGCACCTAAGCGACTTACGAAAATAGGCTGCATGCTGAAATTCGTAATTTCATGGATTGGGCGATGTAGCTGTGGGTGCGTTTCCAGTTAAGACAAGGAGGGGGATGCAGCGCCTCGAGAAATGTCGTGTCGGCTGTGTGGCATCCCGGTGCTGTAGACTCTGTCTTTACGTTATTTTGTAGGTGTGCATTAAGAGGTGGTGCAGACACATAAGGGGGTGCAGGACGTGCATTATTCCAAGGAGAAAATTACGTTCTTTGTTACCCACCTGCAGGTCCATCTGCAGTGGGTTGCTCAGCTATCAGTTTTGGTAAGCGAGGTGAACATAACATCGACAACTCGTGTCCTATGCGTTTGGTGTGGGTGTCACTTGATAGGATGACTATATGTACCATTTTATTGTGTAAGGATTTAAAATACGGGTAGTTATCGTGATTTGGAGTGTTTACAGGTATGGTGTGTTGTAAAAGTTTGTCTTTCTTCATAGTAGAGGCAGTGGAACGGATCACGTTAAAGGGAGCCATGCAATTACTTAAAAAGTGATGTGTTACCTTATCGTCACGCAGCTAATTCTACCAATTTTTTTGCACTTCTGTTTTTGTCTGTTCTACTACTTTATACGCGCTCGTCATCACTTGACAAGAATGACATGTGGACATGCTATCGTCACTTTCTCGCTGCGCCCGCAGTGCAGTAGTACAATATCCTCTTCTTCGCATGTGCACGATAAGTAATGCAGTTACAAATGGAGGATCAACTCACAAATAGATCAACAATATGCTGCAAGATACGATACAACAGCGTCTCGATTTCCTCGTTCAATAACTGAAACAATAGATGGCTAGCTAATAGTTTGAGTTTGTTACATTAATCCTTTTTCTTAAAACCTACGATCTGCTTCGGCCAGTAAATAACCATTTAACGTACTTTGAAATATAAACAGCTGTTATGATTTGGTGGTATATCCACCTACCTCGTAAATAGTTCGAATCCGAATGACGTGACTAAGAATACGCTGATTGGCTGTCGTTTAACGGCCGTAGCTGCACGACTGTGCATGTGAGACGTACAGGTATTTGGGAAATTTTGCACGGCTCGACGCACCCTACATAGCTATCCCTTACTATCAGGTTGTTTTTCTGCGTCCAGTTTTCTTTTCGTGTTCATTTTTTTAGACAGCAGGCAACGTGATTTAATAGCTTTTGTGGCACGAGCGGGATGGACGCGGCCTGGGCAGGGCAGAGGTGGAGCGTCCTTTCAAAAGGGAGAGGCACCGGCGTTGGCGCACAAGACCCCTTTGTCTGGTCGGTATTGTCTGGCGGCGCAACCAGATACCTCTGCAACATTCCTCCTGCGACTAATTATTGCGCCGAGGCCGGCACACGTGGCACAGAACACCAGGGGATATAGCGCTCTGCAATCGTCAATGTCCTGCTCACTCTGCGTCCCTAAAACTCAATAAGCGAGTCACCGGAACCATGCTCAATTCCATTAGTCTTTTCAAGTCATACGCCGACATACCGCAATCCACTCTGCTTGCTGATACGCAGGCTGAACCCGTATATGGCTTACACATTTTTAGTTATACATAAAGGAGGTCACATACGTAATGTGAAACTCAATGTTAATATGTTTTAGCTTTCGGACTTTCTACTCTTTAATGCGAATTATATAAAATGTTGATGTTTATAGAGAGTGATGCAAATAAAAGTGGCTCGGCCGAGTGGATAGGATTGGACGCGAATGTATGCATATAATCACACCTCAACTGGATGGAGCAACTGCCCATACATCCGGACTAACCTTGGAGGACATTTACACAATCTTCAAGACTGACAGAATTGTTAGCAGAGGTCAGTTTCACCGTGACCCTGGCTGGCCACCCAGGTCTCCTGTTCTGTCAGTGTGCGATTACTTTGTGTGGGGAGCCCTCAAGTCCAAGGTGTATGGTAACAGCCCTCATAGTCTTCAAAAACTGCAGCAGAACGTTCTGAACGAGACGGCAGCAATTCCAGAACTCTAGCTTCGATCTGCCTTCAGTGCCAAGAGATGAATGCTGGTCACTTTCAGCATCTGTTATACTCAGATTAATAATCTATTTCCTTTCCTTCCTGCTATGTTTTTGTACCCCGGAACTCTGTTCTCTGGGCCACTTTTATTTGCGCCATCCTGTATATGTCGTGCACAAAGCTACAATCTTTTTTTGGAGCATTCCTGTAAGGAACGCCGTTACATGCGACTTTCTCACGCTGTTATCTCGATCGCATGCTGACAAATGGGAGTACAAGGGGCATTCAGTAAGTAATGCACCACATTTTTTGTCGGACAGTTTCGGTTGGAAAATGCGGAATTTGTTGTGGGAAGTGGTGTAATACTCCCGCTTCATCCCCTATAGTTTCATGATTTTCTGATCGGTGGTGGCGCTGTACCTAACCTTCAAAATGGTGATTGCAACGGTGGTGGTTCCAAGCTGAGAGCTGTTATCGAGTTTCTTTTGGCGGAAAACAAGAGCGTCGCAGATCTTCACAGACGCTGGATGTGCACAAAAGCGCGGTGAGTCGTTGGGCGAGGCTTGTCTCTTATCATCACAACAGGGTCGTGCAAACCTGGCCTATCTCTAGCGTGCCGGCCCGCAGCACACAGCTGTTACTCCAGCAATGTTGCAACATGCGGACACACTAGAGGCGTGGGGAATTGCTTGCGCGTTACGAGGCTGATCGGAACAATTTTTGTCGAACATCGTCACTGGTGATGAAACATGGGTTCATCACTTCGAACCGGAAACAACACGACAATCCATAGAGTGACGCCATACCATCTCTCCTCCGAAGAAAAAGTTCAAAGCCGCAGCCTCAGCCGTTAAATTGTTGGTGACGGTCTTCTCGGACTCTGAAGGGGCTGTTCTGTTTGAAGTCTTCAGTCATGGTGCAACGATCAACGCGAAAGTGTATTCTGCAGTCCTCAGGAAATTGAAGAAATGACTTCAGCGTGTTCGTCGCCACAAAAATGCAAATGAACCTCTCCATCTCCATGACAACGCGAGGCCTCACACAAGTCTGCACACCCGAGAGGAGCTCAGAAAAACTTAATTGGACCGTTTTCTCTCACCCACTCCAAAGCCTGCATCTCGCACCTTCCTACTTCCATTTGTTTGGCCCAATGAAGGTTGCAGTGCGCGAGAAGCAGTACGTGGATGATGGAAACGTTATTGGTTCAAATGGTTCAAATGGCTCTGAGCACTATGGGACTTAACATCTGTGGTCATCAGTCCCTTAGAACTTAGAACTACTACTTAACTTAGAACTACCTAAGGACATCACACACATCCATGCCCGAGGCAGGATTCGAACCTGCGACCGTAGCAGTCTCGCGGTTCCGGACTGAGCGCCTAGAACCGCTCGGTCACACCGGCCATTTAATTATAATTGACTTCGTAACCGTCGGTGTAAATAATTGGGTGAACACTCCAGAACACACCAAACACTGCAGAAGGATTAATACATAAATGTATTTATTTGCAATATACAGAGGGATCCAGACCAGTGTAGACATTGTTTAGTACTTAACGTTAATGGAAAAAATTACATACCGTTACAATTCTTGGACGGGGGCTAGGCCATTTTGTGTGTTCAATGTGACGTCCATTCACAGCCAACAACGTCGGTGCTGCTGAACTGTTCACCAAACTACAGCTGTCAGTGTTGCTGGTGTGATAACCACACAGGGCGTCTTGATGGTTTCTCGTAGCTCGAATAGTTTAGCTGGCTTATGTGGATCAGCTTCATTTTTCAAGGTCCCCCATAGGTGGAAGTCAAGAGGTGTAAGATCTGGAGACCGTTATCGATACTCAACAGCTCCTCTTCGACCTATCTATCGTCCAGGTAGGTTTTCATCCAAGTAAGCTCTGTCAGCTCTATGGTAGTGTGGTGGAGCGCCATCTTGTTGTAGGTAAAACCTTCCATTTCCAAACCTCTCTCTATTGACAGATAAAATCGATGTTTGCAGCATATTAAGATACAGCTCATCAATTACGGTACCTTCAAAGAAGAATGGGCCAAGCAAACGGCGCGATGGCAGACCGCGTAGCACATTAACATCCATTAGATTAACATGCTTGTTCAAATGAAAGTGAGGATTTTCAGGAGCTCAGTACATACATTCGTGGCGGGTTACAGTACCGTATAGTTTGAATTATGCGTCGTCAGAGCAGATAACCATCCATGTAAACGGTTCATCCTCGCGAAGCATGCTTTCAAACCACTCCATCCTTCGATTTAGGTCGTCCCCGTTCATAGCATGCAGCAATCTTCGAATGTACACTTTCCACGTTTCAGCCTTCAGAATTCGTCGTGCGCTTGCTTGGCTTATCCCGCTTATCTTGCACAGATTTTTGAGGCGAACTAGTAAAATGTTGCAACACAACAGCGTTGGAAGCTGAACTTGTCGATGTTTTTGGTCGGCCAGACCTTCCCTTATACACATCCTGAACACTACTGTCAGCTTCAAATTTATTCCGAATTCGATAAATTTTTTCACGTGTTGGTGGCAGAGTTTCGTACAAATTACGCCATTGCTGTTATACCTCCATCATGTTTTCGCACCTTCGAGTACCACTTCAATACGGCCTTGCGTTGCTCAAACGACAATCTTACTTCATTCACTGCTGCACTGTCATGTGCTGGAAAACGAGCGCAAATATCTGTTTGAGAAAACAATAGACTACGCTGCCGCGCACAATTGCAACGTTACGTCATTCTGTTCCAAAGATATTAAGTATCAAAGAGCGTCTACATTTTTCTGACCCATTCTGTATTCGATATAAAGCATACATAACTCCTTATCCTTGAGTCTCTCCCTCTCTCTCTCTCTCTCTCTCTCTCTCTCTCTCTCTCTCTTCCACTAATAATGGTTCAGAATAGTCACCAGCAGTCGAAGTAGCAATGGCGTCGAGCTATATTCGTAAACTCACACTGGAGTGGCACTACGTTCGTAAGAACTGCCTCACTGTCGTCCTTGCACTCGGTGTGATCGGAGAGTAGTCTGATGATAATCTAAGGGTAATACTGGGTGGTTATAATTAAAGTGCACCTACTCACAGAGGTCCAGTATGAGTTGTAATAATCGTATGATAGGGAAACTTAGTATATATTCTGAAGCGTTTATGCGAAACCTATTGACTCTGAATAAAAATTAGTTCAAATTTTGTCCACCAGGTGCAAATCTGGCGCTGTACAGCATCTCGTCGACTCCTCCGGTGCTCATATTGAATAAACTGTGTAAGCAGTGGTTAATAATAACCACAGAATTATACCTTTACCATTGTCTGACCTTTTCTGCCCATTACGTATGGAAACATTGCTACGCGTCTTTCTTGCATTCACAGCGCCAGATTTGCACCTGGTAGACTAAATTGGAACTAATTTTTTCCAAGTGAAATTGGTTCCACATTAACGCATTACAATATCTACCAAATTTCGCTGCCATATCCTAATTATGACCCATACGGGACCTCCCTGAGTAGCTGCACTGTACTTACAGCCACCTGGTATTAGGCGGATCTCGGAGTGCGGTGGCTTCAAAGGACACACGGACCAATCACACAGTTGCAGGCAGTGAGTTGATGCGAATTTGGCATCCTCTGGTGGCGTGTGTAGCGCCACCTGACGGCATCTGGCGATCCCATTGTACAAGCTCGATTTAAATGTTTCTTCTGCGGAGATAAGAGTGGAGTGAGAGGCGCCGAGACGAGTCGACGAAGACACCGTCGATACTGTAATTGATAGTTTGCCCAGTAAAACCCAACGGTCATTCTGAATGAATGTTGATATTACCATGTTCCAATTATCATTATAGGTTTCAAACGAATTACATTTTTTCAAGTGTAGCTGTCAAATCAAGTGTCTTTTAGTGAACTCCCTAAAATGCGCAACAAACGTTAACACGTATTTAAATAATCATTCTAGACTTCGTAAAATGCCGTCTCACAAGGAATGTAGACCACACTCATACTCACTGAATCGTGTAGTAAAACCACCTATCCCCGTAGCCCCAATAACTGACGTAAAAACTATCATATTGTGTTAGTAGAAGAATTGCCTGATGTATCCTGGGAACAGTATATCAAATGTTCTTGAATGTTTTTTTTTTTTCGTCACATCTTTGTTCTTGCTACATGAGAACAAGAAATGATTAACCTCTGATCTTCGCACTATCAGAGCCACACACTGATGTTTCTTTTATGTTAATTTCGTACAGATGTGACAGGAAATACTCATATCTAAATGTCATTCTGCAAATGTGTAAGCTTCAAATTGATACGTAACCCATTTATAATTGCCTCTTTTTACCAGCTGATCTACTTTCTCGTCATCATTATTCCACACTAATTTGCATCACAAACAAATTAAGTTAGTTCATTGTGAGACTGTGCGGCTGGTTCAAATGGCTCTGAGCGCTATGGGACTTAACATCTGTGGTCATCAGTCCCCTAGAACTTAGAACCACTTAAACGTAACTAACCTAAGGACATCACACGCATCCATGCCCGAGGCAGGATTCGAACCTGCGACTGTAGCAGTCGCGCGTTTCCGGATTGAAGCGCCTAGAACCGCTCGGCCACCGCAGCCGGCAGAATGCTTTCCAGCATGAATATAAGAGATTCCCAGAAGAAAGGAACGAAGGAAGGTGAAGGTTTAACGTCCAGTCGACGACTCGTCGTTAGTGAAGGCGCACACACTTGGATAGTACATGGATAGAGAAAGAAATCGTCCGTGTCCTTTTCAAATGGACTGTCCGGGAATTCGCCTTAACGGACTTTGTAACTGCGGAAAACAGATTCGAATCTTGGTAGTGCTAACGATTTTTCCTTCCAAGAACGACTGAAGAAAAATAACCTACGTTTATAGCATTTGTAGATTAAGAGGAAGCCGTTCAAAATACTGACTGGAATACACTCTTTGAAAATAAAATGTATGAAGTGATAGGTTATTTGCAACTTATGAAGAAACGAGACTGCTGTTTTAAAAGTCGAAGGACATGAAAGGGAAGCAGTTGTTGAGAACGGAGTCAGAGTTGTAGCCTGTCCGCGATGTTGAATAAGCTGTGAGGGAAGATGAGACGGCATATGGGAATGAAAGCTCAGGGAGGAGAAACGAGAACGTCGAGGTTTTGTCATGACATTGTAATTCTGTCAGGGGTGACAAAGGACTTGCAAGAGTAGTTATAGGGAGTGAACAGTATCTCGAAAAGAGTCATAAGACGAACATCAGTGAAAGTAAAACAAAGATAATGCAGTGTAGTCAAATCGTGCTATGCTGAGGGAATTAGATTAAAAAACGAGTCGCTAAAAATAGTAGATGAGTTTTGCTAGATGGGCAGAAAAATGAGGGACGATGGAAAAAGTAGAGAAAATATAAACGAAATATAGGAAATAAAAAAGAAAGAGTTTCCTTGTTAATATGGTTATAAGTTTAAACGCTAGTCTTTTCTTTCGTCTGCAGTGCAACCATATGCGAGAGTGAAACGTGGACGATAAATAGTTCACACAAAAATCGAATGGATGCTTTTGTAACGTGCTTCTACAGAAGAAAGCTGGAGATTATATGGGTAGGTCGAATAACTAATGAGGAGGTACTCTATCAAATTACGGAGAAGAGAGATTTATTGCACAACTTGACTAAAAGAAAGGTTCCCGTGATAGGGTATATGCAGAGTCGTAGCGTTTTAAAAGTAAAGCTACGCAAGAGGATCGTAAAGACATGTCTTCGTTTCACCATTGCGCAGACTCCCGTACGGAGGACATAAAACAGGCCTCTCTGGCGTTGAGCGGCAACTGAGAGAGTTGAAACCAAATACGTCGCCAGGTCCGGATGAAATGCCATTTAGTTTGTGCAGAGTGTTCTCTTGGAAATTGGTCCCTTACTCAGCTTACATTTATCACGAATCTCTCGCCCAGCGGAACTCTCAAATGACTAGCAAGAGGTGCAAGTGCCTCCTTTATATAGTAAGAGTAAAAGAGCGGACCTGTAAAATTGTTGATCAGTATCCTTAACGTCGGTCTGATGCCGAATTATTGAGCATATTCTAGGTCGAATATAACAAATTTCCTTGAGGGAGGAAAGCTTCTGTCCAAACATCAGCACGGATTTGGAAAGCATCGCTCGTGTGAAACTCAGCTTGCCCTTTCCTCGCGCGGTACCTTGCGCACCATGGATGAAGCGTAGCAGGCATATTTCATATTCCTAAGTTTCTGGAGAGCGTTTGACACAGTGGCCGACTGCAGACCGTTAACGAATGTCCGCGCATACCGAATACGATCTCAGATATTTGAGTGGCTCGAAGACTTCTTAAGAAGTGGAACCCAGTGTGTTGTCCTCGGCGCCAAGCGTTCATCGGAAACAGAGGTATGATCAGGACTGCCCCAGGGAAGTGTGATACTATGGCTCTTATTCCTTATGTACATAAACAATCTGAGGGATAGGGTGAGCAGTAATCTGCGACTGTTTGCTCGTGACACTGTAATGCACGAGGAATTATCGTTGTTCAGTGACTATAAGTGTTACAGTAGAACTTGGAAGGTATTTCGTTTGTTGTGACGAATGACAGCTTCCACGAAATGTGGAAAAATGTAACTTATCGTAGATGAATATGAAAATCAATCCTATAGTGTAAGAATATGGTGTTCATGGTGTGCTGCTTGATGTAGTCGCGTCGACTAAAATTCTAACCGAAAAGCTGCACAGCGATATGAAATGGGACGAGCACGTAACGGCCCTAAGGTAGTATAGAAGGCCAATAGCCGGCCTTGGTTTTTTTGGGAGAATTCTAGGAAAGTGTAGCTCATCTGTGACGGATACGTGTAGCACACTTGTGTTGAAAACTGTTCGAGTGTTTGGGATCCCCAGTTTTTCGGATTAAGAAAGACATCGAAGAAATTGAAAAGCATGCTCCTGTTCGACCAATACACGAGTATTACAAAAACGCTCCTTGAAGTCAGATAGGAATACCTGAATGAGAGACGACGTTCTTTTAACGAAACACTATTGTGAAAGTTTGAAAATGGTTCAAATGGCTCTAAGCACTATGGGACTTAACATCTGAGGCCATCAGTCCCCTAGACTTAGAACTACTTAAACCTAACTAACCTAAGGAATCACACACATCCATGCCCGAGGCAGGATTCAAACCTACGACCGTAGCAGCAGCGCAGTTCCGGCCTGAAGCGCATAGAACCGCTCGGCCACAGCTGCCGGCCAGAAAGTTTGAAGAAATGTTCTACCACCACTGATGTACTTCTCGAGTAAGGACCACGAAGCCAAAGTAAAAGAAATCTGGAGTCGTCTAGAGGCGTATAGACAATTTTTTTTGCCTGACTCCATTTGCGGGTGGAACAGGAAAGGGAATGACTTGTTGTAGGAGAAGGTACCCTCCGCTATGCATCGCATGCTGCCTTGGAGAGTATGTATGTAGACGTGGATGTAGATGTAAATCAAGGAATTGCCAATGTGTTGATGAAGGGGAAAAAAGGGGGCGTTAAGTATTGTGGTATGAGACCGAGGTTGAAATATAGTAAGCAGCTTGAAATGGATATAGTTTGCGGTAGTTACACAGAGATGGAAAGGCTTCCACAGGATATATCAACGACCACAGCTGCATCAGACCAGTCTTCGGATTCAAGACCATAACAACAATATGACGACTGGAACAGGGTTCATTCACTTTCCCAAGGATAGCTGAGGAGCTGTTTTGAAGTGAAGTAGTAGACCAAATTTGGAAAAACGGACCTTCGTGGCCGGCAGAACTGTGTACAATGACGCTGTTGACAAAGGATAGCACAGCGGTTGGTAGGTAGTGAGTGTTGATAACAGAAATATTTGTACGGATATGAAACTATTGTGCAAGCAAAAGATAGTTCTACTCTAATTGCGTTTTATGGAGTAAGTTTTGTGTACCAGAAATTTGAAGCGTCCACGTGCAACGTAAAACAGAATTTGTCAACAGTTCTGATCGGAAGATAGTGACACTGAAATAAGTTTTTTCACAACATGAAGAGAAAGAAGAGGAGAACGTTACTACAAACTTGGTAGTAGCAGCCGACTCACAGATTACCACTTGAGAAACTGACGGACACCGTCAAGAACCGGGAAGCATCTACCCAAAGGAAACAGACAGAATCTTTTTTCGAGTACCTCTTGGGCCACCTTTAACTCCATGACAAATAAACGTTCAGAACGCATCTAGAGGATGTGTTGACGGTTCTGATAAACATTCAAACGTGCCTTCGGCGTTTCTTAATCGTTTCTCTGTATATAATCGCTATACCAGAAGAGATATTGCGAAAACTGGAACGTAGAAACGTAACAGCTCACCCGCGTCCGCAGCAACGGCTCACGGGCGGAACGAAACAAGCCGATGACATACATGCACCAGAACCACTCACAAAATTATTTCGCTTATTGTTTTGACGTGAACTGTAATCGAAGTTGTTAGAGGACAAAGACGGGTGAGTTATTGTGTACTGTATATTCTAAAGCTTGAGGACTTCGTTCCGCTGTGCTACTATAAGGGTTCTTAGCGTCAACTGATTAGCGACGTCTCATAGACTGTTACTTTTACAGAGCGGAATGTGTAGGTGGCAGTCGGATAAAGCAGTAACATTATAGTTTCCCACTGTATTACGATATGTCTAGAGATATAAGTAATGAATCTCAGTGTATTAGGAAGTTATACAAAATTGTTGAGGCTTTCGTGGCCACTTGTTGACAAACTGCCTATAGGCTTCTGTCTCGGGTTCTTCGGCCGACGTTCATCTAATGATTTTTCTGACGTTTCGCCAGCACGAGTGGCTGGCATTGTCAAAGCTTCACCCTCCATTGCCAATCAGAACAATACGCCGTGGCGTGATGGAATAAAGCTAACATTGGGGAAAGCAGATATCTATGGATGTTTATTGGAAAAACCCTGTACCTACCTAATTGTATTGTTCGTATATCGTGCTACTTCGGTTATCTGACATTACTCCTACAGAGAACGTTGTCTATTACAAATATGAAACTTTCTAACACCTAATCGCTGGTTTTGATTCTAACTGTTACGCAGGAAAACAGTTTTTTAAATGCCACAAACGTCAAACTTCAAAATCATGTGAATATCGCTTGACAAACAGTCGTCTGGCTGATTTAAGCGTATTGGTTTCCCAGTTTCAATCGATTAATAAGTTGGAGTTACAGAAAAGATTGAAGATATCAAAAGATAAGCTGTAAACTCGGCCATGCTTACACGATTAGCATAACAATAACGACCGTAAATTAGAGAAATTTGATCTCATACGGAGTCGGACCAACAATCATTCTTCCAGTGGACCAGCAATAAATAAAGTAAGAAATGTTTGGAAGTTATATCACCATCCGTCGCCAGAAATCACACTGCACGCTACAGAGCACAGAGGTACATAAAGTCGAAACACTGCGTCATCTAAGATTTGATGTAACGTGTAGAGCGAGAGAAAATATTAGTTCTTGACAATAACTTCCTAATAAACTGCCTATAGGCTTCTGTCTCGGGTTCTTCGGCCGACGTTCATCTAATGATTTTTCTGACGTTTCGCCAGCACGAGTGGCTGGCATTGTCAAAGCTTCACCCTCCATTGCCGGTGGTGAACTAAAAATTTCATGGTCGTGACTAATCGCAGTAATTGTTCGACAACGGTGCAGTCGTACGATATTCGATCCGCATTAAAGGAATCAAAGGATTTTTATGTTCTACCCTTGACGCCAATGTTGCATTATTTTTAGAACGAATTTTGTTGCACTTTATTCAGGTTAAGTTAAGGTGATTTAACCGTCTTTTTAAAACTACCTTCAGCTTGTGTTACTTTCGTTATTTCCCCTTATGCAATCAGTAACAGAAGCCTTCATTTGCAAAAGTAGCTTACTTTTAGTTAGATGTCTGTGGGTTTTTTAGTCACTTTTAGTTCCGAATACAAAACAACAGAAACAGTTTATCAATTATCACCTAAAAAGTGCTGGAAAAAATTCACACTATCGGCCGGTGTTCGCCATTACGTTAAAGTATTGTGACGGAAGAAAGCAGAAACGAGGAAAAATCCTTGTCAGATGTCGCAGTCGTGGACGTGCACGTAGAAAACTCGTTTATTTTAACGGCTGAGAGTAAAATTACAGTTAGAATGGGTAAAGAGTTTGACGGTTATTGAATGTGTTGTAAGTAGCCGCTGTTCAAGCTAAAGTAGGTACTTGCAATGTGGAAAATCTCCCTAAGACTCAATAACAGGCGTCTCTGATTTGTGACTATCGTTTCCAAATCCAAATATAATGTATTGTGTTTGCCAGCCACATCAGACAAAGGTATCCGCTCAACCATTATATCTTCACGGCGTGTATATGATTTCCAGTAACCTCATCTGTTGAAATGGTGAACATTATGCTGAAGCTCTTCGGGATTTTATTGAATGATTTCCTGAATACGCCCTCCCCGAATGCAAGTGAACATTACCTGTAACTTCAAAAAGTCATTCTCCTCCCTGATGCTCGCCGTGTAACATTTAAAGATGGGTCTGCTTTCTGTTTTGCCTTTATTTCGGGTATACATATTTATAATATCAATATTTCCAGTATCACACTTTTGTTTTAAAACTTCCATTATTTTTAGCGCGTCTTTAATTTATAATTGCCACTGAGTACTCCGAAAATGAATTGATTTTTTCCAGATGTGCCAAAGTTTAATGAATGAATCAATTAGGGGGTAAATAATAAGACACTTCCTTTTTAATTACAGTAGCGTCAAGAAAACTTGGTCTCTTGCTGAGGGCGATACAACTATGAAACGATTCAAGAGTGTTCTTTTTTTTATGTAAGAGTTTCGTAAT
The DNA here is from genome assembly GCF_023898315.1 of Schistocerca nitens. NCBI lineage: Eukaryota > Metazoa > Arthropoda > Insecta > Orthoptera > Acrididae > Schistocerca > Schistocerca nitens. The sequence goes on from NC_064616.1 coordinate 268,669,633, forward strand.
AAGAACAGTTGATCCGACTTCAGGGTGGTACACAAAACCTAATCGTGTTTCGTGTGTTTTTCTGCTGATTCCTACATCTCTAAAATGGTTACCCCCGCTACGACTAATTGTAAGGCTTTTAAATAGCTGTATGTTGCCTAATAAGTTTCTTTAAATGAGAAGTACATAAATAATAAGATTTAATTATTGGATAAACACGTGCGCCAAAAGTTGTCTACAACTTACGAAAAGTGGCTAAAGCCGTCCTCTCACGAAATGTTAAAAACACACGTGGATGAGGAGCTGGTGACGTCACAGCGCGGCGTTCCACGTTTCATCACAGTGCGGAGCGTAAAATGGAGAATCTGGTCTGTCATATTTTTGCCTCGTGGAGAGAAACGTGGCTACTGAGATGCGACGTCGTTTTTACATCACAAGCAAAACTTACGAGTCGCCATACTGTATTGACGTATTTGGTGCGTTTTTTTTATCATAGAGTACGTCATATGAACATGAACTGTTTCAAAGCATCAGCAAATTGAGGATATTTCGAAAACGCGTCATTTTAGCTGCGATTTGATATAATAAATTAGAGGAAATTAGATATCGGTAAAAGTATTTGAAGTTTTTAGTGTTTTAACTTGTGTGCTATGAAAGTAAACCGCTTCAATGCTATAGCACAATGATGATATATCAAAAGTGCGTCGTTTAATGCAATGTGTCATTGTTAAATATTAAATAATAATATTCGTAGCTACAGTCTTTAGGCAGTGAAAAACATGTAGGGAGGCCTGGCTACCATGTTGAAGCTTTAGCTTAATTGAAGCCGGCACGGTAGCTCAGCGTGTTTGGTCAGAGGGTTAGCTGCCCTCTGTAATAAAAAAACTGAGTTAATCGATCAACAACGGACTTAAACCGATGTCTTACGCCGTCCGCCCCGAGCAGGTGCAACGAACAAAATGAGATAAATTAAAAAATTTGATAGCATCGTGAGCTGTGAAGGGAAAGGTAGCAGATTCGCGTCCACCTCCTCCCAATTTGTTCTTTTTTTCCTCGTTTTTTGTTTTCTAAACGCTCCTGAGTCTTTCCTATTAATTTGATGAAGTATTGCCTGCAGCATTCTATGTTATTTATTATAAATAATATATTTGCTGCAATTCTTGTTGCAAAGGCCAAGGACTGTGATGTTTCCCCAGTGGCCACAAATCTTAACGTAACTAACAGCCTATGAGAGAAAGCAAACACAAGCTACACACTGGAAGTTCTTGCTGTTATGAAACTTCGTGTAAAATATATAAACCTGTCTCTTGGTTTTATGAACTACCTCATTTTTGGGTCTCCCAGGTAAATATATTTTCCAGTGATGACGAGCAGCATCGAAAAAATGTCCTCTCCCATTCAAATAAAATTAACAAACGAATCTCTATCTTGAAATCTGTGTGATGTTCGTCATTGCAACATCGACAATGTGGATATTATACACGCGCAAACTCACATTAGACGTTACACTGTCACTACATGTAATTTAAAACCGAAAAATGTGATGAAGATTTAACTTATTTAACGAATGACTTCTACTAGTATGAACGCCAGACGGTTGTACAGCATTTTCGCTGTTCAAGTAATCGATGAGTCCAGAATCTTCTTCTCGGTTTCCTCCTCCTTCCTTCTAAAATCGGTAACGGAGTTAACGCAGCTATTTACGCGCGTTCATTTTCGTAAAGAAACTCTGTAATTTACGTGCTAGATGCCGCAGACTTCCGCTGGAGAGCGCTGAGGTCGCAGCTCACGCTGAGGAACACGTTCCGTGACATGTAGCAGATCGTTTGAGTGCTTGCCGCAACCACGACTGACACCACGGCTAGCGTGTTTCGCGATAATAAACAAGTCCCGTGTGAGAACGGCTTGACTCTTGTGACAGGAGAGTTGTATCGTACAATTTATCTGCCACAGTGCAGAATATATAGAGTACGTACACATTTTGATGAATACAAATATCAATGTTTCGAACTGTTGTTGCAACGAACCGAAACATTTCTTTAGTAACGTATCTTTTTGCGCTAGAGGTCTTTCACTCTTCTGGTGCTACGTTTCTGAATTTCGAAACATAAGGACTCGGAAATGGTAAGACGTTCGTAAAAGAAAATCTTAAATGCTTTCTTTCTCTTACCTTTGAACTATACGTGTAACCTCAAGTCAACATACGGTGTGTGACGGTGATGACCTGGTTTATCATCATATTTATCTCCTTTTGTTAGTCCATTAGCGGATGTTGCGCAGGCAGAAAGATCGTAGGTACTCTAATTATGTGAACCAATACGTTTATTGACTACTGTTCTAACGTTTATCTACACTTCCTTCGGATGCTTCCCATAAATCTCCGTCTTGCAAGTGTCTTCTCCAGCGTTAGCTTCTCGTTCCGCCTTAAACCGCTCCAGCGGATGCGACACTATTTTGTGGTCAAGCTATATATGGTATTATCTGTTTACATTACATTTCTTTATGTTAAGTCTTTATACCGCGCGCTGATCATCTTCAGGTCTGTCTTCATTTCATAACAGTTTTCTGATGACATATGCAACTGAATACAGTTGCATGCAATTAATGGTCTGTAAATAAATGTATGGAGCTAATACGTTGCATGCTAGTTTCATTATAAACATATAGTGAACGGCAACGATGCTATCACGTTTCCTTGAGGTACACCGAACTTCCGCTTCTGACCATCAGCGTGCAAGGTTATGTCAGTTAGGAAGTCTTAATTTCAGTCATATGTCTGTACCGTTATTCTTAAAGTACGCGTTTTGTCGATTAGGCGACTCTGGGGAAGTAAAGAAACACGGCATCAACACGTGCTCCACTATCTACACCTTATGCATTTTGTGAATCAATAGAGCACAGGGTCGTACCAGTCTATTCGAATCAGGGGACAGTGGTATTTACAGCAACGTGAAGCTATACTGCAAAATAAATAAGTTATACAAAACTGCAACCAGTCACTTTTTTGAATAATTATGTTTTATTCCATGAACCGGTTTTCGAATTTTTTCAGGTTCATCTTCAGGCGGTTTCAGGAAGTTACATCATTATTGCTAGCATAATGCTGGGTGCTGGCTCTATGACAAAAAGATGGAACACACTTTAATGTATCGCCATGACTATTGAGTACCTGTCGATATGGATGTAGATTTAGTTTTTTTAGTTACTGCAACAGTATAGACGGCTTTTTTCGGTTAGTGTCCATCTATCTGCCTCCATTTTGATGTCCAGTTGTTATATCACTACACACACTTCCACACGAACTATATTAATTTACACTCTGACAGCGAGACTTCCCCAGCGTCCAGCTTGCGCTATACAACTGTTGCTTGTAAGAAAGATCTTGACAAAAAGATATGACATAGGCCTACTTTGCACAGAGATGTAACTTGTTCTTTTTTACATGTATTAAAGTCGATATAAGGCAAATATTTTAATCAGACTGGCGATAACATGAGAGCACAAAATAAAATAAATAAATAAATTATTACAAGGACAAACTTCAGGTGATCTGATATCTTATTTCTATTTGTATATTACTGTATAATACAGGCAGTTTATAGCCAATATTTTAATCATGATTGGCATTAACATGAATGCCCAGGAATCAATGATACAGCGTTATTGTATTTGCAATGAGATACAGCTGTGTGTATGACTAGGACCTTTATATTTAAATTTAAATTTTTAAAATTAATAACAAACCTTTAAAAATTTAATTTTTAAAAATAAAAACAAAACCTTTAAAATTTTAAATTTAAATAGAGGCACACAGATGGACACTAACCGAAAATATCCGCCTACACTGTCGCAGTAAGTAAAAAAACTAAATTTACATCTATATCGACAGGTAAGCAACAGTCAGGGCGATACATTGAAGCGTGTTCCATCTTTTTGTCATAGAGCCAGCACCCAGCGTTATGCTAGCAATAATGATGCAACTTCCTGAAACCATCTGAAGATGAACCTGAAAAGGTTCGAAAACCAGTGCGTGGAATAAAACATAATTATTCAAAAAAGTGACTGGGTCAGTTTTGTATAACTTATTTACATTCAATTTACAGTCACAGTCCTAAAATATTCGTAATGGATAAGCATATACTGCAAAGTTCTAACATGCGAGCCTAGTTCTCGTAAATATAAAAACAAGTGAGGAAATTAAGCGCTAATCCACACACGCAAGTACAGCTCGGAATGGCCAAATGCACGTGGGAATCTCATGTTACTTACGTCCCAGGGTACCTCTTAATGTGCCTTGCTGGAGGAAAGCAGACTAGGTGCCTACAGTTAAGGTTCGGTGTATACAGGGACACCCGCTTAATCTCACGAGCAAGTCCCTGCGGATTTCATCGCGTGCCACGCTAACGTCTTCAAGTTGTGGCCCACTTGATCCTCATTTGATGAAGGGGAAACATGGTGAACAGGAAATCTCAAGGGAGGCTGGATGTTGCGAAGCAGTTCCTCGCAACTTCAGCTTTCAGTGTGCGTAAATACAGCGACAGAGGCTGACTGAAGAAAGCGGAAAAGACACAAATTCTACCAGAAAACTTCTTTACAGTAATTCCAGTACGTCTTCTGACAACAGTATAGATGTGAAAAAGTTACATCGTCTTTTTTTATGTACTGCAAGCCTTGTGGCCATGTGCCGTTCGTTTGGTAAGACAGAGGCCTCCAGAAAAATATAGATACTCTTTGATAGTTAATGTCTTTGTAACAAAATGACATATCGTTGCAATTTTGCCCGGTAGCGTAGTCCATTGTTTTCTCAAAGGATCTTGGCGCGCGTTGTCCAGCAGATGCCAGTGCAGCAATCAGTGAAGCAGGATTGTCGTTCGAGAACGCAAGGCGCTACTGAAGTGTTATGGAAGTAAGAAAACACCAAGGAGGGACAACGGCAATGGCGTAATGTGTACGAAGCTCAGCAACCAAAGCGTACAACAATTTGTTGTATTCGGGGTAAATTTGAAGCCGACGTAGGTCACCAGGAAGCACGTGAAACCAGGCTTAGCCGATAAAGCGTATGATGAATTCTGAAGCTGAAAAGCGGAAAGTGTGCGCTCCAAGATAGCTGCACACTATGAACGAGGATCAAAGGATAGGGTACTCCAAGTGGTTAGAAGGCATGCTTCGCAAGGCTGAACGGTTTGCGGGATGGTTATCTGGTCCGACGAGGCGCAATTCACACTGAACATTACTGTAAACCGCCACATCTGCGTGTACTGGGCTCCCGAAGATCTTTACGCTCATGTGGACAAACATGTTAATCTACCGGATGTCCATGTGTGGTGTGGTCTGTCATCGAGCGATCCGACTGGTCCATTCTTCTGTGAAGGTACTGTAACTGGTGAGGGGTACCTTCATATGCTGCAGACATCGATTTTACCTGACTTCCGAGAGGTGTTTAGAAATGAAAGATTTTACCTACAACAAGATGGCGCTCCGCTTCACTACCATTGAGATGTCAGAGCTTACTTGGATGAAAATCTACCTAGCTGATGGATAGGTCGAAGAGGAGCTGTTGAGTACCCACTACCGTCTCCAGACCTTACACCTCTTCACTTCTACCTATGGAGGACCTTGAAAAACGAAGTTTATCAGCAGAACGAGCCAGGAGAAACCATCGAGGTGTTCTGTGCGGTTATCACATCGGCAACACTAACAGCCATAGTTTATTCAATAGTTCAGGGGCTTCAACGTTGTTTGGCTGTAAATGAGGGTCACTTTGAACACACAAGATAAATTTCCCCGTCCAAGAATTGTAACAGTATGTTATATTGTTCCATTAATATTGACTGTCAAAGTGTGTCTACATTTTTTGGACACGCGTGTATCACACCAATGGCTACTCCTCCCTATGCTCTTCCAAGTGATTGCGTGCTTATATCACGTCCGAGATGGGTCCGGATTCGAGCTCTGGCAGAGTTTCACTGTTGTTTGCAGCCCACGTTAAACTGTAATTTCCCTTTATAACAGACTGGTGACGCCATGTCAAGTGTCAAAGGAAGGTAATAGCATACCATCTCCTTTAAAAACATGCCAGGTGATGCCCTGCGTGGTTATGACCAACTTTCGGGTTGGACACAGCTTTAGTAGAGATTTAAACAGCATTCGAAAGGTCTTGGTGAAACATAAAGAATACAAGTGGTACCATTCTTGTTAATGTTCGTGTTGAAACTTTCCGCTAAAGTATCTGAGAAATGTACTCAAATTAAGGCGTTAAATAACAACGCAGTCTGACCTGTTTGCACCGTAATAGCGAAGATTCGCTCCCTTGCCTTAGATTCAGCGCACGTCGCAGTTAATGTCGATACCATTTTCGACACCATCGTTAACAACCGCTGTATCGCTGTAGTTGTCTTTCCTAGAGCTTGGGAATGCCATTAAAAAATTACACCGCTCCCTTTAAACAAACATACTAGATTTAATATGTCGATAGCTACAAGAGATAACCAATTTAATTACGTGCATTCACGAGTATTACTATTTGTCGAAAAACTTCTTACTGCGTCTTCAAACGTTAGCGAAATAAAATGGATGTTATGCCTTATGCGAGTCACTCTGTATACCTAATTTACACTGAGGTGACAAAAGTAATGCGATAATGATTCTCATATACAGATGGCGGTAGTATTGCGTATACAAGGTATAAAAGGGGAGTGTATTGGCAGAGGTGTCGTTTGTACTCATGTGACAACGATTCTGACGTGTTATGGCTGCATGATGGGAATTAACAGACTTAGAACGCGGGATGGTAGTTGGAGCTAGGGGCATGGGACATTCCATTTCCGAAATCATTAGGGAACTCAATATTCCGAGATCCACAGTGTCAAGAGTGTGCCGAGAAGCCGGCCGGTGTGGCCGTGCGGTTCTGGGCGCTTCAGTCTGCAACCGCGTGACCGCTACGGTCGCAGGTTCGAGTCCTGCCTCGGGCATGGATGTGTGTGGTGTCCTTGGGTTAGTTAGGTTCAAGTAGTTCTATGTTCTGGGGGACTGATGACCACAGATGTTAAGTCCCTTAGTGCTCAGAGCCATTTGAACCATTTTGTGCCGACAATACCAAATTTCAGGCATTTCCACTCACCACGGTCAACGCAGACCGAGAGCAGCGGCTCCTGTATAGTGTTGTCAGTGCTCACAGATAAGCAACACTGCGTGTAATAAGCGCAGAAATCAATGTGGGACGTGCGACGAACGTATCCATTAGGACAATGCGGCGAAATTGCCATTAATGAGGTATGGCAACAGACGTCCGACGCGAGAGCCTTCGCTAACAGCACGATGTCACCTGCAGCGCCTCTCCAGGGCTCGTGATCACATCGGTGGGACTGTAGACGACAGGAAAACCGTGATCTGGTCAGATGAGTCCCGATTGCTGTCTCTGAGAGCTGATGGTAGAGCGCATGAGTTGCGCAGACCCCACGAAACCATAGACCCAAATTGTGAACAAGGCGCTCTGAAAGCTGATGGTAGCTCCATAATTGTGTGTGCAGTGTTTACATGGAATGGACTGGGTCCTCTGTTCCAACTGAACCGACTGTAAATAGCTATGTTCGACTACTTGGAGACTATCTGCAGCCATTCGTGGATTTGATGTTCCCAAACAAGGATGGAATTGTTATGGAGGACAATCTGCCATTTCAACGGGCCCCAGCTGTTAGCGACTGGTTTGAAGAACATTCTGGACAGTTCGAGCTAATGATGTGGCCACCAAGGTCGGTTGACATGAATCTCATCGAACATTTATGGGATATAATCGAGAGATCAGTTCGTACACAAACTCCTTTCACAATTATAGACTGCTCAATATTCCCGTTGGCGACTTCCAACGACTTGTTGAGTCCATGCCACGTCGAGTGGCTGCACTACGTGGGCAAAAGGAGGTCCGACATGGTATTAGAACTTTTGCCCTTCAGTGGACAATGATGAGCCAAAACATTATGACCACTGCCAATGCAGCCTGTTGACGTTGCGGGTACGTGACGCAGTAAGGGAAGTATGTAAGCGAAGCAGAGGCGAGTAGGTAATCATTCTAGCGCCAGCAAACAGGGAAATCCCATGACATAAGCGACTTTGACAAATGATAGATCTTTACGGCCGGGCTCCGGAGTACGTGCATTTCTGGAACGGCGAAGCTAGTCGACTGTTCCTGTGCTACTGCCGGGAGTATCTACGAACAGTGGCTGAAGGACGGTGAAATCACTATCAGGCCACAGGGTGTTTGACGTCCACGCTTAATCATTGAACGTGGAAGTCGGAGATTTGACGGCTCTGTAATGCAGGATAGACGGCGATCTGTGGTAGATAATACGACAAAGCACAGCGCCGTTGTAGGGAGAAGTGTTTCAGAGCACACCGTTGAACGTCGTGCTCCATATCAAGCGACCCAACTAAATCGTCAGTTACGACTGGGGTGGACAGGATTATCGAGACTGGACAGTGGATCAGTCGAAATGTGTCGGCAGGTTGGATGAATCACGTTTGTTGTTGCACCAGGTCGATGGTCGTGTCTGGATACGCCGCCATCCAGGCAAATGGCCGCTCGAAACATGCGGCCGCTCGAAATATGCTCCGTGTCACGGATGCAGGACGGTGGGAGCAGCGATATGGTATGGTGGGGGCGACATTCATCTGGATTTCCCTGGGAGGTGTGGTAGTAACCGAAGTCTGTTGACATATGAGAACATTATTGTGGACCACCAGCATCCCTTCAAGACTGATACCTTCCCCGACAGCGATGACATCTTCCAACATGGTAAATGTCGGTGTCACAAGACCAGACTCTTGTTGCAGTGGTCTAAGGGTATGATAATGAACTCAGATTGATGTGTTTGTCACCAAATTCACACATGTGAATCTGATGGAACACATTAAGGACGCTACTGAGCACTAGCTCCGTGCCCACAGACCAACTGCCCGTAATTTACGCGAATTGTGAGTCCTGTACATAGACGTGTGGTTTCACTGACCTCCAAAAACCTATTAAGGACTTTCCGGGTCCATGCCTCGCAGAATCGCTGCTGTACTTCGTTCCGAATGTATACCTACACACTATTATGGATGTGGTCGTAATGTTTTGGCACAAAAGTGTATTTTCATATTTCGGCATGCACCTAGACATTCTCACTCAAAGTACTTCCGACAATATCTCTTATACTACGCTTGAATAATTTTGCGTCTCATAAGTGATCATTGTAAAGCGTACAACGTTAACACCGTAAGGTATTCTTGCTGGAAGTAGAAGCTTGTGAAGTTAACTAGCTGCTTCCTTACAAGTGAGTACCTCCTGTTCCGGGTAATTGATGGTTCAGAATGGTTATTTTTCTGTACAGTAAACTATTTGGAAACTAAAGTTAATTTGGCCCATATGCCTATAATGTGAAGATCATTCCATTATTCCTTCGTTTCTAGTGCGACTGATTAGCTCCAGCAAGAGTTTGTAAATATCTGGCTACATTGTTTTCTCACTCGTTATTTATCTCATTGTACGACTATGTTTAGTTGTCGTTACTGGTAACGAAGCTGTCTTCCTGACGCTGTAAGCGAATTAAATTTCTAAAGCGTGTCCGTAACATTTAAATATTACAGTTGCGTAGTGTGTTTCTCTAGCCTATAACGTTTTTCATATAATTATTGGGTGAATTGGCGTGCTTTTAAATAAGACGTATTTTTTTGTCTATTGAGCCTACATATGGCATCAGACACATTGAATGAGACAGACACAGCATTCAGAGAATACATTGTATTTATACACTGCAAGTGGTTTTATAAATATCAATTTTTTCGACTGATCTAGGTAACTGATGAAGTACTAACAGTTGCAATTGTTGAGGACCATGTACCAGGAACCAAGTAGCCGCGCGGATTAGCCGAGCGGTCTCAGGCGCTGCAGTCATGGACTGTGCGGCTGGTCCCGGCGGAGGTTCGAGTCCAACCCTCGGCCATGGGTGTGTGTGTTTGTCCTTAGGATAATTTAGGTTGAGTAGTGTGTAAGCTTAGGGACTGATGACCTCAGCAGTTAAGTCCCATAAGATTTCACACACATTTGAAAAAGAACCAAGGAATAAAGTAATTTCGCAATATGCAAAAGAAAAAATAAGCAATTGTTATACGGCGATTTGTTAGTGATATTTTTCCTTTATTAAGTCAGTGTAACTGTGTCTTTATTCCTTTAAAATTGATAATCAAACCATAAGAGTGACTGTAGCTGACTCGAGGTGAATATCTCTTTCCTTTTAGATTTCTTTTGCAATCGATGTCATTTATTTTCAAGATAACGAAGAAATATGAAGTTTTTAATTTTCTTTCAAAATTTAGTGCGGAAAATCGCTAAAATCGTACTTTCAGCATTTTGGTTATCTTGTGCTAGTATTTTCATTCATCTCAAAGCAAAATTTGCGACACTTGAATATTTTCCGCAGCTGTTTCTTGGAGACCATTTCTTTAACAAATATTTGCCGATTTGAAAGCTGCGACCACTCTCAGCACCCGCGCCCTTTTTGTCACCCAAGATGCAAGCATCTCCCGCGAGAAGTGTAGCGGAAAGTGAAATTCTTTGCAAAGTAAATAACTTACAGGAACAAACTGGTGACCTGACAGAGAGTAGGAGCGAATACATCATTTAAGTGTAATTAAAACAACTTAGATCTTGTTTTCAGAAATGGTGACTGTTTAATCGTGTCGGCGAGGAAAGTACTATAGTAGAGAGAGCCAAATGTGATGCGCAAACAATGTTTCTGCGCTTCGTAGTGAAATATTTTTGCTTTAAGATTACCTTAGAGGTAGATGATGTCACCACACAACAGGACCTACAGGACTATTTTGATTTTCATTCAAAAATAAATGTATATAATGAGGTACGCTGGATATGGCAAAGCAGGTGCTGCTAAAATAACGAATAAGCGGACGTCTCTTACACACCTTTTTTATCATTTCTTGTTTATATACATCGGTTTCGGAGAACAATACGGTACTAACGCGACTGCCTGCAAATGCCGCATTCGAGGAATACGAGTAGGAGTGTCAAAGACACAAGGGGCGTACTCGAAAATAGTTTTCTTCAAATCTTTTCCTGGTCAATTTGGATTATTTCGGCAGTTACCTTAGCATCACCAAACCATTTAAAAGTAATGAGGCAGTGGTTTTCTCACAGACGGCGTGGCCGATTCATTATCCCAGTTTCCAATACTGACCTCAAGCTGTGTTTCTACTGACCTCCACGTTGATAAAACAGATAAACGGTCCAATAAGTGGTTTATAGTAATCAAATTGCAATAATGAAGTTTCATTTCAAAGTAAACAGCGATTGTTTCGTAGCTTCATTTTCGACATGGCCAAGAAATTAACTGTAGAAATACAGCAATCAGCCCCTTGAAAGTATAACTTTGTTTATGCAATGTAGTGCTCCTGACATTCAACCTTTTTGGCGTAATACATATATATGTTCGTCAACATAGTTTCTGTGCGTTGCATTATGAACGAAGCAGCTACCATGCTCAAAATAATTCCTTTAGCTACCACATTTCCCGAGTTCTATTTTTACGTTTAATTAATACTTAGGTTAATTCACTTTTGGTCTGTAACTGCTAGCTCCGTTTTTCTCATTTATATGCATAGCACACATACGAGCCTAGCCTCCTTGATGTACTGATGTAGTCCAGCATTCATCATCCGACTGACTTACGCGTATTTTTACATCGTAAATCACAGGTACAGTCAAGTTACAGTTTTTTATACATTCCGAAATTGTTTCTGAAATCATTTGTTTTTATAGAATCAGTGACTGTTAAATTGCTTAGCGGGCCATGCTAGATTATATGACTGCTAGATTTTTCATTGATAAAAAAGTAGTCACTAACTCCACTCGGCAGATAACAGTTTATATTAATTGCTTATAGACTCATATTGTATCATTAATAAAAAAAGTAAGATTACCCCTAATATGAGTGGCTGTCACGGTCTAGCGAAGAGAGCATTGGACTCCGGAGGTTTCGGGTTCAGTCCTGAATCGGAGCCTTCTATCAAATGATCAATAGGGGTTAAAGGCAGTCGGAGCTTTGTGTTCGCCAACCTTCTCCGTCTCATGCCGCGTCGAAAAATAAAATGAAGCTATATAAAGAATTGGCTTGTAGCTGTATTTCTTCAAGTAATTCAGTCCATAGTGAGGGAGCTCAACCACTACAATGGATAAATAGATGTGAACAAAAAAACGAAATAAATTTCAAAGCAGTTGTGCTCGACCCAGTGCTACGCGACAACGACATTTCAAAAAAGTAATTGACCAGATGCCATCTTGTCTTACGACAATTATCAGTAGACATTTTTTTAAACTTTCTGTTCCTAATCGGCACAAAGTGAAAAACACCATTCCCTATACAGTTGAGTGAAACAAAATTCACGAAAACATAATATCTGTACCATGAAATGAATTCCAGTAAATTCATCGCCATTACTGAAACGTTCAGATGGTAAGCTGAAAAAGAGTGGATGAATTCTAATATTCTAAGATGTAATTTCTGCTTTCTGCCAGCACACGAGTGGTAGAACAGTCAGTCCCACGCAAACACGCACATTACCACCTACCACGGCATTGATTCCGTTCTATTATTAACATTCACTGCTCCTATTGATCCACACGTTCTTCAGGTATCCGAAGTTAGGCCGTAATTTAGGGTGGAGTTGTTTGCGACGTAGTGCTGACTAGAAGTGAGTAAAACATACAGCTACAGGATACCAGGGAGACTAACGGATGAACCCAGGAGAGGGCGGGTGCAAGCCTGAGAATTGTGGAAAAATGTCAGACCAGATTTTAAAGAGGAATGAATTACACTTTTATTGCAGATAACGTTACAGAATATTCATTTTACAAAGGCAAAAAACACACGTTATATCAAGAAACGACCTATCCCTTGGTAAAACTGACATATCTCTGTACCTTCCCTATCTTCTCCTCGATTCACGCTGTTTGACGATTTGTTTACCGTTACAACAACCGGAATTTTTATTTAAGTCTCATATTTCATCTTTATATTTCACTTGACTTTTGTGAATATAACTTGCAGTTTTTTTATCCATCATCGTATACCAGGCGACGATTCGAAGAGTGACGGGGATGTCATTGAGGTCATGGCCGCAACCAACACCAAACAGCATTTTACTAAAACTTTTTATATTTGTACATACATTAATTTTGAAATACACTGAAACACCAAAGAAACTGGTATAGGCACGCGTATTCAAATACAGCTACATGTAAACAGCGCTACAGTCGGCAGCGCCTACATAAAACAACACGTGTCTGGCGCAGTTGTTAGATCGGTTACTACTGCTACAGTGGCAGGTTATCAAGATACAAGTGAGTTTGAACGTGGTGTTGTAGTCGGCGCATGGGACAGCGTATCTCCTAGGTAGCGATGACGTGCGGATTTTCCCGTACGACCATTTCACGCGTGTACTGTGAATATCAGGAATCTGGTAAAACATCAAATCTCTGACATCGCTGAGGCTGGAAAAAGATCGTGCAACGACGACTGAAGAGAATTGTTCAACGTGACAGAAATGCAGCCCTTCCGCAAACTGCTTCACATTTCAGTGCTGGGCCATCAGCAAGTGTTTGCGTGCGAACCATTCAACGAAACATCATCGATATGGGCTTTCGGACCCGAATGCCCACTCGTGTACCCTTGATGACTGCACGACACAAAGCTTTACGCCTCGCCTTGGCCCGTCAACACCGACACTGGACTGTTGATGACTGGAAACATGTTGCCTGGTTGGATGAGTCTCGTATCAAACTGTTTCGAGCGGATGGACGTGTACGGGTATCGAGACAACACCATGAACCCATGGACCCTGCTTGTCAGCAGGGGGCTCTTCAAGCTGGTGGTGGTTTCTGTAATGGTGTGGGGCGTGTGCAGTTGGAGTGATATGGGATCCATGATACTTCTAGATACGACTCTGACAGGCGACACGTACATAAACATCCGGTCTGATCATCTGCTTTCATTCATATCCATTGTGCATTCCAACGGACTTGGACAATTCCAGCAGTACAATGCGACACCCCACACGTCCAGAATTGCTACCGTGTAGCTCCAGGAACACTCTTCTGAGTTTAAACACTTCCTGCTGCCCACCACCAAACTCGCCAGACATGAAAATTATTGAGCATATCTTGGATGGCTTGCAACGTGCTGTTCAGAAGAGATCTCCATCTCCCTCGTACTACAACGGATTCATGGTGTCAGTTCCCTCCAGCACTACTTCAGATGTTAGTCGAGTCCATGCCACGTCATGTTGGAGTACGTTTGCGTGCTGGAGGGTCCCCTATACGATATTAGGCAGGTGTACCAATTTGTTTGGCTCTTCAATGTATTTCACGTAACTTGCACACAATACAGTAAGTTGAGAACTAAGAGCCCCACCTACCCGGTACCACCTCCAACCCCTACCTGCCCATTTATAAGTTGTAGAGGGAGTTCGAAAATTCTCGTAACCAACTTCTGGAACTTCTAGGGTGGGGTGATTATAAAATATTTTGAATAGGAACACATGTCCGGAAACGTACCGTTCACATGTTTAACTCATCAACTTTTGGGTGAGGAATTGAATTAGGCATGAAGCAGTGCAGTTATTAGGTAACAATTCGAAAGGCAACGTACCGAAACTTCCATTTGTCACTTAAGTACATTGGTTTGTATTATCACTTAAAATTACGAATTAAAATTTTTCCAAAACAAAAAAAGAACACAGCTTAGTGTTCGTACTGAACAGCGCTGATGCGTAATGGCTCTGAGCGCCATGGGACTTAACTTCTGAGGTCATCAGTCTCCTAGAACTTAGAACCACTTAAACCTAACTAACCTAAGGACATCACACATATCCATGCCCGAGGCAGGATTCGAACCTGCGACCGTAGCGGTCGCGCGGTTCCGGACTGTAGCGCCTAGAACCGCTCGGCCGCTCACGCATAACAAACGCGGCTCGATATGGCGACCACCAAGACATTGTACATACGAAGACATTGTCTCTACGGAGCATGTTCTGGCACACTCTCTCCACCTCACTTGGTGTCTATTCAGCTTCTAGTGCAGCGGCCAGAACTAGTGCCAGCAGATCTTTGTCTGTCTATATAGGAGTTTCTTAAATTAAACTTTGCATACGACCCCACAAAATGTAGTCCATAGGAGCTAAATCCAGCAGTCACGGAGACCACTCGGTTGGACTACCTCGGCCTATCTATCTTTCACCATACCGTCTGTTGAGATGTCTCCGAACCGCGCGTGGGAAGTGGGGTGGTGCACCATCATGCTAAAACCATATTTCCTGACGAACACTCAGTGGCAGAGCCTTACGTCATCCTGCCTACCATATTGCATACCAGGAGAAACAACCCTGAGACTTTTCTCTTTCCCTCAGCAGACGTGGACGCGTTACACGTCTTAATTCAAACCGTCGTGGAACGGAAACGGTACGTTTGTACATACACCCCTCTACAAGTTCTAGGAATTTGTAACGGAAACACCGTGTATGCACACACAGCTGTTTCATGCAAACGTGTCTTCACAATGTTAGAGCTAAGTGAAATACTGATAATGGTTACTGTACAATTTTGTTTTATACCGGATAAATTACGAAGTTCTCAGAGTTGTGAACGATTTTTACTTGTTATATTACTTAAAACAACTACATGACTCAAGTACTTTTAAATTTTTTTTCAAATGCTTTCTCAAATGCAATTTCGTAGATGTTATCCTGAAGCGATGTACTAAGCCTGAAGTAGACTAATCATGTAAAATGTTTGAATTAAATAATATATTATTATTGTGACTCGTTAAAACTTGCGTTGCAAATAAACGTACATATAAAATATTACAGACAATTCGGTGCTGTTTTATTGTCAGTTATAGTGAATTATATTCTGTGAAACTGCATGTTGAATATAGTTTGAATGTTTACCATTACTGCGTTTGTTAGAATAAAAAGGAAGACAAGATCAACATTAGACGGCATAGCTTTAACCGTCCGTCTGCATGAGCTTAAAATATCTTTTAAGTTGTATATAAATCTGTGATTTGGTTAAATATGTGAGGTATTTAATTTAACACAGACACCAGGAATTCTAATTCTTTGATGTCAGCTGGTATGATCTTTTGCCCAAGTAATTTTTCCATTTCATTTGGATCGCAGTACAGAGATATTCCCAAGGATGGCTAGTATAATTCTGTATTCATGAAACAGCAAATGAAATAATTCAAATGCACGTCGTACACAGACCTTTTATCAAACTCTATGATTTCTTTTGCCCAAGCCAGTTGTCCAAAGAAATTTTCAATTGAAACTGGTTCTGATAGCAACTTTTCATAATGTTGATGTATTGAATGATTATTTATCTGACCACGATGATGTAGGAAAAACTACTGAACGCAAGTCACACACTAACGAGCGGTTCAGTGGGAAATAATTCGCTTAGGAAAAATATTAATCGAGGTGTAGCAGTCGTTAAGACATTCAACCATATTGAGAAGGAAGAGCTTTCAGATCACATTCGCTAATCTAGATGTACCCTATGGTGATTGTAAAGAATAAAGTTATCACAAGTATATTATTATTAGCATTTAGGCCCAACTGGAGCACGCAACGTGCACTAACGGAAAATTTCATAGTTTTGCTTCAGTTTTTCTTTGTGGTCATATTACTTTCATTCTCTCTGAATGGTTTCTTTGCCGCACGTCAGACCAAGACTTTCCAGTATTCTTGGGTTTTTCTGCCAGGCCAACTGTCCTGTCCAGTCCTGTATTTTGTACCTAAAAAGTTTGGTGTTGGTGTATTAAGATCTGATATTACTGCTTGCGTCAGGCTAATTTAACTGAGTCGATTCATTTTATTGTATCAAGTGTAATTTTACTGCGGGTTTTGCTGAATTCCACAATGTGTCTAGATAATATCATTGGTTCCATTCTTTTAATATGACCACAGAATTTTAGCCTCAGTTTTATCATATTCAAATAAATGTTGTTATATTTCTCAATTTCCTTGCTTTCTCCATAGTCTGTTCCGTCTCCAGTGTAATTTTAACGTAAAATATTCACGACTACTTTTCGGTTTCTCTTTCGGATTTCTCCAACGTAATTATCTGTGTCTGAAGTGATCGTTTCAGCCTCATAAAGACACTCTTGCTTCACGACTGTGTTGTCTCAGTTTATTATATTGTGAGAGGACTATTGTGTTGTAGATGTTTTTTGTAAGCCTGAAAGCTGTTTCCATTTCGTGACATCGAATGTCGTAACCAGTCTCTTCCAGGGCAGTTTATTGAATGGTTTCAGGAAAATATTTGAACTGAGAGTTTTAATTCGTCTAGATTTTTCTCTTCGTTTGCTGTTTGTGATTAAGCATTGGTTTCTAGGGGAGTTTTTGGTAAAAAAATTTCTGTTGGCTTTGGCAGTTTATAAGTTTTTTTTTAATTTTTACGAAGTTCTCTACAGTTTTCTTCATTGTTGAGTGCCAAATTGCTCGTTTTCCTTCTCGAAGCAGAGATTATGCAGATGGTATCAATTTAGCTTTGTTTTAAATGTTTTGTAACAAGTCTTATTGATGCTTTTTTGGAAGTCGTCTTCAGTTTCACGAAATTGACAGTTCTCATACTGTCTTCATGTTTGTTTAAGCAATTTTAAAACTTCTTTACTATATGCCAGGAAAACGTCATGTGCATTTAGACATTTGTTACTATTCTATCTTTTGAATGTCTCATGTCGGGATTTTACTGCCTCTTCACAGTCTTCATTCTACCAGTTTTGACAAACACGTGTTTCAGTTATACACAGTTTCGTGTTTGCGTTTTATAGAGCTCGTTTGATAATACCAGTGGCTGTATTTTACTACTTTACCGGTTACTGACATTATTTTGCTAACTTTCTTAGGCTTTAAACTTAATTATACTTGGTTTACTTAATGGCCCTTGTCGTTATTTGTTCCTTCAACAATTAAAATCTCCTTATAACATGAATACGAGACTGACAAATTTGGAATTCACATGCATTGTTGCTGGATACTTACCATGTTTTCCTGTTTTGAGGGTTTTTTCTTAAAATAAGTTCCCATAGTTTTGAGATGGAAATTTCTTCACAGTTCTGTTACTCTGTTTCCATTTTGATTGATCCATTTGTGTGCGGGAAAGCCACAAACTGCTGTTAAGAATTTTCTCTCTTGCCCTAATTGTGCATTAAAATCGCCTATTAGAATTTTCGGATGACTGTGGAATTTTATAGGTCTTGCTTCCTAACAACTTCCGTGATGTATCTACTTTTCCTGGCTTTGTTTTATTTTCTTGGCTGACTGGAATATCGGCAATAATTACTCTGAACATTTTATTTGCACTTTTAAAGGAAAATGTCATTAGTCTGCTATTGATAGGCATCTTTTTACTTCGACTACAGAACTAAGAATGTCTCTTGTAACTGCGAATGCAACCCCAATGTTGTTGTTGTGGTCTTCAGTCCTGAGACTGGTTTGATGCAGCTCTCCATTCTACTCTATCCTGTGCAAGCTTCTTCATCTCCCAGTACCTACTGCAACCTACATCCTTCTGAATCTGCTTAGTGTATTCATCTCTTGGTCTCCCTCTACGATTTTTACCCTCCACGCTGCCCTCCAATGCTAAATTTGTGATCCCTTGATGTCTCGAAACATGTCCTACCAACCGATCCCTTCTTCTATTCAAGATGTGCCACAAACTTCTCTTCTCCCCAATCCTATTCAATACCTCCTCATTAGTTACGTGGTCTACCCACCTTATCTTCAACATTCTTCTGTAGCACCACATTTCGAAAGCTTCTATTCTCTTCTTGTCCAAACTAGTTGTCGTCCATGTTTCACTTCCATACATGGCTACACTCCATACAAATACTTTCAGAAACGACTTCCTGAGACTTAAATCTATACTCGATGTTAACAAATTTCTCTTCTTCAGAAACGATTTCCTTGACATTGCCAGTCTACATTTTATATCCTCTCTACTTCGACCATCATCAGTTATTTTACCCGTTTTGCTTTTGCTGATGTTCATCTTATGTCCTCCTTTCAAGACATTGTCTTTTCCGTTCAACTTCTCTTCCAAGTCCTTTGCTGTCTCTGACAGAATTACAATGTCATCGGCGAACCTCAAAGTTTTTATTCATACAAGTGGTTCTCTTTTCTCCAAAGGTCTCTTTAATTTTCCTGCATGCAGTATCTATTTTACCCCTACTGAGGTAAACCTGCACATCCTTCCATTTGTCCTCTAGCCATCCCTACTTAGCCATTTTGCACTTCCTGTCGATCTCATTTTTGAGACGTTTGTACTCCTTTTTGCCTACTTTTTGTACTGCATTTTTATATTTTCTCCTTTCATCAATTAAATTCAATACTTCTTCTGTTACCCAAGGATTTCTACTAGTCCTACGTGATCCTCTGCTGCCTTCACTACTTCATCCCTCAAAGCTACCCATTCTTCTTCTACTGTATTTCTTTCCCCCATTCCTGTTAATTGTTCCCTTATGCTCTCCCTGAAACTCTGTACAACCTCTGGTTCTTTCAGTTTATCCAGGTCCCATCTCCTTAAATTCCCACCTTTTTGCAGTTTCTTCAGTTTCAATCTAAAGTTCATAACCAATAGATTGTGGTCAGAGTCCACATCTGCCCCTGGAAATGTCTTAAAATTTAAAACCTGGTTCCTAAATCTCTGTCTTACTATTATATAATCTATCTGGTACCTTCTAGTATATCCAGGCTTCTTCCATGTATACAACCTTCTTTCATGATTCTTGAACCTAGTGTCAGCTATGATTAAGTTATTCTCTATGCAAAATTCTACCAGGCGGCTTCCTCTTTTATTTCTTACCCCCAATCCACATTCACCTACTATATTTCCTTCTCTGCATTTTCCTAATATCGAATTCCAGTCACCCATGACTATTAAAGTTTCGCCTCCCTTCGCTATCTGAGTAATTTCGTTTATCTCATCATACATTTCATCAATTTCTTCGTCATCTGCAGAGCTAGTTAGCATATAAACTTGTACTACTGTAGTAGGCGTGGGCTCGTGTCTATCTTAGCCACAATAATGCGTTCACTATGTTGTTTGTAGTAGCTTACCCGCACTCCTATTTTTTTATTCATTATTAAAGCTACTCCTGCATTATCCCTATTTTATTTTGTATTTATAACCCTGTATTCACCTGACCAAAAGTCTTGTTCCTAATGCCACCGAACTTCACTAATTCCCACTATATGTAACTTTAACCTATCCATTTCCCTTTTTAATATGCACGCTGTTTAATTAATAGTCGTTTGTTACGAATGGTATCAAAAGCCTCCTGGAAATCTAGGAATATGGAACCGATCTGAGATCCCTTGTCGACAGCACTCATTACTTCATGGAAATAAATAGCTAGCTGCGTTGCACAAGAACGATATTTTCTGAATCCGTGTTGGTTATGTATCAATAAGTCATTTTCTTCAAGGTGATTCATAATGTTCGAGTGCAACCCTCAGATTTGACCGCTAATGTTCAGGTTTTTTCGATCTTGGCTATAGAGAATGACCCCAATGGTAGGACTAAGCCTTAGTTTCATCGTCATATCCTTAAAACTGCATCCCATCACCTTTTATGAAACTTTTCCGTAATTCTGCATAGCTGTTGGCTCCAACTACCGACTACTGAGTAACTTGCATTCGCATTATGCTCGAAACTTAACAATTATGGAACAATTTTTTGTGTGACAGGTTTCATATCCAAAAACCCGAAAAGAATTCGTAGCATGAGGCAGTTCACACGCCATCATCATTTGTGATTTCTCCGACTGTGATTCGGCCATCGTTCTTCATCGTTTCTTCCACTTTTTCTACAATTTCAGTGGTTTACGATGGGCTGCGGTGCCACAGCGCTCATCATTTCCAGCTTCCCCACGGCCTTCGTCGAAGCGCTTCTTTCACCCGTAAGGCCTTTCTTTTCACGCACAGCAGCTTCACCAAAAGTAATATTGAACATTTCTGAAACTTTATTCTGTTCTTACAGGAAAATTTAATACAAATACTCCGATCCATTTTTATACCAAATAAATAACTGTCTACATTACCAAAACACACAAAACCATCTTGACAGCTGCAACAGGCTAAATATACGATGCGGCTAACACTCTCCACATACTTTTCTGCTATGTTTAGCAACACAGCACCGAAAAAATAGCGTAAATCGGAGAACTGCAACTCGCTAAATAACAAAATTGCCGTTACTCTTTGAATGCAACTCGTTCGCCTCAGTCACATCATCGGATGTACTCGTAGTTGATATACACTCCTGGAAATTGAAATTAGAACACCGTGAATTCATTGTCCCAGGAAGGGGAAACTTTATTGACACATTCCTGGGGTCAGATACATCACATGATCGCACTGACAGAACCACAGGCACATAGACACAGGCAACAGAGCATGCACAATGTCGGCACTAGTACAGTGTATATCCACCTTTCGCAGCAATGCAGGCTGCTATTCTCCCATGGAGACGATCGTAGAGATGCTGGATGTAGTCCTGTGGAACGGCTTGCCATGCCATTTCCACCTGGCGCCTCAGTTGGACCAGCGTTCGTGCTGGACGTGCAGACCGCGTGAGACGACGCTTCATCCAGTCCCAAACATGCTCAATGGGGGACAGATCCGGAGATCTTGCTGGCCAGGGTAGTTGACTTACACCTTCTAGAGCACGTTGGGTGGCACGGGATACATGCGGACGTGCATTGTCCTGTTGGAACAGCAAGTTCCCTTGCCGGTCTAGGAATGGTAGAACGATGGGTTCGATGACGGTTTGGATGTACCGTGCACTATTCAGTGTCCCCTCGACGATCACCAGTGGTGTACGGCCAGTGTAGGAGATCGCTCCCCACACCATGATGCCGGGTGTTGGCCCTGTGTGCCTCGGTCGTATGCAGTCCTGATTGTGGCGCTCACCTGCACGGCGCCAAACACGCATACGACCATCATTGGCACCAAGGCAGAAGCGACTCTCATCGCTGAAGACGACACGTCTCCATTCGTCCCTCCATTCACGCCTGTCGCGACACCACTGGAGGCGGGCTGCACGATGTTGGGGCGTGAGCGGAAGACGGCCTAACGGTGTGCGGGACCGTAGCCCAGCTTCATGGAGACGGTTGCGAATGGTCCTCGCCGATACCCCAGGAGCAACAGTGTCCCTAATTTGCTGGGAAGTGGCGGTGCGGTCCCCTACGGCACTGCGTAGGATCCTACGGTCTTGGCGTGCATCCGTGCGTCGCTGCGGTCCGGTCCCAGGTCGACGGGCACGTGCACCTTCCGCCGACCACTGGCGACAACATCGATGTACTGTGGAGACCTCACGTCCCACGTGTTGAGCAATTCGGCGGTACGTCCACCCGGCCTCCCGCATGCCCACTATACGCCCTCGCTCAAAGTCCGTCAACTGCACATACGGTTCACGTTCACGCTGTCGCGGCATGCTACCAGTGTTAAAGACTGCGATGGAGCTCCGTATGCCACGGCAAACTGGCTGACACTGACGGCGGCGGTGCACAAATGCTGCGCAGCTAGCGCCATTCGACGGCCAACACCGCGGTTCCTGGTGTGTCCGCTGTGCCGTGCGTGTGATCATTGCTTGTACAGCCCTCTCGCAGTGTCCGGAGCAAGTATGGTGGGTCTGACACACCGGTGTCAATGTGTTCTTTTTTCCATTTCCAGGAGTGTATTTCGAATGTGTATGTAGCGTGCCTGTGTCGATGATGTGCGAATTCATGTCATTCTGTGAGCCTCTAAAGAGTTTCCTTATCTTTTTATATGAAGCAAAGCCACATACGTTTCTGGAGTTGTTCCTTCGGATAATATTTTACTTTTCGGGTAAGTAAAAAATACTTATTTTTTTAGTTTAACGTATTTTGTTGCTATGAAGTGTTTCCCATGGGAATTTAAAAAAAATTAACTGTGTAATTAAAGCGGAAACTTCGTTATTTTCATCAGAAATTGTTTTCAAAATGGTTTTCTAAAGTTAATGGAACAGTCCTTAGCGAAATTCTATGGGTAAATTGCATCGGCAGATGTGAAGAACGTGTGATCCGATATTAATTTTTTTAAATGCGTCTTTCAGTATCGTTTTCTTTTTTTGTGTATTAAGTGACGTCGCCAGAATTGATTTATTAAGAGACAGTTGGAAACAAACGGAACGAATACAAAATCAAGAAACGAGAACAGCCAAGAATAGTTTTGGTTCTGGTCGCAAGTGCTACCGATTTGCGACGTAAAACGAAACGAGAGCTTTTATTCTCGGATGTGGTCTTCGAGTGCTCGACGCCAGTTTTCGGGAACACGTTAAACCGGAAAACTTCTCTGTCCTCAGATTTCCTAACACCGATGGCTGGCAATAAAGTAGAAATTTCGTCCTGTGCTACCAGATATGGTTTTGTAAGTGCAATTTCTTTTGCAATTAATAAGCGAGGCAGGCTGGTGTCAGTGGCTCTTTGAAGGTGAATGCCAATGAGAAGCAGTAGCGGTTCCGCGAGCCACGGCTCCTTTCTGCGACAAAGGGGCCAGCCGTGTGTGCTAAATGTCAGCCAGGCATTCCACCACACCGCCTCCCAGCCCGCGGCTGTCTGCCGTTTGTTTTTACTCTCCGTGTTTCCATACACATTCTTCCAGTACAGTCTTTTTATTATGTTCCGGGCTACTGAACTGCGTTCTTCTATATTCACTCAGTCCGCTGACGTTTGTCAGGTAAGGTATTGCCCTGTTACGAACAGCTATATAGCTATGTCGATATCTGTGACTGCGGACGTATTACAGGTTTACAACAAATTGACTGCCTTCTACAAGTCTGTTGGTGATAAATACACTGGTGGCCATTTACAACAATTGAAGGTTGCACGCAACAAAAGTCAGAGTAGCATGAGCTGTACTACATAGTGGTAACCACACCCTAGTATATGCGAAGTATTAGCACAAAGTTCCTCGAAGTACCGCCATCTACATTGGGTGGGTAAGAAGTCCCTGTATCTCCTAGTGTGGAATGATAATTGGTATGTTTTAACATAAGTACTTACATACGAAGTTCAGATGTACAGATGTGTGTGAAATCTTATGAGAATTAACTGCTAAGGTCCCTAAGCGTACACACTACTTAACCTAAATTATCCTAAGGACAAACACACACACCCATGCCCAAGGGAGGACTCGAAACTCCGCCGGGACTAGCCGCACAGTCCACGACTGCAGCGCCCCAGACCGCTCGGCTAATACCGCGACATACGAAGTGTCCAGTACATCATTATGTTCCCTATCAGGTTGTAAATACACTTCCATAGGCTCTGTGTCTTCCTTGGTATATTTTGGAGCTTGTCCGGTGTTATAGTGCGAAATGTGTCCACAACAGCATTACTCCGTTCTTAGTGTGTAGCATAACGACGTCCAGATACGTGCACCTTAATGATTCCCCCTAACGATTTGTCAGAAATCACAGAGGTACTTGTGGATAACTCCATATTTTCCTTTCCGTGCCGGACGATGTGGCAGAGATGTTCTAGGTGCTACAGTTTGGAACCGCGCCACCGCTACGGCCGCAGGTTCGAATCCTGCCTCGGGCATGGATGTGTGTGATGTCCTTAGGTTAGTTAGGTTTAAGTAGTTCTAAGTTCTAGAGGACTGATGACCTCAGCGGTTTAGTCCCATAGTGCTCAGAGCCATTTGAACCAACCTTTCCGTGTTATGTGCCCATAACGCTACGAGACAGCGCTCAGTATCATTGTATCATTGTTCAAATGGTTCTGAGCACTATGGGACTTAACATCTGAGGCCACCAGTCCCCTAGAACGTAGAACTACTTAAACCTAACTAACCTAAGGACATCAAACACATCCATGTATGAGGCAGGATTCGAACCTGCGACCGTAGCGGTCTCGCGGTTCCAGACTGAAACGCCTAGAACCGCACGGCCACTCCGGCCGGCAATGTATCATTGTGCGCAGTGGTCGTTATGTTTTGGTTCATCAGACTAAGGGACCTAAATCTCTACTCTACGGCGTCTCCTTAAAAACAGTTCTCTAGGGAGCGAATAAACCGACTCCAGTGTTCTGTCACCACTGAAATTTATCCTGAAAGTGCCTTTCTTAGTGAGTTTAGTATCGTCTGCGAATCCTTATGAATCCTTTCCACAGTATCAGATCTTTAATCTGGTTTTTAGTTAAAAAGAAAAAAAAACACGAATAACAGAGGCCGTAAGCTATCGTGATTTGTCGTGGTGAAGTTCCCAGTGGTTCTTGCGACAATCTGTGGACGCTGTTTCCTCATACCCTCCCTCAAACGAATTAGAACACCACGGTAGAACTCTTTTTAGTCGTATGACTAAGAGAGAAGAACATAATAAAGAAAAAATACAGGAAAACAGATCCATAATGCCGTAAAGTTTCGTTTTTTGGGTCGATGTATAGAGGGACCTTTGTATTTCGTCAATAACTGCTTAGTTTCAGGGTCACAGTCATAAACCTAACTTTCATTCCTAGCCAAAAACTCTGGAAGAAGGTTTAGTTCGTAATGAAGTAGTCGCTTAAATTTCTTGATGACTCTCAAGTGACGTTGCTTTGAACGTGTTGAAATAGTCGTGGGACAAACGTCGCCGCAATCCTCCTCATGTTCAATTATTCTGACGGAATGCTTTTTCCCGCCCGGAGTGGCCGTGCGGTTTAAGGCGCCATGTCACGGACTGCGCGACCCCTCCCGCCGAAGGTTCGACTCCTCCCTCGGGCATGGTTGTGTGCGTTGTTCTTAGCATCAGTTAGTTTAAGTAGTGTGTAAGTCTAGGGACCGATGACCTCAGCAGTGTGGTCCCTTATGAATTCAAACACACACAATGCGTTTTCGCGTACGACAACTTATTCACACGGTGTCGAAGACGTCTCTGCTCACTTTCTGATTATTTTCATCGGTGAGGCCAATTGCCAACTGGTCTGAGCGGTCATCATAATCAGTCGACGTGCGCCATCTCAGAAACGCTTATACCAGTCGTATATCTGAGTATGACTAGAGTGTTTCCTCCAGAAGCTTGCCTCAATATCTGACCCGTTATTGCAGCGCTTTTCCCATGCTTAAAACAAAAATTTATACAGACATGTCATTGTGTCTTCACTTAAATCGATACAGTTGCTTTTCCACTGTTACCCTGGTCAACACATTCTCCAGATGTCTCACACAGCCTGCCGGGGTGGCCGAGCGGTTCTAGGCGCTACAGTCTGGAACCGCGCGACCGCTACGGTCGCAGGTTCGAATCCTGTCTCGGGCATGGATGTGTGTGATGTCCTTAGGTTGGTTAGCTCTAAGTTCTAAGGGACTGATGACCACAGCAGTTAAGTCCCATAGTGCTCAGAGCCATTTTGTCTCACATACTGCAAACAAATGGCCATAGGTTGTCGAGAGAGGGGCATCCCATCACTCAACAGCCACTATGATTAATGGCATATAGTTAAATCAGAACGCAAATATACTTATTCGAAGGGCTATGTAAACAATCAACAATGATGCATGAAATACAGCTATGGGGTAAATGACTCTCAGATACAGTTCCTGATTTACCTGTTTCTGATTATGCCGCGTAAGATTGAAAGTAATAGTACAATAACAAAATAGCTATTAAAATTTGCAACATCAGGAGAGATGGAAAATAACGAAGTTCGGCTAACTGTGCGTATACAGTGCAGAAGGAAGAATACACAATTGAATTTGAGGGCGAATTTTGGGTGAACTCGGTGCGAAATTTAGTACCCAGATCTGCCATCGGGCAGCAACAATAGTTCTGAACCCGCTGAAGTCGCCGACACAACCTCCCTGAAAAGAAGCTACAGCAGCCCGCTTTGCAAATCTGTTCGTTCGATGCAAACAATTCGGTATGACAGTACTGCGAGGATGATCTCTGTGCATGGTCTTACACGCTTGTTCCATCATGTAACTACGCCGCAGCGCGTATTACAAATCGGACCTTTGACTGATGATCTATGATCTATCTAATGATACGTACGTTTTTCTGTATGTCTCATACGAGGGCTATTGGGAAAGTAAGATCCGATTGGTCGCGAAATGGAAACCACTGTGAAATCAAAAATGTTTTATCAGAAGCATTTAGCCACATCTTCCAGCTACTTCCCTACATAGTCACCGCCCCGATTTAGGCATCTGTCGTAGCGTTGTAATAACTTTCCAGTACCCTTGTCATAGAAGGAAGCCGCTTGTGCTTTTCGCCAACTCTCTACGTGGTCTACAGCCCGTTGCCAAAATGCTATCTTCATAGCCAGCGGTTCAGGCTGGGAACCAAGTACGGGCTGCATTGCGGGTGACCAAACACTTCCCATGGAATACGCTACAGGAGCATCTTCATTGCCCTGCAGAGTGCGGCCGACAATTTTCATGAGAAGGGAACACTTATGTTATGCCGACTGCATGGCATCAGGCGAAATCTCTCACCAGGCCCTCATACTTGGTGGGAGACACTGTTTTCTGGGCATCTTTACGTGCCGACTGTGCGCTCAGAACTGAAAAGAGCGACGTGACGCGATCGACCGGCATACTAGAGACACTGGAGACACGGCCCAACACATCTATATCGCGCCCGATCGGACCTTACTTTTCGAGTAGCTCGCGTAGTTTTCACACACTCGTCTTCAGAAACCCCAAAGGTACTTACCAAAAACTCTGAATGTAAACAGAGCACAAACGAATCGCGAATCATTCTACCGAAGATGAGGACGCCAACTGGATACACTGTCAGAAGAGACACTGACAAAGTGCAGATTGTTACTGCCTGGTGCCTGGGAACGAGCATCATGGAAACGGCGAAACTGGTCGGTTCTTCACGGTCGTGAGCATCTATTAAAAGTGACTGAACGGCTGGGAAATCTCGAATAAGCGACAAGGTGTTGTCTTTCCACTCTGTAATGCAGGATATGCGGCGATCTGTGACACATCTGACGACGGAGTACAAAGCTGGTGCAGGCACAAGAGCTGCGGAGCACACCGTTCCGTGCGCACAGTTGAAAATGAATCTCCGTGGGATAAGGTTACTACTAGTTCACATCTTGACCCAATGACATTGTCAGCTAGAATCAGACATTGAGCCGTGAATCAAAGCAAACTTGTCGTCTGCTCGGATGAATCACGTTACTTCTTACGCCAGTTGTGCATGCACCGCACCACGGACGAATTCTGTGGGGGGCAGTATTATGCTATCGCAGATATTCACCTGTGCTACCACGGCACCTATGGTGGCAATGGAAGGCACCATGACAAGCGTGGACCAGGCGAACGTCTTAGAGGACCAACTGCGTCCCTTCATGATTGATATCTTCCCTGATGTTTATTTCAGGACTTTCTGCATAACACGGTGCATTATTCACCCATTCACACTGAGCTTATCTTCGTAACCCATTCCATTGTTAATAATTACTAGAAAAAAATAATTATCTCTGTTCGAATCATTTCAGCTTAAAACGATAGTTCCTCATTTTCTGTACACGTTGACTGCTGTAAAAGAAGTTATTTGTTTCACTCTCAAGTCACACACAGAGCTTGACCACAGCTCCATTCACAGTTTTTAATGTTTGTTAAACTCAAAGGTTTGTGGTGCGAAAAGAAAAAGGCAAAATGTGACGGTTGCTGACGTTAATGATCTAGGTGTTTGATGTTTAGGGTTTTTTATGTGCGTGCGTTTGCCAGCGTGATCAAAGTTAATTGAACACGCGCCCTTCAGGTCTGTCGCATGAGAATCAAAGAACATGAGCGTGTCCCACAACGAGAACAGCAAAATGTGTCTGTAAGAGTTACAGTGTGAGGTCAGCATTTCGTGATGATATAGTTTTTATTTCAGTTAGGGATCGCTCATCTGTCCGATTTATTATTCGGAAATTGAATTCCACGGATATTAAAGTAATTTTCATTGCTGTCTGTTCTGTATTGGAGTGAAATAAACAGTTTTCTTCAAAAAGATGCCCCATGTTGCTTTAGTTACCCTGGCTAATAAAAAAAATGTAAGAGGATACACGAGAACACGGTTGCACATTGCACTTATACGTTCAGAGTCCACACAACATTTAATGGTGAAAAATACAAACTGCATTTTGTTCCACTGGTATTTACTTATTAAAAACCAAGATTAGGCTTGTGAAGTCATTGTGTTGTGAAATTAATATTTTTGGTTCATTATTACACAGCCAGACGTATGCTAATGAAGCAACAGTACATATTTATAGCTAAATTCAAAAAAATGGCTCTGAGCACTATGGGACTCAACAAAATGGTTCAAATGGCTCTGAGGACTATGGGACTCAACATCTTAGGTCATAAGTCCCCTAGAACTTAGAACTACTTAAACCTAACTAACCTAAGGACATCACACACAACCATGCCCGAGGCAGGATTCGAACCTGCGACCGTAGCAGTCCCGCGGTTCCGGACTGCAGCGCCAGAACCGCTAGACCACCGCGGCCGGCAGCTAAATTCCTTAGAGCAATTTGTAACCAAGGTGCAAATAAATGAATCTGCATATGCATACAGATTAGTATTGAACTGCATATGTATTGCTCATAGTGTTAATTTTGACAATTGTTGAGCGAGAAATATAACAGACGAACTGGGCGAGAACAATCTTTCAGATAGAAGAACAGCATGACGCCGCAATTGGCGACACGCGGCCGCTGGTTGCATTCAGTGAATATTAGGTACAAATTCATTTGTTTGGATAAGATGAGAGCGAAGCTGGTATGTTCAGACGCTCCCTATAAGACAAAAATTACGTAAGTCAAACACCTCATGCGGAAATCAACCTTACCAGGAAACCTAACAGATGCATGTTATTCTGTCGTAACAGTATTACAGTTGGGTTGGCAACACTGAGGGGAGGATAATCCAAGAGACCCTCCGAAGCCTACCACCGAAGAGGCCTATGGTTTTCGTGATCGAACGAGAGGTCGCATCTAAACGATCGCTATTAGAGGGTAGATGCGGCGTAATGACCGTCTATGTGGACGATAAGCCTGTACCTGGAAAGATATTGAAGTGAATCGGGACTTCAAACGCATAGTAATTACCGTTCAGTTGTTTTCCAGTGACGATTTGCGAAAATGCCATGTGCTCTTGCTGGCTGGCGCGAACGTTTCTCACATTTCTCTTAAGCTCAAAGGATATAATGGAGTCAGGTACTTGCCAACCTTTTCTTAAACCTTCAGTATTTAATCACGAGTTCTCAGCAATGATTCCTATATTAGTTTCGAGTCAATCTCTGCTTACTGTTACCACCATGAATTAGTACTAGATATCATAGGCTAGTTGAGATAGTAGGGAAGATATTTCACAAAATACCATTACATCGCTGAGCAGAATTTTGTGCGCTTCGTTGATCACGACTTCATTTTAGGCTCATTAAGAATATATAGCAGCTCTGAAATCGATTCCAAGTCATAATAGTACTGATTATTACTATAAGTTGTATGGAACCGATGCCATTCATCCAAAGCGTATCTATGATGAATATCATTAGTAATGGGAGCGTTTTTTTTTACTGAGGAATCATCGACTAATATAAGTCTGGCTAACGCCTATCATCCATTATTTCAGTGAGTCACGCAAATACAGTAAGTCGCAGTGTTTAATGATCAATGAACAATGTGTCAGTTGGGGATCGACTAGAGGACGCTAGCATAAGCAACATATGCTAAGTAACGTGTGGCACACACAAAGACGGAAATACGCAAGGAAAACGAACTTTGAAATTGTGGTATCGATATTTTCGAGGCCACAGCTTAGGTGCACGCTCGTAGGTTGGCACTACGAGACCGGACGAACTACGCCGACCACAGCGCCCTCTAGCCGACGCTGTGCAGCTCAACGAACGCCGCTCTACTTTCTGCCTAGTTGATCAAGAGCAGACGACCTAGCAGCTTAGCTTCTACCGGGTGATCAAAAAGTCAGTATACATTTGAAAACTTAATAAACCACGAAATAATGTAGATAGAGAGGTAAAAATTGACGCACATGCTTGTAATGACATGGGGTTTTGTTAGAAACACCCCATATTGCTAGACGCGTGAAAGATCTCTTGCGCGCGTCGTTTGGTGATGATCGTGTGCTCAGCCGCCACTTTCGTCATGCTTCGCCTCCCAGGTCCCCAGACCTCAGTCCGTGCGATTATTGGCTGTGGGGTTATCTCAAGTCGCAAGTGTATCGTGATCGACCGACATCTCTAGGGATGCTGAAGACAACATCCGACGCCAATGCCTCACCATAGCTCCGGACATGCTTTACAGTGCTGTTCACAACATTATTCCTCGACTACAGCTATTGTTGAGGAATGATGGTGGACATATTGAGCATTTCCTGTAAAGAACATTATCTTTGCTTTGTCTTACTTTGTTATGCTAATTATTGCTATTCTGATCAGATGAAGCGCCATCTGTCGAACATTTTTGAACCTATGTATTTTTTTTTCGGTTCTAATAAAATCCCATGTCATTCCAAGCATGTGTGTCAATTTGTACCTCTCTATCTACAGGATTCCGTGATTTATCCAGTTTTCAAATTTATACTAACTTTTTGATCACCCGGTACTTGTAGGGAGGCTAGCCATTATAGACTTTGCCTCTGTAACTTCTACTAACTGTTAGCTTTGATACATGAACGGCTTCGCACCTATGTGCTCATCTGTACCAAAAGTTAAGTAATGTGTTTGTATATGTTTATACACCTGGAAAGGTGCTTTAACTTCACTTGCAGTACCGAAGTGCTTTACCTCACCTGCTACTACTCGCTTCCTTCATTCGGCCTAATTTACAGATCTCGGGAGCAGACCCACGCGCTGCCTTCCAGGCGGAATACAAAAGAAATCTAACGACAGTAATCAGTACACAGGGTCTTTGACCAGTCAGTATAAGCAAGAAATGTCACTTTGACATCTGT
This sequence comes from Schistocerca nitens, assembly GCF_023898315.1. Classification (NCBI taxonomy): domain Eukaryota; kingdom Metazoa; phylum Arthropoda; class Insecta; order Orthoptera; family Acrididae; genus Schistocerca; species Schistocerca nitens. The sequence continues at coordinate 268,701,634 of NC_064616.1, forward strand.
TAACACGTGTACTGTATCATATATGTCAGAAACAAGCTCGACATATTTATTCCTGGCGGTTTGTAATAAATAAATGCCAGTGGAACAAAACACACTTTTTTTTCTTTTCGTCTTTAAATACGAAACTTGACAGCTACAAGAGGAGATGGAACTCATTTAGACTCTTTGTTTTAGAGGACTGGATTTTTCCCCAGAGATGCCGGTGTATATATCAATAGCGTAGCTTTGGAGGCGTATCCGATGATACAAGGCGTTTCACAGTGTTTTGACGTTTTCAAATTTGAATAACGCACGCTGAAGACAAGGTACAGCGACGGTGACTCCGTCTGTTAGTAGCGCGGAGTGCCAAGTTTCAAATGGTTCAAATGGCTCTGAGCACTATAGGACTTAACACCTGTGGTCATCAGTCCCCTAAAACTTATAACTACTTAAACCCAACTAAGTTAAGGACATCACACACATCCATGCCCGAGGCAGGATTCGAACCTGCGACCGTAGCAGCAGCGCGGTTCCGGGCTGAAGCGCCTAGAACTGCTCGGTCACAACGGCCGTCTGTGCCAAATTTCATCCCATATACAGATCAGCAATCATGTCGTACTGGTCGAAGCAACATCATGCGTTCGCGGTGTTGTGCTATTTTCGCTATGGCTAATGTGTCGTGTGCTTGAAACGTCACTTTCGTAAAGATTTCAAGAGTTAACCACGATATCCAATTCCTGTCCGTGGACCAATACTGAACTGGGTAGGAAACTTCTGTGCAACTGCTAGTGCAACGAATCGAAAAGCAATCGGGCCTCGGATAACCTTCGGAACTCCCGAGAACATCTAACTTGTGCATAGTAGTTTACAGGCAAGCCCTCGTCGTTCGTTACGAAAACGAGTCCAAATGCTGAACATTTCGCTGGTGTCCACTCATAATCGGGTGTGATCTGCCTTATCATCCGCATAATTTTCAAACGCGCTTGTGTCGAATGGCCGCCTCGCTCGTCTGATTTAACAGTTTCAGAGTTTTATCTATGTGGTTATTTGAAAACGAGAATGTACTCCGACCGGCAGAAAAGCTTGGAACAGTTAAAAGAACGAATTCACAACGAAATTTCCAGAATTCCTCCAGTATTTACGAAAAACGTTTTCAAAAACTGGGTAAATCGCCTCGAGTATTGTGTAGTCGCGAATGGTCGTCATTTGTTCGCTGCACTATTTCGTAAGTAAACTTGAATAAATGATGTACCTTGTGTAAAATGTTCAACTTTGTTTCGCGATTAGTTTGTTTGCTATTCAGATTTGAAATCATAAAAACATTGTGAAACATCCTGTAAATTTTGGAATGTGAACATAATACCATGGCCAGGTACTCATATACTATAAAACTTGATATATTAAAACTTGCTCTCCAGTAGGGTTTCTTTCTTCTGAAAACTTAGATGCGAACGTACGTAGTTTAGTGCCAGAATTCAGCTTTGCCCATTCCCTGTTTTCTCCGCTGCCATGCAACCTTGCTCACAACTTCTTATCTGTTAACGTGAGTTGAAATTTATTAGAGCTCATAAGCAGGCTGCCAAGATAGAGATAAGAACGAGTCTCGTCTTAAAAGGGCTTCACAGCACGGTCAGGTTAGTGATGTCATTATACTCTTCTCCCCGCGCTCAGAGTGGTTTCTCTGTTCCACTCTCAAAGAATACTTCGCCCTAACGTGAACCAGCAAATTTGTAACGCGCTATAACTACAATAAGATTTATTGATTGGTAGCATTTCAAGAATGGTTCAAATGGCTCTGAGCACTATGGGACTTAACATCTGTGGTCATCAGTCCCCTAGAACTTAGAACTACTTAAACCTAACTAACCAAAGCACATCACACACATCCATGCCCGAGGCAGGATTCGAACCTGCGACCGTAGCGGTCACGCGGTTCGAAACTGAAGCGCCTAGAACCGCACGGCCACACTGGCCGGCTGGTAGCATTTCCACTAATATTCATTTTTCCGCTGTGGGTGAGCAACATGTTTGTGAGAAACGTAAGGTTCAACTGTTGTTGGAGACTTAACTAATCTACCCAATCTAAGACTAAGTAAAGACACAAGTCCGCGCCAAAAGTGGAACACAGATATGTTGGAAGTAACCGGTGTTATTGAAGCCTCATTTCCGAAGACTAGTTTGATACAGCTCTCCTAGCTGGCCTATACTACGCAGATCTCTTCGTCTCTGCATAACTATTGTAGTCTGCATCGGTTTGAGCTTGCTTAATGTACTCGATCCTTGGTTTCCTTTTACAGTTTTTACTCCCTGAGACTTCCCTCCATTATACTCTTTCCGTATTTCTCCGTAGCTTCCTTCACAACTTGTTCAGCATTGTGGATAAGCTGCAAACCTTTTTTCAATCATTACTCAAGTACTACTTCCCTTTCATGTCGTTATATTTTTATAACTTCTGTCTTGTTTGTTTACAAGTTGTCGATTCAATTTCGCTCTTCGTATTTTATCCCTACTACCTCTGGAATGTCAGAGTGTATTCCAATCAACATTGTCAGTTTTCTCTAAATCTACACATGCTCTAAATACAGTTGTGTG